>NC_047109.1:49396915-49996915 GCF_902500255.1 Thalassophryne amazonica | reverse complement strand
TTCGGTCTTTAATGCACTCTGCACTCGCAGGTTTTTCGGCGATGGGAGAAGTGCTGTCTCATTCGTCCACTTTTTCTTGATGATTTGTGGCTTTGTGACTTTTTTCCTTCGTTCCGCTAACGACATGGGCCATGTGACCGGGCCATAACGTCAATATTGTGACCTTTTGTCCTATTGAGTTTACTAAACTGGTTATTTTTTATTAACCTGAACCCTTTCATGAATTAAGCAAGTGCAGCTTAAAAGTATAGTTTCACTTAACTGAAGTCAGTAACAGCAATTCAGTGGGTGTTGTGAGGGATAGGCCTGACTAGAAAGCATCTAACTGATTTATGTGCTGAAGAGACTATTATAGCATAAAATCACAAATTACGTATACTAAATATGATGAAGATGTGAAGAAAAAATTCTGGGTTCAGGAGCTCTGCATTAAAATTTTAAAGAACCTGCCAAATAGTTTGAGTTTATTTGACAGACATGATCAATGGCTAGGATTTAATCTTTGATCCACACTCCCAAGTAAGCTGGCAGTAAAGAGGCTAATGTGAAGAAGACATTTACTCAGCTGTAATTGCCACAAAGGTTTTGACTGTTGAATCATGTGATTTTAAGTTTCACAAGTTAAAATATTTGACTTTAGTTTAGTTAAAAAAGACTACAAACGAAGTTAATTGCATTGTACAATGGTGAAGTGGTTAGTGTACTTGGACCCAAAACAGACTGTTCTTGGTTCAAGGCCAGCTACGCTCCTTCTCTATGTACGGTGCATCTGGAAAGTATTCACAGCACTGCACCTTTTCCACATTTTATTGTTACAGCCTAATTCCAAAATGGATGAAATTCTTCTTTTTTTTTCTTCAAATTCTACACACAATACCCCATAATGACAATGTGAAAAAATGTTTTTCTGAGATTTTTGCAAATTTATTAAAAATAAAAAACCTAACAAATTAATGTACATAAGTATTCACAGTCTTTGCCATGAAGCTAAAAATTGAGCTCAGGTGCCTCCTGTTTCCACTGATCATCCTTGTTATGTTTCTACAGCTTAACTGGAGTCCATCAAAAAAAAAAAAAAAAAAATCAATTTTATTTATATAGCGCCAAATCACAACAAACAGTTGCCCCAAGGCGCTTTATATTGTAAGGCAAAGCCATACAATAATTATGGAAAAACCCCAACGGTCAAAATGACCCCCTGTGAGCAAGCACTTGGCGACAGTGGGAAGGAAAAACTCACTTTTAACAGGAAGAAACCTCCAGCAGAACCAGGCTCAGGGAGGGGCAGTCTTCTGCTGGGACTGGTTGGGGCTGAGAGAGAGAACCAGGAAAAAGACATGCTGTGGAGGGGAGCAGAGATCAATCACTAATGATTAAATGTAGAGTGGTGCATACAGAGCAAAAAGAGAAAGAAACACTCAGTGCATCATGGGAACCCCCCAGCAGTCTAAGTCTATAGCAGCATAACTAAGGGATGGTTCAGGGTCACCTGATCCAGCCCTAACTATAAGCTTTAGCAAAAAGGAAAGTTTTAAGCCTAAGAGGGTGTCTGTCTCCCTGATCCAAATTGGGAGCTGGTTCCAGAGGAGAGGAGCCTGAAAGCTGAAGGCTCTGCCTCCCATTCTACTCTTACAAACCCTAGGAACTACAAGTAACCCTGCAATCTGAGAGCGAAGCGCTCTATTGGGGTCCCTATGAGGTCCCTAAGATAAGATGGGACCTGATTATTCAAAACCTTATAAGTAAGAAGAAGAATTTTAAATTCTATTCTAGAATTAACAGGAAGCCAATGAAGAGAGGCCAATATGGGTGAGATATGCTCTCTCCTTCTAGTCCCTGTCAGTACTCTAGCTGCAGCATTTTGAATTAACTGAAGGCTTTTCAGGGAACTTTTAGGACAACCTGATAATAACAGTCCTACATATTTGTTTAATATGCGCATTGAATGACATATCCTGATCAAAAATGACTCCAAGATTTCTCACAGTATTACTAGAGGTCAGGGTAATGCCATCCAGAGTAAGGATCTGGTTAGACACCATGTTTCTAAGATTTGTGGGGCCAAGTACAATAACTTCAGTTTTATCTGAGTTTAAAAGCAGGAAATTAGAGGTCATCCATGTCTTTATGTTTGTAAGACAATCCTGCAGTTTAGCTAATTGGTGTGTGTCCTCTGGCTTCATGGATAGATAAAGCTGGGTATCATCTGCGTAACAATGAAAATTTAAGCAATGCCGTCTAATAATACTGCCTAAGGGAAGCATGTATAAAGTGAATAAAATTGGTCCCAGCACAGAACCTTGTGGAACTCCATAATTAACCTTATTCTTGTTGGGGAAAGTGAGGAACACGGACCCACAACAGGGGGCGCAAATGAACGGACAATGAAGAAGTCAAATAACACGGTTTTACTGTTGTGAATTCGCACAACAAACACAACAGATCACAATTGTAAGAATAAACCAATTCCACTGGTGACGTGTGGGCAGGCTCGACGATAGGAGACGTCCGTCCGAGTCGAACCGGAACCACCCGATTTCCTCTGCCACCGAACCCCGGGAATACTGGAGCCACCAAGTCCCAAACTCCCAGGTGGCCACTGCCTCCGCTCGTCGGATCCGGTACTGCTGGCGAGGAACAGAAACAGTCAGATGTGGGTGCGGCTGCACCCAGCAACACGTAGGGTGGAAACACCACCTCCACCTCTAGTCACAAACAATATTGCAGTGAAGGGTACTTATCCGATATGGATCAAGTTCAGTCTTCAGCTGTCTTAAGCACAAGCAAAACAGGTTAGTCCTCAGAAATATGATGACTGGCTGAGTGCGTTACCTTCCTGGTAGAACGATATCTCGGCAATGAGATGGAGATGCCGTCCAGCTGATATACCCCTCAGCTGATGGATGTCAGCTGTTTCAGGTGATGGGTGACGGCTGTCACCTGGGCTGCTCCTCTTCAGCGGCAGCGCCCTCCGGAGCCTGGAGCCCGCACTCCAGGCAGGGCGCCCTCTGGTGGTGGTGGGCCAGCAGTACCTCCTCTTCAGCGGCCCACACAACAAGTCTGTGAAGAAGATTCCCCATTTACATGAACAAATTGTAATCTATTAGATAAATATGATTCAAACCACCGCAGCGCAGTGCCTTTAATACCTATAGCATGCTCTAATCTCTGTAATAAAATTTTATGGTCAACAGTATCAAAAGCAGCACTGAGGTCTAACAGAACAAGCACAGAGATGAGTCCACTGTCTGAGGCCATAAGAAGATCATTTGTAACCTTCACTAATGCTGTTTCTGTACTATGATGAATTCTAAACCCTGACTGAAACTCTTCAAATAGACCATTCCTCTGCAGATGATCAGTTAGCTGTTTTACAACTACCCTTTCAAGAATGTTTGAGAGAAAAGGAAGGTTGGAGATTGGTCTATAATTAGCTAAGATAGCTGGGTCAAGTGATGGCTTTTTAAGTAATGGTTTAATTACTGCCACCTTAAAAGCCTGTGGTACATAGCAAACTAATAAAGACAGATTGATCATATTTAAGATCGAAGCATTAATTAATGGTAGGGCTTCCTTGAGCAGCCTGGTAGGAATGGGGTCTAATAGACATGTTGATGGTTTGGAGGAAGTAACTAATGAAAATAACTCAGAACATTCGGAGAGAAAGAGTCTAACCAAATACCGGCATCACTGAAAGCAGCCAAAGAGAACGATATGTCTTTGGGATGGTTATGAGTAATTTTTTCTCTAATAGTTAAAATTTTATTAGCAAAGAAAGTCATGAAGTCATTACTAGTTAAAGTTAAAGGAATACTTGGCTCAATAGAGCTCTGACTCTTTGTCAGCCTGGCTACAGTGCTAAAAAGAAACCTGGGGTTGTTCTTATTTTCTTCAATTAGTGATGAGTAGTAAGATGTCCTAGCTTTACGGAGGGCTTTTTTATAGAGCAACAGACTCTTTTTCCAGGCTAAGTGAAGATCTTCTAAATTAGTGAGATGCCATTTCCTCTCCAACTTACGGGTTATCTGCTTTAAGCTGCGAGTTTGTGAGTTATACCACGGAGTCAGGCACTTCTGATTTAAGGCTCTCTTTTTCCATCCGGGGTAAATTCAGTTGATTGGACGTGATTTGGAAAGGCACACACCTGTCTGCATATAAGGTCCCACAGTTGACAGTGGATGTCAGAGCACAAACTAAGAATGAAGACAAAGGAATTGTCTGTCGATCTCTGATATAGGATTGTCTCTACAGAAACATTTCTGCTGCTTTGAAGGTCCCAATGAGCACAATGGCCTCCATCAATTGTAAATGGATGAAGTTCAGATCCACCAGGACTCTTCCTAGAGCTGTCCGTCCGTCTAAACTGAGTCATTGGGAGAGAAGGACCTTAGTCAGGGATGTGACCAAGAACCTGATAGTCATTCTGTCAGAGCTCCAGCATTCCTCTGTGGAGAGAGGAGAACCTTCCAGAAGCGCAACCATCTCTGTCACAATCTCTCTGCTCAGCCTACAATATAGGCCTGTATGGTAGAGTGGCCAGACGGAAGCCACTCCTTAGTAAAAGCCACATGACAGCCCACCTGGAGTTTACCAAAAGGCACCTGAAGGACCCTCAAAGTTCAAAGTTCTTTATTAATTGTCTCCCTTGGGAGAAATTTGGCTTGGTGGTGGTGGGGGGGGGGATTGCTGCACAGACAATAAAACAAAAACTTTTAAAACAATAAAAACCACCACCAAAGATAAATACAACCAACAATAAATAACCTTTAAAACAATAAGACCATGAGAAATAAAATTCTCTGGTCTGATGAGTCAAAGGTTGAGAATGCCAGGTGTCATGTTTGGAGGAAACCAGGCAACATCCACCAGTCAGCCTTATATGGTACTGTGGCCAGACATCGTTGACATCTCAAATGTGTCTGGCCACAGATATATTGCTAAAAAAAAAAGTTGTTTTTGATTACATTTAAAATGCAATCAGAAGTAATAAAGCAAAGGCACTGAAATGACAAGCTTATTGTTAGGTTTAGGTGGGCCGCAGACGTTCTGATTTGAAAATGTGTTTTTAAGTTTGGGAATGACTGCATTAAGGAATTATGCTCAATTTTACATAGTCCAAAAGTCCAAATTTTACAGAGGCCAAACGTAACTGGACAAAATATTTATGTTTCACTCACTGCACTGTAATGTCACATCTTTATGTCTCACAGAGTCAAAGTTTATTCTCACATAGCGAAAGTAAACTTTCCCAGCACTCAACTGACATAAATCATTAAAATATAAGCAATTCATGTGAGATAAGAAGCTTGGAATTCAATGCCCATTTCATCAGACAGAATTCGAACATTGTCACCAGTTTCCTTTCCAAGGAATATTATTCCCATGTGTGTGTTTACATACAGTACAGGCAATAATGCGTGTTCTCACTGTGGCCTGTCGGGGAAGGCGGGGGGAGGAGGGGGGGGAGTCACTCTTGCTAAGTGTACAATGGAGAAAAGGCTGATGTAAAAAAAAAAAAAACATTTACTTTACATTTAATCATTTACTGTTCAGGAAAGAGGTGGTGCACGAGACAGGAAATGGACCTGCATGAAAACAAGGTGACGCCTGCAGTCCTCTCAGCGTCTGGACGCGACACGCACAGAAACAGACACCACAACATCTGAAGGCACTTTGTTGTAAGAGGTGCACATTATTATTTTATGTTTAACTTGATTATCTCCTACACCTACAGGCTGCAGCAGAACTGTGATGATGTATTTTGGGCTGTAAATCTGTGACCTCTGGCGACTAACGAAGAGCGGAGCAGTTCTGACTCCACTTATTTATATTTATTTATTTATTTATTGGTCTCACCCTTGGGATTGTAGGTGAATTCCACTTGAGTGGCGCTTTGAAATGTGTAAGTTGTCGGTGAAGTTGTACTTTGTACTTAAGGTGTTCTTGCTATCAGTGTCTGTGCTTCATTGCTTCGTTTCACTTTTGGCAGTTGACCCATCTTTTTTATTTTATTTATTTTTAAGTTGTAATTATAGCACAGTCCCCAACAGTACTAGGATTATTTTTTCTTGGAACAATTTACAATAAATGAAAGGGGAAAAAAGAAGAGCCCAGACCTTTGAATTGCTTTTGGATGTGGTTTTAGCTCTGATTTTAATTTCACACTTTCTCTGGAGGTTTTGTTATTACTGGTGCTGCGTTAGGAGGAGCCCGACTGTATCAAAACACAGGAAGTGTGGTCACTGAGGTCACGGTCTCTCTACGTTCCTGTCTACATCTGCAGGGGTCATGGATCCACCAGATTTCCTGTGCTGGAGACTCACCCTGCTGCTGCTTTTATGTAAGACTGCGTATTATTTCTTCTGGTTTTGACAACTGACAAATTTGCTAATTCAGTAAATGGCATCGGCTGACTTTTCTGCTTTAAAGACTCACAGCAGACTGTAAATGTCCTTTTGCAACAACAACATGATTTCATGCTCAGTAGCTGAAAAGTATTTTGGCTCTGTCTATATAAGCAGGAATAAAATCTTAGAGGTTTATGTCGATGATCTTTGGTGAACAGATTCTACAACAACTTAGCACAATTTATTTGTGGTGTATCTGTCACCACTTTGTCATTTACATAATGTGCAATGTGAGCACAAAGTAATGCACACTCAAAGGGGTTGTATTTAGCTAATGAGGGCGTCGCCTGTCATTGCCTTTAGAAGAACAGTGTGCCAGGATCTGGCACTGCTAATTAGCTGGCAATAACAGTAAGAAGACGTTTTCTGGTGGGGAAAAGTTTCTGGACACAAAGCTAGTGAGAGCAGTGTCATCTCTGACAGCACCTCCTGTAATGCTGCATTTACACATAAGCAGGACGCATTATGAATGTCATTTTTCTGTCATTCGTGACACATTCCTGACATTCTTTATGTGACTTAACGCATCTGAATAGGTTTCTTAACAGTGCGTGTTGGTGCGTGATATTCGTGATATTCCTGGAGCATGTTTTTGGCTCTGAAAAAATCTTCCACAAATGTCACGCACCACCCTCATTTCACCTCATGTCGTCAAGTTCGCAAATGGGCGTGTTGATACATGTTGATTAGTGGTGATTCTTAATAGAGCGTGACAGCGTTCGTAGTGGTTCCTGTGATGGTTCTTGAAGCCCAAACTGTCACTCATCATTCAGAATTGTCACAAAAACTGTCAAGGTTTGACACAAATGTAACACGGTGTCACAGTTCACTGTGCGCCACTACGAATCACTTCTCCACGTGCGCACAATTAAACCCTGCTGCACTGCATTCATTTCATTTCGTTTCATTGCTGCACTATGCCGAAGACGAACAGTGACGCCAAGTCGGCTAAATCTCGTTCCAGTGCTCCTCAGCGCACTCCTGTAGGCATTCCACCTGCTGTTGTGCCTGATGTTCGGGAGAACGAGTTTGAGCCAGAGGACAGCCGCATGCAGCCAGACATCTGGCTCTCGCCGTCTCCTCCTCCTTTCTGCCCAACTCCATGGGACAGAGCCCATCTAAGCATGTAATCGCAAAGTTCTCCTTCTGCTGTGGATTCATCTGGATGTTGAGGAGCAATCTGGAGTGATCTGAACTGTTCAGCAGCTGACAGTAGCTTCTTCAGTACATCCTTTCACAACGTGACAGAATGTAATGCGCTGTCATTATCATTGACCATGCATAATGGTTTCAGATAATTTGTAGGTGCGTGGTAACAGGTTGCAAGAGTTCCTGAGGACTTCTGACACCTCTGCCCCAAATCATCACATTCATGATCAGCGGCCAAGAATGCATACTTTGTGGCATTCGTGAATGTCGTCATTATGTGTAAACGCACCATAACCTCCTCATTCAACCTTCCAATTGCCTATATATCCCCTCCAGACACCAGATCCCATCTCAACGTAGACCAGATATGCACCCTCTTGGACCTATTCTTTAACTCTACCTATTTCACTTACTGAAGTAAATTTTACAGACAGAAACATGGCTGTGCCATGAGCTCCCCTGTTACACTGGTTGCATCTACCTGGCAGACATAGAGAGGAAGTTGCTAGATTTTTTTTCCAGGGAACAACACCTACTCATTAGTTCTGATATATTGCTGACACCTGGGTGAAGCTAAAGATGCGTGAGGTGCAGGACTTCACTGGTCATACCAACATGGGGGTCACCCACATCAAGTTCACCAGACAGGACACCAGCGACCAAGATGCTGGACTTCCTAGATTGCAAAATACATTTCAAGAACTGTGGAAACCTTGAAATTGAGATCTGCAGGAAACCCACCTACATGGATCAATACCTACTCTTTGATTCCTATCACCAGTTACAACAGAAACACTGAGTGACCAAGAAACTACACCACAGAGCCAAACACATTCCCAAAACCGCACAAGCCAGAAAAAAACAGTGTGGGACCACTTAAATGTAGCAAAGGTCAAAACAGGTGTTTCCAGTTATGTGTCATTTTTATGCCGGTCACACAGTACTTCTTACCAAGTCCAGTCTTGCAGATTTTGGAATATCATTGTTTGATGGATGCCACATGAGGCTCTGCTGTTGTGCACTATAAATCACCAGCTGGCAATGCTTGACACAAAGTCAATAGGTCAGAAATCATATGTGATTTGTGCTTTCTGCGGGCTCAGTAAACGCCACAGCGTGCCAATCACACTGCCACCCTCGTGTCTGCTGTGCGGAATTGCGTCAAATCTGGCAACAGGTCCAGAGACTACGCTCGCTGTTTTGATCCGGATGTTGATCGCAGCCGCAGAGCTCCTTGACCACCGAGAGAGGACTTGGATTCTTTGCGGGTCCCGCATCCGCACCTCCGGAGGCAGTGAGCGAAGGGAGAGTACGCGCATCGTGTTCTGCGTGTGTCTGTTTATAATCTTCTCGCACAGAAGAAAAAAGAGAGTGTTTACACAGGAGAGAAAAGTGAGAAAATGTTAATGCCTGTTTGAGAAAAGTGTGTAGTGAGGGGTGAGCGCTGACTACTTTGCAGATTTCGTTTATCGCGGGTTATTTTTGAAGGTAACTCCCGCGATAAACGAGGGACCACATTTTTCCTCAAATAAATAGTCTTCTGTGGGCCCTCATCACAATGCCAATAACAACATGCACTGTCGAACAGCTGTTTTCTACTGTTAATTGGATAAAAACGTCCACCAGAACATGTTGACTCACAGACTGAATGCACTCTCCGTGCTTTCCCTTGAAAGAGAACTGACCGAATCGTTGGACTATGATGACGTGATAAGAGAGTTCAACAAAAACCGGGTCGTCTCCTGCTGTAGCATGCATTAAAAGGATTCGTCAAATGTACGTAAGTGTGACCATTAATTACTTTTTCTTCTAAATAGGCCTAATTGTTAATATTATATTGCAACTGCCACGAATCATGTTGGTGTCTGCTCTGATGGTTTTTAATTTGACTGCCGAGCCATCGTTTCCATTGTTTATCAATTTTATAATTTGGCCGCCGAGCCAACCTGTTTTCATGTTGCGGATATATTTTGAGTTTTTATTTTAAAGGACTTTACATGACTAAGAGTTGCGTTGCTGCTTACATTGTCCATGGGGTGCTTGTGTCTGACACTTTGCGTCTGTGTAACTGTGCACACAGCGTCTGTGTTGTGTGGGCCGCCAGAAGAGGAGGTACTGCTGGCCCACCACCAGAGGGTGCCCTGCCTGAAGTGCGGGCTTCAGGCACGAGCAGGTGCTGCCGCCACGGACACAGCCGGGGGTGACAGCTGTCACTCATTATCTCATGACAGCTGTCACCCATCTACACTTCGTCTTACTGCTCCATAAAACCCGGACGTCATCTCCACCTCATTGCCGAGATATCATCTACCTGTGAAGGTAATATTCTCTGCTGTACTGAAAACTGTGTCATAGTCTGAACTCTTTTTGCAGCCACTTTCCTGTTGTGAGCCTTATCTGCTGGATTGGCGTTTGGTGTGAACAGCGACGGCTTCGCTTCATACCCCAACCAGATAAGTGCTTTAACAGGAGCTGCACGAGTGTGTGATTAGGGGTGGAGGTGACTTTCCACCTTCTGACTGTTTTGGTTACTGGGTGTGCACACACCCACATCTCACTGTTTGTGCTCCTCGCCAGCAGTACCAGATCCGACAGTCGGGGACGGTGATCACCTGGGAATTCGGAACTTGGCGGCTCCAGTATTCACCAGGTTCGGTGGCGGCGGAAATCGTGTGGTTCCGGCTCTTCTCAGGACGGACGTCTTCTATCCTCGAGCCTGCCCACACGTCACCTTTGTGTATTGACTGCTATCAGATTCTGAGATTGTCTGTATATTCGTTGTGCACATTCACAACATTAAATTGTTACCTTTTGGCTCATCTATTGACCGTTCATTTGCGCCCCCTGTTGTGGGTCCGTGTCACTACCCTTTCCCCAACAGTCTGTGCAGATGGCTGAGATGTGTTCATCATTAAACTTGGAATTCATTTTTGAAACAATACCTTATTTAAATACTTATTAACGTTTTGGGTTTAGGCCGAGCCAAGTAGGCTACAAGACTTGCACTGAATGTGTGTGTGTGGGGGGGTGGGGGGTGGAGCTGCACTGCAGCTTGCATTATCCATGAAGAGTACTTGTGTCTGACCTGTCACATCTGTGTGTTCACTTTGCCAGTGCTGTAGGCTAAGTGATAACGTTGCTTGCGATGTCCAAACGAGGCATACTTTTTCAAACGGTGTATTATAATACCTACACCTTACCTACAACCCCAAAGGTTGGGCCTGTCTGATATTTTCTGGGCCCACCCGTTTTATGATTTCTGCCTACACCCCTGCAATAAATCTGTATTTCACACTATTACGTAAACTTTACAGTTAATCTGTGGATCATATGCATAAAACTAGAGAATCTTCTTTAATGTTCTGGAATAACAAGAGCTATAGTAGTTGTTGAGTGCTTATTTTCAACAACGTGACCAATAGAAAGGTGATCGATGAACTCATAATAATGTTTAATACGTAGTAACCATAAGTGTATACTTAACTATTTCCCCAAAATCTTCCCTAATATACAGTGTAAGCATTGGAACAAATGTTTTCCTTTTGCCTGGGATGTTGATTTTGAACAGGTTTTGTCAAAATAAACTCACTTTGTCATTGAATGACCCTCAACCATCAAGTTTGGTACAAATCTGGCCAATGTTTTTTTTTTTTTCCGTTTTGTTCACAGACATGAACACAGACACAAAGAACCAATAACAATACCAGAAGGCACTGCTGTTGTGCGTGGTTTCAAACGAGCAGACTATATGTTTAAAAACCCAGACACCAACAAACAGGCAGTAACTAATGTGTTCTCTGTTTTCAGCTCCAAGTGGGTTCCATTGTCTGTCTGTTCACATCACAAATCAAGAGCCTGTGCATGTCATCTCTGGCTCTGTCCTGGTCCTCCAAGCCCAAATTGAGCATGGACCAATGGAAGAGGTGTCCATGGTAACTTGGGAGCGAGAACCCGAAACTGGAACTACTCCTGGGAGAGTGACACTGGCCACTTGCCCTGGTAAAAGTGCCACATGTGCTGGTGAAAGACTAAATATTCTTGTGAAGATTGAACATCAGAAGACAACACTACAGATCACTGAATACCACCGACAGGATGGCGGAGTCTACAGTGTGACTGTGACCAACCAAACAGGATCTAAGAGCACCGCACAATGCATTGTCAGAGAATACGGTATGACACACAACCATTCCTTAACCAACATCAGATAGTGGAAACATTTAATGATTGACAGAAAACTGACAGTTTTGTTCATGCGATTTGTCAGTCACATTGGTAGGTACACCTGTCACATATACCCCGATTGTGGCCGAATGGCATCAGAATGGCACAGCCAGCCACAATCGGGAAGTATTGAGGTGCGGTCTGAAGACGGACGGCAGTCTCTGAGCAGTCTACGTAGTTGGTCCCTTTCATTCGGCTGTCCCGAGTGTGTTGCACATGTTCAAAACACTCTTTGCACTGTCGTTATGGGACGCACATCTGACGGCAGTCTATGTGCAGTTTGTGCGCCATCTGAACATAATCTACATGGAAACGATCTGATCACGGTTGATTGAACTCTGAGATGGACTGGTCACAGCAAAGCCTGCCAGCATGTTGTGCCACGTATGTCCACCTCCACTGGACCCCCGGCCAGGGAGGGCAAAGGAAATGTTGATATGTAATAACCACTGGTGGGCACAGCTAACGAAAAAGTTAGCTTCGATAACAGATAATCAGCTAACTAAAAACTTATCTTTTATGAAGCTAAACCGATGAACCACCCAAAAAATTATCGGAAGCTACAGCTAATCGATAACTTTCAGTATTGTCTCCGGTACACTTGCAGCTAACAAGCTGAATTGCTTCTGGCAGCATCAAAGGTGACTACAGAACCAAACAACGAGTCAGCACTTCTGTCTTTGAGCACCCTGCAGACTGCTAGAAGCTCCTGTTTACTATATAGCTTGCAGCAGTGAAGCAGCTGAGAGGAGCAACAAAGCTCAACTCTCTACTCAACAGCAGTGTTGCTGTGAGGTGGAGGTCTTGGAAAATAAAGCAGTGCTGACTTATGATTTTGATTTATAAATACAATTAATACAGATAGAATAACTCCTTAAATATCAATTCTGTCATTTGTACAAAGTTAAAATGTAACATATATCTTTTCATTTTAAATAATGCATTAATTCTGAAGTTTTGTAACACAGACAGATGCCAAAGGGATTATGGGTAAAATGTGCCTCTGCTAACACTGACTGGTTGACTCATTCATTCTACACTCAACAAAAATATAAACGCAACACTTTTGGTTTTGCTCCCATTTTGTATGAGATGAACTCAAAGATGTAAAACTTTTCCACATACACAATATCACCATTTCCCTCAAATATTGTTCACAAACCAGTCTAAATCTGTGATAGTGAGCACTTCTCCTTTGCTGAGATAATCCATCCCACCTCACAGGTGTGCCATATCAAGATGCTGATTAGACATCATGATTAGTGCACAGGTGTGCCTTAGACTGCCCACAATAAAAGGCCACTCTGAAAGGTGCAGTTTTATCACACAGCACAATGCCACAGATGTCGCAAGATTTGAGGGAACGTGCAGTTGGCATGCTGACAGCAGGAATGTCAACCAGAGCTGTTGCTCGTGTATTGAATGTTCATTTCTCTACCATAAGCCATCTCCAAAGGCATTTCAGAGAATTTGGCAGTACATCCAACCAGCCTCACAACCGCAGACCACGTGTGACCACACCAGCCCAGGACCTCCACATCCAGCATGTTCACCTCCAAGATCGTCTGAGACCAGCCACTCGGACAGCTGCTGAAACAATCGGTTTGCATAACCAAAGAATTTCTGCACAAACTGTCAGAAACCGTCTCAGGGAAGCTCATCTGCATGCTCGTCGTCCTCATCGGGGTCTCGACCTGACTCCAGTTTGTCGTCGTAACTGACTTGAGTGGGCAAATGCTCACATTCACTGGCGTTTGGTACGTTGGAGAGGTGTTCTCTTCACGGATGAATCCCGGTTCACACTGTTCAGGGCAGATGGCAGACAGCGTGTATGGCGTCGTGTGGGTGAGCGGTTTTCTGATGTCAATGTTGTGGATCGAGTGGCCCATGGTGGTGGTGGGGTTATGGTACGGGCAGGCATCTGTTATGGACGAAGAACACAGGTGCATTTTATTGATGGCATTTTGAATGCACAGAGATACCGTGACGAGATCCCGAGGCCCATTGTTGTGCCATACATCCAAGAACATCACCTCATGTTGCAGCAGGATAATGCACGGCCCCATGTTGCAAGGATCTGTATACAATTCTTGGAAGCTGAAAATGTCCCAGTTCTTGCATGGCCGGCATACTCAACGGACATGTCACCCATTGAGCATGTTTGGGATGCTCTGGACCGGCGTATACGACAGCGTGTACCAGTTCCTGCCAATATCCAGCAACTTTGCACAGCCATTGAAGAGGAGTGGACCAACATTCCACAGGCCACAATTGACAACCTGATCAACTCTATGCGAAGGAGGTGTGTTGCACTGCATGAGGCAAATGGTGGTCACACCAGATACTGACTGGTACCCCCCCCCCCCCAATAAAACAAAACTGCACCTTTCAGAGTGGCCTTTATTGTGGACAGTCTAAGGCACACCTGTGCACTAATCATGGTGTCTAATCAGCATCTTGATATGGCACACCTGTGAGGTGGGATGGATTATCTCAGCAAAGGAGAAGTGCTCACTATCACAGATTTAGACTGGTTTGTGAACAATATTTGAGGGAAATGGTGATATTGTGTATGTGGAAAAAGTTTTAGATCTTTGAGTTCATCTCATACAAAATGGGAGCAAAACCAAAAGTGTTGCGTTTATATTTTTGTTGAGTGTATGTAAAAACCAACACGTTAATGTGAGGTGTGTGTTGGTGTTTACATATAAATGTGCTTTTGTAAAATATGCCATTTTTTTATTTGTAAAAAAAAATGCATTTGCAAAACAAAGCCAAGTTGTGATTATATATATAAAACCAGTGTCAAAATAAATAGAACACTGCCATCTACTAGTGCCCAGACGCTTAGTACTTAGGGCAAATACTGCCATGAACACTACTGGCCAGTAAATGGCAGTAGAGACCATGAAAACTTGCCAAAACAAAATTCCAGGGTCTGAAATTTTCATCTTAGGTGCATATCCCACTGTGAGAGACATATTCTAAAAAATGAATCTGGAAATCACAATGTATGATTTTTTTTAATCATTTATTTTTATGTTACTCCTGCAAATAAGTATTTGAACACCTACCAACCAGCAAGAATTCTGGCTCTCACAGACCTGTTAATATTTCTTTAAGAAGCCCTCTTACTCTGCACTCCTGTTTGAACTTGTTACCTGTATAAAAGATGCCTGTTCACACACTCAATCAATCACACTCCAACCTGTCCACCATAGCCAAGACCAAAGAGCTATCAAAGGACACCAGGGACAAAACTGTAGACTTGCACAAGGCTGGGATGGACTACAGGACAACAGGCAACCAGCTTGGTAGAAGACAGCAACTGTTATGATTATTTATTAGAAAGTGGAAGAAAGACAAGATGACTGTCAATCTCCCTCAGTCTGGGATTCCATGCAAGATCTCACTTTGTGGGGTAAGGATGATTCTGAGAAAGCTCAGAATTACACAGGAGGACCTGGTCAATGACCTGAAGAGAGCTGGGACCACAGTCACAAAGATTACATTAGTAACACATGATGCTGTTATGGTTAAAAATCCTGCAGGGTAGCAAGGTCCCCCTGCTCAAGCCAGCACATGTCCAGGTCCGTTTGAAGTTCACCAGTGACCATCTGGATGATCCAGAGGAGGCATGGGAGAAGGTCATGTGGTCAGATGAGACCAAAATAGAGCTTTTTGGAATCAACTCCACTTACCACGTTTAGAGGATGAGAACAACCCCAAGAAAACCATCCCAACCATGAAGCATGGGGGTGGAAACATCATACACTGGGGATGCTCTTCTGCAAAGGGGACAGGACGATAGCACCGTATTGAAGGGAGGATGGATGGGGTCATGTATTGCGAGATTTTAGCAAACAACCTCCTTCCCTCAGTAAGAGCATTGAAGATGGGTCATGGCTGGGTCTTCGAGCATGACAATGACCCCAAACACACAGCCAGGGCAACTAAGGAGGGGTTCTGTAAGAAGCATTTGAAGGTCCTGGAGTGGCCTGGCCAGTCTCCAGACCTGAACTCAATAGAAAATCTTTGGAGGGAGCTGAAACTCCAAACCTGAAAGATTTGGAGAAGATCTGTATGGAGGAGTGGACCAAAATCCCTGCTGCAGTGTGTGCAAACCTGGTGAAAAACTACAGGAAACGTTTGACCTCTGTAATTGCAAACAAAGGCTGCTGTAGCAAATATTAACATTTATTTTCACAGGTGTTCAAATACTTATTTGCAGCAGCAACATACAAATAAATTATTAAAAAATCATACATTGTGATTTCCGGAATTTTTTTTTTTTTAAAATTATGTCTCTTACAGTGGACATGCACCTAAGATGAAAATTTCAGAAACAGGTGTCCAGTGGCTGACATGCGCCCCCATGCGTTTCGAATCATTCAGCCATTATGAACGCGCGCGCACACACACACACACACACACACACACACACACACACACACACACACACAAAGGAGGACACAGCACTCCCTCCCACTCTGGTCCCGTGTTTCCCATCCAGCCATCTGGACATCGGACAGTTTTCAGCGCCTTTTATGGCCATCTGACAGCAGTCTGTGTCATCTAATTGTTGTCTAAATATACTTTGGATGCGATCATGCAGGTGTGGACGAGGTAATCTGGATGGGATCCGCCCACAGTCTACACGCCTCTTTCCCTCCCAGTTGCGTCTGAATTATGGCCATTTTTGCCGTGTCTGCCTGGTTCATGCACATTCTTGCTATGTGTGACGGGGGCTTAAGAAAGGCTAAATCCAAGAGCCACTGACTGTCTTCTAGCTGTGCATAGTCAGCATGATTTGAACATTTTAGAAATAATTCACTTTGGAAAATCTCTCTTTTTAAAAGCATTCAAAAGTTTTTCAAATAAAATAAATTCAGTAAGCAAAATCAGTCAGGGGATGCATATAAGAACATCTCCAAGTCACTGAATAAGTCTTGTACTTCATTTACCTATATCATTAAGAAATACAAACAGTATGGTACATTTGTGTCAAGTAGGCAGTTCTCAAAAATTGACTGACCATGCTGGAAGCACATTAGTGAGGGAAGCCACCAAGACATCCAGACAACTCTGGCTTCTGTGGTTGTGACTGGAGAAACTGTGTATAATATTTTTACCTCCGCCAAGGAGGTTATGTTTTCGGTCACGTCCGTTTGTTTGTTGGTTGGTTGGTTTGTTAGCAGGATTACTCAAAAAAATCCTCAATGGATTTCAATGAAATTTTTACCAGGGGTGTAGCTTGGCCTAACATAGAAGTCATTAAATTTTGGTAATGATCTGGAACACGATCCGGATCCAGTAATTTTTTTTAAGGATTCTTTATCATTGCAGGATAGGGCCAATTTCAACATTTTTGCATCTAACTTCAAGAAGACGGGTCTCAAAAGCTGAACAAAAATTAAGTTACGACACAACAATAATTTAGCATTTGTTTCTCCTCACTGAATGAATGTTATTAGAAAATTTAAAAACACTTGTGTAGTTCATGCAGTTTCTCTTTATAAATACATTTGCTGAAGATCTAAGGGTTTAACCACTGAATCTGAAACATGACGGTAGATGCATGAAACGATGTGGAATAAGTCTCTTTGCCAAAGGGTATTCCATATGACGTCAGTGACCCTATGGCCTTGGCGGAAGTTTGCGCTCTTCGAGTGCTTCTAGTTGCCTGTTGAATCAGCAATTACAATTCCAGCTTCATGATGAAGTGATATAGAGGAGGGTTTTCTTTAAAATAACATGCACATTTTTTAGCTGCTAAGCCTAGGTTTGTTCTGTTGTTCAGTCTTTCTCTGCTCCACTCCAACATGAAGTTGTGAATGTGGCTTGGGTGCAGAAGTCATGACCCACAAATTTCCTCTGCAACCATGGAGCTAATGTTACCAAACCATTGATATATGGTAATTTGTACACTCAAAGGATCAACGCGAAGGAGAATGAGGCAAAACAATCATTTTGTCTCAATTACATTATTTTCATAATCGTTGGAAGCCAAAATCATAATTTAAATCAACATTTGATTACTTCTCTACCACCAGCTATTGTTTCTCTATGATGGTGGATATTTCATTTACTCATGAATCACTTCAAATTAAATTTGTATTGCTTTCAAAATGTTCATTTTGTGTCTCACCTCACCTTACTAGTTTTGGGTCAAAGCTTTTTTCCTTTTTCTCCCAGCTGCGTAAACTAATGGCACTACCACTCTCTATGTCTGCCTTCTCCAGGTATTCCATCATATCTTTGTCTGACATCAGTCATTCTCCACCATTAATGTCTCAGAAACCGAGCCACTTTCTCCAAACAACTTCAAACATCTCCCATGATTCTGAATAATGAATAATAATAATAATGATGATGAATAATAACATGGCTTCATGCCTGAATGCTTTCAACCATCTCCTATTTCAAACTAGGCCACATCATCTTTCACCTTCATCACCTCCATTCACTGTCCTCCTTACCTGTCCTTGCTTATATCTGCAGAGGCGGTACACCACGTCTCAGTCAGCATCAACACATCCCACTCCATACTGGTTTGTGGTGAGGCCTGGGGCACCGACCCCCGCTTCAACTGGCTTCATGACCGAGTCACCATCACCAAAGCTGTGGGGAGGGTCTCCGCAGATGGAATGACGTTGGTGATCACCATGACTCCTATCTGTGGCCACTTCACCTGCATGGTTAGCAACAAGCTGGGTTACAGCTCTGCCTCTTACGCTGCAGGTATGAGCAATTCTGAGAATCTTCTGATGTGCACTGTTTGCAGTAGTGTAGTGCAACAACAAGCATTTAAAATGTTAAAGGGGAAACCTGAATTTTTTTCATCTAGGGCCATATGTTTAGATGGTTTTGGGTTGAACTTCTCACTCAGAATAAAAACAATAACCCAGTATTAATTCTGAATGCTAATGCCAACATGCACTAAACACTAATACAACATAAGAGATGGGTGTTGTATTTGTGCTGGAGACTCTCCTGTCCTGTGCACCAACAGCATTTTCTGTATATTTGTTTTGTGAACTGTTTTGTAATTTATGTCTGTAGACCTTACTTGTGTGAAGCGCCTTGAGGCAACTCTGTTGTGATTTGGCCAACAGAGTCCTTGCCTCAAGTGGAGGAGTTTAAGTATCTCGGGGTCTTGTTCACGAGTGAGGGACAGATGGAGCGTGAGATCGACAGAAGGATCGGTGCAGCATCTGCAGTGATGCAGTCGCTGTATTGGACTGTCGTGGTGAAGAGAGAGCTGAGTAGGGGGCAAAGCTCTCGATTTACCGATTGATCTACGTTCCGATCCTCACCTATGCTCATGAGATTTGGCTCATGACCGAAAGAACGAGATCGTGGGTACAAGCGGCCGAGATGAGTTTCCTCCGCAGGGTGGCTGAGTGCTCCCTTAGAGATAGAGTGAGGAGCTCAGTCACTCCGGAGGAGCTCGGAGTCGAGCCGCTGCTCCTCCACGTCGAAAGGAGCCAGTTGAGGTGGCACGGGCATCTTTTCCGGATGCCCCCTGGACGCCTTGCTGGAGAGGTGTTCCGGGCACGTCCCATCGGGAGGAGGCCTCGGGGGAAGACCCAGGGCACGCTGGAGGGACTACATCTCTTGGCTGGCTTGAGAACGCCTTGGGGTTCCCCCAGAGGAGCTGGGGGAGGTGTGTGTGGATCGGGAGGTCTGGGTGGCTTTGTTTGAGCTGCTGCCCCCGCGACCCGACTCTAGATAAAGCAGAAGAAAATGGATGGATGAATGAAAATAAATTGAAAATTGAAATTGAAGGCTATGGGGAAACAAAAAGACTCAAAAGTAAAGCACTTCTTGTCACCGCTCATGAAGGAAAAAAAATTCAGTAGAAGTGTCTAGTACCATAAGAGGATCAGAAAAATGGGGGAAGGAGGATAAGGTATGTTGCTGCTTATAAAAAAAATTAAAAAAAATGTCTTTACATCTACTGGAGGTAAACATTAGGGGTGCCAAAAAATAAGATTAGATTAGATAGAACTTTATTGATCCCTTGGGAAGACACCCTCAGGGAAAGTGAGTTTCCAGCAGCCTTGTATAGCAGCACACAAGGTAAGAAGCACACAGTCTCAAAAGTGAAGTTAAAAACAAATGAAAAAAAAAAACAGTTTGCAAATATAAATATAAATACACAAATATGAATACCAGACATACAGATCAATACTGGTTTACTGGCTGCTACTGTTCCTCTCCTTCCCATCCTCTGTCTTCCTGTTACTGCACTTTGGAAGGAGCACTCTGTGGCTGAAGAGGCTAATCTGGTTACTGATGACGGTGTGCAGAGGGTGACTAGCATAGTCCATAATGTCCAGCAGTTTGTCCAGTGTTCACTTCTCTGCCACCATCACCAGAGAGTCCAGCTTTATCCCAACCATGGAGCCAGCTCACCTGATCAGTTTGTCCAGCTTGGATGTGTCATATACTCAATAAATAACTAAAATAAATAAAACACATACACAACAGACAATAATGCCAAATTTAATTTTACAGTATGATTAGGATGCTGAAGTCCCAATAAAAATAATTCAAAATCAGTTCCCAAACTGCCAAAACACATCCAAAGTCAGGTGGACAGAGGGTGGAGTCAGAGTCAGGTGAGTGCCCATGCTGCTGACAGAAGGTGAATGGAGAGTCTGCAAGAGGTACAGGAGATAACAGGCACCTGCCGGCGGCGCATCGGGAGAGAAGAGCACTACAGGCAGCCAACAGTCGGGTCGGCATAAAGCAGATCTGTCATGATTCAGCCCTTGTGGGCCATTTGTCACAGTTCTGGACTAATTTCCACTTCCGTGCTTTGAGCTTCTTTGTTTTTATTCATCTCATATCATGTTATCACGGTCATGCTCTGTTTCTTATTATTTTCCATTTGTTATTTATTTCTTTTACTTTTCTACGTTAATCAGTATCTGTTCCGTTCAAGTTTTGATTGTAATCACTGATCTTCCTGTTTTCCGAACAACATGATTGCACCACCTGTGTTGAAACCACGCTCCCCCAAATCACAGTCACCTTGGTTCAATGATTACCTCCGTGACCTCAAGCATAAAAGCAAGAGGTCTAGAATGGAAATGGCGTCGTTCAAAATTAGAAGTATTCCACCTTGCGTGGCATGATGCTACCTTAGACTACAAGCATGCATTACTGGCTACAAAGCGGACCTACCCCTGGCAAAAATTATGGAATCACCGGCCTTGGAGGATGTTCATTCAGTTGTTTAATTTTGTAGAAAAAAAGCAGATCACAGACATGACACAAAACTAAAGTCATTTAGTCAATTGATGGGATAAGAAAAGTGTCCAAAATATCAACGTAAACTTGTGCATTTATTGATGATGTAATGACAGCCATCTCCCCAGTGCCTTTACCTGACATGCAGCCCCATATCATCAATGACTGTAGAAATTTACATGTTCTCTTCAGGCAGTCATCTTTATAAATCTCATTGGAACAGCACCAAACAAAAGTTCCAGCATCATCACCTTGCCCAATGCAGATTCGAGATTCATCACTGAATATGACTTTCATCCAGTCATCCACAGTCCACGATTACTTTTCCTTAGCCCATTATAACCTTGTTTTTTCTGTTTAGGTGTTAATGATGGCTTTCATTTAGCTTTTCTGTATGTAAATCCCATTTCCTTTAGGCGGTTTCTTACAGTTCGGTCACAGACAATGACTCCAGTTTCCTCCCATTCGTTCCTCATTTGTTTTGTGCATTTTCGATTTTTGAGACATATTGCTTTAAGTTTTCTGTCTTGACGCTTTGATGTCTCCCTTGGTCTACCAGTATGTTTGCCTTTATCAACCTTCCCATGTTGTTTATATTTGGTCCAGAGTTTAGACACAGCTGACTGTGAACAACCAACATCTTTTGCAACATTGCGTGATGATTTACCCTCTTTTAAGAGTTTGATAATCCTCTCCTTTGTTTCAATTGACATCTCTCGTGTTGGAGCCATGATTCATGTCAGTCCACTTGCTGCAACAGCTCTCCAAGGTGTGATCACTCCTTTTTAGATGCAGACTAACGAGCAGATCTGATTTGATGCAGGTGTTAGTTTTGGGGATGAAAATTTACAGGGTGATTCCATAATTTATTCCTTCCCTCTGCTTGGTCTAAAAAAGTAACCGTTACTGACTGCCACAATTTTTTTTCTTGATTTCTTATAGTGTTTCTTAAAGCCCGAAAGTTGCCATTTGAAATGACTTTAGTTTTGTGTCATGTTTGTGATCTGCTTTTTTTCTACAAAATTAAACAACTGAATGAACATCCTCCGAGGCCGGTGATTCCATCATTTTTGCCAGGGGTGTACTACTCTGATTTGATCAACAAAAACAAGCATAACTCAAAGTTCTTGTTCAACACGGTGGCAACACTTACTCATGGACAACCACCTGTAGCTTGCTCTCCTTTTACAGCACAAGATTTCCTGGATTACTTTGAGAAGAAAATAAATGACATTAGGTTGAACATATCCCAGCATGCCTTAACCCAGCCACAACACCATGCTATTGAGGTGGGCGCCACTACTGAGGTATTACCTAGATTTACAGAATTTGATAGTATCTCTCTAGGCGTGCTGACGAAACTCGTAACGTCAACAAAAAGCACAACCTGTTTATTTGATCCTATACCAACAAAACTGTTTAAGGACCTGTGGCCCACTCTTGGGCCAACTGTGCTGGAAATTATTAATCTTTCTTTAACTTCTGGATCTGCTCCTAAAAGTTTAAAATCTGCAGTGATTAAACCATTACTTAAGAAACCTAATCTTGACCCTAGTGTATTGAAAGACTATCAGCCGATATCAAATCTTTCATTTTGCTCAAAATTCTGGAAAATGTGGTGTCACGGCAGCTCATAGACTATCTTACTGAGAATAATCTCTTTGAGCCACTGCAGTCTGCTTTTAGAAAATATCATTCCACAGAGACGGCTCTCACTAAAGTGGTGAATGATCTTCTGTTTACAATGGATTCGGACACCACTACAGTTCTGTTGCTGTTAGATCTCAGTGCTGCATTTGATACAGTGGATCATGATATTCTACTTGATAGGCTGGAAAATCATTTTGGGATTACTGGGAGTGCCCTTGCATGGCTGACGTCATACTTGACTAGTTCTTCTCACTGTGTTTTGCACAGTAACACTACTTCTAACCTTAGTGACATGAAATTTGGGGTTCCACAGGGGTCTGTCTTAGGCCCCCTGCTTTTCTCCCTTTATATAGCACCCCTTGGGCACATATTGCGGTGTTTTGGGATTACCTTTCACTGCTATGCAGATGATACTCAGTTATACATGCCGATAACTGCTGGTAATCTCATTCACATAAAATCCTTGGAAGATTGCCTTGCAGCAGTGAGAAGTTGGATGTCTAGAAACTTCCTACTTTTAAACTCTGATAAGACGAGAGTTGTATTTGTGTTGGCGACCCTCCTGTCCTGTGCACCAACAGCAATTCTTGTATATTTGTATATTGTTTCTGTAATTTATGTTTGTAGCATGGCCCAAGCGTGTTTCTTCACGTTAATTATTGTTTGTCTTGAGCACGTCTTGTTTTTCACTGTTGGTTTTTCTGTCACTTGTTTATCTTGCCCCAGTCCGCTTTGCTTTTCGCCTCACTACACTCTCTTGCACCTGCCCTTGTCTTTCTCGGTCACGCCCCTTCCAGAATCTTCCTCACACCTGTTCCTCATTTACACCTTGATTAGCCTGCCCCTATTTAAGCCCTCATAGTTCCACAACTCACTGCTAGATGGTTGAGTTCGTGTCCCTTTCAGCCTTCGTCCCTTGATCCGTTTTTGTCCTTTTTCTGTCTGCCACTATATTGACTTTGTCTTGTTTTTGACCTCAAGCTTTCTTTGCCACTGATAGCTTAAACGCCATGTATTTTTACCTGTGCCTATTTATTGAACCATACTTCAGCCTCACGTCGGTCTGCTACCTTTGCCTTGCTGCTTGACCACCCGTGTACCGACCCCCTGCTTGTTGTACTTTTTAAACCTTTTTGAACTCTATCAGTCATGTGAGTTTGCAGTTGTGTCCATCCAGTTTGTGCCACGCTTGATAGAGCAATCTGGCCAAACATGGATGCAGCGAGCTCACTCCCTGTCATCACAGCGGCGGACTTATCCACCATTAAGGACATTCTTTTTGAAATTGACTTCTTCTTCTCCTTCTTCAATTGTTTTCACTCCTGCTTCATGCCGAAGAGGAAGTTCAATTATGTGGACCGAGCTTGGGACCTTGTTGCAGCTAACACGTGCTTATACCAATTCTTTCCTGAATTAGAAAATCTGGATGAGTTGTTTGCTGCGGGGACACTCCCAGCCTGGGTCGGACAGCCTGAGCGACACCTGCCAACCAGTCTCCCTCTCTCAAACAGTGAGTCCAAGTGGGAGGACGTCGATGATGGCATGTCATCTGAGGTGGAAGCACAGACACTCCAAGCCACTGCCACAGTGTTTTTCAGGATACAGGACTTGAATTTTTGGATTGTTCAGATCAGTGGCACAGACAACAAGTTCTCGAGGCATTAAAGCAAATATTGCAGGCCAAGCCTAAAATAGTATCTGCATATCCAGACTTATTGAACATTAAATCACTGTTTAGGCAAAGACCACGCCTAGTTTGCTGCCTACACCGGCTCCATGGTGCATGTTTACACAGACGTCAGCCGAGCCACATCAACCGGAAAGACAGGTGCCTCAACCAGTAGGTACACCGAAGCCCTCCACGCCTCGTCCAGCCCCTGTGCCTGCACAGAGGAAGATCCACACATCCCAGCTACCGTCCTCGGCTCCTGCTGTCACCTCAGCTACTAAAACTGAAGTGCAATCATTGCCCAACTTCTCTGGAGTAACTACATCAGCTGAATCTCTCACAGAGCCATTGGGAAGACCCTCGCCACCTCTGCACTCAGTGACACCTCAGTGGAATCTGCCTCAAGACCAAGCAGAGCCATCCACGACACTTGAGGAACCTGTGATGGACGTCATGCCACGACAGCACTCCAGAGTGGAGTTCACGCCACCTGTTGCCTCAGCCATGAGTTTTGCTGTGCGCGCACCACATGGCGCTGAGCGGCTCATCTCGCCTAAGCTGTCAGTCAGTCCTTGTGAAGGAACCACACTGACTAAACCATCAGCAGGACCTCAGATGAAGCCCTCAACTCCTCAGCTCATTGCAGCATCCACGCCCCAGGAATCACCCTCGGCACTGCCCTCGTCCACGGAACTGGTGAAAGACTCCACACCACAGCGCTCGCCTGTGGACGTGCCGCTGAAGACATCCGGGACGCACTCACCTCCCAAGTTACTAGCACCACCCAAGTCTCCTGAGGTGCCAGAAGGACTTTTAAAAAAGGTCATGGCTTCGAGTGTGCTATCTCTCGCAACGCGGTCTCCTCCGACATCATCACAGGTGTCCGGGGAAACACCTGTGCCACACACTACCATGGAAAAACCAGTCCGGTTTGCTTCATCTGTCTTCACTTTCTACCAGCGTGACTGTGCAGTTTCCAAAGGAGGACTCATACAACGCCACTGGTAGGACAGTTTATGTGATGTTTTGCTTGATAATGTGTCTTAATGTGATTCTCCACCTGTTGTGTCTGCCAGGAAAGCAAGTTTGCCTCTCCAGTCTGTTCTTTTCTGGGTTGTCTCAGAAAAATGTCTCTGGGGGATTAATAATGTTTTATTTTATTTTGCTTTGCAGTTTTTCTTTATTTCTCTGGGACGGGCTTCGTTCACATTGTAATTTGAAACTGATCTACCACTCACTTTTTGGTTTTGTTAAATTCTTACCCAGGGCCTTTCTAGAATTCCTGATTTTTGGTGGTACTCTGGATATGTTACACTGGATTTTTCATTATAGGCAAGCTTTGGCTGACGTGTTTTTTTCTCCCCTGTTGTTCTTTTGTTGGTTTGTTTCTTTTTGG
Source organism: Thalassophryne amazonica (assembly GCF_902500255.1). Lineage (NCBI taxonomy): Eukaryota > Metazoa > Chordata > Actinopteri > Batrachoidiformes > Batrachoididae > Thalassophryne > Thalassophryne amazonica. The sequence continues at coordinate 49,971,162 of NC_047109.1, read as the reverse complement.
TGACTCCTTTCAACCTTTCTGTGGGTTGCTTTGTTTATGCCAGTCTGTTGTTGCACAGTTCTGCTCCCCTGGTGGTAATGTTATTAAATTATTTTCTCTAGATCCACTTAGTCATCCATTTGGTTGGTTTCTTTCTTTTTTGTCTTGGTCTGAAGCCAGTTTTCTTCTCAGCCCATTTCACCATTTGTCGTCCTTTCTGTTCTGTGGTCAGTTATTTTATGGTTTATTTTCAGAGCTGGTCTTTATTTTGGATTTTACATCTTGGATGTTCAGGGATTTCTTGGGTGATGTTTTTTGTGCCTTTAATCAGTTAATTTCTCTCTCCATTACTTTTGTGGGTTGGTTGTTTTTCTTTGGTTGATTTTTTTTTTTTTGTCACTCCTGTTTATTTCGTACCCATGGTCATTTCAGGGGAGAGTTTTTCTTTCCCTCTGTACTACTGTTAAGTCCCTCTTTACTTGGTGTCCTGCGCATGTCTGTAGGTCCGTTGCCTTAGGAGGTGTTGGCCTTTTTAACGTTTTATCTCCCATATCACACTCAGGTTCACCCTGTGTGCTTGCCACCTGCTCCAGCCAGTCTCCAGGTCGGCCCCCTGAATCTTTCTTATTTCAGGTTGGCCATTGGGTCCGACTCCCCCGACTCACTAGGGGTTGTTAGGGGTCTTTCTGTCATTCCACTGGTCCTGCCATTGTTTCTGCTAGGTTTAGCCAGCCTTCAGCCTCTCCTTTTTGCCTTAGCCTGCCTCGTGGTCGTCCTCCGGAAATCTCGGGAAGTCATTGGCTTGCCTGCTCATTTGTCCCCCGGTTAACTTTTGGTCGCCCTCCTCTATGCAGTTCCTTTGGATGCTGGCCCGTGTTCTCTGTTATTGATGTCCTCCAGCTGTGCCCCCATCCCGCCGCCCGTGGTCAGCTTGGGTACATTGTTTTCTGGGGACCATTGGTGGCGGTCCCTTCGGGAGGGAGTACTGTCATGATCCAGCCCTTGTGGGCTATTTGTCATAGTTCTGGACTCATTTCCACTTCTGTGCTTTGAGCCTCTGTGTTTTTATTCATGTCATGTCATGTTATCACAGTCATGCTCCATGATTATGATTGGTTTTGTTTCATTTATTTTCTGTGTATCATTTGGTTGCTATGTATATAGTTTTGCCTTATTGTTTATTGTATTCTTTCACTCTTGATCCCTTAAGTTACTTTAGTCTTGGTTTAGTTCTCTTTATCACATTTATTGTATTAGGCTTTAGTCGCTAGTTTTGGTTATTATTTATCTTCAGTGTTTCTTATCTCATTATGTTCCAATTGTTATTTATTGCATTTACTTTTCTATGTTAATCAGTATCAGTTCTGTTCTAGTTTGAGTTTAATCATTGATCTTCTACTTGTCTTCTGCTTTCTAGACTAGTCGTTATTTTCTAGCTTTGCCCCTTTTGTTTATTCATGTTAATTATTGTTTGTCTTGAGCACATCACGTTTTTCACCGTTGTTTTTTCTGTCACTTGTTTATCTTGCCCCAGTCCACTTTGCTTTTCATCTCACTACACTCTCTTGCACCTGCCCTTGTATTTCTCGGTCACACCCCTTCCAGAACCTTCCTCACAACTGTTCCTCGTTTACATCTTGACCTATTTAAGTCCTCACAGTTCAACAGCTCACCACCAGATTGTTGATTTCGTGTCTCGAGGGCAGCCAGATGGTCCCTCAGGAGCACAGATGTCATAGTGGATGCAGTTGTGTGGCCTCAGCAGCAGTGGTCCGACCTAAGAGCTGACCAGCAGTCAGCCACTGAAGTTCCCCAGGAAAAGGGACCTGAGCTGTGCACAGAGTTCCAGCTGTCTTGGAGACAAGGTCTTGGGGAGCAGCAGACAAAGGAGTCACAAAGGAGGAGTGCTGGAGTGGCACTGCTGTTTCCTTTGGAGCTGGCCCTGATGGTGGCACTGGCTTGAGGACTTCAGCTTCCTCCGGAGCTGGCTTATGACCCATCCTGCCTGGACTGGATAGAGCAAAGGGCACAGGTAGCTACTGGTTCACTTGGAATGCTGGTGGCTGCTGGAGTGTGTGGAATGGCGGTGGCTGCTGGGGTGCGTGGAGAGCTGAGACCAAAGCAGATGTCTGAGGAGTTATGTTGACACAGGATAATTTAGGGAGATTCAACTGTAAAACTGAGAGCGTTGATTGAAGTAAGTAAATTTTATTTACGTATATAGCACCTTTCACAGAAAAGATATCACAAAGCAAAGTTGTTGTTCATTCAGCAGCTCCCGTTTGTTGTTTGGGGTCACCACAGCAGATACAACTAGAACCGCATTGGTAATTGGCACAAGTTTTACGCTGGATGCCCTTCCTGACACAACTCCAGTTTTACCTGGAGAAACAAGTCCAAGTACCAACCAGATCCTGCTCTGCTTAGCTTCTGAGATCTGACAGGATCAGGCTGACACAGGGCAGACCGGCTGCATATCACAAAGCAAAGTAAAATACATAAAATACAGACAGAGTACATTTAAACATTGATTATAAAACAGGAAAACACAATTAAAAAAACAATAAAAACCCTTGTCTAACTAAAAGCCTGTAAAGAGAAGTCTAACTGCATTTTAAATGCATCAACAGCTCACAGGCGAAGGGAAAGAGGCAGAGCGTTCCACAGCCTAGGTGCTACTGCTTCAAAGGATTAACATCAGTTTGAGCAGATGGAATCAGTTAATCAGTGAAATCACCTGGTGGAGCGGGTGGTGGCAAAGAAAGCCTGCACCCTCTCGGCCCTTTCTGGAACGAGTTGAATATCACTGTTCTAAAAGTTAGGGTCAAAATTTTAAAATGTATTCTAAACTTTTTTTACCCAAGATGGTGCTGTTACAGATGGCTACCTGCCAGAGTGCTCCTCGTTATTGTGTCTTTTAACCATTTTAACCAACATGCTTTATGATTCATTCATTTCTTCTTCCTTTACGTCTTAATGAATAGCTTTAAGAATTTATTGGACAGTGATATATGCTGCTTTACTCGGTACTTACTGTTTTCCTGGCGTTGGAAGTGTTTTTCCTGAGTGGAGTCACAGTCATGGTGGAGTGGCGTTAGGGCTCCTTTGTTTACACGAGGGAGCAGCTGGTTGATCTCCGAGCGGGGAAAGACAGGCAATCCCCAAAGAGCTACAGAGGAAATACTGGGGCTGTAGAATGTCCGGAATTAGTTTGTTTAAAATTTTAACCATAACTCAAAACTGTCTGCCTGTGCATAACTTGCGTGATATGCCGGCGAGTCTGTATGGTGTGAACAGAAATGATCTTTTTTGTTCCTCCTCCTTTCTTAAATAAATCATAAGAAAAAAGATGTCAAAGAATATCCTGCCTACTTTTATGCAAATACTGACACAATTGTTAAAGAAAACAAAGCTACTGCAGATAATTTTAATGGTTATTTTGTTAATGTGGGTAAAAACTCAATTGTTCCTTCCAAAACGTGCTCCTCGTGATTCAATGTTTATTAGAGGAACGGATGAAAAAGAAATTATTGATATAGTTCACAAACTTAAAGGGAAAAAAAATCAACTGATAGTGACCGTTTTGATATGTTTTTGGTTAAAAATATTATTGATTGCATTGTTAAGCCTTTAACATATATGTGTAATTTGTCATTAATGACTGGGAAATTTCCTTTCAAAATGAAAATAGCTAAAGTGATCCCATTGTTCAAATCTGGTGACAAGCATGTCTTTTGCAATTATAGGCCAATCTCCCTCTTACCACAATTTTCCAAAATTCTGGAAAAGGTATTTGAAATTAGGTTAAACGATTTTTTAACTAAACATCATATCCTTAACGAGCAGCAATGTGGTTTTAGAAAGAATCGCACTACTGCGTTGGCTGTGATGGATTTCGTTGAACAAATTACCAACGCGATTGAAAATAAGCAATATACTGTAGGGTTTTTTTTTATTTACAGAAAGCATTTGATACTATAGATCATACCTTGCTATTGGACAAATTACAGAAGTATGGTATCAGGGGATTGGCACATGACTGGATAGCGAGCTACTTAGACAGTAGGTATCAGTGTGTCCACTTTGGTGGGCCAAATTCTGAGTTTTTGAAGATTACTTGTGAGGTGCCCCAGGATTCAGTCCTTGGGCCACTGTTGTTCCTTTTGTATATTAATGATATATGTTTGGTTTCTAAGTATGTAAGTTGTATTTTATTTGCGGATGATACGACTGTGTTTTGTAGTGGGGATCATTTGGGACAGCTCCTGGACAAGATGGAGAATGAATTACATAAATTTAAAAAATGGTTTGATTTAAATAAATTATCGCTCCATTTTGGTAAAACTAAGTGTATGATATTTGGGAATAAGACCAGCAATTTAAGTAAAAAACTATTACTACATGATATTGAAATTGTAACAGATACAAAATTTCTTGGTGTTCATATTGATGATAGATTAAGCTGGAAAACACATATTAACTATGTTAAAACTAAAATGTCAAAAGCCATTGCAATTCTGCACAAAGCCCAGGACTTCCTCACCCAACATGTATTGACCACTTTATATCATGCATTACTTGTTCCATATATGACATATTGTGTCGAGGTTTGGGGAAATATATACAGAACTAATACTAAACCAGTTTTTCTGTTGCATAAGAAAGCCATAAGAATTATCAGTAATTAACCATATCGAGAGCCAACAAATTTGTTATTTGCTTGTCTGCAAATTTTAAAATTTTGGGACTTGGTTGATTATATTACAATAGAGATTATGTATAAAGTTAAAAATAAGCTTTTGCCTCTACACGTCCAGAATCTGTTTAAAATGAGAGACTCCAGCTACTGTTTGAGAGGAACATTATTATTTGAGAAATTGAAGATCCGTACTACTGTTAAAAGTCATTGTGTTTCCGTCAGGGGTATTAATATTTGGAATAATGTGTCCTGATAATATTAAAATACTTGGTACATTGGTTGGTTTTAAAAGGCTTTACAAAAAGAATATATTTACCCATTATAGGCTGAAGGATTAGGTTTACATTTTGTCATTGTTCACTCTTATTTGTTTGGTTGTTTTGAAATGTGATTAAGTTAAATTGTTTATGCACTTTTTTCCTTTTCTTTTCTCTCTTTTCTTGTACAGTTATTATGACCATATGTGTAGGTGTGTATGTATATGTATATATGTATGTATGTGTATATGTATATATACATTCTTTATTTTTAATGGTATAAGGGGAGGGTGCTTATAAGCTTTGCTTCTGCCTTCACCCTTTCGGCCACACGGGTTTTCGTACGTTGTTTCTTTTATGTTCTGTTATTGCCTTTGTTGTTGCTCAGTTGTGTGCCGGATAAATAAATAAATTCAATTCTTTCTGTCCGGTAGTCAGCTCTCCTCTGCCTGTAGAGCAGTGATTCTCAACCAGGGTGCCGCGGCACCCTAGGGTGCCGTGATCAATCGTCAGGGGTGCCGTGGGTATTTTTCATATTCGCGATTATTTTTCATATTCGCGATTACCGTGAATTATTTATTTTATCCACAAAGCATAAAACGACTCAGAATCTGATGTCAAACGTGCTGCAGCCTCGCTCTCGTCTTAAGGCGGGACAATAACAAAGAGGCTGACGGCCGATTAAAACAGTGCCGTCTTCTTCAAAAGCCGTCTAAAATGCGGAGCTGTCAGTGTGTGTGTGCATGCGCGCACGGAGTCAACAGGCTGCAGACTGCGAGGGAGGGGGTGGGTGAGGGAGATTCCTGAATGCAGGCGCGACACGTTCAGTGCGCATCGAGCGCGGAGCAGAGAGGATTTTAACCCGAGTGAACGTTAACAAAACGGAAACGTGAAGCTGCCTTTACTTCTCTCTGAACTTTCTCGTCATATGCTGAATTTATGAGATCATGAGATGAAATAAACAGTCAAATATCTTAGCTAACACGGAACGTCCTTGCAATGTTGCTGGGAGGTTACATTTTCATTGCACAATTGGGAACGTTCTGTCCACCTCCTGGCAACTTCCATCAGGAACGTTTACTTGTTACAGTTTTTGGACGTTTCTTTGGAACGTTGTACTTACGTTGAGGGGACGTTCTATTAACTACATAATTCACCAGCCTTATCAATCTATATATTGATTGATAAGGCTGGTGAATTGGTATTGTTGTAAATTTAAATAAAATGATTCCTGTATTTTCTTTCTTAACACTTATATTTTATAACTTGCTTAATTTTCCGAACGTTTTCATTCTCAGGGATACTTTAGTAGGCCTACCGTCCCGATGATAGTCTAGTCCGGATTGACCGGTCGATCGCATGGGGGGGGAGAACTCCCACGGTTCATTCTATCTGCGCATGCGCAGGGTCAAGAGGTCGTGAGGAGCTACAGTGGAGAGTGACGCGAGCGTATAATGGCGGAGGAAAAAGATCCCAAATGTATCATTTTCATCCAGAGTGGGAGGAAGATTATTTTTTCGTTTATTCAAATGGCAAATCCATCTGCCTTATCTGCAATGCAAATGTGGCATTACCGAAGAAAGGGAATTTGGAGCGGCATTTTAAGACGATCCACAAGAGCTACGATGCTAGCTTCCCGGCTAAAAGCCGTCTTGCAGCACAACAGGCCGTTTTCCCCGCGGACAAATACCACCAGTAAGGCTGCAACCACAGCTTCTTATCGTGCCAGCCGTGTTCTGGCAAAAACAAAGAAATCATTCAAGGATGGTGAAATTGTGAAAGAAGCTTTCATGGAAGCTGCAGCTGTGCTCTTTGCCGATTTTAAAAATCAGAAGGAGATCGTGTCTGCAGGATGTGCAGCTCTCAAGAAAGTCTGTTGCACGACGATGCGAGTTAATGGCGGAGGATATTGATCGGCAACTGAGGAATGATATTGAGGTATGTGAGTGTTTTTCTCTGCAATTCGATGAATCCACTGATACTGTGGACGTGGCTCAGCTATGTGTTTTTATTAGAATGTTTTTTGACAACATGAATGTAAAAGAACTGCTGAGCATTTTACCTTTGAAAGGCCACACGAGAGGCACAGATATGTTTCAGGTTTTTATGGAATTTGTTAATAAGAGCCAGCTGCCCCTCTACAAACTCATTTCTATAACCGAGCTGCCAGCTCGATGCCATCTTAATAATGTATTTATACAAACAACCATGTCATCAAATTTCATTGCATGAGAGGCCTATTAACTGATCGAGTAGTTCTGTTGTGTTTATATACGTGTTCCTGCTTTCAGCAGCATTGTAGCTGTTTCATGTATACTAAACTTGAAGCAACTTTGTAACAGATGGTACACAGCAACGACTCGACAGACTGGAGTCAAAGGTGGACCGCATACTACAACTACTGTGGAGGAATCAGGCTGCTGAAGAAGCTGACTGCATTGGAGATAATGCAGGCCAGACTTAAAACAACGGAGGAGCTGGACCAATTCAGCAAAACGCTGGAGGACCAGGAGTTTAGGAGGACAGTGGTAAATTATTGTTCGTAACACTTTTGCAGAAGTGGTTATTTTCACAAAAGTTGCATATTGCCATTGCACACATACTTCTTTTTACTCTGTCATAGGTGAATCTGCTGAAACAGCTATCTGGATCAATGCTGAACTCCTTTGCCAGGATGATGCTCGGTGAAATTGGGATGTGGCGGTTGTGGGCTGGCGTCAGCCTCAAAGGATGGAAAGGGAAGAAAGCCCTGCAGCCTCTCACTCTCTAGAGTTTTGAAGAGTAAGTTATCAAGGTGTCTCACTGCATCATTTAATTTTAGTTAGCAATTAAAAAGAATTTTATCGTTTCTCCAGTTAAAAAAGAGGAAAATACAAGACCGTTTTTTTATTTTGTTTTTGTGACAGAAGCCTTCAGCAACAAGATGGAAATTTTACCAGATGCTATTGATGATGCGTTAACTGAAACACTGCGCCATGCAGCAAAGAGGGTAAGTAGTTAAACTTTTATGGCATCAGCAACTCACAGGTGACTTGTACTAGCACCATGGCCACACCTAGTCATTCCCTTCAATCAAATCCCGGTCCAGTGTTGACTGTTTCAAGAGTGAAGACCGTGACTGGCTCACATGCACCCCAGCTCTTTGGAGCAATCTCTCTCTCTCTCTCTCTCAATCTGTTCCTCACATTCTGTATTCTCTTTCCACAAACATCTTAAAACCTATCTGTGTGGCCTCACCTTCCCTCCATAGTGTAACTGTCACTCGGCTGTGTTGACAATTGGAATTCATTCATTCATTATTGGTTTATTTGACAGGGACAGTGCATATTAATGAACGTACAATTGTTTATAGACAGTATATATACGAGGTCTGTCAATAAAGTATAGGTCCTTTTTATTTTTTTCAAAAACTAAATGGATTTCATTCATATGTTTTTACGTCAAACATGCTTGAACCCTCGTGCGCATGCGTGAGTTTTTCCACGCCTGTCGGTGACATCATTCGCCTGTGAGCACTCCTTGTGGGAGGAGTCATCCAGCCCCTCGTCGGAATTCCTTTGTCCCGATGCGCGGACCTGTCCGCACGTCTTTCATTAAAAAAATCTCCTTTAACAGTGGAATATCCGGATAAAATGCTGAAACCAACTTCTTTTGAAACTTCTCTGTTCTCTCACGACGTCCTGGATCAATAGAGCCTGAAATGTGGAGGTTTTCAGCTTGAAACAGGCTGACGCCGGCGCCTGGGAGCGCTGCGTGACGTCCCACTCCGTGGGAAGTCCTTAAAGCAACAGTATCACCTCAAAATCTCTCATCAGCCGTTAAAATTTTCACTGAAAACCAGCCTAATATTGAGCCTTGTGGAAGACCAACATAACTAGGGAGATACGAGGATGTGGCACCATCCACAACAACACGCTGCTTTCTGTTCGAAAGATAGGATTGAAACCATTGAATAGTATCCTCTGAAAAATTAAAATATGAATTGTAAAAATTGAGATATTGAATTAAGGATTCTGCATATTAATACATGGACTGGTTGAGCGCCCTTGAACTTCACTGTGCTGAGGGGACTGGCACTATAGAAGTTATTGTATAGTATTTTTATGAATGGTTTTCTTTGTTTTTTAGGCAAAGAAGGAGGATGAAAGAATTGGTACTGGTGTTAATGCTGACTCAGATGCTGGGGTGGATGAAGCCCTGGGCGACGATGTGGATGCTGATGCCATGGACCATTGTGTAGTGAATGATGACGCCATGGACGGCAGTGCCATGAGTGATGATGCCACAATTAGTCATGGGTCAGATGAGAGGTGATTCATTTTATACTGAGAACTTATGCCTCCCCCTCTGTAAGGTGCGGGGGAGACATGAAATAAGTGCCCAATTTTCTTTGCACAACTTTTTTCCTGGATGCCATGATCATCAACTCGACTGGACTGACGCTGTTTGTTTTGATCCACCTTTTTTGATCCACCCAACATTGTGGGAACAAATCAAAAGCTGTGTTCACTACGGGGACACGTTCGGCACTATTCAGGATTATTTGAGTTTTGGTTTTTTTTGTTTTTTTTTACCGATGACGAACAATGCGTAAAAAAGTCTGACCGATGCAACTACATCGGTCCAAACCGGTCTTGATCCGGGACTGATGTTGCTGCTTTAAAGGGTGGGCGGTGGAGACATCTTCAGTTTTTGTTTAACGTTGACCCTTCTAGTTCATTTTATACTGAGAACTTATCCATGGCGTAATGCTATTGTAACTGTAATAATACTGGATGATGTCACCTGGCTTAGTACCTGAGAGATTGCAGTGTATTTTACCTGTTTCTATGACTGTATTATTTTATGTGTTTATTTATTTATGTAAGGTAAATTATTCTATTGAATTTTTATTGCACTGAAGTCACTGAGAAAAGAAATTTCATTTTCTAGTGTATTCAATTGCACAGTGAAAATAATCTTTAAACCTTAGTCATGGGTCACATCATGGATGAGAACTGATCCCTGGCTTAATGCTATTGTAATTGTAATAATACTGGAGGGCGGATGAGAACTAATCAAGTTACTGAGAACTTGTCCATGGCTTAATGCATTGCTATTGTAATAATACTTCTAAAGTAATAAACTTGCAATTTACAGACTCATGCAGTGTTCACAGTGTTCCTTCGTGTTGGGGGACATTGCAACAATGTTGCAGCAATGTTGTGTCACAACCTCCTGAGGACGTTCTAGTTTGGTTGGTTGGCAACGTTCTTGGCAACATTCCTGGAACGTTGTGGAGAGTCTACAAATGAACGTTCCTACACCGTTGTGATGCAGCGTTACTGCCACTTTGATGTAACGTTCAGGCAACGTTCCAGTGTTAGCTGGGATATTTAAAAAATGAGAATATATGAATGAACTGAGCCACAAAAAAAAAAAAACAATGTTCAGATGCAGAGATCACAAAAAGCAGGTGAGAACTCTGAACTTTAACAGCTGTTATTTTCCAAAGGTATTTATTTGTTCAGTCTTGAGCTTAATGCAGTGTTTAAGCACAAAACGTGACTGATGAGGAGAAACAATTTCAGAAATGCAACAGAAACAACCACAAATCAGAAAAAGTTGGGACTGTATGTAAAATGAAGATAAAAATGTTGCACCATTCCCAGTTTCTCAACTCACAGAAGCCAAACGTTCTTCCAGAGTTGTGTAATTATACTACAATAGTAGAATATAAAGAAGGGGGAAAAAAATAGACAATATATTCGTCAATCACAATTATTTGTCTGACAATTAATCATCTCCAGAAATTTCTAATCGTGACAGCCCTACTTGAGATCAGAGCGCAAAATGCTTGAGGATTTTCGAAATGCTGTGTTTTCTGTATCAATTTTCTATTGCGATAATTGGGTTTTGCGCAAAACCAGAGGTAATAGCCTTATAATATTATTTTGGTTGGTGGTGTGCCGCAGGATTTTGTAAATATAAAAAGGGTGCTGCGGCTCAAAAAAGGTTGAAAATCACTGCTGCAGAGGATAGAGCTGTCCCACTCATAGCTGTCTGCTACAAAACATGTAATAGGCAGGCACTAAAATCTTTGATTTCAGACTTCACAAATGTTTTTAACTGTTAAGCTTTATTCACCTTGCCTGCAAAAACATGTTAGCAGCCTAAAAGTTATCTGAAGCTAATTGGTCCGCTGATGGTTATCAAAGAAATCTGAAAAGCTAATCCGCTATTGAAAACATTAGCTTTGATAATTAGCAGTTAGCGGATTACCGGAACTGTGCCCACCACTGCTGCGGTGCACCACATCATGCCACACACTGTAAAAAAAAAAAAAAAAAAAAAAAAAAGCTTCACAGGTATCCAGTGAAGGGAGTCTAAAGCAGGCATGACATGATCCTGTTTGTGTGTTTCAGTTAAAAGCCTTGTAGCAGAGTTCTGGATGACCTTAATGCAGTCAAGCTCCTTATTTAGACAGTTAAAAGGATGATTACAATAGTCCGGACGTGAGGATATAAAAGCCCAAATAATCATCTCTAATTCAACTTTGAACAGAAGCGGTTTCAATTTAGAAATATATGAAAGCAACAGTTTTTTTTATTAACTCAGAGTGGCGCGCCAAGGACATTGCTGAGTCAAAAATAATGCCTAGGTTCCACACATAGGGCCGGACAGAAGAAGCTAAAGGACCTATGTGCTGTTTTGGTGGAATGACACTGTCAGGGGCAACAATTAGAGTTAGTTTTCTCAGAATTCCATTTTAGGTAATTATCACTTATCACTGGTTGATGTTAGACTTTGGGACAGCGGCTGTGTGTGTTTCTCCAGGTAAAACTGGAGTTGCGTCAGGAAGGGCATCCAGCGTAAAACTTGTGCAAATTACCAATGCGGATCTGGCTGTATCCACTCTGGCGACCCTGAACAAAACTGGGAGCAGCCGAATAAACAACAACTGGTTGATGTTAGACAAGCAGTTAGTCAAGGAAGATCTGGATATGATCATGAAATGTGGTAAGACACGTCACTGTATTTGCTAATTATCTGACTGAAACAAAGCAGATATAAAAGAAAGAGTACTGGGCCCAAGACAGAACCCTGAGGTGCCCCACAGGTAAACTGACTCGATTCAGACAGAAACTGATTTATAGAAACACTAAAACATCAGTCAGATAGGTATGATTAAAGTCATTCTAAAACCACTCCCAAGAGCCCAACCACATCTCGAAGTCTATTAATCAGAATCTTATGATCAGTGTCAAAAAGCTGCAGACCTAATAAAACCACAAGTGTGTATTTCCAGAGTCGCATGCCATCATGATGTTGCTTGAAACCCTAAATAATGCAGCTTGCAAAAACTCAACTGGCATTCTTCTAAAACTTGATGTTTCTCTAAAAAGTTTCTCCAATATTTTTGTTCAAGAGGTGGGAACCACACGCATCAGAAGTGATGTATAAAAGATATCTGTAACACATAGTCTAATAATACCAAACACTTCTTTAAACAGTGCTGTGGGAAGGGCATCATGAGGAGAGGTGGAAACTTTAATTTGGCGAAGCAGAGCAGTCACTTCGTGCATTGTCACAGGCATGAAAGTTGTCCCCATATGAGGAGGAGGAAGGTCACAGGCAGAACTGTACAAATTTAAAGGAGAAGTGTTTGCCCTAGCATCTGTAATCTTGTCAACAAAGAAATTAAAGGCATTGCTATCAGCCTTAGAAAACAATGGAATTTGGGGGACAGCAGGACAAACAATAGAGCTAATGGTGTGTAGCAAATTTAAATATAATTATTCATCTTTAAGATTAACAGTGTTTCAATGTGCCTCACCAGAAATGCAGCAAATTTAATTAATTTTAGTAATTATTAATCTTTGAGATTAATTGTGCGTCACATGTGGGCATGGTAAATGTAGCAAATTTTAATATTAATAATTATTAAGATCAAATGTGAGAACCAGAAATGTAATGAATTTGAATATCAAGCTTTATAAATCTTTAATATTGAACTGGCCGGTACATAGTACCTGACTCGATCAGCTAAGGGAGGTGCTAGATCCATGAATAATTTTATAGGTTAATTGTAAAACCTTAAAATCTGATCTCACAGAAACAGTGAACAATGTTTTTTTTTTAACACACAGTGAGTGGAAGACATTTGCACAAGATGTTTGACAATGTTGCACGTAACTCTGAATAACTGAATAACTCTGTTCAGTATGTATTTGTCTTGCAGAAGGGGGAGGAATTATACAGTCTGATTGCCACTGGTAGGAAAGACCTCTTGTGGCATTCTGTGGTGCACCTTGGTGGTCTCAGTCTGTGGCTGAAGGTGCTCTGACAGGATGTCAGTGTGGGATGCAGGGGGTGGCAGCTGTTGTCCAGGATGCTGAGCAGTTTCCTCAGCATCCTCCTCTCTGACACCTCCACCACAGACTCCAGCTCAGCCCCCAGGATCAACCCAGCTCTCCTGATGAGCTTGTTGAGTCTGTTTGTGTCACATAACTCTGATGAATTCAAATTTTCACACTACTAACAGTGTCCCAGCATCACCTCTACATGTGCAACAATAGCTGTGGAAATGCGCCACACATTTCCATGGTCATTTCACTTTTTGATTCATCTGAACGTTGGCATGGAGATGGAGGAACCCCATGCTTTTGTGTGTATGCTCATTTTGTACATATAATCGTTCAGAACAAAATTGTAACCTTTATCAGTACCATCCTTAAAGGAGCTGGAGTCGGTTCTCCGCAGAGAACAGCAGGGACAGGGTGCGCAGGACCCGCAGAGACGATCCACTGTGCCCGTAGGATTCATACGCCTGTGGAGGGGCCATCACAGAATACATTGCATCCAAAAAATGAATAATTTCATTTAACATCAAAAATTTTTATTTGTAAAGTGTAAAACATCATACATTGTAACATGACTTCCTGCTGTTAACTTCTCTGGGGTGTTTAGGCCTTTCTTTAACTTTGGTTATTGTGACAAACAAGGATTTCATTACAGTTCGGTCAATAAAATGTTACCAAATCAGCATTTCAGAAATAAATACTGAACTTACGATCTTGTTAACGTCTTACTTTTGTCTTTGTTCAGCACATCAAAAACCAGCTCTGTTGCTCAGTGCCCCCCCAGACAGGGACATCATCACTTCCTAAAATTGAATTTCTTCACCATCAGCAAACAGTTCCTCAGGTTTCCTGTTTAAGCTTGTCACACTGATTCTTGGCCAACATTTATCAGACAACTTGACTTCATTTTATGAACACCACAAAAAAACTCATTCTATTCGTTAACATGACAGAACATTTGTTGTCACTTTTCCATTATGTTAATTAATTTATAGCTGTTTTCTCTTAATTTCTAAACCTGCATCATGTAAAATTTAGGTTTATCACCCCCACTCTTTCAGTTCCTGTTTTCCCCCCTTCAGCTATTTATTGGTCAGTGGCCTGATAAACACCAACACTGGGGAGGTGATGGTCTAGTGGTTAAAGCATTGGGCTTTAACCACATTGGGCTCAGTTCAAATCACACCCTGACTGGAAAATCACTAAGGGCCCTTGGGCAAGGTTCTTAATCCCCTAGTTGCTCCTGGTGTGTGGTGAGTACCTTGAGTACCTACATTCACCCTCACATCGGGGTGAATATGAGGCATTATTGTAAAGCACTTTGAAAAAAGCGCTATATAAATGCAGTCCATTTATTTACCATTTACTGTAATTTTAGCTAAGATCTAAATATCTAAAATATCACCAATGTTCCATACCCACATCTTACAACACAGGGTGAGTATAACTAAAACTCTAAATATGATCCTCAAAATCTGTTCATTAATAAAAGGGACTGAACCAAACATCAGTGCCAGAAAACTAAAGCACAACTCAAAAATGGCAAAAGTGTAAAACAAAGGTAAAGTAACCAAGATCAACATCTAACCAATAGGACCTCAGACAGGGACAAGGGATTGAACCATAGACTGTATATATACTGGACAGAGCCTGTGTGTTGTCACCCATTGCTTTTCTACAGGCTTTGCACGTGATGTTACAGGTCACATTCAATAAAGTTAATGATAAACAATATCACAAAGGGTAGGGTTAGATATACTGAAATAAAAAATAAACGCACCACAAAAACATTACTCGTTTTTCTACAGAAGCTGTGACGGAACCAGGAAAACTCTTTTTTCTCCCGTAGTGTATATTTTGCCGGATACGGCAAACACGCACCTAGCGATATTTGACTGGATCTCCTCACTGATTGGCTAGTTCAAATGACGTCATCGTAGAGGGTATTTCAACATGGCGGCGGCACCCTCGGCATTGAGTGTTGGTGCTAATTTTTCATCTTTAAATGCCGAGTGTTGGTGCTAATTTTTCATCTTTAAATGCCGTTTTGTGTGCCATAAAGTCATTTTGGAACAGAAAATAACCAATAACAATGTCGCTTCAGGTTGTATACTAACACTGTTAGCATACAACATCAAATAAGATGAGAGTTTCACTTAGCGTGAATATTGCAACAGGGACGTCTTAGATGATTCATTAGGGCGTTTCACCGCACAACAATTCAAGTCAAGTTCCAGGTGTTTGTAAAGTGTTAGTGGCTCCATTATGCCGTATTCACACCGGACGACGCGAGTGACAGGTTGCCATGTAATCCCTATGGAAGGACGCGTTGTGGCACCACAAAAGTTCAAGCCACGCAATGGACGTGAATGAAACAACGCGTATGAGGCGATTTTGAGCGACTGGCGTTTGTGGCGTGGCGCACTCCTACCCAAGTTGAAAAATCTGAACTTTTTCATCTTGTCACTTTGCGATGACCAATCAGGGACTGGATATATAGTGACGTGAGATGTCTGGAGTTTATACTTGATGTGGACATGTCCTGTCTCTGGCAGCCAGCCTGTGAGCAGGACTTATGTCCCTTTTGTCCTTTATTTCACAATTCTGACAGAGTTTGAGGGGAGAGTGAGCAGCAGCACCGCAGCAGTGGCAGCAGCCATTTTGTTTTATGTGCGCGCGTGAACGAATCGTCCGTGAGGATTATTTTATTAACTACACAGATGTATAACAAAACAAATGGTGACTGGTTTATAACACAATAATGACAGAGTTGGAGGCGAGAACGAGCAGCAGCACCACAGCAGCGGCAACAGCCAGTTTTATTCACATGCGCGTGCGAACGAATCGTCCATGAAGATTATTTTATTTATTAACTACACAGATGTATAATAAAACAAATGGTGACTGGTTTATGACACAATTACGACAGAGTTTGAGGGGAGAGCGAGCAGCAGCACTACAGCAGCGGCAGCAGCAGCCAGTTTTTTTTTCACATGTGCGCATGAAGGAATCGTCCGTGAGACAATTTTATTAACTACACAGATGTATAATAAAACAAATGGTGACTGGTTTATAACACAATTATGACAGAGCTGGAGAGAAGAGCGAGGAACTGCAGCGGCAGCCAGTTTTTTTTAAATTGTGCACAAACGTGACAGGAGGTCCTCAAACTGGGTCCTGGAGAGGCGGAAGTACCGCTGAAAGCGACCATCATCCAGACGCAGTTCCTGCAGCAAATGATGAAACTCCCCAAATTGGGAACGTCTCATGAGGATGTTGTGAACCCAGGGTTGGCACCACTGGCGACGTTGTCAGCTTTCCACAACAAATAGAGCACAGCAACTCGCTCGGTGTGATCAAGGTCCGGCATGTTGACATGACGGCGAGCGGAATGGAAGCTCCTCCTATTTGATGACCCATTGGGGCTAATTTTCACAGCAAAAGCAGAGCGAGACACCGGGCGATGGTGGCACGTCCTTCCCCAGGCAACAGACGTGAATTTGTGGCATCGCGTGTCGTGCGATGTGAATGTGGCATTATGGTCAGATGCTACGAGGGGAGGAGTCAATGGACACAGCTGCTGTCACTCAAAGCAACCACGCCCAGAATTATACAGAATTTTATTAATTAAAAAGTCTTAAACTAAGAAATTAGAAAAAATTCACCCCTGTATAGTTTTCATGGAGGAGGAAACTATCTATATTGACCAAAACTGTTTTTTGTAATAGGGTGCAAATGTTTATTTCTGCTCTAAAGTTGGACGTTTTAAAATGGGCTACAAAAAGCACCTGCTTTTCATGATGGGGGCATGAAAAAAAATGTGAGACCGAGCTGCTGTTTTGGAGCCAGCCTCAACAGTTGCTGGTGGAAACAAAGTGAACATACTACTTTCATTCAGCAGAGGGCGCAATTATTATTGACTTAAACTGAGTACACTGATCTACAGCCAAAATGCTTCTGAAATAAAGATAGTCAAACTTTACTAATTTTGGGCCATGGAGAATGAAAATGTTGTTTGAAATTGTTGATTGGCTGTAGCTTTAAGAAATGATTAGGAATGCAGCAAATGTGCAATAGCACATTTTGTATAGCACCAAAATTGCGCGCTTATAAAGACCTATTGCATGGTCAATAAAACACAATGACAAATGGTATGAAGAATCCATGTCACGTGACATATAACCCTTTTGCTGATTTTAAAGTGTTACAAAAAGACAACAGGTGAAATATTATACAAACAGTCAAACAAACAAAACAAGACCTATGTTTATGATTTTTCATGAAAACTCTATGTTAACACAATATAATTATGCAGACGCAATTTGTAAAACCTTGTATATCTTGGAAACAGTAGCCAATTAGCCATTGTCATATTTGAATTCAACATGCCAAAATCCATAATAAAAACCCCTTTTTTTCTGAAGCAGACAGTTTCTAAATATTTGTATACCAGTGGTATTAAATGATGTTGCCTTCATTTCAATAGCCAGTAATAATAATACCACAGCATAGACCAAGACCAAGTCTTATGTGACATTTGTGAATGTAACTTCATATTGTAGTGCTTGACAAAGTTTTCTGAAAGTAATCTCTTGCTCATATTATTATTATATCCACTATTGATGAATGAGACCACAGGTATTCACCTTGGGCTTGCAGTCTTGCCTTTTACTCACTGAATTTCTGTCAGATTCCTTGAAATGTGTCATGACATTGTGCACTCCAGAGAAACAAATATGTAATTCTCTTCCAAATGTTTTTCAACATTTGAATTAATTTTTTACCCATTTGTTGACAAACTGAAGGTCTACTCCTCAAAGATTCAGCTTTTCCTGGACACTGCTTTAGTACCAAATCATGATAACAGTCACCTGTTGACGTCACCTGTTTTAAACATCATTATATATTTTTTCTCTTTTGCTTCATTACCGACCCTAAACTGCCTCTTTTCCAACTTTTTTGGAATGTGTTGAGGACCTTAAATGCATGAATGGATGTATATACATAAATGAAATGAAAACCAACTGGCCATTGAATTGAATTTTCAATAGGCAGCCAGGTAGGGGTCAATTGAGGAATTACACAGGGGTCAAAATTAAAAATGCTCAAATCATTTTGAAACTACACTACATTATTTGTCTTATCGTAAAGATTCCAAAAAGATATAGTTTGGACTATCTATGACTGAATGATCAGGAGCTATAGGGTAAAAACAGCAAAAATGGTGACAAAGGTCAGTTTCAGTTTGTACAGGGGTCAAAAGTTAAAGTTCCTTCAGTTTTGGTAAAAAGTGATGCAAATTATTGGTTGAGCTAATAGGATTAATAAATGGAATAGTTTTGATTGTGTTGAATGTTTGGTCTCCAAAGTAAAGGTCAAACAAGGTCAACATCCATTGGATTCTACGACATGTGACATAAGTTACGCTGTAACATGATAACTAAGCATGATACATGGTCCAAACTATTCCTTTTTAAAACCCTGTTAACTCAACTAATAATTTGCATTTTTTTTTTTTTTTTAACCAAAATTGGAGCAACTTTAACTTTCGACCCCTGTACAAACTGAAACTGTAAGTGTATTTTTCTTATTACATGCATACACCCTTTCGTCATCCATGGTCGATCTTGGATTTTTTGTTTTCTGTAGTCTTGTTTAATTGGACAATTTTTATCATATAATGATGTAAATATTTGTAAAAAAGTTTCATATGCACTATCAACATCACTTTCACTGTATACCTTTTCCCAGTTTTGCTCCTGTAAATCCTTCTTTAGTGTGTTCATGTTTTCCTCTGTCCGCACTCGCCTGTATTTTATTTTCTCCTCTGGCTGATTCCGCCGATGGTTTCTATTATAAACGATGAAAACTGGTAGATGATCACTAATGTCATTGATTAATAATCCACTCAGTGTTATTCTCAATATCATTGCTGAATATATTATCAATTAAGGTGGCACTATGGGATGTAATTCTGCTTGGCCTGGTGATTTTTGGATATAAACTCATACTGTACATTATACTGATAAATTCATCTGTTATTTTATGCTTATTTGGATTGAGCAGATCAATATTTAAGTCACCACAAATGAACACAGTTTTTTGATTAGTTTTTGAGAACATTTTTCCCATACAGTCAGTGAATGTTTCAATACTAGATCCTGGTGCTCTATATATACAGCTGACTAATACATTTTTGCTTTTTTCTTCACATATTTCAATAGTTAAACATTCTAATAAGTTATCGATCACAGTTGTCATATTGTCTACTATTTTATAATCCATGTTCTTATCCACATACACAGCCACTCCTCCTCCACTCTTATTCTTTCTGTTTATACAGTTAAATTCATATCCATCCAGTTCAAAATCCATTCCTTTATCTTCATTGATCCATGTTTCTGATATAGCAATTATGTTAAATATTTTTTTAAATTGACTTAAATATTCTTTAATGTTGTTAAAGTTTGCATATAGACTTCTGCTGTTGAAATGGATTATTGATCATTTGTTATCCGTTTTAATGATCCGATTAAACTGTTCATCTGTATAATAGCAACAACTGTCATTGATATTTGAGAAGAAATTATTGTCCGGGTCTATATCGTGCTCCAAGTCCAGTACATTGTGGTCTGTGTATTTAAATGTTCTCAGTTCTAGTTTTCCATGATCAGCAATCCTTTGAGTTATATCCTTCTTGTCTCCAGATGTAGATGAATAGGTAGTAGATGAATAGGTTCCTCTGGTCTGTGTCATGGTGTTGTGATGTGTTTGTGTCCTCATACCTTATTGGTCGTATTTGTCCAGTTCCTCGATGTTCCTGATTACCATAACCTTCGCTTGTTCTGGTGTTCCATTCAATTTGATAAATGTTTTGCAGTTGGATGTCCATGTCTGTTGAATTTTTCCCTGCTTTTTTAAGAGACGAGCTTTCCTGGCGATGTCTGCGTTTCTTTTGGTCAAATGTTCATTTATGAATACGTTTGTTCCTTTGAGTTTCCGTCCCTGTTTTAACAATGCCATTTTATGTTTTCTGTTGACAAACCTCATTATAACTGCTCGCTTGTCTTCATCCTCTCTCCTGGGCAGGGGGTGGCACGCTTCAATGTTATTACAGTCCATTTGAATATCTTTAGATTGCAGGAAGTCAGCCACCTGTTGTTCCACTGAGCTGGTCTCCTGCTCACTGGCCTCCCCTCCGCTGTCTTCTGACACCGCCCGTGCGTAGGATCGAGGTTTAATATGAATTCCTGTAATAATAACGTCGTTCATCCTTGTGTACTGTTCCAACTCCGCAACACGGTTCTCCAGGTACACCAGATGCCGGTCTTTCTCTACATTCTGGATCCGGAGAGCCTTCACTTCTTCCACCAGCTCCATAATGGATTTCTGCTGCATTTTAACAACAGAGATTTCCTCAGACAAAAAGTCCAGGGACTTCTTGATATCGTCTCCCTCCTCCGCCGTCAGTGCCTTCTTCGGACCCATGGTCAGATAACTCCGCACTGGCGCCTCGGGCCTCGGTAAAGCCACGCCGGTGAAACTGCGCTGGCACCTCGGGCTTCAGGTGGAGTCGCGCCGGTGGATGTGCACTGATGCCTCGGGCCTCGGTGAAGCCGCGCCGTTGGAACTGCGCTGATGCCTCGGGCTTCAGGTGGAGCCGCGCCAGTGGAAAACAATCCTGCTGTGGATCAGTGAACTTCACACTAATAATGTGATTATTAACTGTCAGATGACAATGTAAAACCTCTTAATCATTCTAAAATCGATTGTAAGCAGAAACAAGGCAGTTTAAGCGCAAACGGGGCGATAATCTCTTAATTGCTGCTAGCGCTCAGTCATGACGCTGCTACCGCTCCGCCATCTTAGGTGTGATGTGCTTTTTGCCGTTTTTACCCCATAACTCCTGATCATTCAGTCATAGATAGTCCAAACTATACCCTTTTGGAATCTTTACAATCATACAAAGAATGTGGTGTAGTTTTCAAAATGATTTGAGCATTTTTTTTATTTTGACCCCTGTGTAATTATTCAATTGACCCCTACCTGGCCGCCTATTGAAAATTCAAGTGGCCAGTCGTTTTTTTCAAATGAGTAATGTCTAAGGAGTATTTGTGCCAACTTTGGTGCTTGTATCACCATTTGCATGATTTTGCTCTAAATATTCTCTTAGCTGCTGCACTATAAGCATCACATTGGGGGGGTTATTTCCATACCCTGAAGACATGCACACATTTACCACCATAGGGATCCTCTGCATGCTACCAGACACGTCTATAGATACAGCATGTTTAATACTTTTGAATGAAAATGTTTCCCTGTTAATCAGTTAATTTTAGTGTCATGTATATAATCAGAGTAAACCCTTCTAAAAATCCATTACTCTATGAGAGGTGTTATGATCCCGAATGTTTTATGACTTTGCTCTTGTTGCATCTTTCTGTATGCAGTGAACCTTTGTGTCGTGTCTGCTGACCTCTGTGTGTTTTTTCCTGTTGGGTGGTGTTTTCCTTCCGGACAGCACCGTGTGAGATGGAGGGTGGTGGGACAACAGCAGCAGTGGTGTGCCTGGTCGTCCTGCTGCTGTGTGCAGGAGCGTTGGCTCTTCTTCTGTGGTACAGGTACATTAATGCACACAGACAAGATGCAGCCAATGAGTCATCCTGCACTTACACAAATCTCCTTTCAGACTGTGCTCTGAAGATAAAGCAGCACACCGACACAAAATAAAACACTGGTGTTGGCTGCTGTAAGAAGACAGAGCAACCGTGGCGTAAAACGAAAAAACATTCCATCCTGTAACATAAGTGATGCACATGAAGCTGGACGGGTCAGACTATGGCTGCTGATAGAAAAATGATCACGTTTACTCACAATCACAATCAGACTTCTGGCTTCTTTTCAGGCGGAGGCAACATAACAACAGAAGAGAGAGGCTGCATGAGGACGTGGATGACAAACTGTAAAAAGAGGCTCAAACACTCAGCGGTCTCACAGAAGGAAAGGAAATGGAGCAGACTCTGTGGGGGGAGCTTAATGAGCAGCGTGACCTTGCACTGCAGTAAAACAATGTGAAAAGTAAACAGTCGGTTTGAAAATGTCAGACTGGAGTGATTGAAGCTCATACCTTTGCCAACCTCTGGGGCCTCATTTATAATGATGTCGTTTCACATGACAGTATTAATGCCAACTAATATACATACGAAATATACATTAATCTACTGGTTCGTCATATTGTCACAAAAAGTGCACAGTTTTCGTCATGGGAGCACAAATTTATTCTAATTCATTCCATGACGGGTGCACGTAATTAAAAGTGCAGCGGTGGGGGGGTCGGGGTGGTTATGGTTAGGATTAGGGTTAGTAATAGTGAGTTTAAAAAAAAACCCAGTCACGAAAATTTGAATCACTTCGAGACAGCAGCACGAAAAAAAAAACGTGGGACTGGGCTGATTAATGCATACACTGTGGAATATACAACCCCAATTCCAATGAAGTTGGGACGTTGTGTAAAATGTAAATAAAAACAGAATACAATAATTTGCAAATCCTCTTCAACCTATATTCAACTGAATACACCACAAAGACAAGATATTTAATGTTCAAACGAATAGACTTTTTTGTTTTTGTGCAAATACGCGTATTTGCTCATTTTGAAATGGATTCCTGCAACACATTTCAAAAAAGTTGGGCCAGTGACCTGAGAGACCTTCGATCCTCAGACGGCACTGCATTAACAACTGACATCATTGTGTAAAGGGTCTTACTGTGTGGGCTCAGGAACACTTCAGAAAACCATTGTCAGTTAACACAGTTCATTGCTACATCTACAAGTGCAAGTTAAAACTCTACCATGCAAAATGAAAGCCATATATCAACAACATCCAGAAACACTGCCACCTTCTCTGGGCCCAAGCTGATTTGAAATGGACAGACGCAAAGTGGAAAAGTGTGCTGTGGTTTGATGAGTCCACATTACAAATTGTTTTTGGAAATAATGGATGTCGTGTCCTCTGGACAAAAGAGGAAAAAGACCATCCAGATTGTTACCAGTGCAAAGTTCAAAAGCCAGCATCTGTGATGGTATGGGGGTGTGTTAGTGCCCATGGCATGGGCACCATCAATGCTGAAAGGTACATCCAGGTTTTGGAGCAACACATGCTGCCATCCAAGCAACGTCTTTTTCAGGGGCGTCTTCAGGGCAATTTCCATAAATGATTTGCAGAGGTGATCAGAAGGTTTATTTATATGAATGTTAAAGTCACCAATGATCAGAATGTTATCTACACTAGTTGACAAGTTAGAGATGAACGCACCAAATTCATCTAAGAATTCAGAATATGGGCCAGGAGGCCTATATACAGTGACAACGTAATACGACTGATTTTTATTCTTCTTACCTTGGCAATGTGTAATATCCTGAGCAGAGCGGCGAATCAGATGCTCAAACGAGTGATATTTGTAACCCCCAACAGCTAATAAGCTAAACCTAGATTTATAAATTTATAATTTTATCCTCAATTTCAACATCATCCAATATAGTAATGGGTATTAAGTTTGGAAAGCAAATCCCTCTATGATTTTTATGGACATGACTATGGAAGCAGGCCATAGTCTCAACTTGTTGAAATTCCCTCCGTGGAAAATAAACTGCACTATCACCATAGTGGATTTTCTGCACTAAATTCCCTGCTAAGCTAATGGATTCCACACCCACATTTGTCATAAGCCTTGCAGGGTCTCTAATCACCTGCTCCGTGGCCTGCTGTAGATTCCTAACGTTACCCTCCCTGTAGAGCTCTATCTATGTTCACAGACAAGATGGCAGCATCTTCCACAGTAGGGTGGAGACCGTCCGGCATCAGCAAGCCACGGCAGCCCCAGAACTAAGGCCAATTATCAATAAAGCTAAAGCCTTGCTGTCTACAAAACTGCACCAGCCACCTATTTAATAATGTCAGCCTGCTAAACGCCTCATCAGTACCCCGGAAGGGGAGGGGACTTCTTTAAATGGGGTATTTATAGTGACTATGGCTTGAAAATTGTTTGATTGTGCTCCATCAGAGTAAATGTTTGAAACCAAAGCAGCGTTTGTTGTGGTGTTTGTTCAAAGTTGAACAGCACAATCATGTTTGGCCGAGCACACAGCTCCTTTTTTTCATTTTCAGCTTATCCAGTTTTACCCAGTTTTTGCACTTTTTTGGATCGTGGGTGATTGTAGTAGAAAAGGCACCCTGTGGAATAGCCATGTTAGAGAGGACGCCATCATCACAACCTCAAAGTCTGTTGATCACGAAGGAAGACTTGAATTCAAAACTGACATTTAAAAAATGACTCTGCCTTTGTCCTAGTGATGTTAATGGTAACTTGTTTAGATTTTTATGGTGTAGGCTTCTTCCTCCTTGGTGGACAGAGTTTCAGGTCATGGTGTTTGAGAGCTCTGCAAACCTTAGGTGATGTCACATTTCTATCTGATGCCTCCAGTTCCATCAATTCCTGAGACAGCCATGTTCCTAACAAGATGAAAAGCATCAATACCAGCTGCAGTCGGGTGATAACCAAAATATAATCTAAAACAAAAGCACACAACTAGGTGATATCATATGCACACTGTACATAAATATTAAAAAAAACAACAACAACACAATAGACAAATTGAGTCAAAACTGTCGTCTATCCACAGATTGGTGAGCTAGTTTAAAACTTAAAAAAACAAAATATCAGCCGGTGTTCATTTTCACACTCACCATATTATGTAATTTTTAAAAAAACAAACTATTTCTGCAGTACTGTGGTGGATATGAGGAGAAAAAGATAATCCAAGGGTCAGAGGCCACTTAAGGACAGTACATTTCATAACAATGAGGAAAAAGCAAAGGGACGTCTTTCGTGTGGGAGTTTTAAGTTGAGATCTTTTCTCTAAACTAATTACCTGAAATTATTCAACTAAATGTGCTGTTTTTACACCTACGAGTATAAGTCCTCAATGCAGAAAAAGATTTGCCTCATAGCTGTCTGAGCTGGAACACAACGATGAAATATTCTGAAAATAAAGTGAGTGGGAGGTGGAACACTAATACTTATTACCATTACTGTGTCAGATTGTTGCCCAGTGTTTTATTTATTTCATTTTAAAGGTTCATCTGATTCTCAGGTTGAACTGTGTTCAAAGAAAAACACATTTAATATCTGTGGTACTGTTAAAATGTCAGCCTGTATGTCGTCTTCTCCAGGATAAATTAATTGAAAAAGGAACAACAAAAAGCAATGATAATAAAAAAAAAAAATATGAATACTAATAAGTTTAGTTTCAGGCTACAATACAAACAAGTCTTTTGCATAGGTAAAACCATAAAGCACTAAAATTGAATTGATCATGGCTACAAGAACAAGATACAGTGCATTCAGAAAGTATTCACAGCACTTCACTTTTTCCACATTTTTTTTATGTTATAGTCTTATTCCAAAATGGATGAAATAAAAAAAATAGACACACAATACCCCATAATGACAATGTGAAAAAAGTTAAAAATAAAAAACAAAAACTAAGAAAAGAAATCACACATACATAAGTATTCACAGCCTTTGCCATGACGCATCCTGTTTCCACTGATCATCCTTGATATGTTTTTACAGCTTAAATGGAGTCCACCTGGGGTAAATTCAGTTGATTAGATATGATTTGGAAAGATACACACTTGTCAACATACAAGTATAACGTCCCACAGTTGACAGTGTATGTCAGAGCATAAACCAAACATGAATTCAAAGGAATTGTATGTAGTCCCCTGAGACAGGATTGAGCACAGTGGCCTCCATCATCTGTAAATGCAAGAAGTTCAGATCCACCAGGACTCTTTGTAGAGGTGGCTGCCCGTCTAAACTGAGCGATCGGCAAAGAAGGACCTTAGTCATATCCCATGGGATAAAAAAGCTTTTCAACCTGGTTCTCAAGACCAGGCACCTAAGTGGCTCTACTCTACTCTTTTCTACTTTTCTATTTCACTCTTCCTTTTTAGATATTTAAATATACCTTAGTATACTAGCATAGTTCCACCTTAGAACTGGAATATAATATATAAGATATACCTTAATGAATTTTTATGGAGGTGACCAAGAACCCGATGGTCACTCGGTCAGAGCACCAGCATTCCTCTGTGGGGAGGAGAACCTTCCAGAAGGGCAACCATCTCTGCAGCAATCCACCAATCAGACCTGTATGGTAGAGTGGCCAGACAGAAGGCACTCCTTAGTATAAGGCACAAGGCAGCCTGCCTGGAGTTTCCCAAAAGGCACCTGAAGGACTCTCAGACCATGATAAACTAAATTCTCTGGTCTGATGAGATAAAGATTGAACTCTTTGGTGCGAATGCCAGGTGTCAATGTTTGGGGGAAACCAGGCACCATCCCTACAGTGAGGCATGGTGGTGGTAGCATTATGCTGTGGGGATGTTTTTCAGTGGCAGGAACTGGGAGACTAGTTAGGATTGAAAACCTGCTGCAGAGCGCTCTTGAAATCAAACTGGGGTGATGGTACATCTTTCAGCAGGACAATGACCCTAAGCACACAGCCAAGATATCAAAGAAGTGGCTTCAAGACAACTCTGTGAATGTCTTGGAGTGGCCCAGCCAGAGACCAGACCTGAATCCAATTGAACATCTCTGGAGAGATCTGAAAATGGCTGTGCCTCGATGCTCCCCATGCAACATGATGGAACTTGAGAGGTACAGCAAGACGAATGGGCAAAACTGCCCAAAGATAGATGCACCAAGCTTGTGGCATCATATTCAAGAAGAGTTGAGGCTGTAATTGCTGCCAAAGGTGCATCAACACAGTATTGAACAAAGAGTGTGAAAACTTATGTGCATGTGATTTTGTAGTTTTTTATTTTTAATAAATTTCCAAAATGTCCCCCCAAAAAATTATGTTGTCATTATGGGGTGTTGTGAGTAGAATTTTGAGGGGGGAAAATGAATTTACTCAATTTTGTAATAAGACTGTAACATAAAATGTTGAAAAATGAAGCATTGTGAATACTTTCTGGATGCACCGTATGTCCACATGTGCCCAGTAGGACTGACTGCATGGCGCCCTGACACTGAGCAGCTATGACAGAACTCAGCAGTATGCAGTGTCTTAGTATTGCCATTAGTATTGCTACTTTATGAGAGGCTTCTTAAAAATGTCCAACAATGTAAAATTCTTCATCGTTTTGTAGCTACACCTGACAAGCACCAGAATTCACACAAAAAAACAAAAACCGGATTCCAAACATGTTTTTCTGTATCAGTATAATCAGTTGTAAAAATAGCCTTGTAGACCATTGTGAACAAGGTAGAAAGCATTAAATGCACAATTAACAGCGCAGATTGGTGGCAATGCGTAAAAGTTGGTGAAAGTGGACAATCGGATACAATATGGCATAATCAGCAAAAATGTAGGGAAAAAAATCATATAATGAAAATTGCACATTATCGATTGTAATCAGTTACAGTCATAATAAATCGGTTAAATAATAGTTGGTCGCAATAAGAACTGCGATAACATGAATTTTGACTCACATTTTTTTAACTGGTCCCGATTTCCTTAATTTTGAAATTGGAGTGGGAATTGAGGCCAAAATCGGTAATGGGAAATGGCCCACAGGACAGATTTATTGACCTTGACCTCGCAGCTGATATCGTAATCTTTTGGAATCAAACTTGTGAAACTAAGTAAGGAGTCAGTGTATCTGGGTTTTGTTGTGTGGGCCGCCGAAGAGGAGGTACTGCTGGCCCACCACCAGAGGGCACCCTGCCTGATAGCAGGTTTCAGGCAGCAGAGGGCGCAGTGGCCAGGCCAAATCCACCAGGTGCACCGGAGGCTGTCAGCAGCTGTCACTCATCACCACTATCCATAAAAGCCTGGGAGAGACACCATAACTCTGCCGAGTTATCTGCTTACCTCAGGTAAACCAACTCAGCCATTTTGTGCCGTACGCACATTCAAAGTTACTGAAGTCTTTGCAGTTGTGACTTATACTTGCAGCTTGTAGCCGAGTTTGTGGATGTTGGAGGAGTTGGCGTCTCCACTCCTCACTTCTGACTTACTGAGTATAACCATTGACACTGCACGTTCTCCAGTTTTCCTCTGCACTCTGGGAGTATCTGGATTTATTCCTTCAGGAGGATTTCTGTGAGTTACTGACTGTTTGCTGGGTGTACACACACCCACCTTAACCTGTGTTTGTTCCTGCCAGCAGTACCGGGTCTGACAGCTGGAGCGGTGGCCACCTGGGGATTCAGGACTTGGCGGCTCTGGTGTGTTGCAGGTCTCTGTTGGCAGTGGAACTTCGTGGGTCCCGGCTCTTCTCTGGATAGGCGTCTCCTACCCTCGGGCCTGCCCACGCAGCACCGTTTTGTAATTGACTGTCTAAAGCATATTTGGGTTTTTGTGCACATTTGCAGAATAAATTGTTATTTATTCGGAAATCCTATTGGCCGTTCATTTACGTCCCCTGGCGTGGGTCCGTGTACTTCACTTTCCCAACAGGTTTGTTATTTTCCCAGAACAAGACTAAGACTCGGTTCAGACTGGGGTTCGCAATGCGGATGGAATCAAATTCAAGTTGAATCCAGCTTTAGCCGGATAGGTTTTTTCTAAATCTGAATAGGTGCTATTCAGATTTGACCCAGATTCACCGTGGTCTGAATGCAAATGTGGCTTAAATCCAGCCAGCTCGAGGTTCATGGCGTCATACCTCTGGATTCGTGGATCCAGCATTCAAGTAGTGTGCAAAGGCTGTGCGCAAACTCCTGCCAAATTCTAAGGCCAACTGTGACCAAACTTTGTATGGTGTCTTGTTTGTCTTTGGTAGGAGTTGGTGATAGCCTCAAAAGAATCCAGAGACCAGAAAATGCAAAACAAGTTGGGTAGGATGTATCGGAATCACAACGTATTTGAAGGCATCACTGCTACAATAAAAATGCATGGGTACAAGAAGACAGCAAGCCAGTGCCATGACAAGATGAAGAACCTCAACGCCAAGAACAAAAAGGTGAAGGATCACAATCCAAAAAGGGGAAAAATTCAGCTCGAGTCAGATTGAGTTTGGATGCAAAAAATAAGTCTGAACGCTGTCTGACTATAAAGCAATCAGGATAGAATCCACTTTGAATTAGACTGCCAACCCTAATCTGAATGGGGTCTAAAAGTCATGCTTTTGACTGTTTGGACTTGACAGTCAGAAGTGTATCTGTATGAAGGTGTTGAACTTGTAGAGACATTCACTAATCTTGGCAGTGACACTTGTGTCTCTGGTTCCTCTGCCTTTGAGGTCCTGAGACATCTGCAAAGAGCTTATGGAATCATGAGGTCATTGGACAGAGGCGTACTGTGATGCTCATGTCTTTGAAGGAGAACGAAAGTCCAAATCCTTAGGGTCCTGCTGCTTCCTGTCTTATTGTATTGTTGTGAGACTCACTCTAATTAGAGTGCCTTGGCATCAACTCAGGACGTGGCACGATTTTGGGTCCAACTGCGCTGAACTACTGAATGAACCTAATGTTTTCAACATTTTTAAAAATCATTTAACCACATACAGCAACATGTCCAGGTACAGGTGCTATCAAAATAAATATAAAAATAGTTAAGCTGTCAAATTTAGATAAATTTACAATTTATGATGATTTATTTAATTAATTTAAAGCTTGATTTATGGTTCTGCAGCTCTGTAACTCTGTGTCATGTCCAGAGACAGTTTTGTTTCTGGATTATGCTTCGTTCCGGACTAATTTGACCCTCAACAAGCTTTTGTTTCTACAATCATCACCTGCAATTCAAATTTAAGCTGTACAATTTCCTCTTATTCAGACTTTGTGTTGTAAAGTTGCGGACTTTTCTGATCCATTTGTAATCAGCGTGCGCACTGCAAAAACTATTAAAATATGAAAGAGTGAAAGCAGAAAAGTGTCAAATCACAGCCTTTTGCGGTGTCTGATTTGAAAAAATAAACGGTTGGGCTCTTAATCACGGAAATGTCTCCGGTCCCACATGGGAGGGGTTTTAATGGAAATACATTGCGATTGGACGGGACATTTTAGCCGATATGAGCGAAAAATCTGTTGTACACATTCCATTATATATGGTGTTTATTACATGGAAAACAATACAAAAACTTTGGGACTTTTTTGTCTGGTGACTGCGAATATTTGGTTTATATGATGACAGTTTAAGTGAGTTTTACTGTACATGGGACTGAACAACCTCGCAAAACTTTGACAACGAAGTCGCTTCCATCCCACACAGCTGACTTTATTTTCCCAAATTTTTCTTCTGTTTGGATCTGAAAGGAATCTGTACATCTTGAAGCCCTTGCTGTGTCTATTTGTGCCTCCAAATGCACAACAACCCATCATTTTCAGCGAGAGACAGATTAAGAGCAAATGCTATTTTGAACCCAAGATGGCACCATGAGTCACGTGACCGATTTTTTTCAACTCGTCATGTCGCCACTCTCTCATTTAAGGCACTCTAATGCTAAACTGGGGCGTAAGTAGACAACTGGTTATTTTTGCTGCTCGGACTGTTAAGGATCCTTGAGTCCGGCTGGAATAACTTTTGTGTCAAACAAAGGGTTACTGAGGCAGACATGGATGAGACGTAGCCCAGTGAGACATGGACTGTGTCAAATGTGGAGCATAAATCTATCAGCACTGGCAGCCTACAATTGTCTAAATGTGTTCTCATAAAATTTACAGCTTTAACAGAGGCTGTTCAGTGCCGGCAGACTGGATCGTGCACATATTATCCCTCTGAAGAGCATTTTGACAGTATTGGCATCAAAAGAGGGCAGAACATTTCTCTAAAAGCCCCACTCATCCAGATTTGTGCCAGAATCCCCTCAGTCACAAGCCCATTAGCAGCACATCCATTGTATTGTTGGTCTGCCCTGTGCTCGCCTGCGTTTCGGAGCCTCCCATCAGAACACACAGGAGACAGGAGGTGCAGGAGAAACACATTTATCATATGAAGCAGAACCTGCACAGCCCATAGCCCAAGCTGGATCTACAAAAAGAAGAACGTTAAGCTCCTCTAACGGGTATGAATCAAAAAGGAGTAACATCAAATCAGCAATTCTGAAAGGAAAATAAATGTTTTACTAACACCTTGTAAATCATTGCACTGTCTTTAGTCCTCTACAGCCTTTTAAATCGGCTTGTGTTGATCATACAACAAAAGGTTAGAAATGTGAAGAGCTGTTTACACTGCAGCCGGTAAACCGATGAAAATAACATGATATAATATTAGGAAAAAAAAAAATCTAATATTTTAGTGTTAAACTGTGTAACAGTGTGAACTTTGCAGAAAGGACATCATGAACACAACGAGCATGAGCCATTGTTGCAATTACTTTTTTTTTGACTTGGAGAGAAATTTTGCTGGGCATCACAACAGAAATTTTTCCACAGGAAGCCCCTTTCATCAGACAACTCAAGCAGAAGAATATTTACTAAAGCAGCAGCAGCACACAGTTTCGAATTTGGCAGACAGGCGCCAATCGCATCACTCCTCTCTGATGTTTGCTTGTGATATAAGGAAGTGATGATTTGATATACACATTTTCTCCCTGATCGGAGTCCACAGGTGGATGCTGGGATGAAGGCTGGGCTGAACAGTGGCGGTTATGAGGCAGTAGGCAGTGAGAGAGCTGGGAAATTGTTGCATTTTAAATAGCCCACCCAATTTAGAGTGAGTATTGTAGTCAGAGGTCTGTGGTAATTATGCGACTAAGGCATGTTAATGTACAGTACTGTTCAGAATAATAGTAGTGCTATGTGACTAAAAAGATTAATCCAGGTTTTGAGTATATTTCTTATTGTTACATGGGAAACTGTTGTGTGGGCCGCCAGAAGAGGAGGTACTGCTGGCCCACCACCAGAGGGCGCCCTGCCTGAAGTGCGGGCTTCAGGCACGAGAGGGCGCTGCCGCCATGGACACAGCTGGGGTTGACAGCTGTCACTCATCAACTCATGACAGCTGTCACCCATCTCCACTTCATCAATCCACTCCATAAAAGCCGGACGTCATCTCCACCTCGCTGCTGAGATATCATCTACCTGTGAAGGTAATTGTCTCTGCTGACTTAAACATTGAGTAATAATCTGAACTTCTTTGCAGCCATATTCCTGTGGCGTTTCCTTATCTGTGGGATTGACGTAAAGTGTGATCAGCGACGGCTTCGCTTCACACTCCAGCCAGATAAGTGATTTAACAGGAGCTGCACGAGTGTGTGATTAGAGGTGGAGGTGACTTTCCACCTTCTGACTGTTTTTGTTACTGGGTGTGCACACACCCACATCTCACTGTTTGTGCTCCTCACCAGCAGTACCAGATCCGACAGTCGGAGACGGTGACCACCTGGGAATTCGGGACTTGGCGGCTCCAGTATTCACCAGGTTCGGTGGCGGTGGAAATCGTGTGGTTCCGGCTCTTCTCAGGACAGACGTCTTCTATCCTCAAGCCTGCCCACACGTCACCTTTGTGTATTGACTACTATCAGATTCTGTGATTGTCTGTATAATCGTTGTGCACATTCAAACATTAAATTGTTACCTTTTGGCTCATCTATTGACCGTTCATTTGCGCGCTCTGTTGTGGGTCCGTGTCACTACACTTTTCCCAACAGGATATCTCGACCAATGTCATGGATCCCGAGGGGCGTCAACCATCTGTTGGACAGCCAATGGAAGAGCAGGGTGCACAGGCGTCGGCTGGAGGCGTGATTGGTGAGTTGCAGCACATCCTCACCGCCTTTACCGCTCGGATAGACCTGATGACCGAGCAAAACATCATCCTTAATCGCAGGATGGAGGCACGCGCTTGGGCTACAGTGCTTTGGGAGCTAAGTTCATGGCTCCTTGCCTCTTATACTGGGTTTGTGAGGGAGCTCAGAACTGTTTTTGATCACCCTAACAGAGGCGAAACCGCGTCTACCGTGCTGCTGTCAATGAGACAGGGGCGCCAGAGCGCAGCCGAATATGCAGTCGACTTCCGCATCACGGCTGCGAGATCTGGCTGGAATATGACTGCGCTCCGCGCCGCCTTCATAGACGGACTGTCGTCGGTCCTGAAGGAGCACCTGGTGGCTAAGGAGGAACCGCGGGATTTGGCTGAGCTTATCGATTTGGTTATACTGTTATGATTTGAAGCCAGGATCTGAACAAAGGCTGAGATTTCCCAAATGCAGAGCAGTCACGACAAAAGGTTGAATTTTTAAAGAATACCAGGTTTAATGCTGGACTGGTGACAAGATACAAAAACAGTTGAGGAACAGGAACAACCAAAATACAAAATTCACCCACTCAGGTTGTGGGGAGATCCAGGGCGTGAGGAGACAAAGCAAAACTTAAGTTGACAATCTTCAACTTAAGTAAAAAGTTACAATCTTCAACAGAAACAAGGTACCAGTAGATTCAGTAGATTCTCACAAATCCAACAAGACCAAGCATTCATGATATGCACACTCTTAAGGCTATGAAATTGGGCTATTAGTAAAAAAAAACTAAGTAGAAAAGGGGTGTTCACAATAATAGTAGCATCTGCTGTTGATGCTACAAACTCAAAACTATTATGTTCAAACTGCTTTTTAGCAATCCTGTGAATCACTAAACTAGTATTTATTTGTATAACCACAGTTTTTCATGATTTCTTCACATCTGTGAGGCATTAATTTTGTTGGATTGGAACCAAGATTTCGCTCATTTACTAGTGTGCTTGGGGTCATTGTCTTGTTGAAACACCCATTTCAAGGGCATGTCCTCTTCAGCATAAGGCAACATGACCTCTTCAAGTATTTTGACATATCCAAACTGATCCATGATACCTGGTGTGTGATATATAGGCCCAACACCATAGTAGGAGAAACATGCCCATATCATGATGCTTGCACCACCATGCTTCACTGTCTTCACTGTAAACTGTGGCTTGAATTCAGAGTTTGGGGGTCGTCTCACAAACTGTCTGCGGCCCTTGGACCCAAAAAGAAGAATTTTACTCTCATCAGTCCACAAAATATTCCTCCATTTCTCTTTAGGCCAGTTGATGTGTTCTTTGGCAAATTGTAACCGTTTCTGCACGTCTTTTATTTAACAGAGGGACTTTGCGGGGGATTCTTGCAAATAAATTAGCTTCACACAGGCGTCTTCTAACTGTCACAGGACTTACAGGTAACTCCAGACTGTCTTTGATCATCCTGGAGCTGATCAATGGGTGAGCCTTTGCCATTCTGGTTATTCTTCTATCCATTTTGATGGTTGTTTTCCATTTTCTTCCACGCATCTGTTTTTTTTTTTGTCCATTTTAAAGTAGTGGAGATCATTGTAGATGAACGGCCTATAATTTTTTGCACCTGCGTATAAGTTTTTCCCTCGCCAATCAACTTTTTAATCAAACTACGCTGTTCTGAACAATGTCTTGAACGTCCCATTTTCCTCAGGCTTTCAAAGAGAAAAGCATGTTCAACAGGTGCTGGCTTCATCCTTACATGGGGGACGCCACACCTGTTTGTTTCACAAAATTGACAAACTCACTGACTGAATGCCACGCTACTACTATTGTGAACACCCCCCTTTTCTACTTTTTTTTTTACTAATAGCCCAATTTCATAGCCTTAAGAGTGTGCATATCATGAATGCTTGGTCTTGTTGGATTTGTGAGAATCTACTGGTACCTTGTTTCCCATGTAACAATAAGAAATATACTCAAAACCTGGATTAATCTTTTTAGTCACATAGCACTACTGAACAGTACTGTATATGCAGCATGCAGCTCAAGTTGTCTGCCAAAACTGCTGGCGAGATCACTGAAATCTGTTTTTCACCTGCCAAAAGTAAAGATGTGTCTTTGAGCAAATCCTTAAATTTAAGGATACTGTCATATTGCTATTAAAAGCAATTAGTTGTGCGAGTTGTAGCCCTGTTCTGTGCATCTAGAAAGGATTCTCAGTGCTTCAGTTTTCCCACATTTTGTTATGTTACAGCCTTATTCCAAAATGGAGTAAATTAATTTTTTTTCCCCTCAAGATTCTACTCACAGAACCCCAAAATGACATGATTTTTTTTTTTTTTTTGCAAATTTGTTAAAACAACAACAAAAACTAAGAAATCATTTGTACATAAATATTCACACACTTTACTTAGTACTTTGTTGATGCACTTTTGGCAGCAATTACAGCCTCGGGTCTTCTTGAAAACGATGCCACAAGCTTGGTGTACCTATCTTTAGTGCAGCAGATAACTGAAACAAACCTGCAAATGGTGACAGAAACACCAAATTCAGCACCAATACTCCTTAGACATTACTCTTTGGAAAAAAACTGATTGGCCACTTGAATTTTCAATAGGCAGCCAGGTAGGGTCAACTGAACAATTACACAGGGTCAAAATTAAAAGATGCTCAAATTATATTGATAACTGCACCACATTATTTGTCTGATCATAAATATTCCAAAATGGTATAGACTATCTATGACTGAATGTTATGGAGTTATAGGGTTACCTTTACCTTTGTCAGCATTCTTGCTGACAAAGGTAAATATCAGTTTGTACAGGGGTCAAAAGTTAAAGTTGCTCCAAATTTGGCAAAAAAAAAAAAAAAAAAAAACCTGGTGCAAATTATTGGTTAAGTTAATAGGGTTTTATAAAGGAATAGTTTGCACCATGTGTCATGCTTAGTTATCACATTACGGGGTAACCCTTACCAAAAAGTAGTACATGCAAGTATGTTTCAAGTATACTTCCAGTTTACTTTTTATATACTTATCAGTACTATTTTTTGGTAAGGGAACATATATCACACATCATAGAATCCAGTGGACGTCGACACTGTTTACCTTCACTTTGCAAAACAAGCACTCAACACAGTCAGAACTATTCCATTTATTAATCCTATTCACTCAACTAACAATTTTCACCATTATTTTTTTTTTTTTAACTAAAATTGGAGCAACTTTAACTTTTGACCCCTGTACAAACTGATATTGACCTTTGTCAGCATTCTTGGTGTTTTTACCCTATAACTCCATAACATTCAGTCATAGATAGTTTGAGCTATACCATCTTGGAATATTTATGATCAGACAAATAATGTGGTATAACGTAATAAAATCTGTGTTTATTTATTTGTTTGTCTGTTAGCAGGATTACACCAAAACTACTGCACGGATGTTGACGAGATTTTCACCAAAGATAGCCAAGGAAGATGTCATTAAATTTTGGAGGTGATCTGGATCCAGATCAAGATTTCACTTGATATGGGCTTTGAAGGATTACGTTAGAACTACATCACGGCAGTGTTAATTTCGCCAGATGAAACGAGATGAAATATGTTCGTCAACAACCCTTTTTCCCATGACGAGACGGCACCCATGTTCTAAAAACACTGACTAAAACTGTGGAAATGTGCGTTATTGTTGATGAATAAAAACAAGACGAAAAATGTTTCGCAAGAAATAAAAAAAACTCCCTCCTCTTTTTCATCTACTATACAAGAAGAAACAACATCCAGTCCAGCTGTCGTGTGTTTGTGCCAGCAGTTCTTCTACTGTACTGTCGGCTATGTTACGTATCCTATCGCTACGCGATTCTGCGAGAATTGTCCCCCGCTTCACACGGACAGTTTTTATTCGTTCGTCATTAACGTTCCTTTTTTGCGGGGCCAACAATGCGGATCTCTGCCGTGTACTGGAACATTAATATCTCCTGCTTCTCTGGTTCATAAAATAAAGTTAGTGTCCCTCATGAAAATAATAATAATAATGATAATATCATCCACTCCGTGTCTGTGTGTGTTGTGGGATTTGCTCTGTGGCTCTCTGCTGAGTAAAGGTGGAAAGACGGATCATAACTTCAAAGCGAAACGCTGTTTTAAATAAAATGACACCTCTTTCCAAATGTTGTAAAACAGACAAACTACAACCGACCAAAGCTGTTTTTCCCCAAAATGAGATGTCCTCTGTTCCGTCAGGGAGAACTTATCCTGGTGTCACAGTCTTAGTGCTCCAGTCTAACCACAGCCGCGCAGCAGCTCCAGCCGCAAGTATTGTAGTGGAGGCCGGGGCAAAAGTAACATTTTACATTTATATCCCTCTGAATCTGCTTGCCTGTAAGAGTCTAGCTGTAAAAGTCATATTATTTAACACCAGTTTTTATTTTATTTTGTTGGTGTTTCTAATAAATATAAAACATCAGAACAAGTGCATCCTTTGTAAATGTGTACCGAATCAACAAACAAGACACTTTTAGCAAAGTTGCATTGAAGATTCATTCATTCAGTTCAATTCATTCAAGACATTTAATCAATATTTCAGCCGTGGAACACAAGCCAACTGGAATGAATAAACAAAAACTATCTCTGAAATAAACAGAAAAAGACAAATATTTTGACTAAAACTCTACTAAAATACCTTGATTTCTTATTTGCTTTACTTCTGTTTTATTTGATTAGATCTTATTGTATGTTTATCTTACTAGGTCTTATTCTACTTCTTCCTGCTAGAGTACTGACGGGGACTAGAAGGAGAGAGCATATCTCACCCATATTGGCCTCTCTACATTGGCTTCCTGTTAATTCTAGAATAGAATTTAAAATTCTTCTTCTTACTTATAAGGTTTTGAATAATCAGGTCCCATCTTATCTTAGGGACCTCGTAGTACCATATCACCCCAATAGAGCGCTTCGCTCTCAGACTGCAGGCTTACTTGTAGTTCCTAGGGTTTGTAAGAGTAGAATGGGAGGCAGAGCCTTCAGCTTTCAGGCTCCTCTCCTGTGGAACCAGCTCCCAATTCAGATCAGGGAGACAGACACCCTCTCTACTTTTAAGATTAGGCTTAAAACTTTCCTTTTTGCTAAAGCTTATAGTTAGGGCTGGATCAGGTGACCCTGAACCATCCCTTAGTTATGCTGCTATAGACGTAGACTGCTGGGGGGTTCCCATGATGCACTGTTTCTTTCTCTTTTTGCTCTGTATGCACCACTCTGCATTTAATCATTAGTGATCGATCTCTGCTCCCCTCCACAGCATGTCTTTTTCCTGGTTCTCTCCCTCAGCCCCAACCAGTCCCAGCAGAAGACTGCCCCTCCCTGAGCCTGGTTCTGCTGGAGGTTTCTTCCTGTTAAAAGGGAGTTTTTCCTTCCCACTGT
The DNA here is from genome assembly GCF_902500255.1 of Thalassophryne amazonica. NCBI lineage: Eukaryota > Metazoa > Chordata > Actinopteri > Batrachoidiformes > Batrachoididae > Thalassophryne > Thalassophryne amazonica. Next base: position 49,932,705 of record NC_047109.1, on the reverse strand, counting down.
AGCCAAGTGCTTGCTCACAGGGGGTCGTTTTGACCGTTGGGGTTTTACATAATTATTGTATGGCCTTGCCTTACAATATAAAGCGCCTTGGGGCAACTGTTTGTTGTGATTTGGCGCTATATATAAAAAAATTGATTGATTGATTGATTCCTTTACTTCCATGTATTTTATGTATCTTATTTTTGTTTTATTCGTGTGTTTGTATGACTGTTTTATGACTGTTTTTTTTTTTTTTTGTCTTTTTTGTGCTGGTGAGCCGAAGACAATTTTCCACATCGGTGGACAATAAAGAATTATTCTATTCTATTTGACTAAAACTAGACTCAAATGTTGAGACTTTTAGTTGACTAAAACATGACTAACAAAAATGATATGTGAATGACTAAATGTGACTAAGACTAAGAATTAACTGACACAAGACGAAGGCTAAATTGAAAAATGGGTAACAAAATTCACACTACTTCACAGATTCACACCAAATTTACACCACTGATAGATATTGGGCCATGGAATTCTCCACTGAATTTTGGAGTTGATGCAGATTCTGGATCAAGATTTCATTTTATATAAGCTTTGAAGGATTACGTCAAAACTACTTCAACGATTCTCACCAAATTTGCACCACAGATACACATTAGGGCATGGAAGACTCTACTGAATTTTGGAACTGAATCTGTACATAAGCACTGGCACCAGCGGGCTCAAGTGACCCTTAACAGGAATAAGTGGGTTTAAAAAATGATTGAATAATGTTTAGCAAGAATATATATATATATATATATATATATATATATATATATATATATATAGTTTGTCCAGTTACAGTAGTGTTCAGAATAATAGTAGTGCTATGTGACTAAACAGATTAATCCAGGTTTTGAGTATTTCTTATTGTTACATGGGAAACAAGGTACCAGTAGATTCAGTAGATTCTCACAAATCCAACAAGACCAAGCATTCATGATATGCACACTCTTAAGGCTATGAAATTGGGCTATTAGTAAAAAAAAAAGTAGAAAAGGGCGTGTTCACAATAATAGTAGTGTGGCATTCAGTCAGTGAGTTCGTCAATTTTGTGGAACAAACAGGTGTGAATCAGGTGTCCCCTATTTAAGGATGAAGCCAGCCATCGAGTGATTATCTGAGAAATTGTGGATGTGCCTGGACATGCCGGAACATGTCCCGTGAGGCTTCATCACGGCGTTGCTTTGTGCCATGCGGCACCGCCGCGACACGCGGAATTCCTCCGCACGTCTGTCTCAATGTGCCGAAAAAGTGCTCATGTCCACGTCTTTTCACAATTCCTGTGCTAGTCAGATGATGTCCCGGATAAAACACAGCGTCCAGTTTGGAAATGAACGGCACATTCCACTGTTACAGGAGTTTTTGTCATGGAAAGAGGAGCGGAGGCTTCGCGCGTCGCGGCGGTGCCACATGGCGCACAGCAACGCCGTGATGAAGCCTCACGGGACATGTTCTGGCATGTCCAGGCACATCCACAATTTCTCGGCTAATCACTCGATGGAAAAACCACCGACAGCTGTCTGAACGCCATCTCAAAGCCGTCCTGTGAGACCAAAATGGAGGTGGGTTTGTCTCGCTCCAGCAGCGAATCCATCGTGACGCGCGAAGCCCCCGCTCGGCTTTCCATGACAAAATCTCTTGTTAAAAGTGAAATCTGCCGGAAAATGGTTGATGTCCAGCTCTTGTGATAACCAGAGAAATGGCACACGATGGTCACGGATCCAGACAGCCATCCGTTTAGAAATGAAATGGTCGTTCAGCCTGTCGATGGCGGCTTCGGAGCGCGGCGCGCCCCACAGCCGCTGGGGGCTGTCCTTAAAGCGACAGTAACACTCCTTATTCTCTACCAAGCCTGTAACATTTTCACCGAAAGCCAGATAAATTTTTCTAATGGTTTCCAGCTGCCAGTCTCTAAGTTTCTGAAAAAATTCTGATGGAAAAAAAGCCCAAATCATTCCGCCATTTCCTGACAATGAAAATCCGCCGAGGGGGTGGACTACTCCTCACTCAACGCCTGCTCACAGGCGAATGACGCAACCGACAGGCATGGAAAAACTCACGCATGCGCACGAGGGTTCAAGCTTGTCTGACGCAATCACACGTGATTCAAATCCATATGGTTTTGAAAAAAATAATGAGATCGGATACTTTTCTAATAGACCTCGTATATCGCATACCAGGTATCATGGATTAGTTTGGATATGTCAAAATACTTGAAGAGGTCATGTTGCCTTATGCTGAAGAGGACATGCCCTTGAAATGGGTGTTTCAACAAGACAATTACCCCAAGCACACTAGTAAACGAGCAAAATCTTGGTTCCAAACCAACAAAATGAATGCCTCGCAGATGTGAAGAAATCATGAAAAACTGTGGTTATACAATACTAGTTTAGTGATTCACAGGATTGCTAAAAAAGCAGTTTGAACATAATAGTTTTGTGTTTGTAGCATCAACAGCAGATGCTACTATTATTGTGAACACCCCCTTTTCTACTTTTTTTTACTAATAGCCCAATTTCATAGCCTTAAGAGTGTGCATATCATGAATGCTTGGTCTTGTTGGATTTGTGAGAATCTACTGAATCTACTGGTACCTTGTTTCCCATGTAACAATAAGAAATGTACTCAAAACCTGGATTAATCTTTTTAGTCACATAGCACTACTATTATTCTGAACACTACTGTACTTACAGCCTCTGAAAATAGGACAAACGGCTTAACGTCTGCGTTCGGTTGAAGTCGGGCAGTCACGCATAGCGCTGCACTCACTTTGGTCTTTTCACCATCTGTGTTTTCATGCACACATACAGACCGACTCATCGCTGCATTGTGTCTGAGTTGTGCATGTGGGTATTGTAAGGAGCAATGCATTGATCAGACATATTGGTGGCCAGCGTACCCCGCGTTGACCCCAATTATTCAGTGCCTGGCTGTGCGCTGGGGCTACGTTACTTATCACAGCTGGATCTTCACATCAGAATGACATGCACTCATGTGGACAGAGAGACAAGTGCACAGCTAACAATGGCTCACAGCTGCTGTAGTATGATTAGAAAAACATGACTGTTAACATACAACTCACTTCCCGTGATGTTTAAACATGTTTCTGAATCAAGCCAATCTTTCCTCAGATGGTTTCGGGCCTCCTGTGTTTCCAGTTCAGTCATCTCCCCGCTGGCTTCACCTCCCCATACTGAAGCACAGTATTTACCTTCTACTCAAAAACTCCATCCTCTCCTGAGTGGGCCTGGGTTTTTTTTCTTAGTGAACTGGCTCCCTCTCCTGTTGAGAAATAGAACTGCAGGACATATTCCAAGGCACAAAATGGATCTTAAAAGATAAAATACACAAATATTCTAGGAATGCAGTTGCCAAATGCAGCACAGGACAGAATTATTCCCGGTTTTGGCTAATTGGCTCATTAATGTAACTAGAAAATTGACCCGTGGGGAACTGCGGGTTCTAGATGTCCAGATTTGAATCTGCTGTCTGGGATGTTAGAGGATTCAGATTCTTTATTGTCATTTTAAACAAGTAAAATGAAAGGTAAGGTGCAAGCCTATTCAGTGCAAATATAAACGTGAGCAAACCACACTCAGATCTCAAAGGTCTTAAAAGACTTAAAAGAAAATAAACATAAAATGTAACGGAAAGAATAAGGTATATTCAGAGAGCAAGTTAAGGATAAAAGTTATAACGATGCAATAGCAAAATTACATGCAAAAAAAGAGAGAAAGTATGTACAGAAACTGTGGATATCGCACATTTACAAATACTGCATTTATTCCGAGCGTGGCGTGTGACCTGGCTATTTGGTTCCAGTGGCATTCAAAGCTCTAATAGCAGTTGGGTAGAAACTGTTTTTCAGTCTATTTGTACTTGCTTTAACAGCCCTGTACCGTCTGCCTGATGGCAGTAGCTCAGAGTGTGTCCAGGGTTGGATGAGTCCTTTAGAATGGTCTTGGCTCTCCTGAGACAGTAAGAGCCATGACAGTCCTCCAGTGTGGATAGAGGGCACACATTGATCTTCTCTGCCATTTTGGTAACCCTCTAGAGCTTCTTCCTGTTTGTCTTCGTGCATCTGCCTAACCACGTACAGAGGCAGTATGTGAGGATGCTCTCCAAGTGTGTGGTTTTCCTGTCCCAGGTCAGTTTCTCCTTGATGTGGACTCCCAGGAAACTGAAGTCCTCGACCCGTTCCACACAGGTCTCTCCAATGATAAAGGGCTGAATGTTTGTCCGTTTTGTTTCTCCTGAAGTCTATGATTAGCTCCTTGGTTTTGGATGTGTTCAGGAGCAGGTTATTTTCTCTACACCACACCGTCAGCTGTTCCACCTCATCCCGGTAGGCGGACTCATCTCCTCCAGTGATACAGCCTACCACTGTGGTGTCATCCGCATATTTAATAAAGGTGTTGCTGGTGTGGAGAGGGGTGCAGTCAGAGGTGTAGCAGGTGCTGAGCCGCGGGCTCAGCATGCAGCCTTGAGGGGAACCAGTGCTGAGTGTGAGAGCTGTGAATATGTGAGGGCCAATCCTGACTCTCTGTGAGAAATCTGACAGAAAGTCCTTAATCCAAAGATGTAGAATGAGGCAGACCATGGTTCAGCAGTTTCCTCATGAGGCCGTGGGGAGGATGGTGTTGAATGCTGAGCCATGATCCATTATCCATTATCCATGAAGCGAACACAGGTGTAGTTAAACTCTTGCTCCACGTGGGACAGTGCAGTGTGGAGAGCAGCTGTCACAGCATTCTCTATTGACCTGTTGGCCTTGTAAGCAAATTGGTATGGGTCTGAAGTGGGGGTTATGAATGACATGATGTGACCTCTAACCAGTTTTTCAAAACACTTCATCACCACCGGTGTGAGCGCAACAGGCTGTTAGTCACTGAAGCTGGTTGTGGGGGATTTCTTGGGTAGGAGGACTATGGATGTTGGAGGTCTTCAGGCATGACAGGACAGATTGATAAATTCTGTCAGGCTGCAGCAACCTCACAGGCTTTTATTTTGAAATACAGACTCTTATTATGGAAGTGCGACATAAACAGGCTTGAATTAAAAAAATACTGATTTCTCAAAAAATATTGGTCTGATCACCTTGCCATTTTCACCACTTGAATCCTCATGAAAAAAAAAAATACATAAATATGCCAAAGGATAAAAGTCTGCTCTATCTGGATTTCAATTGATGCTCTGGATACACAAACATATAGAGGCTACTTACCTTTTATTATACAGGTGACATGGGGCAAACTGAGAACACTCCCAGTAAACTGTTTCTAGTGACCAGAAGCATAGAGAGAATCCCACCATTTGCATGTTTACCTCACTAAATGTAAAGAAACGGTTTAAAATGACCAATTATACAGTTAGTCGCTTATCTTTGCCCAGACATCATAAATGTGCATGTTTATTTCCTCTCAGTGCCACTGGAAACCTCATATTTTTACCTGTTCATTGAGTGTTTTCAGCTTGCCCTCTACAACAGCATATGGCTGGTTAGTCTGTGACCTGTGTGTCGTACCCTACGGTCATTACATTATATTACATTACATTAAACAATGGCTATTGAGGATGTAAACGGCACTGATCTAGCGAGTTCACGGGCAATGACGATGACCTGTTCTCCCAAGTTGAGAGAATTATCTAGAAGAGGCATAGCACCTGTGATGGACTTCTGCTGTGCCCTGATGATGTCATGTTGTCCATACTTGACAAGGAACTCTGCTGAAACAGACCCCTCGCATGAGTCACAGACCGTGAGATTCACAACTGTGAAAAAGAGAATTGCACTTTTCCATCTTTTATAACAATGCCTCGCATTCATCCACACACTAAGGACCTTGCCGAAGGGCCCGGCTTAATGAATTTCCAGTATGGCGAAGGGTTGAACAGAGGATCCTCTGGTCTCAATCCCACCGCTTAACCACTAGACCATCGCCTCCGTCCCTTAATGTACATATTGTTTAATGAGAGATCATAAAGGATGGGAAAACCTGACACTTTTAATATGAGTAGTTCTCCATTCTTGACTGCTTAACAGAGCCAAAGTCTGATTTATTTCAGTTCAACGTCTTTCACAGCGACATTCCAGCATCACCAGTTAGCACATCTCAGGAAGATGTCTAGTAAATCACTTCAGAGGTATTACCTGGTTACAAAAACAGCGTCTTTAGATTTAGATGTATTTATTTCTCACTTTTACCAAATATATGAGGGGGAAAAATGCCAGATTTATATAGAAATGCAGCTTCTTTTTTGTGGGGGGAGTGTATTCTGCCATCTTGGGTTATTTTGTAAAAGCAAGCAACCAGCTGATGTCAAAGTACTTTTTTTTTTTACTCATATTGGCAGTTGGCATGTCATGTCATTCAGCATTTGCATAAAATGTCTTATCTATTTTGGACTTGCCGAGCTGGTGGCAGAGTGATCTCATCACTGCAACATGTCCAATCTCATTGCAAATAAATGGCAGCTTGTCACTTTGCCTGCCATCGCTGTGGCTTGTATCTAATGTGATCGTACTGTAAATACATATTCCAGATTTATTTTTGTCCCAAGTAGAAAAAATGACAACCCCCACCCCACCCTACCCCAAAAGCCATCTAAAAATAGAGCCTAGACTGTAAAATCTCAGAGGTTAATCTTTAAAATGGGTTAGTTTTGTATTTTTTTCCTGTTTGGTCATTTCTCAGCCAGTGTGTCTAATCTGGATCATACAGAGACACACTACAGTATAAATTGAACAGGATTAGAGAATGGCAGGATTTTCATTTGACTATGGGTCTTAAATCTGAAAATGTCTGCACACACATATTTTCAGAGTTACTGCCATCTTTTCCTGTTTCCATCCCCTTGGCACAGCAGCCGACAGCTCTGCTCGTTAGTGCATCCATCTGCTGGACGGACTGCACAATAAAAACATTTTAATGTCGTGCGAACAGCAACTGCACCAAATACAATCAGGAACTTTAAAGTTTCCTATTCTCCATGTACAACTGGAATTGTGTCAAGAATTTGGATCTGGTGTAAAACCTGTGCCAAAATCCAACATAAATATCTATCCCAGCTACATTATGGCAACACCAAGCACCCCCCAACCCCCAAAAAACTTTGTTTTAAAACAGAAAGAAACAATGTCACACTTTAGAACACCGTTTCTTTCATAAAATATATTATACTTACTTCAAGTGGGGAAAAAAATTTCCTGAATTTTTGTCTAACTTAAATTGATGGAATGATTGAGAGCGAATCAAAGATCAAATGTTTTCATCTTGGGGAGAAATAGGTTAAAAGTCAAAGTCTCAGGCCAAGGCCCAATGCTTATATAGAGAGGATATTTGGAATGGCTATTTACAGGAATTGGTTAAAGATATGCCTGTACAGTTAATATTAAACATTAACATGAAACTGTATCAACTTTCCATTGGTCACATGACCTTTGACTTTGAAAAGTCAAACTCACAGAACAAGCTCAAAGAATAACATGACCACAGAAGCCACATAAATCACAGGTGTAAACTGCATTTTGTTGACCAATAGATCCTTGGATATATGCAGCTTTCCTGATAATTTTCCAGAAAAAAATGTAATAAAGCCAGAATAAATCCAGTGGTCTCACACCTCAAAAAGTACATAATTGAATGTAATATCAAATTCAAGAAACGACATGCGACACTCAGCTTTTGATTGACTGAAAGGGGGCAGAACAATTTTGATAAATTGTATATATAGTACTTATGTTACTACTGAATCACAATTTGTATAAATCAATGTCAAACATGTAAGATGCAGGATGTTGCACTCAGAGTGCATATTCTTAGAAAAACAATTATATTTCAGGATCTAATATTACCCTTTTATGTATGTTTAAGTTACATTTGTTCTACTAAATAAACTGTATAGTTCAAAAAGGCATTCTTACAAACCTGTTGGATAAACTGTACCACAAATGATAGATTTTTGATTAAACTTCTAGAACTTAAAGAGTAAAATTAAGCTCTTAATGTTTTTCCTTTTGCAGGAACTATTAGACATTTATCTGCTGACTGTAACTGTAATATTGTTGTATTGGGGGTGCAACAAACAATTATTTACATAGCATACTTTGAAGAAACTAAACCAATTAATAGATCAGTTGTTTGTTCCATAAAATGTCAGTAAATGGTGAAACATGCTAGTCAGTATTTTTTAGAGCCCAAGATGACATCTTCAAAGCTCTCATTTTGTCCACAACTCAAAGATATTCAGTTTACTGCCAGACTGTACATAAACTACAACCCCAATTCCAGTGAAACTGGGATGTTGTGTAAAATGTAAATAAAAACAGAATACAATGATTTGCAAATCCTCTTCAACCTATATTCAACTGAATACAGCACAAAGACAAGATATTTAATGTTCAAACTGATAAACGTTATTGTTTTAGTGCAAATATTTGCTCATTTTGAAATGGATGCCTGCAACATGTTTCAAAAAAGTTGGGACGGGGCAACAAAAGACTGGGAAAGTTGATGAATGCTCAAAGAACACCTTTTTGGAAACAGGTGAGTGTCATAATTGGTATAAAAGGAGTATCCCCAAAAGGCTCAGCAGTTCACAAGCAAAGATGGGGCGAGGATCACCACTTTGTGAAGAACTGCATGAAAAAAATAGCCCAAGAGTTTAAGAATAATGTTTCTCAACGTTCAATTGCAAGGAATTTAGGGATTCCATCATCTACAGTCCATAATATAATCACAAGATTCAGAGAATCTGGAGAACTTTCTACACGTAAGCGGCAAAGCCGAAAACCAACATTGAATGCCCACGACCTTTGATCGCTCAGGCGGCACAACATTAAAAACAGACATCAATGTGTAAAGGATCTTACTGTGTGGGCTCAGGAACACTTCAGAAAACCATTCAGTTAACACAGTTTGTCATTACATCTACAAGTGCAAGTTAAAACTCTACCATGCAAAGTGAAAGCCATACATCAACAACATCCAGAAACGCTGCCGCCTTCTCTGGGCCCGAGCTCATTTGAAATGGACAGACGCAAAGTGGAAAGTGTGCTGTGGTCTGATAAGTCCACATTTCAAATTGTTTTTGGAAATCATGGATGCCGTGTCCTCCGGACAAAAGAGGAAAAAGACCATCCAGACTGTTACCAGCGCAAACTTCAAAAGTCAGCATCTGTGACAGTATGGGGGTGTGTTAAGTGCCCATGGCATGGGCAACTTACACATCTGTGATGGCACCATCAGTGCTGAAAGGTGCATCCAGGTTTTGAAGCAACATATGCTGCCATCCAAGCAACGTCTTTTTCAGGGACGTCCCTGCTTATTTCAGCAAGACAATCCAAGCCACATTCTGTGCGTGTCACAACAGCGTGGCTTCGTAATAAAAGAGTGCTAGACTGGCCTGCTTATAGTCCAGACCTGTCGCCCATTGAAAATGTGTGGCGCATTATGAAGCGCAAAATACGACAATGGAGACCCCGGACTGTTGAACAACTGAAGTTGTACATCATGCAAGAATGAGAAAAAAATTACACCTACAAAGCTTCAACAATTAGTGTCCTCAGTCCCCAAACGCTTATTGAGTGTTGTTAGAAGGAAAGGTGATGTAACACAGTGGTAAAGATACCACTGTCCCAGCTTTTTTGAAACGTGTTGCAGGCATCCATTTCAAAATGAGCAAATATTTGCACAAAAACAATAAAGTTTATCAGTTTGAACATTAAATATCTTGACTTTGTGGTGTATTCAATTGAATATAGGTTTAAGAGGATTTGCAAATCATTGTATTCCATTTTTATTTACATTTTACACAATGTCCCAACTTCATTGGAATTGGGGTTGTAATAAAATAAACCAGAAAAATTCAAGTTTAAGAAGTTGGAATCAGATAATTTGGATATTAAACATCAAAAAACCCTCAAATGATAAACATATTCTCAAAGTCACCAAATAATGCGTCAATTTTGTTGATTGATAAATTGTTGCACCTCTATTTTCTATGTTTATAGTGTCCCCATCACAAATGAAATATTTCCTTTATCCCCCCACACCAGCCTCACACTAAAAGTCTTACCACATATTGCTTCGACTGATGCACCTAAAACGGGTGATTTCACAGATTAGCTCATCGACCTGCATCAAGAGTTGAACTAATCAGAATCAGCTGGTTTAGCAAGTGGATTGAATAAATATGTGGTTGGACTCCACCCCCACCCCCCACTGAAGCCAGTTTTCCACCTCGGCTGCTTATACAAGACCACATTTCCATCCATAACATCATCTCACTGGGACAAACATAGTAAAGCAAAGCACTTTATTGCAAGTATTCGTCAAAGATACACTTCAAACTGAAGCAAAGCAACACTAAAAGGCCAACAACCTAAGAGTACAAAAGAAAGACATTTCAAACTGATGTGAAATGAACTGTGGGTATAAGCAAGAGACTTGAAGGTTCACTGTTCGCTGTCCAGTTTGCTGGTGCCTCACTCAGAGGTATCAGATTTTCTAGTTTGAAATATGACTCACCAGAGTGATGCTACATTGTCAAAATGATGACAATCAAAGGACACACGTTTCAAATCCTTGGCCACAGTCACATCTCTCTTTAGATCTACTGTGTACACAACAAAAAACACCATCAGTACTTTAATCTCTTTTGCAGTATTTGGTTCAGTTATGACTGGAATGCAAAGGGGTGAAAGCAGTTAAATGTCTGACAGCCAGGTGAATAAACATGAATGTAAACATCTGGTAAACCATTATTTGGTTTAATGTATAGACTGTCTGTTAGCTTTGAAACAGGCCTGACAAGTCTCTGATCTTCCAATGGGGCAATGAGGGACAACCTGCGGAACTAGCAAGTCAGTGCCATCAGGGGCAGGTCTCTATAACCCAAAACCACGGGGAACCTCCTGGTTCCTGTTGGGCCTGCGACAAACGGTATGCAAATGCTGTTCTTCAGATTTGACAAAAGCCTAATCAGAAAACTCGCCTGTCAGGCAGAATTCAGGCTCCGACACGTTCTAGCAACGATTTCCCCAATACCATCTGAGGTAGACCTGGTCCTGGCATCAGCCCCAACTGGACAGAGCTGTGTTCAAAATCGTACATCAGAGTTCAGCCAGTTTTGGAGCAAAATTAGTGGTTTATGACAAGATGAAATTTGTAAAACAGTGAAGGTGAAGTAGATAGGACTGTTTTCTTAGTAGGCTGCCCAAAATGAGCATTGTTTAAAAAAAAGCCAAAAATGGTTCAGGCTGAGGGTGGGACTTTTCATGTGGAATGAAACCTGTTGCTGTTGCAAAACATTCTGGCACAAGAGAAAATGATCATGGGAACAGATCATTTAACAGGAAAGAAGCAACAATGATGTGAAATCCTAAATCCCTTAGAACTTGGAATTTTGTACCCCCCATGTTCTTCGGCTTGCTCCTTACCAGCTCTGGGAATTTACGTGGCTGGCGCACCAATTAGCAGCTTCAGATGAAAAAGTCAGCAATTCAGTTATGTCAGTGTGGTTCAGAAATGGTCACAGAGAAGCCACGATATGTCGGGGGCTGGTTTTTGGCCTGATTGGATGATAAAGAAAGAGTGGAGAGTAAAGAATCCAATTTTTTAGTTTTTTTTAAAGGAGCAAGGAGAACACCAAATGTTAGCAGAGCCTGACGCTGGACGTTTTCAACCCTCCTCAATGCAAATCCCTTCAAGATGCATTTCCACCATATTGTGCTTTCAAGTCTCTGACAATAAGGCGCTGTCATGGAGGAGGAGGAGGAGCTAAAGCCCCTTCCTTCAGGCACCACCCCAACATGCATCCAATAAGATACGGAGACACTGTCTGCTTACATAAGCACGCTCAATAAATACACCATAAAATATTCCACACATATATATATATATATGTGTGTGTGTGTGTGTGTGTGTAAAGAAAAACTTAAATAGGACAACAAAATAAAGTTGGCTCAAGAACAATTTTCAAAATCAGATAAGAGTTAAGACAAGACATTTTAGTTATACTTATTCTGACTCTAAAATAGTTACTGTATAAGAATATCACAATCAGCCATTACTCAAGCATTAAATGTCATAAAAGCAATCTGCAGTTTTCTTTCATGTAGTATAACAGATGCAGCATACCAAGGTAAGTGAGGTGCAGTGTTTTTGAGATCTCTTGTAGTAGAAAGATTTCACCCTTCCTGGACTGAAAAGGTACCCAAGGAACAACAGATCGGCCGCAGATTTGAGTCAACACCCCCACTGGCTCAGGACAGGGATACTACTGGGCAACAGGGATGGGAATTAAGATTTTAATCAATGCCGTTATCAATTCTGTTATTGATCAGTTTGTTTTTAATCAATTGTTGCTAGATGTACAGTTTGATGTCCGACACATGAGTTTTGTAATACAAAACTATAAGAAAAACACACTGGCATTGATAATGTGATTGTGACAGACAGAAAAAGTTGTACCTGGTTCTCAGTTTCCATCCCTACTGGGCACACAGTTCCCTCGAACAGGGATAAGACACAGTGAGCCATTGCGATAAGGTGACTGAATGTCGAGAGCTGCTTGCAGGGCTGGGCATCAGGACACATTTCAATACAGACTCCTACACCCGCTACAAATTTACCTTATTCCAACCCAATGGTAAATTAAAGCGTCAACTGTGCACGCCTTTTTTAACATATGTAGGTTTCCTTAATAGCAATGCCCTTCAAGAAGACTACTCAGTGCAACCATCTGCCATCACAAAACTTTGACTTTTTAAACATTTGAGATGCCAAAACTCTGCTGGGTATGAATGTATTGACACCCAGTCCCAGCTCTAACAAATGCCAAGCGGTGATTTCAAGAGCTAAATGACCACTCAACAGCAGGCCGACTGAAACAAGCCAACAATAAGTCATAAGAGAATGAGGCATACTTGAGTAACCAAAGTGTTTTTTGTTGTCACTGTTTAAAAAAGCTCCATCCCTTCAGCTTTTTTGTTCTCTCTTCTGCTCCAGAGGAAAGAACTGGAGGAACAGAGTGTGAAACATCTAGGCTATGTGTCTGGGTGAGAGTGGCAGTCTGTAAAGTGCTGTGCTTTGCTTGTCATTTGTGGGCTAGGCTGTGTCATACCGCAATAGTGTCAACTGTAAACTCCATACACACACAAAAAGCATTTCTCTGTACCAACGACAACATTGGTCCAAGACACCAGATGCAGTAAGCAAAAGCTCAACCACGACCATATACTTGGCATATGTGTAGCCTAAATACATGAAACACAAATTGCATTGCTATATCTTACAAAAACAAGTACAGTGATGAGCAAAATGTAGCCATTCCTTTGAATGTCTTTGTGAAAATGAGATTCTATTCACTTTGTTTTTACATTTTATCTCGCAATTTACAGCATCATCAAGAGGAAAGGCACTTTCAGTGGACTTTTTTTCTAACTTCACTGCTACCTTCCACTGCAAACAGAGCAGCAAAATTCTAAGCTGTTGATCGGTTATTCAAAATGGTATACTCCTTCGCTTTGACCTTTCAGAAGTTAATTCAAATGTTTTTCTTCACCAGGCAGTTGTGACTTTGTGGGAAGAAGAGGTTTATCTTTAGATCTTCAACTTGCATAAAAAGATTCATCTGTACTGTTAGAAATCCTTACAAAGTGCAAAAGGCCACAGGTTTACTTTCATTTTTTCATACACCAGAGTGTACTTTCAATTTAATGAGTGCTTAGAAATCTATAAAGTTAAATCAGGATAGAAAGATGATGTAAACCCCTCCCACAATGAAACAAGTGTCTATCGAAGAAAACCTGGCAAATCATTTGTCTTTAAAACGACAATGCATGACTTTTCAAGTTCATCACAGTGACCTAGAATCAGTTTTCCATGTTTTTGAAGAATTAAGTTGAGGGCCATTGCTGCTGAACCCATGGATTCCAGAGCATGAAATGGATGAGAGTCTATAACTCCCCCTGAATGGGACAGCAGTCTATCACAGATTAGTTCCCCAGCTCAGGCTGGTACCCATTTACAGCTGGATGTAAATGTAGATATCTTGTTCAAGATATACAGATAGCATGAAGCTTACACTTGGTACAAAACCTTGGTTTATATACTGGTAGTCACATCCCACTGCTATGAATGAATGATGAAGGTCATGAAAATGAATCATTTATTATTTAGGGGCACTGTGGTGAGCTTGAACAGTTACAAACTATTATAGACAAGGCCCCACATGGTCTTGCCAAGTAAACTTGGTCAACCACTCGAGAGTATGTCCGTTAACATCCTCAACGGTAAAGACACTTGGCCAGATGTTACCTGACGCATACAAAACTACCAATGATCAGCCTCGATTCCTACATACGACACCAACAATGTCTAGCTGATCAAACCTCACTATATTCTTTAGCATTAATATTTCTCACATCTCTCAGAGAAAGATGGGATTCTTCGGCCATGGAATGTTGCCCGTTGGCGCAGAGACAAAATGGTCAAGCGCAAATCGAAAGACAACAATCACACTATTACAGGCTTTGAAATACAACAGATTTACTGGAAGGCAGAGTCTTTGCATTTGTGTGCACATCAAGTGGTTTGAGTAAGGTGAGGAAAACAACATGGGCTGCAGCAATCCAATATAAAACCCCTGTAGGCTCTAACTCATGAGGTGAAGAGCTAACAGAGATGCATTATTCTTTGACCAAATGTATCCTTGAAACGGAACAACACTTCAAAGACCACTTGCCCATTCCCTTTCACTCTCCCTCTTGATAAACAGCACGTGTCTCACCAGTTGAAGAAAACCAGAGAACATTCAAGAGCAGAAACTGCTCAACACCTCATCCAGCTCACCTCACAACAGGTACGCCTCTCAATAGTTTCCGTATATGATAATCTCTCATAATACGATAAATATAATTCAATAACATTTACAAAAAGGAAAGCGAGCGAAGCAATCAACATCTTGAAGCTTTTTTTTCTGAAACATCAATGCAAGAGCCCACATCACTATTAATAACAGTATGGCAGTCCAGACACAAGACTAGTTTCAATCCCACCACTTTTTCCACACAAACTATACGTTGTACAGTGACACAGGAACAAGTCAACAGTCTATTGCAGTAATAAAACTTTGTTATTATACCATTTAACCATTACTTATCGTGATACACTTATTACTAAGATTAATAATTAGACTATTTTTTCTGTTAGCAAAAATAAGTGGTGTGCATTACATAAATTAAAATGTACAAATATACTTTCTATCTGGCTTTTAGAAAGACTTTCAGACACAAATGAAATCTTGAAGGCTCAAACCCATTGGCTTCCACAGTGAAAGGCTAGCCAAAGTAAGGTAGTTAAATGCAACAGTGGACACAGGACCCAATATAATACCTCCCTGTCAGGAAAACATATGCCACTGTACCGTATACAGGTTCTCATTGCTGCCCAGTTCTAATGAGTGAACTTCTACATCCACAGCAAAACCTTTTCACGTCTCTCACTAAGCGAGGTTTTTCTTTTGCACCGACATACATATTCTCAGAGCGGTCCAGCTTCATATACAAAGTAGCACCACACCTGTGTTCAGTCTTGAAACACATGCTTCTTTTAGTGCAGATCATTTTCAAACTTTGTAAAACATCCTCCAAATGAGTTTGTGGCCATGACTGGCACACATAAGGTATGTGATGTCAGCTAGACATGACTCCACTCTTTGCTTCTGAAGTCTGTCTCAACTTTGGACTGGCTACATGGACATGGTGCATGCCAAGTCTCAGGCAATGACTTTTCTACTGAGAGACTTAGTTCACTGAAGTTGCTCCGGAGATGTGGCCAACACCATGTCCATAAACATGAGCCATTACATACAAACACACTGTAGCAGCTGGATAAGTGCCTGATGACGATTAAGCAAATGACCACTTGGCCCACTTTGCTCAAATGCTGCTGCTGCTAGGCAAAACAAATAGCTAACACTGCTGTACAAGCAAAAACAATAAATACATTTATCATTCATTATGGGATGAGATGTATAAAAAAAACTCCATATAAGGTCTTAAGAGGCATCGAGTGAAAGATTTGCTTGTAACTTTCTTAAGCTGTCCTTGTGTTGCTTTTTGATTCTTTTATTCTACTTAAATTGGATGACCGTTTGGAAGTTGTGCAGCTTTTCATCATTAAACACAACTTCCACCAGGCACTTGAATATTATCTCTTTATGGCATTTATACTTTATCACAAAATTGACTGCAATTAAGAAAGTCAGCCTCATTTTTGAACTGAGGGTGAGATTCTGCCACTACACCCCGTGATAAAGTATTCTCAAACTACGATTGTTTTGGTAAAATAATCTAAAATAATAAAATAAAATTAAAACCAGTCGACTGATTTTTGTCCGACAGCAAGGGCATTTCTTAAAAAAAAAAAAAAAAAAAAGCAAACATTTTTTGTTTTCATATGAAATGTGTAACCTTTCTTTTGAGTCATCAACGTTCAAGTCCCGTTACAATCATCTTCCCTTCATTCAACTGATTATTGCACAAAAGAAACTGTTGACATGATCATTATTTTAAATCCAAGGGAGGGAAATGTCTGATAAAGCACTGTGGGAAATAAATGCAGGATAAGTACTAAGATTTAAAATATATCCAACAACAAAGATAAATTTAAAATGTAAAATGTTCAACAGGTAGAAGAATAAAGATGAAATAACAGTGTCACACTATAAATAAAAATCATAAATGACTGCAACTGATACGTCAGCCAGCATGAAATGAACCCCCGATTAAATATGTCAGTTGACTGATCTGAAACTGTTTGAACTCCTTTTGTGGGACTTCAGGGGTATTTATATCTTATAGCCTACAGGTGGCAGTGTATTCAAAAGGAAAAGTTTCATGTTCAAAGGCTACAACAGATGAAACAATGACAACTGGAGAAGGAAAAAATGTATATAACAGCAGGAAGTAAAGAGGATCAGTGATTTATTTCAGAAACAACCATATTCTGAAATAAATCACATACTTCTCCATACCTCTCAACAACTCCAGGAGCTGACACTTCCTCCTCTTCATTCGCCTTTCAAACAGCAGAAAGAAACTACAGTTAAAAAAGAAGAAAAAAATCCCAGACAATGTAAAAGTGCTGCTTCGCAAATAGATTGGAGGTATTGTAGAAGAAAGCAACAGCAAAAAGCAGACTTGTATCCCATTAAAAAAAGGCCATGTCAAACTACACCACTGGCATTAGGAAAGGGAATAATGACAGACGATTAACACTAAACGAGCCAGAAGTGGAGGGAAAACCGATAGAAGAGAGGAGTTGGTTAAGATGATGATATTTTAGTTGGCTGGTTTAATATTGCATAACAGTGCTGAGTCTGTCTTGTTTTTAAAGCAGCGTTTCCTTCCTCAGTCCAGTGTGGGGCGCCTCCTCCTTGCTTTCCTCTGCACAGTGTCAGGTCCGGATTGACTAGGCGTGTGCGAGTGGGACTTGCACCTATGACAATTCATTGACTAGCAAGCCATGGGTTCTGTCTGCATGTGTTTATGGTGGCAAGGGGGTTCGGGTGGTTTGGTGAGCTCAGGCGAAGTACATGGTCCTCAGGGTGTCATGGTGAATCTGAACAGCTTTGGCCAGCGCCTGTGGGTCCCGACCGTTACTCTGACCAGAAACATGGCTGCCTTCAGCACTGCACAGTAGAAAGAAAATGAATAGTTATGATGACTTCAAATATAAATAATGGCAGTGGGTACATAGAGAGAAAGCATTAATAAGGTACAAGCATTATTACAACACTTTGTTTTTAAGTGAAACACCTTGCCCACTTTCATGTCCTTGCAGAAACTACTTAAAGGTGGTAACTGATTTTGCCATTTCATGTTTTTGGTAAAACGCTATAACAGATGTGCATCCAGGAAGGTGGTTTAAAACCTTGTCCATACCTTAGTAAACCTTAGAGGGTCCGGGGAATATATTCAGTTATTATGCTGTGGTCTTTTTTGAACAGTTGTGTGATTTTGGGGATTTAAGCTGTATATATCACAATACACACACACACACACACACATATATATAAAAACACATATACGTATATACTGTTGACACGTATATATATATATATATATATATATATATATATATACATACACACACACACACACACACGTGCGCGGTAAAATAAGCATTGAACATGGTGCCATTTTTCTAAAAATATATTTCTAAAGTTGCTATTGGCATGAAAATTTCACCAGAAATTGGTAACAACCCAAGTAATCCACATATGCAAAGAAATCAAACCACAGATGTCCATAAATTAAGTTATGTGCAATAATGTGAAATGACACGGAAAACTATTGAACACCTGAAAAAAGGGGAGGTGCAAAAAGGCATGGAAAGCCAAGACACCATCTAACCTTAATTTAACCAGCTTAGTCCCATTGAGATCAAGATCTCTTTTACGAGAAAGACCTGGACAATTATAAAGTTTCCAATTCACCAAACCAGCATATCTTTGGATGTGGGAGGAAGCCGGGGCACCCAGGAAGAACCCACCCAAACTCCACACAGTATCAGCTGCTTCAGTCCCAACTAAGCAATTTCAATTGCATATACGAGATCTGTTAGAAAACCATCTGACCTTTTTATTTTTTGCAAAAACCATATGGATTTGAATCACGTGTGATTGCATCAGCCAAGCTTGAACCTTCGTGCGCATGCGTGAGTTTTTTCACGCCTGTCGGTTGCGTCATTCGCCTGTGAGCAGGCTTTGTGTGAGCAGTGGTCCACCCCTCTCGTCAGATTTTTATTGCGAATAAAATGTCTGAATGATTTGGAGCTTTGCTGCATCAAATTTTTCCAGAAACTGTGAGAGACCTCCAGGTGGACAGCATTCGGAAAATTCAGATGCTTTCAGGGACGATTTTATGGGGATTACATAGATTAAGGAGTGCTCCAGCCGGTTTAAAGACCGCCCACAGCGGCTGAGAGCGCAGCGCACTCCAAGTGCCGATCGACAGGCTGAAACCCCGCTGAAACAACCAGATCATTTCCAAAGTGAAGGCTTTGTTTATCCGGGACGTCGTCTGACTTCCACAGAAATGGCAGAAGACGTGGACATCAGCACTTTTTCGGCACATTCCACTGTTACAGGAGTTTTTGTCATGGAAAGAGAAGCGGAGGGATGCGCCACGGAGCCGCTCATGGCGCGGGACAAAAGCACCTCCGTGTTGGTCTCACAGGACGGCTTTCAGATGGCTTTCGGTGGCTTTTCAGTCGTGTGACTAGCCGAGAAATTGTGGATGAGCTGGACATGCCAGAACATGTCCTGTGAGGCTTCATCACGGCGTTACTTTGCGCCATGCGGCTCCGTCCCGACACGCGAATTCCTCCGCTCCTCTTTCCATGACAAAAACTCCTGTAACAGTGGAATGTGCCGTTCATTTCCAAACTGAACGCTGTGTTGATCTGGGACATCGTCTGACTACCACAGAAATTGCAGAAGACGTGGACATCAGCACTTTTTCGGCACATTGAGACAGACGTGCGGACGAATTCGCGTGTCGGGACGGAGCCGCATGGCGCAAAGCACTGTAAGTGTATTAAAAAGAAGCTATTAAACATAAATTAAAACCAAATATTTGAAGGGGAATATTTAGACTGTGCATACTCTGACAACAGGTGGCACTGTTGCCTTGTCGGTGACAGGAGAATACACTGTTGTGCGTGCGGCATCCCCCAGGTGGCAGTGCGCTGGACAGGAAGTATAACCCCAATGAAGTTGGGACGTTGTGTGAAATGTAAATTTAAAACAATTTGAAATATGGACTCATCAGACCACAGCACACTTTTTCACTTTGCGTCTGTCCATTTCAAATGAGCTCGGGCCCAGAGAAGCCGGCGGCATTTCTGAATATGGTTGATGTATGGCTTTTGCTTTGCATGGTAGAGTTTTAAGTTGCACTCGTAGATGTAGTAATGAACTGTGTTAACTGACAATGGTTTTCTGAAGTGTTCCTGAGCCCACGTGGTAAGATCCTTTACACAATGATGTCGGTTTTAATACAGTGCCGTCTGAAGGATCGAAGGTCATGGGCATTCACTGTTGGTTTTCGGCCTTGCTGCTTACATGTAGAAAGTTCTCCAGATTCTCTGAATCTTCTGATTATTTTATGGACTGTAAATGATGGAATCCCTAAATTCCTTGCAAATGAACATTGAGAAACATTGTTCTTAAAGTGCTGGAATATTTTTTCATGCAGTTGTTCCCAAATTGGTGATCCTTGCCCCATCTTAGATTGTGAACGGCTGAGCCTTTTGGGGATGCTCCTTTTATACCCAATCATGACATTCACCTGTTTCCAATTAATCTGTTCACCTGTGGAATGTTCCAAATGGTTGTTCTTTGAACATTCATCAACTTTCCCAGTCTTTTGTTACCCCTGTCCCAGCTTTTTTGAAACATGTTGCAGGCATCGCTTTCAAAATGAGCAAATATTTTCACAAAAACAAAGTTTATCAGTTTGAACATTAAATATCTTGTCTCTGTGGTGTATTCAATTGAATATAGGTTGATGAGGATTTGCAAATCATTGTATTCTGTTTTTATTTACATTTCACATAATGTTCCAACTTCACTGGAATTGGGGTTGTAGTTGGGAGTCTACACAATGACGTCATGACAATGTCACCATAAAATATCATGCTGACCAAAAAACTGATGTCACCACAATGTCACAGCAACATAGAAATGTTGGCCGAGTATAAAGTAACAAATTTTCACTTTTGTCTTGTTCCTGGGTTAAAACCATAATTTCTTCACAATCAATCAAAAGAGAAAAGAGTGGTCTTGACCACCAAACTTTGGTTTGGTGGTCAGGACAATGAAATTGCAAATTAACCAGTTTTCGCATTCACTGAGTGGTCACTACTAATTTCTGGAAAAGTTAAGTCCATTTATCAGAGTTGTGGTCATCATATTTTCTTTTTGTGATCATGTCAAAAGTGTTCAAACATCATTTCAAACAATACAATGTTGACAAAGCAATTATATTTATGAAAACCTTACTCATTTGTACAGATTGAGCAAGAACTTTCAAGAACAGGAGAGTAATTTACTGAGGTTTGAAGAATCTCCTTTGTTCATGAATATTTCACTTTTAATCAAAGAATGACAGCATCCAGCAAAATGTGTGAAGCTTACAAAGCTTATTTTGGAATGCCAGTTGGAGTTGAAGATAAGAGTTGGGCACCTCACTTAGCTTCCATACGCCGAAGTGGGCAGAATGCACCTGCTATTCCTTATCCTGACATTCCATCTTCCATTGCACCAGTGCCACATAGTGCTGAGCTTCCTGTACCTGTACCTTCACCCCCAGAAAGAAAACAACCATCAGAAGAAGAAAGCACTGAATCAGAGGATGGGGAGAACAGTGAAGTGGACTGTGACATTACAGATACAGTCTGTGAGAGGAATCCGTACTTCCCAAGTCAAGGAGATCTGAATGACCTCATCAGAGATCTTGGTTTGACAAAGTCAAATGCTGAGCTTTTGATCTCAAGGCTGAAGGAGTGGGATTTGTTGGATGAAAGTGTGCAAGTAACAAGCCAAAGAAAATGTCACCAACGTTTCTCTAGCTTCTTTGCCAAGGAAGAGAGTTTGTGCTATTGTTGTGACATTTCAGGACTGTTCAATGCAATTGGAATTGCATGTAATTCAAATGAGTGGAGACTCTTCATTGATAGCTCATCCAGAAGCCTGAAGTATCCATTTCCTTTGGCTCATTCAGTGCATCTCAAGGAGGATTACAACAGTGTCAAATATCTGCTGGAAGCTTTGAACTATGATGAGTATGGATGGGAAGTCATTGGGAACTTCAAAATGGTGGCATTTTTGATGGGACTCCAGGGAGGTTTCTGTTGTGTGGGCCGCCAGAAGAGGAGGTACTGCTGGCCCACCACCAGAGGGCGCCCTGCCTGAAGTGCGGGCTTCAGGCACGAGGGCGCTGCCGCCACAGACACAGCCGGGAGTGACAGCTGTCACTCATTAACTCCTGACAGCTGTCACTCATTCTTCATCATCGCACTCCATAAAACCCAGACGTCATCTCCACCTCATCGCCGAGATATCATACTTCATTGGAGGTAATATCCTCAGCCTTTGTGGTATTTTCTGAATCTGTCTATTGTGAGTGTTTGCAGGAGTACCGGTCCTTCGTTTGTGGAGGCTGTGCAGGACGGCACTCTTTTTCCTCTGAGGGACCGCTGCAACACATATTGAGTGAGAGGTGGAGGTGGCATTCCCACCGTTGTTGTTACTGGGTGTGCACACACCTACACTTGACTGTCTTTGTTCTCGCCAGCAGTACCAGATCCGACAGTCGGGGACGGTGATCACCTGGGAATTCGGGACTTGGCGGCTCCAGTATTCACCAGGTTCAGTGGCGGCGGAAATCGTGTGGTTCCGGCTCTTCTCAGGACAGACGTCTTCTATCCTCGAGCCTGCCCACACGTCACCTTTGTGAATTGACTGTAATTATATTCTGAGATTGTCTGTATTTTGTTGTGCACATTTCACAACATTAAATTGTTACTTTTTGGCTCATCTATTGGCCGTTCATTTGCGCCCCCTGTTGTGGGTCCGTGTCACTACACTTTCACAACAGTTTCACCAGGTTTCCCTGTTTTCTCTGCCTTTGGAACAGTAGAGACAGGGCAGCACATTATCACCGGAAGCAATGGCCTGAAAGGACTGAATTCTCAGTTGGAAGCCGTAACATTAAACATGAGCCACTGATGGATCCTCACAAGGTTTTGTTCCCTCCTGTGCACATCAAACTGGGTCTCATGAAACAATTTATCACAGCGCTTGACAAAGAGTCTGCAGCATTCAAGTATCTTCAAGACTTTTTCCCAAAGCTGTCAGAGGCAAAAGTGAAAGCTGGTGTTTTCAATGGACCACAAGTCAAGAAAATCATAGAGTGCCCTGAATTTCCAAAGAAACTGACAGCAAAGGAACAGGTGGCATGGAAAAGTTTTCAGGAGGCATGGAAAAGTTTTGTTGTTGATGTCCATGGGTTTCTGGGCAACCACAAGGCTGATAATTATGTGGAACTGGTTGAGACTTTGGTGAGAAACTATGGCCAAATGGGCTGTAGGATGTCACTGAAGGTCCACAATCTGGATACTCACCTTGACAACTTCAAGGACAACATGGGGGCATACTCAGAAGAACATGGGGAGCGCTTCCACCAAGACATAATGGACTTTGAACACAAATATCAGGGATCTTACAATGAAAACATGATGAGGGACTACATTTGGAGTCTGATAAGGGAAAGTGATTAGTTGCGCATTCGCAAATCAAGGAAAACTGTTCATTTTTAACTTTGTAAAATTGTTTTCAAATGTTTGAAAATAAACCTTGCTGCAGTTATGTTTCATATTTTAGTTTTATTGTGAAAAAGTCAGAAAATTGTCAAAAATAGCTGTTTTGAGGGGATAAAATTGCTGTGCAGCCCAAAAAAAAACAAAGTTTGGCATGAAAAATGGGCTTTTTCTATTGTTTTGCAATAAATATAGTTGGAAAAAGACACTTATTTGCCAGGAACAAAAATCATGTTACATCAACATATGGTGGATGTTTCATGTCAACTGGACCTTCAGAAATGTATTTACTGAGAAAAATGGTGACATATTCAATACTTATTTTACCTTGTGTGTGTGTGTGTGTGTAAATACATATATACAGTGGGGCCAAAAAGTATTTAGTCATTCCCTGATTGTGCAAGTTCTCCCACTTAGAAAGATGAGAGAGGTCTGTAATTTTCAACATAGGTACACTTCAACTGCGAGATACAAAATGAGAAAAAAAATACAGGAAATCACATTGTAGGATTTTTTAAGAATTTATTTGTAAATTATGGTGGAAAATAAGCATTTGGTAAATAACAAAAATTCATCTCAATACTTTGTAACACAAGCTTTGTTGGCAATGACAGAGGTCAAACATTTCCTGTAAGTCTTGGCCAGGTTTGCACACACTGTAGCTGGTATTTTGACCCATTCCTCCACGCAGATCTCCTCTAGAGCAGTGATGTTTTGGGGCTGTCGTTGGGCAACATGGACTTTCAACTCCCTCAACAAATTTCCTATGGGGTTGAGGTCTGGAGACTGGCTTGGCCACTCCAGGACCTTGAAATGCTTTTTACGGACCCACTCCTTCGTTGCCCAAGTGGTGTGTTTGGGATCATTGTCATGCTGGAAGACCCAGCCACGTTGCATCTTCAATGCTCTCACTGATGGAAGGAGGTTCTGGCTTAAAATCTCACGATACATGGCCATGTTGATTCTTCCCTTAACATGGATCACAGTCGTCCTGTCCCCTTTGCAGAAAAACAGCCCCAAAGCATGATGTTTCCACCCCCAGGCTTCACAGTAGGTATGATGTTCTTTGATTGCAACTCAACATTCTTCTTCCTCCAAACATGACGAGTTGAGTTTTTACTCAAAAGTTACATTTTGGTTTAATCTGACCACATGATATTCTCCCAATCCTCTTCTGGATCATCCATATGCTCTCTGGCAAACTTCAGATGGGCCTGGACATGTATTGGCTTAGGCAGGGGGACACGCCTGGCACTACAGGATTCGAGTCCCTCTCTGTGTAGTGTGTAGCCTTTGTTACTTTGGTCCCAGCTCTCTGCAGGTCATTCATCAGGTCCCTCTGTGTAGTTCTGGGATTTTTGTTCACCGTTCTCATGATCATTTTGAACAATGAGATGACATCTTGGGTGGAGCCCCAGATCGAGGGAGATTATCAATGGTCTTGTATATCTTACATTTTCCTACAATTGCTCCCACAGTTGATTTATTCACACCAACCTGCTTGACTATTGTAGATTCACTCTTCCCAGCCTGGTGCAGGTCTACAATTTTCTTCCTGGTGTCCTTCGACAGCTCTTTGGTCTTGGCCATGGTTGAGTTTTTAGTCTGACTGTTTGAGGCTGTGGACAGGTGTCTTTTATACAGATAACGAGTTCCAACAGGTGCCATTAGTACAGGTAACAGGTGGAGGACAGAAGAGCTTCTTAAAGAAGTTAGAGGTCTGTGAGAGCCAGAAATCTTGCTTGTTTGTGGGTGACCAAATACTTATTTTCCACCATAATTTACAAATATATTCTTTAAAAGTCCTACAAAGTGATTTTCTGGAATTTTTTCTCATTTTGTCTCTCATAGTTGAAGTGTACCTATGTTGAAAATTACAGACCTCTCTCATCTTTCTACGTAGGAGAACTTACACAATCAGGGACTGACTAAATACTTTTTGGCCCCACTGTATAGACACATAAAGTGCATCTGGAAAGTATTCAAAGTTACAGCCTTATTCCAAAATAGATGACATGAGTTTCTTCCTCAAAATTCTACACACAATACCCCTATAATGACAATGTGAAAAAGGTTTTTGAGACTTTTGTAAATTTATTAAAATAAACAACAACAACAACAACAACAAATAATCACAATTTCACTGATACTTACTGGACTGGTAAGCATTGAAAGTCGAGATAGACATGTCCAAACTTGTCCTTTCACATGCCGAAACGGAGGTGTTCCTTTGTCTCGCTTCCAAAGCAAATCGGTCGTGACGCGCGAAGCCTCCGCGCGGTTTTCCATGACAAAATCTCTTGTTAAAAATGAAATCTGCCGGAAAATGGCTGATGTCCAGCTCTTGTGATAACCAGAGAAAGAGCACACAACGGTCTCATATCCACAGAGCCATCAGCTCAGAAATGGTCCGGTGGCTTGTGCCGTGTCGTCGCAGCTCGGAGCGCGGCGCGCTGAGCGTCCTTAAAGGGGTCCTTAAAGCTGTACTACCAGAGCTTATTCTCTGTGAAGCCCGTAAAATTTTCACTGAAAGCCAGATAAATTTTTCGAATGCTTTCCAGGTGCCAGTCTAACAGCTTCTGAAAAAAATACCCAAATCATTACGCCATTTCCAGACAATGAAAATCCGACGATGGGGCGGGACCACTCCTTCCACAAGGCGTGCTCACAGGCGAATGACGTCACCGACAGGCGTGGAAAAGCTCACGCATGCACACAAGGGTTCAAGCTTGTCTGACATGAAAACATATGAATCAAATCCATATAGTTAAAAAAAAAATAAAAAGGTACGATACTTTATGGACAGACCTCGTATAATGTATACATTCATTCCACACAGACTGATATATTTTGGGTGTTTATTTCTTTTAATTACTAATTAAATAATTAATTAATTACTAATCAATCAATTAATTATTAATTAATGAAGCATATAAATTATTACTATTATTAATTATTATTAGTATTATTCTCCCCCTCTAGCTGCCACTTTATCGTGGTGGGGGAGTTTGCGTACCCGGATGATCCTAGGAGCTATGTTGTCGGGGGCTTTGTGCCCCTTGTAGGGTCTCCCAAGGCAAACAGGTCCCAGGTGACGGGTCAGACTAAGGGCAGTTCAGAACCTCCATGACCAGTAAAAAAAATCAAGGACCGAGACGTCGCCCAGTATGGGGGAGCCGGGGCCCCACCCTGGAGCCAGGCCTGTGCGAGCGCCTGGTGGTCGGGCCTTAGCCCATGGGGCCCAGCCGGGCTCAGCCCGAAAGAGCAACGTGGGCCCGCCCTCCTGTGGGTTCACCATCTGCAGAGGGGGCCATGGGGGTCGGGTGCAGAGAGGATTGGGTGGCGGTCAAGGGCGGGTGGCCCGGCGGCCCGGTCCATGTTCACAGCCCCTGGCTGTTGGGACGTGGAATGTCACCTCGCTGGGGGGAAGGAGCCTGAGCTTGTGCGGGAGGTTGAGAGATACCGACTAGAGATAGTCGGGCTCACCTCCACGCACAGCTTGGACTCTGGTACCCAACTCCTGGAGAGGGGCTGGACGTTTCATTTTTCTGGCGTTGCCCACAAGGAGAGGCAGAGAACTGGGGTCGCATTGCTTGTTGCTCCCCAGCTCAGTCGCCATGTGTTGGAGTTCACTCCAGTGAACGAGAGGGTCGTGTCCCTACGCCTTCGGGTCAGGGACAGGTCTCTCACCGTTGTCTCGGCCTATGGGCCAAGCAGCAGTGCAGAGTACCCGACCTTCCTGGAGTCCCGGGGAGGGGTACTAGATAGCGCTCCGACTGGGGACTCCATTGTTCTCCTGGGGGATTTCAATGCCCACGTGGGCGGCGGCAGTGAGACCTGGAGGGGGGTGATCGGGAAGCATGGCCTCCCCAATCTGAACACTAGTGGTGTTCAGCTGTTGGACTTCTGTGCTAGTCACAGTTTGTCCATCACGAACACCATGTTCGAGCACAAGTGTGTCCACAAGTACACGTGGCACCAGGACACCCTGAGCCGGAGGTCAATGACTGACTTTGTAGTCGTATCATCTGACCTTTGACCACGTGTCTCGGACACTCGAGTGAAGAGAGGGGCAGAGCTGTTGACCAATCACCACCTGGTGGTGAGTTGGATCCGCTGGGAGGGGAGGAAGCCGGTCAGACCTGGCAGGCCCAAATGTATCGTGAGGGTCTGCTGGGAACGACTGGCGGAACCCTCTGACAGCGAGGTCTTCAACTCCCACCTCCGGGAGAGCTTCTCCCAGATCCCGGAGGAGGTTGGAGACATGGAGTCCAAGTGGACCATGTTCTCCACCTCCACTGTCGATGCGGCCGCTCGTAGCTGTGGTCACAAGGTCTCTGGTGCCTGTTGCGGCGGCAATCCCTGAACCCGGTGGTGGACGCCGGAAGTAAGGGATGCCGTCAAGCTGAAGGAGTCCTACTTATCTTTGTTGGTAGGTGGGACCCCGGAGGCAGCTGACAGGTACCGGCAGGCCAAGCGTGCCGCAGCCCGTGCGGTCACAGAGGCAAAAACTCGGGTCTGGGAGGAGTTTGGGGAGGTCATGGATGAGGACTATCGGTCGGCCTCGAAGAGATTCTGGCAAACCGTCCGACGCATCAGGAGGCGGAAGCAGCTCTCCACCAGCACTGTTTACGGTGCGGGTGGGGAGCTGCTGACCCTGACTGGGGATGTTGTCGGGCGGTGGAAGGAATACTTCGGGGATCTCCTCAATCCCATCGTCACGTCTTCCGAAGAGGAAGCAGAGACTGGGGACTCGGAGGCGGACTCATCCATTACCCAGGCCGAAGTCACTGAGGTGGTTAGAAAGCTCCTCGGTGGCAAGGCTCCTATGGTGGATGAAATCCGTCCTGAGTACCTTAAGGCTCTGGATGTTGTGGGACTGTCTTGGCTGACACGCCTCTGCAACATCGTGTGGTGATCGGGGTCAGTGCCTCTGGATTGGCAGACCGGGGTGGTGGTCCCTCTGTTTAAGAAGGGGGAGCGGAGGGTGTGTTCCAACTATAGGGGGATCACACTCCTCAGCCTCCCCGGTAAGGTCTATTCCAGAGTACTGGAGAGGAGAATTCGACCAATGGTCGAACCTCGGATTCAGGAGGAGCAGTGTGGTTTTCGTCCTGGTCGCGGCACACTGGACCAGCTCTACACACTCCATCAGGTACTCGAGGGTTCATGGGAGTTCGCCCAACCAGTCCACATGTGTTTTGTGGATCTGGAGAAGGCGTTCGACCGTGTCCCTCGGGGCACCCTGTGGGGGGTGCTCTGGGAGTACGGGGTCCAGGGTCCTTTGCTAAGGGCTATCTGGTCCCTGTACGACTGCAGCAGGAGCTTGGTTCGCATTGCCGGTAGTAAGTCAAACCTGTTTCCATTGCACATTGGCCTCCGCCAGGGCTGCCCTTTGTCACCGGTTCTGTTCATTATTTTTATGGATAGAATTTCTTGGCGCAGCCAGGGTGTAGAGGGGGTCTGGTTTGGGAATCACAGAATCTCGTCTCTGCTGTTTGCGGATGATGTGGTTCTGTTGGCTTTGTCAGATCAGGACCTTCAGCGTGCACTGGGGCAGTTTGCAGCCGAGTGTGAAGCGTCCGGGATGAAGATCAGCACCTCCAAATCTGAGGCCATGGTTCTCGACCAGAAAAAGGTGCTTTGCCCTCTTCATGTCGGTGGAGTGTCCTTGCCTCAAGTGGAGGAGTTTAAGTATCTCGGGGTCTTGTTCACGAGTGAGGGACGGATGGAGTGTGAGATCGATAGATGGATTGGTGCAGCATCTTGCAGTGATGCGGTCGCTGTATCGGACCATCGTGGTGAAGAGAGAGCTGAGTAGGGGGGGCAAAGCTCTCGATTTACCGATCAATCTGCGCTCCGATCCTCACCTATGGTCATGAGATTTGGCTCATGACCGAAAGAACGAGATCGTGAGTACAAGCGGCCGAGATAAGTTTCCTCCGCAGGGTGGCTGGGCGCTCCCTTAGAGATCGGGTGAGGAGCTCGGTCACTCGGGAGGAGCTCGGAGTCGAGCCGCTGCTCCTCCACGTCGAAAGGAGTCAGTTGAGGTGGCTCGGGCATCTTTTCCGGATGCCCCCTGGACGCCTCGCTGGAGAGGTGTTCCGGGCATGTCCCATTGGGAGGAGGCCCCGGGGAAGACCCAGGACACGCTGGAGAGACTACATCTCTCGGCTGGCTTGGGAACGCCTTGGGGTTCCCCTGGAGGAGCTGGGGGAGGTGTGTGTGGATCGGGAGGTCTGTGCGGCTTTGCTTGAGCTGCTGCCCCCGCAACCCGACTCCGGATAAGCGGAAGAAAATGGATGGATGGATGGATAGATAGTATTATTCATATTAATTAATTGTTGGTTATTAATTAATAACTAATTAAATTCATTATTAATACCACAAAATTCTCTGACATGATTGCGATGCATCAAAGAAATTTATTTGTGTCTCCTTGTATTTCTTCACATTGACGCAGAAAGGCGAGAAAATAAAAAGAGCAAATAGGCTACTGCAACAAGTTGCACTTTGGTTGCCATGTTGACAAACAGTGAAGACGGCACTTTAAGCGACGCAACATGATAACGTCAAACTCATGAGATGAGCAGTTTGTTTTTTTCCTAAGGTGGAGGGGTGTCTCAATTCATAGGGCTAGAGGCATACCCCATGGCCTTACCACTTGCTTTAAAGAGGTAGGGCCAAGGGGAAGGAGTACATAAAAGAATTGAGATTGGGTCTAAAAATAATCATTGATGAAGAATGAAGGTGGCTACCAACAATTGCCATCAGAATAGTTCTGGTCAGTCTGACTGGAATTCTACATCTGAAACTTGTACGGCCTCTGGATTTTTTTTTTAAGGTTTGTCATGAAAAGAGCTTTCTTTGGCACCACTATAATTTTTTTTAGCATTTAAATAAGGGATTCATAATATGATATTGCCAATATAAATTCATGCTGTCTGGAAATAATTTAACATTTCTCCCCCTGTAGGGAAGAAATTCAAGCGATCAGATGCCATGACCTATATTTGGTAGCGACATCATAGAACATGTGGGAGCTTTGTCCCCCAATCTGCGTGAGGGATGCCGGGAAGGACACGGCAACTACCTGTCGGAGTAAAGAAAGGCAGTGTGACGTCAGCTGGCTGCCCCCTTGAACAAAATAAAGTCAAGATAGTGGAAAATGGCCCGAAACAGCTTATTTCTGTATAAATCCAATAACTTTCTCATATATTTTTGAAATGTTAGTGAGAAATATACACTTCTAAATCAAAAATGTTGTTTTTGAACCCAGATAATGCCTCTGATGTGATTTACAATACACCTTACAGATATTACCGTGCACACCCTGAGAACGAGCATCAAGCAAGAGGGTCAGGTCACAAGTAATCTCAAAACCTCATGTTCTGAACCTGCATGTGCACACGCACTTCCTCATGCAGTCTGTCTGCACAATGGCTTAGGAAGGAAAAGACAATATTCCCTGTGGAGTTCCCCCCAGATAAATGTATTATTTTAATAAAAATGAGCTGTAATTTTGCAATGTTGCAAAAATAAACCAACATCACAATGCTTGGTTTCAGTAGAAACTACATTTTGTCAGTTTTGTGAAATATGAAAGGCCATACAGCTTTAACAAGAGTCATCAGCAGATGACATTTCTCCCCAGTCCCCACAGATCAGCAATACAAAGTATTGGGGGACCACCCAAGTACACAGTTATGCTAAATATGTATGAAATTGGTCAACTGGTTCTTCAGATATAGCGTTAACAAGGGTGGCAATGACAGTATATTGAATATCTCACTGTAATCTTGAAATTGACCCCAAGGTCTCCGTAATCAACTGGTGTTTGGGGATCACCCAAGTACACCTTAATGCTAAATATTCATGAAGTTGGTCAAATGGTTCTTGAGATATCACGCTAACAAGCGAAACAGAACAAGTGAATGGACATGCCGATTGCTATAATCCCCCTGTATTTCATACCGGCGATAATAAATCAACAAAAGAAAAAAACAAAAAGAAAAGAAAAACGCACTCTGATTAAAAAAAACAAGTACATCTGAACTCAGGACTTTACATCCAGATGAATGCAATGTTGTCTGCTGGTCATCAAGGTTCTCACTCACCTGTCATGTTCTTTGTCCACCAGATGGTAGCGGGCGCGGAAGGCCACAAGGTGGGCATAGTAGGCTGGCGCAGGGATGGAGACTGAGCGGGTACAGCGCACGTATGTGTGGCACAACTGGTAGGTGAGCAGCTGGAACTCATCAGCAGTAAAACAATTGTCATCCCACAGTACATGATAGTGGGAAGGCCGACTGGTGCCCTGGGAAAAGTGACGCAAATGACAATTATAACATCCATTTATCACAGTGCAACCTCCACTTTATAGCAACAGAGTGCAACACAGTCCTGCCATGTCGGCAGCAGACTGGGCAGAGAAAACAGAATTGGGTCCCACCTGTATTCCAGCATGACTGCAGAGGTAAAAGTCAAACTCGTAGGGATGTGTAATGTCAGTATCCACAGTTGTGCCAGCAGGAATGTTTCCGCTACGTCCAACCTGACAACAAAGTTAAGGTTAGTCAACCAACACTAATGGCAGTGGTTTGTTAATGGCAGTGGTTTGTTTTGGACCTTTTACAATTACAATGAAAAATAAATGGAACACAACATGTACGATGTAGAACACAAAGCTTTTAAGCCATTTTACCTGAATTAGCTCAGTAAATGGCATCAGGAAATTACAGCTGTAATTTTTGAGAGAAAAAAAATTCTGATGCTCAGGCACAGGAAGACATTTAATAAATACTGCTTACTCAACCAGTTAAATGTATACAGAGCTACTTTCCTCGCTGTACACAAGTGCATGCAGTGCACGCAAGGTTTCTACTGTCCGAAAACTTCCCAAATACGATGAATGCCCACTGGAACGACCCTAATGCTTTAACTGTCTATAATTACAGAGGATGAAGTGGGAAACTGTCCATTTGTCAAGGTAATTACAGTGTTCCAGTCCAGTACTTAAAACAGAATAATGTGGTCCAACAGCTAACACGCTGTAATGTTGTTAATGAGTGCTACTGGTAAAACAACTCGTATGTCTTTGTGTGACTTTTCTGGTAGAGCTCACTCTCTCATTGCGATCAGCACAGAAGAGGCGTGTATGGTGGCGTTTTTGCACAACAATGTAGGTGATGCCTGGCTGGTACTCCTTCTCCAGGCTGATACAGGCCTCACGGATGGCCAGCAGCTCATAATACAGCACCTGAGGAAGAACCAAAGAATGATGACAATGTTTATAACTACATCTGGGTATTGATTCAAATTTCAAGAATCGATTTGATTCTGATTCTTCAGATTCAGAATTGATTATTTTGATTCGATCCGATATCAATTTGGTTTAGTGTTATTAAAACCATTTGAGCTGTTACATGATTATCTCGTTATGCAACATATTAATGCTACTTCACAAAATTTGGCCCTCAAAATGCAGGCAATAGTGTTTCAGAGAGTTATAAATTTAAAAATTTGTCTCCCCTCACGCCTGCAGCACTCGTTGCAGCAGGCGAACGTGGCTATTAGAAAAGTTATCCTGCAGCAAGGGAAAGTTCTCGTACAGTCTACACTAGAGAACCTTTGTGCGCTGTCCCACGGAAATGGCACGTTATGCTTCACTGTAGGGATGGTGCCTGGTTTCCTCCAAACATGATGCCTGGCATTCACACCAAAGAGTTCAATCTTTGTCTCATCAGACCAGAGAATTTTGTTTCTCATGGTCTGAGAATCATTCAGACACATTTTGGTAAACTCCAGGTGGGCTGCCATGTGCCTTTTACTAAGGAGTGGTTTCGGTCTGGTCACTCTACCATACAGGCCTGATTGTTGGATTGCTGCAGAGATGGTTGTCTTTCTGGAAGGCTCTCCTCACTCCACAGAGGAATGATTGAGTTCTGAAAGAGTGACCATCGAGTTCTTGATCACCTCGCTGACTAAGACCCTTCTCCCCCAATGGCTCAGTTTAGATGATCAGCCAGCTCAAGGAAGAGTCCTGATGGATTTGAACTTATTCCATTTACTGAAAATGGAGGTCACTGTGCTCACTGGGACCTTCAAAGCAGCAGAAATGTTTCTGTGCCCTTCCTCAGATATGTGCCTTGAGACAATCGTGTCTCAGAGGTCTACAGACAATTCCTTTGACTTCATGCTTGGTTTGTGCTCAGACATACACTGTCAACTGTGGGACCTTATATGTACACGTGTGCCTTTCCAAATCATGTCCAATCAACTGAATTTACCCCAGGTGGACTCCAAGTAAGCTGTAGAAACATCTCAAAGTTGATCAGTGGAAACAGGATGCAACTGAGCTCAGTTCTGAGCTTCATGGCAAAGGCTGTGAATACTTATGGATATGTGATTTCTTTTATTTTTATTTGTAATAAATATGAAAAAAAACAAACAAAAATAAAACGTCTGTCACATTGTCATTATAGGATATTGTGTGTAGACTTTTGAGGAAAAAAAATTCATCCATTTTGGAATAAGACTGTAACATAAATGTGGAAACAGTGAAGAGCTGTGAATACTTTCCAGACGCACGGTATACATCTATTCCTGCATTTCAGGTTGGCAACACATTCCAAAAAAACAAAACAGTATTTACCAATTTGTAATGTTGCCATTCCTTCTCACAACGCAAGACGTTTTTGGCATTGAAAGAACACAAGGTGAAGCATTTCAGCTTTTATTTTGTTCCAGCCTTGTTCCAAACAGGTCTTACAGTGTGGAGCAGTGCTGGGTTATTGCTGCTGCATTTTCTGCTTCAAAATTCTCCACACATTCTCTATTGAGGACAGGTGAGGACTGGAGGCAGGCCAGTCCAGTCACCAGCATCATCTTCTTATTTGGCTATGCCTTTGTAATGCGTGCAGATTATGGCTTTGCATTGCCACAATAAACGTTTCCACTGTGTGATGATTCAATGCAGATGCCTCTGAGCCCAGAGATGTTGATGCTGCTTCTGGAAAAGGTTAACACGAGGCTTCTTTTTTGCACTTTGAAGTTTTAAGTGGCACTTGCGAATGTAACTTACTATTGTAGTGCTTGACAAAGGTTTCCCAAAGTAATTCTTTGCCTGTATGGTAATATCAGCTACTGATGAATAACTGATCAGTGTTTACACACTGAAATTCCGCGAATCATTTCATGATATTATGCACTGTAGAGAGACAAATATGGATTTTTTTCCTGCCCAATCTTTCTCTGAGCAACATCGTTTTAAAACATTTCAATAATTTACTCACGTAAGCTTGACAAACTAGAGACCCTCTGTCCATCTTTGCTTCTCAAAAACTCAGCCTTTGGTGGAAAATGCTTTTGTAGGAAATCATGATTACCTCTTATATCACCTGTTTGAAATAACATGATTACGTTTTTTAAAACCTTACTGCTAGGCTTAAACTGCTCCTGTCCTCATTTTTTGTGGACTGTGTTCCAGGCCTGAAATGCAAGAATGAATCAATGTATATTAAATAAAATGAAGCTGTTGACACAAAACATGAAATATCTTTGATTTGTATCATCTGCAATGATACAGAAGTAAAATTAAATGTAACAATCACTGTGGGTTTTTTACATTTGCATTTTCCATACTTTTTTGATGTGGGGTTTTAGGTGTTAGCAAGGAAATTATTTTTCCTTTGAGGTCATGAACACTATGATAGTAAGTATTAGGACTTTGATGAGACTGGGCTGAAAACTGCAAAAATTAGAAGCAACACAAAGTTGGGAGAGGTGGCTGCATTCATGAAAACTGAAATCACTGGATAAGAGCTGACCTGTCTGAACTGGCCTTCTGAAACCCCGTCCCTGTAGAAAATGATCCTGGTGGGCTTGTAGCGAGTTGATTTGTAAAACTGGATGAGTAACTCCCGCACCATGGACGCCAGGTCTTGAATAACCTCCTGCCTGGGCCTTTGGACTCGCACAGTGGCACAGTACCTGCTTGGGTGGGCATCCATGCTGCCTACCACCTACAAGAGAGAGAGCACGAGAGACACAAGAAGAAAGAGCATGAGAGAGGGTGGTCAGAGATTGCACGGGAAGAAGGATGAGGGCAGGAGGGAGGAAAAAAAACATGAAAACAATATGTTCTACAGTACCCTAGCAATCACAATTTAAAACTTAAATGAAGGAAACCAAATACTGTACTTGTGTTGAACCATTACAAAGTAGATGCAATGTGAACCTTTTTTAATTATTATTAATGCTGCGTTTACACATAACGACAAGTCACGAATGCCACGAAGTACACATTCTTGGCCTCTGATCACGAATGTGATTATTCGGGGCAGAGGCGTCAGGTGTCCTCAGGAACTGCTGCAACCTGTTACCACACGTTACGATTAATGGCACGTTGCCAGAGAATTATCAGGAAACATTACGCACAGTCAAGAATAGTGTTCCGCGTAGCGTGTAACAGTGCATCGTTAAGTTCTGTCACGTTGTGAACGAGGTGAATTGTCTCCACACACACCAATATTCATCCAACCGAATTCAGATCGCTCCAGTTTTTCAGAAGAACTTTGTGACTGCATGCGTAGTTGGGCTCTGTGCCATGGAGTGGCGCAGAGAGGAGGACAGCGCCAGATGTGTGACTTCATGCGGCTCTTGTTTGGCGCATTTTCCCCAAACATTATGCACATGCAGCAGGTGGAACACCTGCAGGAGCACGCTGAAGAGCACTGAAATTTGACTTTTAGCCGACTTGGTGTCAGCAATCAAACTGAATGTTGTGCAGCAGGGTTTAATTGTGCGCACACTTCTTCCTCCGCCGAACTGGAGGAGCTGCAGAGATGTCGGGCAGCACGTGAGTCTCCTCTCGCTCCTCTGGTTGCTCAGACTCGTTCTCCCGCTCATTGGTTACAACAGCAGGTGGAACACCTGCAGGAGCGTCCTGAGGAGCTTCAGCAGGAACTGTGGACCGACATTTGGAGCCGAGTTTAATTGTGCGCACGTGACAGAAAACTGATCCATCGTGACGCGCAGTGAAATGTGACGCCGCGTTACAAGTCGTGTCAAAACTTGACAGTTTCCGTGTCACTTCGTAATAACGCTTGACAGTTTGGGCTCCAAGAACCATCACAGGAACCACTACGAACGTTGTCACGTTCTATTAAGGATCAATACTCATCAAGACGGATCAATACGCTCAGTTGCGACCTCCACGACGCGAGACGAAATGAGGGTGGTGTGTGACATTTGTGGAAGATTTTTTGACAGCCAAAAACATGCTCCATGAATATCAAGAATATCACGCACCAACACGCACTATTAAGAAACCTATTCAGATGCGTTAAGTCACATTAAGAATGTCAGGAATGCGTCACGAATGACAGAAAAATGACATTCATAACGCGTCTCGCTTATGTGGAAACGCACCTTAAGGGAAACCCAGCCAAGCAGCTTCCCCAATTCATTGAACGTCAGGTATAGTTTTCACAGCTCCAATCCTAACAATCCTAACATGTTTTATGTTTACTTCGCACAGACATGAAATGAATACTGTATTTGCACATCTGAGAGCCCAGGGCAAATCATCTGCCCACCTCTCCCTTTGTTGTTTTTGTTTTTAAGAAAGTTGGTTAAATGCCCACCTGAAATTATTATTTTTTAATTAAAGTTTATTAAATGCTCATCTAAAAGAAATTAATTCTGTGACACCCCCCCCCCCCCCAGCATATTGTAAAAAACAAAAAATTAGTTTTCGCAATGTTTTTCCTCTTCTTCTGTGTTGGACCTGTGATGACATTAGTTTGTCCTCTTATTGTGAAAGACTCTTATGCAAGAAACAGGAAGTGTTCTTTGGTAATGTGGTTAACTTTGTATAAGCTCAAAGAGCTACTGCCATCAGTTTGTGTTAGTTTTTGTCTGATAAAAGCCCTTTTTTCCATCCAGCAAAATGAGCCAGAAATGCAAAGGGGTGGGGGGGCTTGTGAAAGTTTTGAAAAAAAAAAAAAAAAAGACCCAAAATGATGCTTTCTCGTGCATCTGGAGAACCAAATACTATACTTTGACTTTAGAAAACTAATTACATTTTGCTTCTTTACAGTAATATATTTTCTTTTCTGCCTGACATTATTGATAATGCAACTATACCCTTTCTTACCTTGTTTAAATGTTACCTTTTTTTCTTCCAGGTAATGGTTTCTTTGGTGATGGTTTTAAATTTTCTGTGAACTTGTACCTGTCCTGTACCTGACTCAACTCACTCCAACTCATTGCATGTACCTGTCTAAACCCCCTGTCGCTGCACACTGCTTCTTTCTGTACCCCTAAACTGTGTACCTATGTAGATTCTGAAATATTCTCTCTCTCTCTCTCTCTCACACTCACTCACTCACTCACACACAAAATGGTATTTATGTACACATAATAATTAAACAGTGCTGTTGTTGGGTGAGTGGCTGAAGTTACGTCTCTGACTCCATTCAGGGATCCTCCCTCTCCCACCCCCTCTCTCCCTCACAGTCTGCAGCCAGTTGACTCCACACACACACACACACGCACGCACGCACGCACGCACGCACACACACACACACACACACACACACACGCACGCGCACGCACGCACAGCTCCTTCAGGGAACTGCGCTATTTAAATGGCTTTGAACAAGGCGCCCACTGTTTTAATCGGCCGTCTTTTCGAAATTTGAACGTCCAAATGACGGCTGGACGCCTCACTGCCTTCAGTCAGGTGATGAGTGAAGAAGAAGAACTTACTGCTGCAATGGAGGGCTTCTTTCCATCTCCAGCAGGTGGATGTGTAACATCTGCTCCCAAGAAGATAACTGGCTGCTGGAACACTGACGGTCTACAAGAAAGCAAAAAAAAAAAAAAAAAAAAAAAAAAAAAAAAACAACAACAACAACAAAAAAAACCCAATAGTAAATTCCTTTGGCTTTTTTCACTCTGGGTCGCCACAGCAGATCAGAGATGGAACTGGTGTTGATTTGGCATAAGGCTTTTTTCTTTCAATACTGGGTGCCCTTCGTGACAACTCCACATTACATGGAGAATGAGCATGGGTGGCCTTGAACCAGGAACCTTCTGCTGTGAAAGCAAGAGTGTTAAATGTTTGGTCACCACCTCTGTCCAGAAACCTAAAATAATTTGAGCTGTTATTTTAAAATAGAACAAGAAAGCCAGTGCTGCGTATGAGAAGAACAGAAAGTTTCACCTTTGGTGAGGCACCAGGATGTTGTTGATTCCTCCCAGCTTCACGTTGATCTTGAGGCAGAGATTGGAGAGGGTCTGAGGTGACGTCTTCACCACGTTCTTCACCTGAACACACTGGGTGGCCATGCCCAAAAGGGTGTCTCCAACTCTCTTTACTTCCGCTATGGGTGGATACAAACAAAAATACAATATAAAACAAAGTTAAATCTGTTTCAGGATATAGCCATCTACCTGGAAATTCTGAAAAAGGGTGATCTCGAAATCTGTGAGGAAGCTCACAAAGTGAAATAGACTCACTATGAGTGTAATTTACAAATAAGATGCGATAAAAAAAACAAAACAACAAAAAAAAAAACAGTCTAATTATCTCCCCTTGAATACGTTGGACCAGAATTATTTTCACTCATGCACATCTTCATGATGTGATGCAACTGTGTGAAGTTTGATTAAAATGCATTACCTGGTTTTGGAGGGGCTAAGCTTACAAAGTCAAAATCATGCAATGCATTAATTACACAAACAATTCCAATCATCTCCTCTTGAAGATGTTGGGCCAAATTATTTGTCTATGTCCTTCATGGACATAGTCATACAAGGTGCTACTATTGTGTCCAACAAAGGATGAGCTGCACTAACAACATTCATGTAAAGATGGGCGGGCAGGGTGATGCCTATAGTGCTCCCTCAATTTTTCTTTGTGTGCTGTATAAATACACTTTGCTGGGATCCAATATTTTCTGAGTAGCTTTCTTACCATAGACAGGAGTCTTTCCTGGCAGAATGACGATGATGAGCTGCAGTCCAGCATAAGTGTTCTTCAGATGCCTAAACATGGGCTCCACACTGTCCGCTCCCTGGGCATATTTACAGAAACAAGGTTGGCCCTGGATGGGCATCCCAGCATCCTTGGAGATCTTCCTCAACTGGTCTGTGAAACCCCTATACAAGAAAGGAGCAGGAGTGAAGAATCAGCACACATCAAAGAAGGAAGCCAATCAGACATGACTGGAGACTTTGTCTAAACTTAAATACATACCACTTCACAGAAACTTTATTCATGTGCACAGACGCTCTTACTTAACATAAATAAATAATTAGGTTCCAGAATTACAATGAGTAGCTACCAATTTGTGATTACTTCCAAGTAACACATGCAAAAAACAAATAAATTAATTAAATAATTTGTGGATTAAATGGACAAAATATGGAAGTTCCCAACTTAAGTCGGTGACACTTTATGAATTTGGAATGTCTGCTGTGACGATGCTTACTCTACATTGGCAGAGAATCCCTAAAAAGGCTGAAAGTAAAATACTGGCAAAAGATCTCACTTGAGGATTTCTTCTCGACACTGCCTCTGTGTGGCAAAGCAGGCGATGGCCCACATCTTGATCTCCACCCCTGTGTGGAACTGTTTCCCCCTCATGTCCCACACCCCATGGCTGGGTGTGGCTACCGTGCGGTTCTGAAACAACATCACAGTCTGACCCCACGTACTTGTCATAACATGGGCACACCACAGACCCTACATAAAGATGAGTAATCAAACAGCTACTGAAACAAAGCCAAAAAGTAACAGTAGTTTGCAGTACAGTCTGATTCCTATAAGCCAAGACTATATCAAATGAAGATAAAAAAATATATAAAATGCAGTTCCATTAAATTTATATTTAGGCCACACAAGCCATGCTGTAGTTAATTAATAATCTCTTCTTTTTTTCTTTTTTTTTTTTTGCTTTTTTTTGGGGGGGGGGGGGGGGACATTTTTGACAACACAACAATAATAGTGGAAGTTTCTTTATATACAGTCTTTGGGTCAACCATTCCACACTTTTCACACAGACTCAAGTGCACAAATATTTAAACAAATACATCCACAGACACACACCTACAAGAGCTTTTTTCTGAAAAAATAGAAAAAGACAGTACTAAGCCACAAGTGATGCAGAAAAGTAACTGAAAATTTGTGGTAAGAAGAGCGGCCTCTCCCTGTGTCCATGTTTCTCCCACAGACCTTGTGGGTGTGTTGCAGTGTGCGCAGACAGGCTCAGTAGACATATCTCACAGATTAAAGGACATGTCACACCAAAATCATAACAACTTACATTTAGGCTGTTCGAGACCATCCGATGGTCCACCGGGATTACTTTGTGCACTCCTGTGACTGGTTTCAAAGTATACGGCATTCACAACAAACAGCTATGGAGACTGCCGAAAACAAACTACTTGTGAGTACTCATTTTTCCCAAGGGTTTCTGACAGCGTTTTATGTAGGTTTGAGGAAAACATCCCAGCGCTCAGCTGAATACAATATAGCTGCTAACATCAAGAATGGAGCCGCAGATTAATTACAAAGTGTGATGTCGTGTTATGATGACTCGTTTTTAAGTGATAACTGTTAATTTTGATGCACTCATTGTATAGTAAAGGAGTAGCTGATCTCCACTGTGAGAAGACTTGGTGCATGTGCACAGACAGTCATAAACGCAGCCTCTTAAAAATGGTTTCTACGGGGGTGCTAGTGCGCAGGTGTGGTATGTAGACGTGTTTACCTTGTGCTCTCCACCACAACCTTGATAAAATTGCTTAACACCATGGTAAATTTTCCCAGAAGCTGATATTCTTTGCTCACGCACTTCTCTTATCGACTGAGCTTTGCACATCTGAAAATGTC
The DNA here is from genome assembly GCF_902500255.1 of Thalassophryne amazonica. Lineage (NCBI taxonomy): Eukaryota > Metazoa > Chordata > Actinopteri > Batrachoidiformes > Batrachoididae > Thalassophryne > Thalassophryne amazonica. Next base: position 49,891,389 of record NC_047109.1, on the reverse strand, counting down.
CCCGCCAAAGGTCACGTCAGGTAAAAACAAGACTATCAATGGATTCATCGGGAACACTAATGCTAATGATGGTCATTCCACTGAACCCTCTGCCAAACCAATGGCCAAGGCCCCGGACGATAAAACCCAGATGTACGAGATATGCAAGGAGATATGCAAAGGGATGTCTGAATCGATTGTGGGGAGACTGGATGAAAGTTTTGATGTTTTTGAAACAAAGTTTCTGTTATGTGTCGGACGCAGCTCGGAGAACCGACCAGCGTTTGAAGGACCCAGTATGAAATAAGCAGAGCACGGTACAAAGGCTAACTGAATTTAATACATAACAGTGATACAAAAATAACAGAAAGTGCGGTCTGGCGTGGTGCGCTCCCAGCAGCGCTAACGGTCCGGAGCCAGAAGCTGTTCGGACCCAAGGACCCCGTCGACACCCCCCAGGTGGCCGCAACAAACCGAGTCTGTGAAAGAAGGAACCATTTATGTGAGTCCACACTCTACAGACAGAGAGAACACTTAAAGGTGTACAAACAGCAAACACTTCCTGGCTTGATTACTAATCACCTTCCCAACCTGCAGGCATGGAACATCCAGTTCACAAAACTCCACTGCAGTGGAAGCCGATACATGACTAACATACAGCTCAATATAATAAAGGTGTGAGGGACACCACATTTACTGACTGTATAAATGTTAGTCACAAAATCTAACGTACCTCAGGAAGTGTGCTGACGAGCGTGAGACCTCACCCCCTCCTCTTTCACAGACCGTGCATCAAACCCTGGACGTTCTCTGCATCCACTGATGATGAGATGGCTCCCGAGACGACGATCTCACCCGTCTGGTCACAAGGTCGAGTCTCTGGCAAATACACACTGTATACTCCAGTCTTAAATGCCACCATGTTCCAATCCATATAGATGCACCACAGCTGTGAGTCCTGACGAGCCGCAGGTGATCAGGGTGAGGTCCTGATAACCTCAGCAACACAGCCACTCAGTCCCAAATGCAAGCCACCTGGAAGGAAAAACAAAAGACAGAAACAAAAAGGCAGCCAGGCCCCCCAGCCATACAACAGTTTCAGTCTGTACTCTCCGTGCAAACAGACTTACAAAACCGTATGGAAAGCCAGGCGCAAATGATCGCCACACTTGAAGAGTGCGTGGAAGTGCTGGAAGCCAAATGCGAGCACCTGACTAAATATGCCAACCAGCTTCAAACTAAACTATTGGATTTGGAGACTCGCTCTCAAAGATATAACATCAAGATTGTTGGCATAAAAGGATGATTCAGAAGAAGGGCAGCCAACTGACTTCATTTCCAGGCTTATTCCTGAATTGCTTGGCAAACAGTACTTTCCACATATTGTAAAAGTTGATCGTGCACATCGCTCTGTGCAGCCCAAACCAATAGCTGGGGCAGGCTGCACACAATCGTGGCCCGGATTCATCACTTTCAAGTAAAGGAGCTGATAATACGCCTTGCCAGGATGCAGCCAATGGAGTACAAGGGAAACAAAGTCCTCATTTTTCTGGATTACACTAACGAAGTTATGAGCCAGCGCCGCACCTTCCAAGACGTGATGCAAGCCTGAGGAAAAGGAGGAATAAAGCACCACCTGTGCTACCCAGCCAGGCTCCATGTCCTTTGGAGTGATGCGGATACACCAATGATTTATGATGATCCAGCAGCAGCAGAAGCAGCTCATTTGCAAAAGGAATGTAATGGTTCTGTAAATGATTAAGAGATTCTATTCAAGAGTGTAATATTTTGAAAGCTTATCCAGAGCGAGTGTGATCATTTATATTATGGTAAGTGCACCACTGACTTTTTTCTTCTCTTTAGAACTGTATATCTTTGTATTAAAAAATGACTTTTGAGCTACAACACAATAATTTTCCCAGGAGGCGTGCTCTGTTTATATGGTAGTGTTTAGTTACATTTCTAAAATAAATATGTATGTTGTGGTGGGGGTCACAGAGACTTATCTGGCCTATTATCTGTCGGGCAGCTCCTGTTGAAGTAAGGGAAAGCCACACGTCAAGTTCAGGTGACGTGGCTGCAAGGGAGGGCAGTTGTGGTGGGATTGTGTTGTTTATTGTTCTATGGCTCAGATGCACTTGTTTTATGTAACGTTACAACTACCAGTTTAGATTTGCTGTATACCCTATTCCTTTTTTTCCTAAATGGCAAATGTACGGAATAGTATGCAGGTAGGAGGCAGAAATCTACAACTTATCTCATGGAATGTAAAGGAGCTTGGTACGGCAGTCAAAAGGGGGAAGTTTTTAAACATTTAAAATCCTTGTTGGCTGATATCATTTTCCTACAAGAGACTCATATCAAAACAACTATGCAACATCAGTTAAAATGTAATTGGATATCTCAGATTTATCAATCACCTTTTACATCACACGCTCGTGGAGTGGCAATATTATTTAGAAAAAATATCCAATTTCAGGTAACCACTATAATCAATGACCCCCTTGGAAGATATGTAATGGTCACTGGTACTATAAACTCGTTCAAATTACCCCTTCTCAATATATATGGTCCAAATACGGATGAGCCTAATTTTTTTTTAGAAGAGTTTTTGACCTGCTGCCTGATGACAATGACTCAAACATAATTACTGCTGTGAATTTAAACTGCTATTTAGACACCTTTCTAGATAGGTTATCCACAAGACCAGTTCCAGATATTACATCTGTAAGGCTTTTAAATAACCTTCTGAAAACAAGGAATCTAGTCGAAATTTGGAGGACTCAGCATCCTACAAGTAGAAAGTACTCATTTTATTCAAATGTTCACAAATCTTACACTAAGATCAACTACTTTTTGACTAGCTCTAACCTTATTTCTCAAATCACCAATTCTAAATATCATAACATTTTAATTTCTGATCATAGTCCCCTAGCAATATCACTGAATCTTTCCCTCCCAAGACGGGCATATTCATGCCATTTCAATCCAAACCTACTTTGTGATGACAATTCTGTCAAACACAAAACCTCTAAGGTGAAGGACTTTATAGAATTAAATGATAATGATGAGGTGTCAGATTCTACCCTATGGGAGACATTAAAAGTCGTAATACAGGGTGATATAATCTCCTACACTTCAGCTCTTTAAAAAAAGAGAGACAAGCGATTAGTTGAAATTAACAGTACTCTTCCTGTTTTGGAAAGAACATATCAAAATTCTAAATCACCTGATGACTACAAAGAGATACTTAAGCTTAAATATGAATATAATAGGATTATGAGTGGTCAAGTAAAAAATGTACTTTTAAAATTAAAGCAGAAACATTTTGAGCTTGGAGATAAGCCTGATAAATTACTAGCACAGCAACTTAAGAGTGCACAGGCCTCTAGAGCAATTGGCTGCAATAAATCAAAAATGGGTATAATTTTATGTCCTACTGACAAAAACTCTTGATTTGCTGAGTTGTATTGTGATCTTTACTCATCTAAACATGTTTCGCAATCCAATCTTGATGATTTCTTTAACCCCCTTTTGTTGCCCAAGTTGAGTGAGGCTGCCAAGAAATACCTTGATTCTGACTTTACTGGCAATCAATCAGACTGAATAAGCATTTGACTTCAATCATACATCCTGATCAGACGGGGTTCATTCCAGGGAGATTCTCTTTTTCCAATGTCAACTGGTTACTCAACACTATTTATTCTGATTATAGTAACATTCCAGGAGTTTCTATTCTATCCCTTGATGCACATAAAGCTTTCGACCAGGTCAAGTGGCCCTACATCTTTGAGTCATTGCGTAGATTTGGGTTCAGTCAAAACCCTTGGGTGCAGCTGATCTACGCAAAGCCGCTGTGTGCTGTTCTGACAAATGGCGATTGGTCAGCCCCGTTTCTCTTGCAGCGCTCAGTACAGCAGGGTTGTCCGTTATTGCCAGAGCTCTATGCGATTGCATTGGAGCCTCTTGCTGAAACAATAAGAACACACCCACTTGTAAAGGGGCTTCAGGTTGGAGATACAGAAACGCGTATTAGTTTACAGTGGGGGAAATAAGTATTTGACCACTGTCAATTTTGCAGGTTTTCCCACCTACAAAGAATGAACAGGTCTGTAATTTTTAGCGTAGGTACACTTCAACTGTGAGAGACAGAATCTAAGAAAAAAAAATATCCAGAAAATCACATTGTATGATTTTTAAATAAATAATTTTGCATTTTATTGCATGAAATAAGTATTTGATCCCCTACCAACCAGCAAGAATTCTGGGTCTCACAGACCTGTTAACTTTTCTTTAAAAAGCCCTCCTATTCTGCACTCTTTACCTGTATTAACTGCACCTGTTTGAACTTGTTACCTGTATAAAAGGCACCTGTCCACACACTCAATCAATCACACTCCAACCTATCCACCACAGCCAAGACCAAAGAGCTGTCTAAGGACATCAAGGACAAAACTGTAGACCTGCACAAGGCTGGAATGGGCTACAGGACAATAGGTAAGCAGCTTGGTGAGAAGACAACTACTGTTATGATTATTTATTAGAAAGTGGAAGAAACACAAGATGATTGTCGATCTCCCTCAGTCTGGGATTCTAGGCAAGATCTCATTTCGTGGAGTAAGGATGATTCTGAGAAAGCTCAGAACTACACAGGAGGACCTGGTCAATGACCTGAAGAGAGCTGGGACCACAGTCACAAAGATTACATTAGTAACACATGATGCTGTCATGGTTTAAAATCCTGCAGTACAGCAAGGTCCCCATGCTCAAGCCAGCACATGACCAGGCCTGTCTGAAGTTCACCAGTGACCATCTGGATGATCCAGAGGAGGCATGGGAGAAGGTCATGTGGTCAGATGAGACCAAAATAGAGCTTTTTGGAATCAACTCCACTTACCATGTTTAGAGGATGAGAACAACCCCAAGAAAACCGTCCCAACCATGAAGCATGGGGGTGGAAATGTCATACTCTGAGGGTGCTCTTCTGCAAAGGGGACAGGACGACTGCACCGTATTGAAGGGAGGATGGATGGGTCATGTATTACAAGATTTTGGCAAACAACCACCTTCCCTCATTAAGAGCATTGAAGATGGGTCGTGGCTGGGTCTTCCAGCATGACAACGACCCCAAACACATAGCCAGGGCAACTAAGGAGGGGCTCCGTAAGAAGCATTTCCAGGTCCTGGAGTGGCCTAGCCAGTCTCCAGACCTGAACTCAATAGAAAATCTTTGGAGGGAGCTGAAACTCCAAACCTGAAAGATCTGGAGAAGATCTGTATGGAGGAGTGGACCAATATCCCTGTTGCAGTGTGTGAAAACTTGGTCAAGAACTACAGAAAACATCTGACTTCTCTAATGGCAGACAAATGTTTCTGTACCAATGGTTAAGGTCTGTTTTTTTAGGGGATCAAATACTTATTTCATGCAATAAAAGGCAAATTAATTATAAAAAAAAAAAAAAAAAAAAAATCATACAATGTGATTTTTCTGGATTTATTTATTTATTTATTTATTTTTTTAGATTCTGTCTCTCACTGTTGAAGTGTACCTACAATAAAAAAAATTACAGATCTTTCCATTCTTTGTAGGTGGAAAAACCTGCAAAATTGACAGTGGATCAAATACATATTTCCCCCACTGTATATGCTGACGATGTAATATTGTATTGGCGTAATTCTGAACAATCTGTTCCAATTCCACTCAACTTAATTACATCCTTTGGTAAAATATCAGGATACACAATTAACTGTCCAAAAGTGAGTTTATGCCTCTCTCCAGTGTCTACTCACCAGGCTTTTTGCAAGGTGTTCCATTCAAAATAATTGATAACCATTTTACTTACCTGAGTTTATCTATACTTAAAAATCCAAAGTTGATATACAAATTGAATTTTACAGAACTTATATCAGGATTAAAACAGAATATTGAATGTTGACAAATTTTACCTCTGTCAATGATCAGACGCATAAACGCAATAAAAATGATTTCTCTTCCCAGGTTTTTATACCTATGTCAAAATCTTCCAATTTAACTAACTGCTGCTTTTTTAAACATTTGGACTCAGTTATTTTATCTGACATTTGGAATAATAAGAATGCAACAATCTCAAAAGTGCACTTACAGAGGTCTAGGCAGAGGGAGGGCTGGGCCTCCCGGTATTTTAACATTATTACTGGGCTGCCAATGTTAGGGCATTGATATTTTGGCAGCAGGGCTTACAGGACACTCAAACTCCTACAACACCATTGTGGGTCAAAATGGAGGCCAGCTGTGTGAACAAATCCTCTCTGCCAGCTATGCTATTTTCCAAGTTTGAAAACTCAGTCTCATAATAATTTATGTTTTCTTTTAAGGCATTATTAGAATTTTAAACCAGATTAGGAGCTTTGTGCCATTACCAAATACATCAATACAAGTGCCTATATGTTTTAATAATTGTTTTATGCCTCCTTGCCATAACAAATCTTTTCATGACTGGAGAGAGAAGCGCTTGATGTCAGTTAAAGACCTAAAAAAATTGATAGTAAATTTCCATCATTCAACCAATTGAAAGTATAACCTATCTAATTCACACTTATTGCGGCATTTGCAGGTCAGGCACTACATCCAAACAAAAATAGTAAATGTTAAAAAGCTTCTGATGAAGAATAATATTTTTGACATTGTTAATAGCCCTTCTGACTCCAAACAGCTAATTACAAAAATTGTACACCTGTTTGATGACTGCATTGTTGCACACACTGCGACAACTAGGGATACTTGGAGAGACGAACTGGCTATAGAAATGTCTGAGTCCATGTGGAGTGCGTATCTGTCTAACATTCATTCTTGTTCTGTGAACAGTAGACATCAATTAATTCAGTTAGAAATTGTTCATCACTTACACTATTCAAATGTCACATTGCACAGAATCTATCCCTCAGCTTCGTCAGTGTGTGACAGATGTAAGGTTTCAGAGGGTACATTGTCTCACGCTTTCTGGTCCTGCTCTTCACTCACAGCCTTTTGGTCAAAATTACTTGATTGGTTCTCCAAAGCATACAACAAAAAACTCCAACCCGAACATGCACTGGTCATCTTTGGCTACACACAGACTCTGAGACCTCTACCTACCATTATGTGGCAACCACTGACACTTGGACTGATTGTTGCCAAAAGACTGATATTGAAGGAATGGAAGTCGCCTACTCCTCCTCCATTTCAGTTATGGGTCAATGAAATGATGTCCATAATACAAATGGAAATCTCTGTACCTGGTCAACATACATATTTTCCAGACCCTGGGGTTTAACTCATTTTGAGGGTGTAAAATTGCTAAAATTCGCTCCTGCACCAGTGACTTTTTTCTGCTGCTTTTTTACGCTGTTTTATTTAGGAAACACCTGGTAATTTATGCATCTGAGCCTTGTTTGTTGTTGTTTAAAATTTGAAAATACTAAAATAAAATATTGAAAAAAACGGTTTGTACTTGATGCTCAGCTTTGTGCACGCTTGTAAGTATTATCAATATAACTGTGAAAATCTAAAAAATACATCTGTGATCAGACAGGCTGAAAAACAGCGAAGACATCTGCGTGTACATTAAAACAGTGCGCTGCTCCGCACACATCAAGATCCAAAATCCCTTGAAATATGAAATATGTAAAGTCCACACCACCAATGAAATCCTCATGCACCGATCAGGAGCACCAGACAACAATGTGCTGGTCCACTCTAAGTCCTCACCCATGGATTGTGCATGATCACCAGCCTATGAACAATGTCCAGGTCCCCTATAAGTCCGTCACGTGCGATCGCCAGCCAGACAATAATGTCTGACTGCAGCTCCACCATCAGCTCCTCAAGTTCTCTCACGATTCTGACATGTTAGACAGAAAGACCATTATCTCCTGAAAATAACACCTTCTGACTTTTTCCAATGCAAGAAATACAACTGCATGTTCAAGCAGTCTGTAAAAACAGCGTTGTGGAAACATTCCACATCCATGTTTACAGCAGCAGTAAAACAGCGTCCTGCGACACAAACAGCAGAGTCGGCACACGTTAGGATCCAAAATCTGACAGACTCTGAAAAAGTTAAGAGTTGTGGGGTGAAGTGTGCCGTCTCCTCTGTGTACATCCTTCCATCCAAGCCATCACTTGAATGAAAGCTCAGAAGCTTCATTATTGGACATAGAAGCATTCGTTTCACTCTGCCTGTTGGCTATTGGGATGCTTCTGCTTTTTCTAAAATGTACATCACACACTGAGAAATGCCAAGTAAGAGGTTTTCCGGAAATGCACCTGCTAACTCTCAGAGCGAGAGGAATAATTAGCAATAAAATACATCAGCATTCACTAATTATTACAGCGTGTGTGTGTGTGGGTGTATTTTGATGTTGTGTTTCTAACTGGGATGTTAAAGAATGTGCAACATAAGCAAGAGTCTATTCATAGACTACCATTAGTGTCACAGAAGTCTAAAATAAGTTCTTTCTGACTTTTTTTGTTATAGTAGCATAATTTCTGCATGAACAGCTACTGAACTGCGGGATTTACAGGCTGTTTCCCATGAATCTATAAACATACAAAAAGTGTAAGTGTTAATTAAAAACCTATTTCATATTTGCATATTGAATGTTAATCTCCTCTGTGGTTCACACTTCAGTAAGTTGCACTTTAATGCAAATATCCAAAATTTAAAAAATGAATTCTTCACAAATATTGATATGATTTTTTTGTGCTGTATGAAGAAAAAAAAATCATCAACTCAGAGGTTAGCCAATTCTGAGAGATACATCCCATTGAGGTCATAAATATGACATCTGTCTTTTCAAAGAAGTTCAAGTATGTGATTGTTGGAAACATATTTCACTTTTCCTCATGCAGTTTGCTGTCACAAAACAAAACAATGGATGTGATTTTGTGAGGCATTTGCTCATATGCTGCACTACTGACGCTCAACCACAGAAAATATGCCAAAACTCCCACACCATGAACAGCAAATAAAAGCAGATTAGTTAGTTCCCCTTTGAAACAGTGAATCAAGGCTAAGGGCCCCTGCACGCATAGCACGAATAGGTAAAATCACAGCGAAATAGTCTGAAATGGCCTGAATGAGTGCACCCCGAAAACATGCACGCGTGCACACCACATGTGTTGAGGAGGGAGCTGACACTTTGGCACGTTACGTGTTGCTTGGCAATGCCACAGTCCTGGGGGCACTTAGACAAATTTCACAGCCAGCTCAAAAGTGGGGATCGAGAGAGGGATCAAATGGGCACTCACAGGGCACTTTCTGTCTTTCGGCCGCTGGTGTGCACAAATGGTTGTGGTGACAGGTGTGTGAGGCGTTAGAGGCGGCTCTGATTTTTCACAAATGGCATGCAAATTCCTACTTCGTGCGCTAGTCGGCTTCAATCGTTATGTGTGAAGGGACCCTAAAGGAGGGGCAGCGTGACACACAAACAGAGAGAATGGGTGTGATTTAAAAGAAGGGTACCATAAAGTGCTCTGTGCTCACCCTGCCACCGTACTGCAGCATGGGGGCGGGTAGCACTCGCCCCGTCACGTGGGCCATCTCGTCGCGCACCTTGAACTGGAATTCCTGAACAAAGGGGTCTGCCTCGTAGTTGGCACTACGTACCTGTAAGGAAAACATGAGAAAATTTAAGAAACAGAGAAGGTTAAAGGGATCAATAACCATTATATCACAAGTGAAAGACTGCAGCAGGATACATGTATATTTTAACAACCTGAGACAGAACAGTCACACTAATCATCCATAACATTGAGACCATCTGCCTAATAATGTGTAGCTTCCGGGCTTGTCAAAGTGTGCTGTGGTGTCTGGCAACAAGATGTTAACAGCAGGTCCTTCTGCTGGATGGGGCATCAAAGGCCAGCCTTCTCTCCCCATGTACATCAGTGAGCCTTGGTTGCCCATGACCCCATTGACAGTTCACCTACTTTCTTTCCTTGGACCACTTTTGGTAGGTACTGACCAGTACAGTGTTTATGAGTCTTAATTTTTCTTATTCCACCATATCAACTTCAATGACAAGCTGCTTATTAGATTCCCACTGTAATAACACAATGTTCCTGACTTCGCTTGTCTATTATGGCTGATAGGTGGATACGGATGGCATTGTACTTCAATAGGTATGGCTAGAAGTAACCAAAATTAAATGGTAAAAGTGATGGATATGCATGTGACCTGAAAATGTGAGCAGTAAAAATGCATGTGAATCAAAGGATGCAGTAGTAAACTATGATGCATCTCAGTTAATTCAAAGCTGAATTGAATAAAGTGCATCACATGGTCAAAATGTAGTAGCTGATGTTGCCCCACAAAGCAAGTAGTACACCATATCTGAGTCTTCCTAAATAACTATTTGACACAAAGTAATTCCAATGGTACTTAAGAATCCTCAGAACAGACCTGCTACAAAAGATATCCAGTTGTCACCTTCAGTAACTGATTAATGCTAACTGGTTAATGCCCAGCGCTCACATACACACAATACGTCAGGAAGTACCGGAATCCCAAAGACTTAGAGCGTCAGACTCCTGCAAAAATATCAACACCTCTAAACACCTCTGTCCAGAGAGCTCATGAGGTCATAAGGGCTTCAGACTCCTGCAAAGGTATCAACACCTCTAAACACCTCTGTCCAGAGAGCTCATGAGGTCATAAAATCTTCTCTATGTATTCATCTATCTAAAAAACAAAGGACCCAGAGACATGAATGTCATTGGTGAGATAAGTGAAACTCTGCAAGTTCAACACTTTTGAAAGCCTCAGTCTTAAGCCCCCATCACACATAGCAAGAATGTGCAGGAATCAGGCCGAAACGGCAAATATAACCATCACCGAGCGCAGTCGGGAGGGAAAGCGGCGTGGTCAGCAGTGTCAGAACGCAGCCAGACTACCTCGTCCACACCGGCATGATGACATCCAAAGCGCATGCAGACAACAGTTTAGAAGACACAGACTGCTGTCAGATGGCCATGAAAGCCTGCCCGATGTCCCAACGTCTGGATGGCAAACACGGGACCAAAGTGGGTAGCAGCGCTGTGTTCCTCATGCTCACGTCCGCCCCGCACACACGCATGGGGCTAAAATGATCACTCAGCTGTGTGTGTGTTCATAACGGCTGCATGAGCCACTAAGCATGCATGTAGGGTGCATGTGCCCGCGTGCCACTGGACTCCTTTCCTGAAAGTTTGCTGGCAATGGGCCAAGCAATCACACCATGCGTCAGACGCAGCCTTTCCAGCAAACTTTAATTTCTTTACTTTGTTGCTCACTTCAGCAGAACAATACAACTCTGGTGTTCACGCCAGAGAACCATGGCGTAAAACTCCAGTGTGGAATGGAGGACGAATCTCATTTCTTGCCCACAACAAGACAAGATTCACACAAAGGTGACTCACAATTGACATCTTTAAATGGCTTTGAGAGGGGTTAATGAAGACACTGCAGACCTGCCGCTGGAAGCAAAGCAGAGAACCAGTGAACAGGTTGAAATGCTGCATTGTTGCTTCATGCAGCCCCATTGCAGTCTGCAATCAACGTAGAGAAATGATCATTTCCTGATCAACAACGACTGCTCCGGTGTCCAGAACTGAAGGACCGATAAGGGAATCATTAAGCACAAAGCTATTGATGTCATCATTGTTGTTGTGGTAGAACTGTGCTTTCTAGCTTCCATCCGTGGTGCATTCAATGTCCATCGGGAAAAAAAAATTATGCAAGTAGGCAGCGAATGATGCAACACGATTCAACCCGTCAAATGAATCGATGCACACTGAATGAGTCGATGCAGTCTCATCGCACACATTTGTATCTAGATACCGATTCATATCGATTAATCTCCACATGCCTAATCTTCACACTTCTGTTCAAAGAGTACTCACAGAGCTAGGATGCAGCTGATGGTTAACCTGTAGGTCATGAAGCTAGACTGTTGTGGTTGCTGAGTGGAAAGTACCTGGGACAGGATCCTGTTAAGACTAACAGTTGCACGTACCTTCGGCTAGTATCTCACCAGGCTGCTACAGCCTGTGATAGGCATCCACCAGGAAATCTGCGTAGGTTGGCATGAGGTTTGCAGCCGTTCACTGCCCCCTCGCTTCAGTCGCAGGGCGGTGCCTGCATGTCGCTTTCCATGATCTTATGTCCACTGTGGTGGACATAAGTCTAACTAGTGCGTTGCCCGGTGGGGATCCATGGGCTCTAGATTTGGTGGTGTTTATAAACTAGGTAGCTGACATTTTTCAAGCATGTCAATAAATTATGCAAAGTTTCTATAATGATTTGGAATGGCGTGTGAGTCCAAAACGTAATTATCAATGTCTATTGTAAACTGTTACGTAATATCCATCATTTCTCCAAAAATATTAATCCCATCAATGCTACGTTTTAGTGGTGTTCATCCTTGACCCAAAATACATAAGCATACCAAATGGTAAACGTCAGCTCTCCCCAGTTTCTCTGTGTTCAAAGGTACACACACATGTGCATGCATGAACATACTCAGAAGCCACTTCGCTTTTAATATATGTAGATGATATACCACCCCCTGCTGGAAAGGTGTGTAAGTCCAGAATGTAATTCTCAACAGCCATTGTTCACTGTTGTTAGCCAATATCCATAGTTTCTCCAAAAATATTAGTCCTATCTACTGTATGTTCTGTTTTGGCGGCATTCATCCTTGATCCAAAATTCATAACATACCAAATGGCAAATGTCAGCTCCCTCTGGTTTGTCCGTCATCAAAGTTACACACACACGCATACACATACACACAAGCACTTGGCTTTTAATATATAGATCATTTACTGCCTCCAGCTGGAACCCAATGTCCCTAATTTCTTCAAAAATATTAGTCCTATCATCTTTCCGTTTTTACAGCGTTTTTCCCCAGTTTGTGTGTGTTCGAAGCCATACACATGCACGCACACATACACAGAGGCCACTTGGCTTTTAATATATACTGCAGATGCTGCTGGCCAGCGACTTCCCTCATGCACAAAGGGACAGCAGACTATATCTGTGTGGAGAATGTGGAAAAGGTGATCCAGATTTATTTTATTTATTTTCATTGTGTGTCAGGACTAGAGGATGACATTTTTTGGGAATTCACGTGGGTCACGTGATTCCTACGGGATTCCCGCGGAATGGGAGTCAAAATTTTATCAATCCCGTGATTGGGATGGGACGGGAATAAAAATGAACGGGAGCGGGCAGGCGCAGGAATGCCAAAAATAAATGATGATTTTCATCTATTTAATGCCGCGTTCATGCTAGGCGCGATCAGACGCTACAAATTCGCGGGGGTCGCGTGGCGACGGACGCGCCTCCTTCGTCCGATGTGTCGCTCTGCTTTTGCTGCGAAAATTCGCCCCGGTGCGTCATCAAATAGGAGGAGCATCCATCCCGCTCGCCGGCTCCGGTTGTCAGTCAAGTTAACATGACGCACGTTGATCACACGGAGCGAGTTGTTGTGGAAAGCTCCCAATACAGAGAGTATCATTATTTGCTGCAGGAGCTGAGTCTGGATGACGGCTGCTTTCAGCGGTCCTTCCACCTCTGCAGGACCCAACTTGAGGACCAACTGTCCCGTTCACGCGCGCACATGTAAACAACTAAAAAAAAAAAAAAAGAAACTCCGCTGCTTGCTGCTGCTCGCTCTTCCACCAAAAAACTGTCATAACTGTGTTTAGAAACCAGTCACCATTTGTTTTATTACACATCTGTGTAGTTAATAAGTAAAATAATCTCCATTCGCTTGCGGGCGCACGTAACATAAAAAGAAAAAGAAACTCCGCTCCTGCTGCTGCGGGGCTGCTGCTCGCTCTAAAAACTCTGTCATAATTGTGAAATAAAGGACAAAAGAGACATAAGTCCTGCTCACAGGCTGCTACCAGATACAGGACATGTTCACATCTTCAGTCAAACTCCAGGCATCTCCACGTCACTACATATTCATTCCCTGATTGATCATCACGGTGCGAGACATACGGGAGTGGGATGGGAGTGGGACTGATTTTGAGTGGGAGCGGGATGGGATTGGGAGTCATCTTTACAGGAGTGGGACGGGATGGGATTTATTTTTTTACTCCAGTCCAGGATTGGGACAGGATGGGATTTTTTTTCTGGGAGCGGGATGGGACGGGAGTGAAAATCCACTCCCGTGTCATGCTCTAGTCAGGACATCAATGAAAGTTTAGAGATGCAGCTCCTAGACGACATTCTTTCAGTTGATGAGTGGTTGTTCACACTTTACTTCTTGTTTATTTAATTAGGACCAAGGGGGTTTCCTTAGTGCAGTGGATGCAGCAAGGCGCGGCATTTGTTCATACTCCCAGACCTGACATGAGTAATGTTTTTCCATTTTCCTCGTCTTGCATTCAATGTTCACAGCACAAAACTGATATTGAGGAATTAATTTAAGTGTCCTAAGATGTAGGAAGAAACAAATATAGCGGATAAAAATGGTGATTAAGAAAATGCATGTGAACTGAAAAATGATGCAATTAAAATGGATGTCAAATGAGAAGTAGAGCAATTACATCATATGGTCTGCTATTCATCTTTTACAATACCCAACTGACATTTATCATTTACAGCAAGCAATTTTTGTTACTTTCACCCAAATTGTCAATCAAAAATACCCACTAACTGATTGAAGTTTTTGGTCTTAAATTATAGGCCTGGCCTGAACTAGAGCTTTGATGTTGTTGTGACACAATTAAAATTAAGAGAATTAATTTCCTAAAAACTTTAATTTTACAAAAATGTAATGTAGTATTTGTGTTTGCCCAGCCCTGGCCAAACATGAGCCCACCCCCTTTTGTGAAGAAAGTTGGTTAAATACCCACCCAAAATCAATTTTTTTCATTAAAGTTTACTGAACGCCCACCTAAAATAAAATTAGTTTTGTGACTCAATTTTTACATATCGCAAAAGCAAAAAATAATGACTTTTCATGTTTTTCTTGTCTCTTCTGCATCTGACCTGTGACACCACCAATTTCCACCGATATGTTGAAATGTGCGCTTATTCTGAAAGACTCTTGTGCAAGGAACAGG
Source organism: Thalassophryne amazonica (assembly GCF_902500255.1). NCBI lineage: Eukaryota > Metazoa > Chordata > Actinopteri > Batrachoidiformes > Batrachoididae > Thalassophryne > Thalassophryne amazonica. The sequence continues at coordinate 49,876,334 of NC_047109.1, read as the reverse complement.
ACAATATTTAGTGGAGAACTTTGGTGCTGGCAGCTACAACCCCTGGCAATAATTACGGAATCACCGGCCTCAGAGGATGTTCATTCAGTTGTTTAATTTTGTAGAAAAAAAGCAGATCACAGACATGACACAAAACTAAAGTCATTTCAAATGGCAACTTTCTGGCTTTAAGAAACACTATAAGAAATCAGGAAAAATAATTGTGGCAGTCAGTAATGGTTACTTTTTTAGACCAAGCAGAGGGAAAAAAATATGGACTCACTCAATTCTGAGGAATAAATTATGGAATCACCCTGTAAATTTTCATCCCCAAAACTAACACCTGCATCAAATCAAATCTGCTCGTTAGTCTGCATCTAAAAAGGAGTGATCACACCTTGGATAGCTGTTGCACCAACTGGACTGACACAAATCATGGCTCCAACACAAGAGATGTCAATTGAAACAAAGGAGAGGATTATCAAACTCTTAAAAGAGGGTAAATCATCACGCAATGTTGCAAAAGATGTTGGTTGTTCACAGTCAGCTGTGTCTAAACTCTGGACCAAATACAAACAACGTGGGAAGGTTGTTAAAGGCAAACATACTGGTAGACCAAGGAAGACATCAAAGCGTCAAGACAGAAAACTTAAAGCAATATGTCTCAAAAATCGAAAATACACAACAAAACAAATGAGGAATGAATGGGAGGAAACTGGAGTCAACGTCTGTGACCGAACTGTAAGAAACCGCCTAAAGGAAATGGGATTTACATACAGAAAAGCTAAACGAAAGCCATCATTAACACCTAAACTGAAAAAAACATGGTTACAATGGGCTAAGGAAAAGCAATCGTGGACTGTGGATGACTGGATGAAAGTCATATTTAGTGATGAATCTCGAATCTGCATTGTGCAAGGTGATGATGCTGGAACTTTTGTTTGGTGCCGTTCCAATGAGATTTATAAAGATGACTGCCTGAAGAGAACATGTAAATTTCAACAGTCATTGATGATATGGGGCTGCATGTCAGGTAAAGGCACTGGGGAGATGGCTGTCATTACATCATCAATAAATGCACAAGTTTACGTTGATATTTTGGACACTTTTCTTATCCCATCAATTGAAAGGATGTTTGGGGATGATGAAATCATTTTTCAAGATGATAATGCATCTTGCCATAGAGCAAAAACTGTGAAAACCTTCCTTGCAAAAAGACACATAGGGTCAATGTCATGGCCTGCAAATAGTCCGGATCTTAATCCAATTGAAAATCTTTGGTGGAAGTTGAAGAAAATGGTCCATGACAAGGCTCCAACCTGCAAAGCTGATCTGGCAACAGCAATCAGAGAAAGTTGGAGCCAGATTGATGAAGAGTACTTTGTCACTCATTAAGTCCATGCCTCAGAGACTGCAAGCTGTTATAAAAGCCAGAGGTGGTGCAACAAAATACTAGTGATGTGTTGGAGCGTTCTTTTGTTTTTCATGATTCCATAATTTTTTCCTCAGAATTGAGTGATTCCATATTTTTTTCCCTCTGCTTGGTCTAAAAAAGTAACCATTACTGACTGCCACAATTATTTTTCTTGATTTCTTATAGTGTTTCTTAAAGCCAGAAAGTTGCCATTTGAAATGACTTTAGTTTTGTGTTATGTCTGTGTTATGTCTGCTTTTTTTCTACAAAATTAAACAACTGAATGAACATCCTCCGAGGCCGGTGATTCCATAATATTTGCCAGGGGTTGTATAATCCTATACGCACATATTTTTTCCATGCATAACTACACTGAATGGCTTTATTCAAATGTGGTTTGCACAAAATGATACCTGTGTTTGGGGGGAAAGCTGGAAAAACATGGGCCGTTCTCAGGCAGATTGTAGAGTACTATAAAAACACAGTGTTCTATTCATTCATCAAAAACATTCAAGTGTACTGCTCCAGTCATCATGAAAAGAAAACATCAACTCAATATTTTTCAGGTGTTTAGAAACAGTAAGAGGTGCACTGTAAGCAGCTGAACTTCACCTCACGTCTTCGACTTTGTCAATGCACTCTGAGGTCTCAGGGTTGCTTGGCTTGCCCTCGTCTCTCCCCAACAGCTCTTTCAGCAGACACCTCCTGAATTTATCGTAAACCAAAGTATCTATATCAGAAGGACCAGTGGTCTTGGATCTGGATAGTGTCAGGTCCTCCTTAGCTTGAACTCCAGAGAGTCACTCCTCTGGCATGTTTAGGACAAATATGCACTGAACGCTTTTCCCCCGTGCCGACAGCTAAGCTGGGAATTCAGGCTTAGTCATACGAGATTTACACACCACTGAGCATGCGCATTCTGAATGCAACAATGGTCTATTGAGCAGTTCGCAGAGTGGCATATTCTTTGATAGGGTATAAATAACAGCTCTTTTGTTACTATGAGAAGTGTAAATTATTTTCAGCTCATTATGAGATTGTGGCAGGACAAATTACAATATGGCAGCCTGTCACAGTAAAGGAAGTTAATGGAAAATCATGATGTTACATCAGATTGTGTAGTGGCCTCACACAAAATACAACCACTGTCACTGCCATTTCTGTTGACCCGAGGTACTCTTGCTTTGTAATTGATAGACATGATGGGCAAGCACAAACAGTTCTGTCAATATAAAATCTGAATCTGGGAGAAGTACTTAAAACAACAAGCAGCGGAATATTAAGATGAATAGCAAGCCTAATAACAACAAAAATTATATTTCACAGAAAGGTTGAGTACAAAATAACACACTGAATTCAATGTCATTTCCTACAGCAGGGGTGGGCAATAATATGCTATGAAAGGCCAAGACTGTGGGTGACAGAGGCCAGCAGGAGTCGCTGTGCAATCGTAGTAAATGAGCCTCACTCCCCCGACAGCCAAAGGATACACTGTCCACTCAGACCAGAGCCCTGGTTTGTAGCCAAATGGTCAGAGCATCCGCTTCCCATGCTGGAGATCGTGACTTCGTGTCCCGAGGGAGCAAGTGGGAGGAGTCAAAAACAATACAACACAGAGCAAACTGCTACATGTCCATGTTCTCTTTGCAGCCAACCACATCAGCAGGTGGTTTTACAGATGAGCTCCTCTCAAGGGACTCATCAGTATCAGTTCATGTATTCCTGATCATCTGCGGGATCACCTGCTGAGGTGATGCAAAGCAAGGAAAACCTGCACACTCTTCGTGACCACCCCTACCACACAGGCTAAAAAATTCATACATTCAACCTACAATATCACCATAGTGGATGTTAGTGACACACTTCCCCTGAATGCAGCCTCCTAAGCATTTTAATGTCTTTAGGAGTGTAGAATCACTACAATTGCTCAACACCAAATTTAAAAGATGTGGCTTTAATTAAAACAGTGCCAGCCTAAACCAAGCAGGACAACCAGGCAGCACTGTATCTTTCAATAGGCGGTGTTATACAGTTTTAAACCAGATCCCTTGTCTTCTGTTTGAATACCTAAATGGTATTCCAATGGTATTCCATTTACGTATTCAAACAGGAGAGAAGGGCCTTTTTTGTTTTTCCACTGGGTATCTGTGGACTCACCAGCCTGCTGATCTCCTCCTGTCTGTCAGGTGCAGAGCGAGCTGTGGCTTTGATCATGGTGGAGGTCTGATTATCTGTCAGCTTCTTGATGCATCGTTGACCAGCAACAATGTTGCACACCTGCAAGGACACACTGTGAAAATCATAAAGCCTGGAACATACATTTTTTATTTCTACAATTCCTTATAAAGATCTCCTAGCTAGTGCTCAGTCCCATTCCTGGAGCCATTAACAGATCAAATATTTACTTTGGTCATCCTTGCATCTTGTTTTCTCACCTCTAGTGGCAGGTAGGTGTGTTTCTGTTCCTGGCCCACCTGTAGACAGGGCAAATGGGGGTACTTAAGCTGCAGGTTGTACTTCTCCCTGAAGTACTGGGCTACTGTACGCTCCACAGTCTGACCGTTCTCTAACTGTAGAGGAAACCTGAGGAAGAAAGAGCATCTTATGTCAACAACTACCCTGCAAGAAATGATTCAGACTGTCCTTATATTATCTGTACAAGATATAAAATATTATAACAACTAGTAAAATTATATTTGAAAACAGAAATATATGAGAAGCACGGCAGCTTAGTGGTTAGCATTGTTGCCTCATAGCAAGAAGGTCATGGGATCGATTTCCACCTGTGGCCTTCTGCATGGAGTTTGCATGTTCTCCCCGTGTTTGTGTGGGTTTCCTCCAGGTGCTCTGGCTTCCTCCCACATCCAAAAACATACAAGTTAGGTGGATTGGAAACTTTAAATTGGCCCATCAGCGGGGCCCACACTGCAGTCTGCATCCCTCGACAACCAGACCTTCACGGTGCAGACACAGGAGTGAGTCCTGAGGGCAGTGAACCCCCAAAAAAGCTGCTGAACCTGACGGTGTGACTGGAAGGGTGCTGAGGGACTGTGCAGACCAACTGGCGGGGATCTTCACCATCATGAATGAATGAATGAAAACTGTTTATTTCGAACATTTCATACAACAACAATTACAAGATAGATCAGTAAAGACAAAACAAAAAAGTTCCTACTGTGTACCCAACAAGTCCGAAAAGGGGTAGGGTGAAGCATCAGCTTATTTATCCCTACCCCTTCTTCCCCACAACCAGTAATACCCTTTGCCACATATACACATAGATTCCTACACACCTAAACCGATATCAATATATATATATATATATATATACATATACATATATACACATATATATATACATACACGCATCAACATACATACACATATACATATATACATATATATACACATATATATACACAAACATAAATATACACCTATACATACCTACTTACATACAAAATACTATATATTTACAAGCCGAAGCAAAAAACAAAAACACCCTAACCCTCATTACCCTTCCTCCTCCCTATACCTAGAAAAAAACATATTTTTGTACCGCTGTTTGAACTGGTTCATGCTTGGACATTGCTTGAGCCCCACTCCCAATCTGTTCCACATCCTCACCCCACCGACAGAAATACATAAACCTTTTAATGTTGTTCGTGCCCACTGATGCTTTAAATTAAATTTCCCCCTCAGACTGTAATCCCCTGATCTGTTAAAAAACATATTTTTAATATTTGCTGGAAGTAAATTGTTTATTGCTTTATACACAATTTGTACTGTTTGAAAATGAACCAAGTCTGTGAATTTTAAGAATTTGGATTGTAAAAATAGTGGATTTGTATGATCTCTATAGCCAGTATTATGAATAATTCTTATAGCTCTTTTCTGCATTACTGATAGTGATTGTGTTGTACCTTTATAAGTATTACCCCATACCTCTGCACAGTACTGTAAATATGGTAAAACCAGTGAGCAGTAAAGAATGCGGAGTGAGTTGTGGTCCAGAATATGTTTCGCTTTGTTTAGAACTGAAATGCTTCTTGACAGTTTACTTTGTATATGTTTTATATGAGTCTTCCAGTTTATCTTATCATCTATTATCACCCCCAGAAACTTATTTTCATGTACCCTTTCAATATCTACCCCCTCGACTTGTAACTGAACCTGTATGTCTGTATTACAATAGCCAAATAACATGTATTTTGTTTTACTTAAGTTTAATGATAATTTGTTTCTGTCAAACCATATTTTCAATTTTCCCATTTCTATACTGATCCTCCTCAGTAACTCCTGCAAATCCCCCCCTGAACAAAAAATGCTTGTGTCATCTGCAAATAATACTAATTTTAATATTTTGGAAACATTGACAATATCATTTATATAAATTAGAAACAGTTTTGGACCCAATACTGACCCCTGTGGGACGCCACAAGCATTGTCCAAGCATGATGATGTATATTCCCCCAACTTCACAAACTGTTTTCTGTTACTTAAGTAGCTTCTCACCCAGTGCAACACCAACCCCCTAATCCCATACTGTTCAAGTTTATTGATTAATATGTCATGATTGATTGTATCAAAAGCCTTTTTAAGGTCTATAAATATTCCAACTGAATGTAATTTGTGGTCTATGGCGTTTGTAATCTCCTCAACTGATTCTATTAATGCAAGTGATGTTGAACTATGTGCTCTGAATCCATATTGACTATCAGTAAGTAATTTATGTTTATTTATAAATTTGTCTAATCTATTATTGAATAACTTTTCTAATAATTTGGAAAATTGTGGAAGCAAAGAAACAGGTCTACAATTTGTGAAGTGGTGTCTATCCCCAGTCTTATACAGCGGCACAACCTTAGCTATTTTCATTTGATTGGGAAATTTACCGGTTTGAAATGATAAGTTACAGATGTATGTTAATGGTTCTACAATCCATTCAATGACCTGTTTTACCACCACCATATCAATTTCATTTAAATCGGTAGATGTTTTATATTTACAATTATTCACAATGTCTATAATTTCTTTTCCATCCACTGCTGTGAGGAACATTGAACAGGGATTTCTTTCTATGAGATTATTATCCCAATCCTCAGGTTGGGAATCGGGAATTTTTTCTGCCAAGCTTGGTCCAATATTTACAAAAAAATTATTAAAACCGTTGACTACCTCATCCTTATTTTCCTTCTTGACATTATTATCAATGAAATACTGAGGGTAACTCTGTTTTTTATTACCATTTTTGATAATGCTATTTAATATATCCCATATTCCTTTAATATTGTTTTTGTTATTATATAATATGTTACTATAATATTCCTTCCTACATACCCGTATAATATTAGTTAATCTATTTTTGTATTTCTTATATCTATTTTCTGCCTCTTTAGTCTTTAGTTTTATGAATTCTCTATACAGTGTATTTTTCTTATTACATGCATTTCGTAACCCTTTCGTCATCCATGGTCGAGCTTGGATTTTTTGTTTTCTGTAGTCTTGTTTAATTGGACAATTTTTATCATATAATGATGTAAATATTTGTAAAAAAGTTTAATATGCACTATCAACATCACTTTCACTGTATACCTTTTCCCAGTTTTGCTCCTGTAAATCCTTCTTTAGTGTGTTCATGTTTTCCTCTGTCCGCACTCGCCTGTATTTGATTTTCTCCTCTGGCTGATTCCGCCGATGGTTTCTATTATAAACTATGAAAACTGGTAGATGATCACTAATGTCATTGATTAATAATCCACTCACAGTGTTATTCTCAATATCATTGCTGAATATATTATCAATTAAGGTAGCACTATGGGATGTAATTCTGCTTGGCCTGGTGATTTTTGGATATAAACTCATACTGTACATTATACTGATAAATTCATCTGTTATTTTATGCTTATTTGGATTGAGCAGATCAATATTTAAGTCACCACAAATGAACAGTTTTTTGATTAGTTTTTGAGAACATTTTTCCCATACAGTCAATGAATGTTTCAATACAAGACCCTGGTGCTCTATATATACAGCTGACTAATACATTTTTGCTTTTTTCTTCACATATTTCAATAGTTATACATTCTAATAAGTTATCAATCACAGTTGTCATATTGTCTACTATTTTATAATCCATGTTCTTATCCACATACACAGCCACTCCTCCTCCACTCTTATTCTTTCTGTTTACACAATTAAATTCATATCCATCCAGTTCAAAATCCATTCCTTTATCTTCATTGATCCATGTTTCTGATATAGCAACTATGTTAAATATTTTTTTAAACTGACTTAAATATTCTTTAATGTTGTTAAAGTTTGCATATAGACTTCTGCTGTTGAAATGGATTATTGATAATTTGTTATCCGTTCTAATGATCCGATTAAACTGTTCAGCTGTATAATAGCAACAACTGTCATTGATATTTGAGAAGAAATTATTGTCCGGGTCTATATCGTGCTCCAAGTCCAGTACATTGTGGTCTGTGTATTTAAATGTTCTCAGTTCTACTTTTCCATGATCAGCAATCCTTTGAGTTATATCCTTCTTGTCTCCAGATGTAGATGAATAGGTAGTAGATGAATAGGTTCCTCTGGTCTGTGTCGTGTTGTGATGTGTTTGTGTCCTCATACCTTATTGGTCATATTTGTCCAGATCCTCGATGTTCCTGATTACCATAACCTTCGCTTGTTCTGGTGTTCCATTCAATTTGATAAATGTTTTGCAGTTGGATGTCCATGTCTGTTGAATTTTTCCATGCTTTTTTAAGAAACGAGCTTTCCTGGCGATGTCTGCGTTTCTTTTGGTCAGATGTTCATTGATGATTACGTTTGTTCCTTTGAGTTTCCATCCCTGTTTTAACAATGCCATTTTATGTTTTCTGTTGACAAACCTCATTATAACTGCTCGCTTGTCTCCATCCTCTCTCCTGGGCAGGGGGTGGCACGCTTCAATGTTATTACAGTCCATTTGAATACCTTTAGATTGCAGGAAGTCAGCCACCTGTTGTTCCACTGAGCTGGCCTCCTGCTCGTTGGCCTCCCCTCCGCTGTCTTCTGACACCGCCCGTGCGTAGGATCGAGGTTTAATATGAATTCCTGTAATAATAACGTCGTTCATCCTTGTGTACTGTTCCAACTCCGCAACACGGTTCTCCAGGTACACCAGACGCTGGTCTTTCTCGGCATTCTGGATCCGGAGAGCCTTCACTTCTTCCACCAGCTCCATAATGGATTTCTGCTGCATTTTAACCACAGAGATTTCCTCAGACAAAAAGTCCAGGGACTTCTTGATATCGTCTCCCTCCTCCGCCGTCAGTGCCTTCTTCGGACCCATGGTCAGATAACTCCGCGCTGGCGCCTCGGGCCTCGGTAAAGCCGCGCCGCCGGTCATCTTCAACTAGTCCCTCTCCCAGTGCTCCATCCCACCCTGCTTGAAGTCCTCCACCATTGTCCCTCTGCCTAAACAGAACAACATCACCAGCCTCAATGACTACCGGCCAGTAGCACTCACTCCCATCATCATGAAGTGCTTCGAGAAACTGGTACGGAGTCATATCATCTCACATCTGCCCCCCACACTCGACCCCCACCAGTTTGCCTACAGAGCCAACCGGTCCACAGAGGATGCCATTGCCACTGCTCTGCACATCACGCTGACCCACGTGGAGCAGCGGAGGAGCTACGCCAGGCTGCTCTTCCTGGACTTCAGCTCAGCCTTTAATACCATCATCCCGAGCAGGCTGGTGAGCAAACTGAGGGACTTGGGTCTCCCCGACAGCACCTGTTTTTGGATTATGGACTTTCTGACGGTCCGTTCCCAAAGGGTGAGAGTAGGCCACCTCCTGTCCTCATCACAGAGGACCAGCACCGGCTCTCCTCAGGGCTGTGTGCTGAGCCCCCTGCTCTACACCCTCTACACCCATGACTGCACCCCCACCCACCCGAGCAACACCATCATTAAGTTTGCGGATGACACCACGATGGTGGGGCTCATCTCAGATGGAGATGAAACTGCCTACAGGGTGGAGGTGGAGCGTCTGTCTGTCTGTCTGGTGTATGGATAATAATCTCACCCTGAACACCTCCAAGTCAAAGGAGCTTATCGTTGACTTTAGGAAGTGTAAACCAGACATTCAGCCCATCATCATCAATGGAGATAGGGTGGAGATGGTGCAAGACTTCAGGTTCCTGGGCACCTACATCAGCGAGGATCTGACGTGGACTATTAACTCCACAGCGATCCTGAAGAAGGCGCAGCAGAGACTCTACTTCCTGAGGACTCTCAGGAAGAACAATGTGAGACCTGAGCTCCTGCTGTCCTTCTACCGCTGCTCTGTGGAGTCTGTGCTGAGCTGCGGCATCTCGCTGTGGTTCTCCAGCTGCACTGCAGTAGAGAGGAAGCAGCTTCAGTGCGTCATTAACACCACCCAGAGACTGATTGGCTGCACTCTCCCACCTCTGGAGGAGATTCACCACACCCGCTGCCTCAAGAGAGCCCACAGCATCGTCAGGGACTCCTCACACCCCGGTCACCACCTATTTGAACTCTTACATTCTGGGAGGTGCTTTAGAACAATAAGGAGTAAAACAAACAGACTGAAAAACAGCGTCTTTCCAAGAGCTGTTGTTGCCCTGAATGCCTCAACCTCACTGTATCAGTCTTTTTATAACTTCATATTTTTATATGTCTTTTTATAACTTTTATATGCACTATGCATTATTTGTTTTAGTTTTTTTGCACTGCTTTTTCTTTTTAGAGCTGTTTTTGAATTTCGAGCCCATGAGGAACAATGACAAATAAAGAATTCTGATTCTGAATGTGTTTGTTTGTCTATATGTTGCCCTGCGACAGACTGGCATCCTGTCCAGAGTTGAAGATGATTGAGCGAGTTGAAGAGCAATATAAGTAGATGTATACATAAGTCAATCTCCGTCTGAACGCCCCTTAAAGTTTCGAACACACACAAAACTTTCTGTCAAACTAGATGTCAAGGAACTCATTTGGCTGGATGGAAAAAGAACTTTTAAGAGACAAAAATGAACACAAACTGATAGTGGCTCCTTCACAGTGTGACTGGGGCTTGCACAAAGCTAGCCACATTGTCACAGAACATTTCATGTTTGTTCCAGAAGAGTTTTTCACAATAAGAGCACAGGTCAAATAGATGACATCATCACAAGTCAGATGCAGAACAGAGAATTATTTTTTGTGGGCATTTAATAAACTTTAATTAAAAAAATAATTCAACCAACTCTCTTCAAAAAAGAGGGCTTATTCTCGGCTCTGGGCCCCCAGATAGGTGAATATGGTATACTCCAAATGTCTATATGCCTTTTTTGCCTAAAACTACAGAAGCTGACAGTACGGAAAACACTCAAACACCAAAATGACACCAATTTCTGATAGCCCCACAGTTTGCCTTTATGCTTCAGCTGTGCAGTTGTATCGGGTCTGTACTTTATGACTCATAATACAGCATGCATTATCAACTGGAGATGCAGCATTTTTGTATGTGTAATCTGTATCCATGAAAGATATTTTTTAGAATATGGTCTTGCAGTATTCTGCTGAAACAGGCAGAGGTGACAAGAAAATGCATCTGTTGCAACATATGTTGATCAACGTCTTTGAAATACATAAAACATGATACTGTGTGTTGCCGACAAGCAACACTGTGATGCAAGAGGTTAGTGCGCATGCTTCCAAAACACAAGGTCCCTGGTACAAGACCAGCCTTACGCCATTCTCCATTTATATCAAGTTGTGTCAGGGAGGGCAAATAAAAAAAATGCACCAAATTAATATGCATATAAAAGCCACTGTAGTGACCCTGAGCAAAAAAAGAAGCCAAAAGAAATTTCCAGGGATGAAAAGTCTCCGCTTTTTGGCAGATTTACGCTTTTTTGCCAGTCACCTGGGTCATTTTTGAAATCAGTGCAAATTTGTTTTGTTGTAAATTCCCTTTAGTTGTGGTATCTGCATTATGTTATTTAGGTCAGGCATCGATTTGGGCAGCCCCAACGCGCTGTTAGGTTCAGTCACGTTAGCGGAAGACCAGAGTTATTTTTGGCCCCAACAACGCTGCTTTTAAAGTAGAATTCCTTTGTGAAGAGAGTAAGTTACCTATTTGCAGAGGGTTTTCTGTTTTATTGAGGGTGGATGTTGCGTGGGGTCGATAGTGATTCCTACCAAGTGTGGATGTTTTAAGTTATTTGGCATTATTAGATTATTGGCTAAGGGCTATCTAACTAGCCGCTATGTGGTCTGCTTAGATGATGCCTGCTTATTATGTTCAGTAAGTTCAGACAACTCCTATTATGCATATTATACTTGCACAGCACTGGAGCTATTGGTGTTTCTCTGATATTACTGTATTAATAATAAGCACAGTGTGTTAAAATCACATTGTTTTATTTGTGTTCCTGTCTTGCAGAAACCATTAATTTGTCCATTCATACAAACTATTAATTCAGACCATTTGGCCATTTATGGATGTTTCATTCCAGCTACTGTGCACCCTGCATGTTAAGCTGAGCCACTGAATTTTAGACATCAGTAGAATAAAGTCAGTGGTGGGCACAGCTAACCAAAAAGTTAGCTTTCATAACAGCTAACTGAAAAGTTATTTTTTATAAAGCTAAACCGACAAACCACCCAAAAATTTATTGGAAGCTACAGCTAACTGATAACTTTTAGTATTGCTTCTGGTACACTTGCAACTACTAACAAGCTGAGTTTGAGTTTTAACACCACAAACGCTTCTGGTAGCATCAAAGGCGACCACAGATCCAAACAATGAGTCAGCACTTCTATCTTTGTGCGCCTTGCCCACTGCTGGAAGCTCCTGTTTACTACATATTTTGCAGCAGTGAAACAATTGAGAGGAGCTAAGCTCAACTCTACACAAACACACAAAACAAGCCATTATTCCTTAACAGAATACAGGAGTGCCACAGTGAGGCAGAGGTCTTAGAAAATAAAGCAGATAAAGCAGCTCTGACTTATGGTTTTGATTCAAAATCATCAAATTAATCTGGATAGAACAGCTCCATTAATGTCATTTCTGTCATTTGTACAAAGTTAAAATATAACATATCTTTTAATTTTAAATAATGCACTAATTCTGAAGTTTTGTAACAAACACAGATAGATGCCAAAGGGATTATGGGTAAATGAGCCTCCGCTAACACTGATTGGTTGACTCATTCATTCTATGTAAAAAACCAACACATTAATGTGACGTGACATGTGTTGGTACTTACATATGAATGTGCTTTTGTAAAATATGCCATTTTATTCATATGTATATAAAAAAAAAAAAAAAAAAAAAAAAAAAAAATTAGACAACTGTCTGATATAACCAGAGTCAAAATGCATAGAACACTGCCATCTACTGGCGCCCAGATGCTCAGACCCTTACCCATAATCCTTTGCGTACCATTTTTTATTTTTTTTTGCGTGCCAGAGAGTTGCTGTGGTTTAAACAACAGAATCCACAATGACAATTGTAAATGAACATTATACAACCAAAATGTACATTTTTATTTATTTAGCTGCAGCAAGAGGCTGCAACAATTCTCAGGAGTGCAAAGGATTATGGGATATCTCAATACTTAGGGCAAATACTGCCATGAACACTACTGGCCAGCAGATGGCAGCAGAGACCATGAAAACCTGCCAAAACAAATATTCCGAATAATCCGTGTCTGCTACGTTTAATCTGCGTGGAATTTAATAAATGCAAACTGAATTTCAGACATCTTATATATATTACTTTGGAACAAAGATGACAAACAGCGTTTGTCATGTCCAGGACATTATAGAGCAAACAGGAAGCGATTGCAACTCACAGTGATTCCAACTGAAAATAATGGAGAAGCAACCTAAGCTTCTTCTGGCATTTTTACATAAAACAAACACAATAACAATGTCTACAAACCCAAAGAATATATTCACGAGAGTTTTAGGCACAATATACAAAGAGTTTAATGCTGTTGTCCGTGTGGAGCCTGATCAAAGCGTCTCAAATGCATTTCTCCTGTCGTGAACTTTTACCCATAATGCACTAGCACTGCCAAGGCATGTCCACACTAAAACCTTCAAAATTAGTGCAATACTTTAAAACTAAAACATATAGCTATATTTTCACTTTATAAAACTTCAGAAGTGACGTTAATTTAAATAACATGTCCGAGATTTGTTTGGTTAAATTTTAACCATAAGTTAAAAATGTATGCCTCTGGATGACTTGGGTGATACTGCCGGTGAGTTAAGGGCCTTTCACACTGAATCTGTCAGGCCAATGCGTCAACGGATCGGGATCCGTTGAATCCGTTGGATGACGTCAAACGCGTCGCTTTGGAAGTGGAAAAAAAAAAAGTGGGGGGCGGAGATTGCCACGTCACACTCTGGCTGTTTCCACAATCTGAAAAAGTTCAGCGATCGCCATCTTGAATTTGGGTGGCCTGAACCACAAAAAAACCTTTAAAAAACAGCAGAACGATTCTCCCATCACCCTGCTGGGAGAAGCTTTTTTTTTCCAGCTACTTTTCGGAGTGACGTCGACCGAGGAGGAGGATGGACGAGGAGGACTGACGATCGAGCCGCGACAGCGGACCAAACCGCACGGAGAAGCCGGCCTTCAGGCATCATCACTGGGCAGACCGAGGCAGGCAGCCGGGGTGATGGAGCAGACCCACTCAGTCCGAAATCTTCTACTTTTTGGATATATGCGAAGTCCCAGTTTGCCCAACGGAGTTTAGTTCTGCAGCTTTATCGAGGTGAGAATAATGTAAAAATAAAACGTGACGTTTACTTAACTGCTTTGAAGGTTTAATGATCGGCTAACGTTAGCTTAGCCTTTTAGCACAGTTGATCTGAGGGAACACTTTAATTTCTAAATGGTTCAGTCTTTTTATTTTTACCAAATAAAGCTACAGCTTTTTTCAGACACCACAAAAGCTCAACTTTAAATAACTTATTTTTTCGGGCGTTTTTCCCATCGTTTTTTTTTTTTCCCCCTTTTTTATATATAAACTGTTTAGTGTTTCTTTTTATTTAAAGAAATATTTTTATTTGTCCCAATCAGGAACATTTGCTGTGCAGACAACCAAACTTCCATTGATGAGCTGAACACCACGAAGTCCAGTCGAAAGAAAACATATCTGCTTTTCAGCAACACCACCAGAGTTCAAACCTGCAGAAGAGACCTTCATCTGGTCCAGAGAATCCAGCAGAACATCACCTGCTTGTAAATAAAGGCTCTTTGAACAGCAACTATTTTATTATTTTTTAAAAGCTGTTTCATTTTATATTTTAACAATAAATGAACGGATCATTAAAAATGTCCACAAAATCAAAGTCAAAAGACATTTGCACAGGTAAAAGCTCTCCACTTATTGTGCTCAAATTAATATTTTAGAAATGACTCTGTCCTGATAGCAACATTAAAGGCAATTACATATATTGGCAAATTACAAGTTGAAATGACTATATATATATATATATATATATATATATATAAATCATCATGAGGTTTGTCACAGAAATCCTACTTTACAATCACACTGCATTCATTGTTATATTATTTTCTGTTGCATTTATAATAAACATTAGTATTTATTTACAGTGTCTGTTTTTCTGTTTAAAATGATATAAATAATCTACCAGAATTAAAAAAAAAATGTACAAATTTCCATGTTATTTCGTCTAAAAATAAATGTCTAAGGTTCCTTATGTTAAACAAGAAATGAAATAATCTGAAATAACAGGTGGTTTTAATTTACAGATGAAAGGTTTCTAAAGAACCATTTATTGATTTATTTGGCTATTTTAATTACAAGTGTTCTAAACTGTTTTTTAACAGTAATCAGAAATAATGAGGTAACAACAAAAAACATTTCAAAGGATTTTTCTTCAGAAAACTGCTCCATAAATGAGCAGTCCTGTGACACGTTTCTGTTTTGCACGGATCAGTGGTTTCCACCGATCCATTTTGTAGAGATCAGTGGTTTCTGCCATAGGTAGGACGACCCTTCCAAGATGGCGGCCAATGCGGTTTCTGCCACCCGTCTTCCGTGTTTTGGCCCGATGCGTCGTTCCTATTGGACAACGCAAAGGTACGTCACAGCTCAGCAGGTCGGAAGTTGGATTGGCTTGAACTTTGACTCCGTCAGCCTGCTGACAAGCGGCAATGAGCGCTCCCGTTAGGTGCGTCGGTTTAGCTCGGCTTTTGACGCGACGCATCTGACGCATCTAAAACGCAACGCGTCTCATTGAAAATAATGCTTTTTAGACCAATTTTTGACGGATTTGACGCATCTGATGGATTCAGTGTGAAAGGCCCTTTAGTATGGTGTCAAGAACAATTATCTTGTGACCGGTTCTCTGACTGCAGAGGATGGAGCGGTTTCTCCTGAAACCAGTTCTCCTCTGTTTCTAGAAAATAAAGCTGTTTATCTGCTATAAAACATTTAACATGTAAGCGCTAAAATCTTTGATTTCAGACTGAACAAAGGTTTTTAATTGTTAAAGCTTTATTCACTTCACCTGCAAAAACATGTTAGCAATCTAAAAAGTATAGGACCAAAATTTATTGGAAGATAATTGGTCAGATGATGGTTTACAAAGTTATCTGAAAAGCTAATCCGATAATGAAAACATTAGCTTCGATAATTAGTGGTTAGCGGATCTGTGCCCACCACTGATTAAAGTATATTTATGTAATACAGGTGAAGTAAAGTGGTTGTGCAGTACTTTACACGTATGATTAGTTTCTGTTACATTATGTTGAAAATATATATTTGTAAATTCTTGTGAGAATACTACTAGAGGAGTGATTTTGAATAAGGATTTTTTTTTTTTCACTAAAATGGGTGCTGCACTAGAAAATGGATGGATGGATGGGTGCTGCACTCATTGCAGTTTATTGTCTGAAATAGTCCCAGCTTGCATCTCAGAGCTTCTAGAATTCAAAGATTTCTGGGGGATCATGCCCCCCAGACACCCCTAATGTTTTTGGGTTTCAGCTTTTTTCATTTTTCACCACTTTCATCCCTGAATTCCTTTCCTCTTATGTGTTGTTGAATGTTTTCAATGTAAAAGTGTAGACTCAGTGGATTATGTAATCCACTTTTGTTTTTCTCATTTACTCTACTGTACAAACGTTTGTGGCTTTGAGGTTATAATACAAGGCCAGGCTCCTATTGGCCATAACAGCACTTTAAAATTAAAATAAGTGAATACCTCAAACCTCAGAACCACGAATTGTGAAAACTGCTTTATTTGCTGCATCCAATCACACAGCCTTTGTGTTCACCAAAGGCTTAAGACTTGCAAGAAGTCTTTTGTGAATTAAATAAACAATTGTATTGTACTCATCTAGAGTACAATAAAGTGTTATTGTACTTTAGAAGAGATAGACTGTAGATCAGCAGCCGGATGCATAGGCTCCTTAACTCATGGATGACTAATGTTTGACTGTGATGCCATCAGATGCGTCACTATCTAGCTTGTTTTGTGGTGAGCTGATGATCACATTTTCTGTGGTCTGTGTTTCCAGATGCATTTCATTCAAACACTCAGCCCAAAGTCTCCTGTTACCCCGCCTGCCTGGAGGCTTACTCACGTTTGATGGCTGGCTGGCCTGCGGGTAACACTGCAGACTCTGTACTTCCTCCGCATGGTTCCACAGTGTGTCACCTCCACCTTCAAGCCTGTTAAACAACAGTGTGTCACCAACAAGTGTGTGTCTATTTGTGAATACATATTTTGTGCCATAGCTTTACACTGCTTATATCATGTTGGGTTCTCCCACTATTATTATCTGTCAGGCTGACTTAACACCAATGTTCACCTTTGATTTCTTTGGTGAATTTGACCCGGTGGGAGTCTGTAAGTGGACGCGGTTGCTCATCTATGTTGTGGATGTCTAACACTTCACACATGAATTGGATGACTGGCTGGGCCTTGTAGAAAGCCGTGGCAGATACTGAAAGACAGACAAACAACAAAACAAACAACAAAACAACAAAAATTCACAAGAAAATGAGAAACATGAGCATTTGAAACATGCTGACCAAATTCAGACTGCCAACAAAAAATAATACAAGTGACATAGGAAATGTGTGAAAATATAAATACAGTTCACAATAGTATTTACTATGTAGAAGTACTTGGACAGTGACAATTTTTGTAATGTTGCTTCTATACATCAACACAACAGAGTTGAAATTTAATAATCAAGGCATATTTGTAGTGCAGACTTTCTGCTTTAATTCATTGGGTTTAATAAAAATGGTGCACTAACCATTTAGGATTTGCAGTTAGTTTTACAGACAGTCCCTCCATTTTCAGAAGCCACAAGTAATTTGATATATGAATTATTGTTAAAAATAATCATTTTTATAGCCATTTTTAAAAGACAAGTCGGGGATAGACACTTCCAAGTTAGTGAACATGTCTGACTTCATTTCCATCAATCATTAAGGAATACAGACAGTATGGTACATGTGTCTGGAGAAGGCAGTTCTTAAAATCTGAGTGAATGTGCAAGGACAAGACCAAGGGAAACCACCATGACACCCACACAACTCTGAAGGAGTTATAGGCTTCTTTGGCTGTAATTGAATAAACTGCATGGTGCAAAATTTGTCTATTCCATCACCACTTTGACAGCTTCCTTACACTTACACCCTGATGCCATTCATGATGGGGTTTATCCAAAGATATGGTTACATGAAGTGTACAAGAGTTAAGACTTCCCTTGAAGAGAACGCCAGTCCATCCCAGGTACTCACCCAGCTAAGGTCAATACCCATTTATAGCTGAGTGAGCTGAAACAGTGCAGATGAAGTGTCATGTTCAAGGACAGAGATAAGTAGCACAACCAAAAATCAAACCCAGGTCTACATGTCTAACTCTTATCCTGCTGAGATATCTACTTTGTTAGTTTTTCTTTAAAGAAGACATGACATTTCACCTACAGTTTGCCAGAAGCCACATGGGAGGCTTTAGTCTTCACTATGGGACAGTGACTGCAAAGCAATGTTGTTACCAGTCCAGCATGGCTGGGAACCCTAATGTTTTCATATTGTTTTTTAGGGGTCCAAGCCTGGCGGGGTTGGGGACAGCGGTTACAAAATATGCTGTTCCCAGTCCCAGCAAGGCTGGGAACCATTTGCTTGTGTATTGTTAGGGGTCCTAGCCCAGTGGGGCTGGGGACAGCAGTTGCAAAGCAACACTGTTCCCAGTTCCAGTATGACTGAGAACCCCACTGTTTTCTTTCTGGTTTTTCAAAGGATTCAAGGATTCAAAAGAATTTTATTGTCATATGCACAAAAGAACATGTTCTCTGCACAATGAAATGTGTCTACTGCATTTAACCCATCCTAATTGCCAATTAGGAGCAGAAGTCGCCATTAGGCACCTGGGGACCAGCTCCAGATGTACATCCCTGCCTTGGTCAACAGCAGGGCTGAGCAAACCAAGACCGACCCATAACAAACGACACACACATAACACACAACACACATAGGCCGGCCCAGTACATAAACACATATAAAAAGCACACACGAGGGAAGAAAGAGAAAAAAAAAACCCTCATAGCCGCTGCGTTACACAGCAGCAATGAGGAAAAAAAACCCCATCAGCACAGAAAAACAATAAGACAAACAAAGTGCGTCTTTGTTTGTCTGTGTGACAACCGAGATTTGAAAGTCCAGTTTATCAGAACACTCCGGAGGCAGCCTATTAGTATATTATTATTTTTATTTTTATTATTAGGGTTCAAGACTGAATGGGCTTGAAACAACGGTTCACACCTGCGCCTATTGTTTTTGCTCAGATTTTTAGTTTTAGTCGTCCCCCCACCACCCACTAAATGCAATACTGCAGCCTAGACCATACAACCTGAAGAGGTGCCACTTTCATAACTGGTATAAACCCTTGCATGTAGTTCAGATACAAAACTTTTTTTAAAGATCCACCTATAGGGGGTGCTCTAACAGCACATTTGCCTTTTGGCCTATAACCCCCCCAAACCATATACTCGTATCTCACATTTAAGTGCCATATATAAATGTGTTCACTGGCTCAAGCTGAAGTTTTTCACAAATTAGCAAAATATGCAAAACTGACTTTTTGTGCCACAAACCAGACCGTTGCCCTGATCAACATCAAACTTTGCACACAGAGTCTGCTTGACCTCAGAAGCTTAGGTTATTAAAATGCGCTTGATGGGTGCTTTAAGACAGCAGCGAGTGAGAAGGCTGGCAGCTCTGGGAACCAAGCAAAAAATTTTTATAAGCTTTGCAAGTGCTTCTTGGCTTAAGTGATGGCCTATGCAAACCACATAACTATCTACTCCAGCTGGGCCTCTCCACAAACTACATTAACTTTCACAGCCCTGCTATCCATGTTCCATTGGGAAACAGCAAGTTTGTGATCCAAGTGTCCACCAACACACAGTTTGAGTCACACAGTCCCAAAACATTCCTGAAGTGCTGAATTTGGCTGTAACTGAAGAAGAGCAAATACAAATATAGCAAAATAGAAACAGGTTTGTGTGACAAAGTTTAAAGGGGGGGGGGGGGGGGGTTGTGGCTAAACCGAGCTTACACATTTGCTGCTTTGTTGCTGATGTTCATGACTATATCAAGGTATTTTTCCTATTGGTTTATGGGTACAACTCTGCTTGTTAAAAATAAAAAAATAAAAAAATGAGAGTGCCAAAAAGAGATTCTCAGAAAAGTGAGAGGAAAAGCATGTTGTAAGAGTAATGAGTGAATCTTAGATGCAAAAAAAAACAAAAAAAAAAACAGTGATGTTCAGGCAAGATGTTGTCAACAAACTGTCGGGCTCAGCTGCTGTGCATGAAATACCACTATTCACGTGGCTTATGACAGCACTGCAAGCATGGATGATTCACACACAGACAGATGAGTGCACTGCACCCACGCTCTTAAAGCCTTGGTGTGCCTCATGAGACATAAGAGCACTTCAAAACCCTCAGGAAGTGACGACGATACCAATTTGTTGTCCCCATGCATAATATTTTGATTCTGCTCTGTCTGGAAGTGTGCGAGTCATGTCTGTACGTGTAAATTTAAAGGTCTCAGTTCTTTGTAATTACAAATGCAGTATCGGGTTTTGATCACCCATAATGAAATGCATGGGAGACTGTATCTTCAAACAGACATATGAGGTCTAATAGAAAAGTATCCGACCTTATTATTTTTTTCAAAAACCATATGGATTTGAATCACGCGTGATTACATCAGACATGCTTGAACCCTCGTGGGCATGGGAGAGTTTTTTCACACCTGTCGGTTACGTCATTCGCCTGTGGGCAGTCTTTGAGTGAGGAGTCGCCCACCCTCTCGTCGTTTTTTTCATAGTTTAGGAATGGCTCAGAGACTGCTGCTTTGTTTGATAAAAATTTTTTCAAAACTGTAAGGCACAACTGAGTGGACACCATTCGATAAATTCAGCTGGTTTTCGGTAAAAATTTTAACGGCTGATGAGAGGTTTTGGTCTGGTAGTGTTGCCGTAAGGACGGCCCACGGCGCCTGAGAGCGATCTGCGCTTCGAGGCGACAGCGTCTCGCCGTTTCAAGTTGAAAACTTCCACATTTCAGGCTCTGCTGACCCAGGAAGTCATCAGAGAACAGAGAACTTTCAGAAGAAGTCGGCATGAGGAGTTTATTCGGACATTCCATTGTTAACGGACGTTTTGTAATGAAAGAACGTGCGGGCAGAGTCGCATGTCGGGCCGGACCCGACCGCGGGGGGCGCGACAGGAAAAACACCTCTGTTGGAAACCTTAACGGGCAAGTTGGAACATGCCCAAGCTGTTAAACAATTTCTCAGTTACTCACTTGTTGAAAGCCATCAAAAGCCGCCTGAATTTTACAAATGGTTTTCAACACGGAGGTATTTTTCCTGTAGCGGCGCACACAGATTCGCTGAGTCGTCACGGAAACGACTCGCACGTCTTTCATTAAAAAATGTCCTTAAACAGTGGAATGTCTGCATAAAGTCCTCATGCCGGCCTCTTCTGAATCTTCTCTGTTCTCTCACGACATCCTGGGTGAATTAAGCCTTAAATTAGGATGTTTTCAGGTCGAAACAGGCCGACGACGGCGCCTGGAAGCGCTGCAGGACGTCCCGCTCTGTGGGAAGTCCTTACACCGACAGAAACACCCCATAATCTCTCATCAGCCATTAAACTTTTCACCGAAAACCAGCTTAATTTCTCGAATAGTATCCACTCGGATATTCCTCACAGGTCCAGAAAAATTTTTGATAAAGCAACGCGCGCCGTCTGGAGCAGCGTGTGAAAAAAAGGAATTCAGCCGAGAGGGCGGGACCACATCTCACTCAAGGCCTGCCTACAGGGAAATGACGTCACCGACACGCGTGAAAAAACTCATGCATGCGCACGAGGGTTCAAGCATGATTGGTGGAATCGCACGTCATTCAAATCCATATAGTTAAAAAAAAAAATAAAAGCGTCGGTTTACTGTCTAATAGACCTCGTAGGTAGATGAGCTTAATAGTTGGCTCAGTTCTTTTTATGTTCCATTTTCTTTTCTTTGCATACGCACCACACAGAATAGCTGCAATTTTCATCTTTCCTTAGAGGCAACCTGGTGCCAATTTTCTCAAAGTACAAATACATAAAAAAGCTGTATTGTCTGAGCATCCTTTCCCCATATTATTGTATAATATATGATTGAATTCTTTTCCATCTCACTTCTCACTATGCTATGACTGCCTCAGTTTGCCATATGGAGTGGAGAGAATCTATTCTTTAAAAAGTGAACACAAATGGAAGATCCTGGAAAAGATAATGCACAAATATTTGAGAAACTGATTACAGTCATATTTCAGAAATGCGTTTATGCCAGAAATGCCTTAAATATAGTGCAATGTGCCCTTTTAGTATGTGTTGCTTATTGAGAGAAAATGTGACTCCGAGTACACAAGTTTATAGTGGAGGATCTTCATTAGAAAATTTCAGATTCAGAAATATCACAAAAACAATGCAAAAAGGTACTGTTTCTTTATGATGCATTTACACACGACGACGAAAAGTCACAAATACCATGAAGTATACATTCTTGGCCGCCGATCATGAATGTGATGATTCGGGACAGAGGTGTCAGATGTCCTCAGGAACTGTTGCGATCTGTTACCACGTGTTACGATTAATGGCACGTGTCGCTGGCGAATTATTATGAACCATTACGCATGGTCAAGAATATTGTCCCGTGTTACAGCGCGCAACAGCGCATCGTTACGTTCTGTCACGAATCTGTCAGCAATGTGAATTTGGTGAATTGTCTCCACACACCCCCCATATTCATCCTACCGTCAGCTGCTGAACCATTCACACTGCTCCAGACTGTTCCTCAACATCCAGATGAATCCACAGCAGAAGAAGAACTTTGTGATTGCATGCTTAGTTGGGCTCTGTGCCATAGACTTGCGCAGAAAGGAGGAGGAGGAGATGGAAAGAGCCAGGCTGGAGGAAGCTCAGACATGTTCTCCCGGTCATCTGACACAACAGCAGGTGGAACACCCACAGGAGCGTCCTGAGGAGCGTCAGGAGACGTGTGGAACAACACTTGGCCAATTTAGCGTCACTGTTCCTCTTCAGCATACTGCAGCAATGAAACTGAACACGGTGCAGTAGGGTTTTAATTTTGCACACGTGACAGAAAACAGTGACTCGTAGTGGCGCACAGTGAAATGTGACACCGCGTTACAATTCGTGTCAGAACTTGACAGCTTCCGTGTCAATTCATAACAATGCGTGACAGTATGGGCTCCAAGAACCATCACAGGAACCACGACGAATACTGTCACGCTATATTAAGGATCACCACTAATCAACACGTATCTTCACGCACAGTTGCGAACTCCATGACATGAGGCGAAATTAGGGTGGTGCGTGACATTCAGGGAAGATTTTTTTGACAGCCAAAAACATGCTCCACGAATATCACACACCGACACACACTGTTAATGCTGCATTTAAACATAGGCAAGACGCGTTATGAATGTCATTTTTCTGTCATTTGTGGCACATTCCTGACATTCTTAATGGGACTTAAAACAGCTTTTGTCTACATCATAAAAACTAATTAAAAAAGACAAAACTTTTGAGTTTGAGCAGGGCTGGTGGCCAAGCAGTTAAGTGTCTTGTTTCCAGTGCAGATAGTTTCCGGTTCAAGGCCACCCCTACCCATTCTGTAATGTGGAGCTGTGTCAGGAAGGGCATCCAGTGTAAAAACAAAAAGTGTTAAATCAAAATGCAGATCCACCTCTGATCTGCTGGGAGAAGCCAAAGGGACTTACTAGACATGAGTTTATAACTTCAAATTCTTTTTCAAAAAGATGAAGATGTCTTCATTATCTAGTGAGACAGTAATTATAACTTTATTTACTCGTACATAACACTCCCCCAGGAGCTCAGTGGATGGGCGGCCCTCAGCTCAGGATGGCACACACTGATTGACTAATCTCAATGAGATTAGTGTGCACATTCTGTCATCACCTTATGGTAGTTTGGTCTAGTTCTTTCCATGCTTGGACCTCAATATGCATCAAGGCTGCCTCTAGCGGCACGCAAAATGGAAGAGACTATCTGAATTAACATACTCTGTTCACAGTTATTACTTTAAAAACAACTCCCCATGACAATAAATCTGTACTTCACACTATTACATAAACTTTGTAATTAATCTGCAGTTATATGCATGCCGAACCGTGGCTGGTGGTCCTTATGGATTAGGAGCCAACTGTGGCCAGTCACACCACATAATTAACACTAAAGCTTTAGCTACGACAGTGGAGTCGCTTACTGAAAATATGACATCTCTGTCTCCACAGGGTGATAAGTCAACATTTGAGCCATATGATTGATGTGGACGTGTAACCATACATAACAGTTCACAGTCTGTTTACTGGCTATTCATGCTGCTTTAGCATCTTTGTTCATTTTAAAATGTACAACCCCTGGCAAAAATTATGGAATCACCGGCCTCGGATGATGTTCATTCAGTTGTTTAATTTTGTAGAAAAAAAGCAGATCACAGACATGACACAAAACTAAAGTCATTTCAAATGGCAACTTTCTGGCTTTAAGGAACACTATAAGAAATCAGGAAAAAAAATTGTGGCAGTCAGTAGCGGTTACTTTTTTAGACCAAGCAGAGGGAAAAAAAATATGGAATCACTCAATTCTGAGGAAAAAATTATGGAATCATGAAAAACAAAAGAACGCTCCAACACATCACTAGTATTTTGTTGCACCACCTCTGGCTTTTATAACAGTTTGCAGTCTCTGAGGCATGGACTTAATGAGTGACAAACAGTACTCTTCATCAATCTGGCTCCAACTTTCTCTGATTGCTGTTGCCAGATCAGCTTTGCAGGTTGGAGCCTTGTCATGGACCATTTTCTTCAACTTCCACCAAAGATTTTCAATTGGATTAAGATCCGGACTATTTGCAGGCCATGACATTGACCCTATGTGTCTTTTTGCAAGGAATGTTTTCAGTTTTTGCACTATGGCAAGATGCATTATCATCTTGAAAAATGATTTCATCATCCCCAAACATCCTTTCAATTGATGGGATAAGAAAAGTGTCCAAAATATCAACGTAAACTTGTGCATTTATTGATGATGTAATGACAGCCATCTCCCCAGTGCCTTTACCTGACATGCAGCCCCATATCATCAATGACTGTTGAAATTTACATGTTCTCTTCAGGCAGTCATCTTTATAAATCTCACTGGAACGGCACCAAACAAAAGTTCCAGCATCATCACCTTGCCCAATGCAGATTCGAGATTCATCACTGAATATGACTTTCATCCAGTCATCCACAGTCCACGATTACTTTTCCTTAGCCCATTGTAACCTTGTTTTCTTCTGTTTAGGTGTTAATGATGGCTTTCGTTTAGCTTTTCTGTATGTAAATCCCATTTCCTTTAAGTGGTTTCTTACAGTTCGGTCACAGACGTTGACTCCAGTTTCCTCCCATTCATTCCTCATTTGTTTTGTTGTGTATTTTCGATTTTTGAGACATATTGCTTTAAGTTTTCTGTCTTGACGCTTTGATGTCTTCCTTGGTCTACCAGTATGTTTGCCTTTAACAACCTTCCCATGTTGTTTGTATTTGGTCCAGAGGTTAGACACAGCTGACTGTGAACAACCAACATCTTTTGCAACATTGCGTGATGATTTACCCTCTTTTAAGAGTTTGATAATCCTCTCCTTTGTTTCAATTGACATCTCTCGTGTTGGAGCCATGATTCATGTCAGTCCACTTGGTGCAACAGCTCTTCAAGGTGTGATCACTCCTTTTTAGATGCAGACTAACGAGCAGATCTGATTTGATGCAGGTGTTAGTTTTGGGGATGAAAATTTACAGGGTGATTCCATAATTTATTCCTCAGAATTGAGTGAGTCCATATTTTTTTCCCTCTGCTTGGTCTAAAAAAGTAACTGTTACTGACTGCCACAATTTTTTTTTCTGTGTTAGTGTTTCTTAAAGCCAGAAAGTTGCCATTTGAAATTACTTTAGTTTTGTGTCATGTCTGTGATCTGCTTTTTTTCTACAAAATTAAACAACTGAATGAACTTTCTCCGAGGCTGGTGATTCCATAATTTTTGCCAGGGGTTGTATTAAGACCCTGTGGCGGGAAATGTAGTTATAGAAGAAGACAAAAATACAGCTCTGTGAGTCAAATGATTTCTAAGGATGACAGGGCGGGAAAATGGACAAAAACAGGAGCGGAGAGCAGACACAGAGACTCAAAGAAGCACAAGCTTCACACACTTGGAGAAAAACAAAAGCTGTCTAAAGGAAATAGTGAACACGACTGCCCTCTGACTCCAGTTACGCCCACAAGTCTCACTCACGCAGCCAAAGCATATGCACAGGGGCTTTCCTCTGTATCCACAGCAACCGACTAGCCAGTTACCATTCAGTTAGGAACCTGCCTTCCTTCAATCTCCTCTCACACGCACACATCCCCTTTTCTGACTAACTCTGCCCATTCTTTGTGCTCCTTCTCACACACTTACACAATCTGTTGTCAACAGAGACATAATCTCCAACGACCTCCTGCAGTGGGTACATGGCACAGCACACGCTCTACCACAAATGTTCCACAAATAACAGGTTGCTCTATTTCTCACCCTATTCTGTCTCCAAAAAAACCCCCCACGCTTCTTCTAAAAAGGGATCAGTGACAGCACTAAGTGCCAAACTTTGTCTTGAACAGTACTAATCATATCCAAACCACTGGTTCAGTTTCTGTTCCAAGCATATCTGCTGGACTGCATCCAACCAACATGGGACAGAATCACGAATTAAACTGAAACATGTTCGTCAGCATCCAGCCATGCTGAGTTTACAGTCTGACAGGACAAAAAAGAACAGAAAAAAGGAGAAGGAGTAGAGCGTTGATGGTAAGGCAGCAAGGTGAACTAAGGATGACACACAACAATGTGCACAGTGAACCTTAAAACCAAAGCAAGGCACATTTGGAGCCATGAAGAAGAATTACTCAAGTTAAACATTTTGGTTTGTTTTCCAAAAACTATATTCTCAGAAACAATGATGTACTTGAAAGCACAATATTAAAGGATTATTAACTGAGTGCAAGGTCTGTACGGGAAAATATCAGACCAAGGTGTTGACAGCACAGGCTGAGCGTTAGCAAAGTCTGTGCGAAAAACAAACAGATCTGCTATTCCAGTACAGGCCGAGCAAGCGAGGTTAATAAGTCATTTATTATATGGCCATTATGTATACATAAACACGCAAACTTAATGGTATCACCCGAATATGAAAGCTGCTGACGTTTTTGGGCTCGTAGTCAGACCTGTTCGCTTCATCTCCATGAAGAACCTGCTGACAGATGGTCGGGTCGTTAGCTGGTAAGCTTTTAATCTATGATTTTTCCCCGAGGCAGTTTAGATATGTATGGAGTATGTTCAGATCTGACTTGGTTTTTCTAATCATGTTTCTGGTTTGTAACGGATGTGATACGTGATCTGGACAGATTGTCATGGTAACTGTCTGATATGGGAAAATATCAGACCGGAAGTCATCAAATCAGAGGGTGCGTAGTGTCGTAGCCATATAATATTATGAAATAAATTGAATTCTGTTGTAGCTTGAGTAATGTGCTGTGCACAGCACAACGTTTGTCTGTTGTATCACCACTCACAACTTCATGGAGCAGAGGATGATTTTCCTAACAGAAAACAGATCAAATCTACGCTGGAATTTTCAATGTGCCTTTGAGCAAACTGTGGCTGAAATTTCACACTCTCCCCTTCCGTCCCTTCGATTTAAGACATTCTGGATTTTTACAGCGAGGGTTGGCATACACATCAATGACATTGAATGGATCATAACATTTCATTAGTCAATAAAAAAATAAATAAATAAAACTTTTCATTTAAAAAGGTATTGAGGCACTGAGCTTTTTAAGATTTAAGGCATAAAAACAATTTTCACTGACACCACTATAATTTTATTTATTAGCCTTTAAGTGGGGGACTCCTAATATGACATTGCCATTCTGATCAAAAATTTGCGCTGTCTAGAAAAATTCATCTGAAAGGAAAAATTTCCAAAGAACAGGTGGACTTGATTACTTATGGCAGCGATGGTGGAGACCGAAACAGTCTGACAGTGACATCATAGATCACATGGGGGCTTCCCCAGACTTGCATGAAGCATTATGAGAAGCACAAGGTGGCAGCCAATCAGAGTAGAGAGGAACAGTGATGAATACTGGCTCGTCTCTCTCTGGCTTCTCCTTCAACGTTGACTAAATGTCCCAAAACCATGGTGTTTATGTGTAAATCTAAGATGTTTCTCATATATTATGCAGTGCTTCAAAAACTTGTAAAATGAAAAATGCTTTTTTGTAACCAGATAACACTCTGAAGTGATTTACAAGAGATTTTACAGACATCAGCATTACGCATCACATCAAGGTAACTTCTGGTCTTTTCAAAAACGCATGCATGAGCACACGCACACAATCCTGCAGACGAGTTAAACAGAAAATAACATCTTCATTATGGAATTCCCCACAGATAAATATGTTCTCTTCATTGAAATGAGCTGTAACTTCAAAAAAGACGTTTCAAAAATAGACATTATAATGCTTAGTTTAGTGGAATGTGAGTGGCCCTATAGCTTTAACTTTCTCCAGCTGTCAAAGAAAATAGTCACATACTGTAAAACCTGTCGTTGGCGACATCTTCCTTCTTTCAAGATGATAACATTATAGAAAACCGCTGTAAATCCTGTATTTGAATATTCTGATATATTTGAATATTCTTGACATATGGACACTGTATTAGCTGTATTGTATACTGTATTAGTACATGTTGCGGTCATTTTGCTTATGAGACTGAGCCAGAGCACCAAAGTTTTCCATGGATAAAATGCTGTGATATCTCCAAGAAAACCAGGGCTGTAAAATTTGTCCACGGCAAACAATGGAATTTGGTTCTCACCATCAATGTTGAGCATCATCTTCCACATAGCAGGGCGCACAGACTGATGGAAACCAAACCACACTTCTCTCCCACCACCAAGGGGATGATCATAACCCTCAGGAGCAGAGAAGAAGGAACGACCCACTGGAGTGTACCTAAAAGTCAAAGAGGAATCAGATTACAAAAAATGAAGACAAACAATATAAAAGAACATTAGCAGTGTTACTCAAAAGCAATTAAAACGTGTGGCAAGTAGGAAAGAAAATGTACACTGAGTTGAAATGTGATTGTAGGTGCTTTTACAGTGTTACACTGAATAGGTTTTAATTATGGTCTCATACTATATCACAGAGCAGGCCCACCTAAAGACCAGGATTCAATTCCAGGTGTGATAGTGGGGCAGATATGTGAAAAAGATGTTCACTTCTGGCAGAGAATGTGAGCTTTTGAATACAGGGGTATTTTCAAATGCTGAATTCAAAAATTGCCAGATCCAAGAGGTTTAATCATTGGGTTGGCTGTCACCTTGAATTCCAATATGGCTGCTATGTTGACTCATTGATAGTCACTATCTTGGGACACAGGTTACTGAATTTTGGTACACAAGGGTTTTTTGATATGCTGAACTAATAATACAGTTATTAATATAACAATAATACATTAATTATTAATACATTACTTATTAATTCATAATACAGTTAATTTAATTCTACTCTAAATTTCACCAGTCACCAGATACCACAAGTCCTGAAAAATAAAGAACATAAGTTGAAAAATTATTGGAAAGAAGACTGTCAGGCCAATTGTTATCCAAAGCTACTATTGCAACCTGAAATAGATTCTTTAACTAGCCTTTCACATAGGAACAGCCACTTGAAAACTGAGAAAAATGACAGGTTAAGGTATGTCAGCCAGTCGTAAGTGTAAAATATCTGCCTAATTTACCTGTAAATGTAAAAGATATTCTACGCCATCAAAATACTGCTGCATATAATTTAGATTTCATCAAAACCAACAGATTAAAACCTGTTTTACATTGTTAGCATGTTTACCCAGGTGTTCTGCTTCAGTTCATTTGAACTGCTCTCCCTGGAGAGCCTGCATGTTACCTGGATTAGTGGACCAATACTCTAACCACTGAGCTATCCTGATTCCTACTGACAAACTGTCCTATTGACATTCAAAGGTGATGATGGGTCAAAGATTGGAGAATGCAATCTAATGAACCAATATCATCGGCGGCCATCTTTAATTGTCATTTTACTTCCGGATCCCTTGGCAAAGTGCTTGGATACGGCAAAATATGAAATCAGCATACTTCAGGAGATTCTGTATGCAAATTTACATACTTTCTGCCAGATGTGAACATCTCGGCAATTTTTGTTACATATCTGCCCCACTGTGACCACTTGAAGCTACCTGTCTGTATCTTTCCACAACACACTCCATTTGCTTTGTCTCAGTGCACCCAGCTAGAAAAGGGCCCTAAATTACGATGGACAGGTGTCCCATCCAGGGTGAGCTGTTGACCTTCATGCACTTCACGAAGGGCCACGGGTCCTAGAAAGGATGGACTCCCTTTCATCAGTCTGCACAGAAGGTGCGTTAATAATAGCACAGGACACATGGAGCTCTACAAGTTCCAGACTGACAATCTGTTATAAAACTAAAGCATTAGCCAAAGGGACCTATGAACAAAGCCGAATGAAAGGTGTCAAAATCCTCATTTCTGAATATTGCTTTGGAAAAAAAAAGACTTTCATTAAAACACTCTGAACTTGTGGTACTTTAATAAAACGTTTTGCATCTGTGCTCTTACTGGGGCTTATGAAAGTGAAAGATGATATGAAGTGAAGTAGATCATCGTGTGATATCCCACATACTGCCATACTTAATTCCTTTGGGACTGATATTTTACTGGTGTGACAAAACACAGTATTTACTTTGAGGATCACAGAAATAATTTTCAAGATGCTTTTGGTAACTACAGAGGAAGCTAAACAAGCAGCTAAGCTTATATCTACTCAGGTGAGCTGATGTCTAATTCAGTGAAGTGTTGATGGCTCCCCTCGCTTTTACCTTTCAAGCATGGCCACGTAATTCTTGATGACAGCCTGCTCTATCAAATTTTCACATGCTTTCTCTTTCTTAATAATAACAGTTCAATTGAACTGTAAACGATAATTAACAATAAGTGCCATAATTCTAACATGTTTTCCCTATTTTAAAGCTCACAGTCTCCACTACAAACTAAATGATTAATTTATTATTTTCAATATAAATATTGCATGCCAGAGAGCTAAATTATAAATGTCAACAACCAAACAGTACTGGGCATAACTGTTTACAGACTGCCGATGGTATTCATTTAATCTATTTTATGCATGCAATTTTACCCCAGCAACAATCTGTGGTTTAAACCCTACCAGCCGCCTCATTTTGGCTCGTCAGTATCTCACAAATGAAAAGTGACATTTCCCATTGATGGGATATACTCGTATACAGGCTTAGAAGGGGTTAATACCATACAGTGTTCCATTTTTTCACATTATTTCTTGGCAATTTTTTAATGTGGCACAGCAGTCTTTTGAATTCACTGAAGTTTAAAAAAAACAAATGATGAGTTGAACAATTGCAATTGACAACAGCAGTTCCTACAGCTCTCCATCTCATCTTCTACAACAGGGGCAGCAGCTGTCACTACAATCAGCTGCTGATGACAAACTAAGTTTCTGCTTACTTCTTGGGAAAGTGCAGCCTTAAACTAAATGTCAACCAATATGTTCACTATTAGTCACAGTTCCAAGAGCTTTTACTAAGCTCACCTAGTGTAACTGCCAACAGGTGTCTCACACTACTTTGATGACAC
The DNA here is from genome assembly GCF_902500255.1 of Thalassophryne amazonica. NCBI lineage: Eukaryota > Metazoa > Chordata > Actinopteri > Batrachoidiformes > Batrachoididae > Thalassophryne > Thalassophryne amazonica. The sequence goes on along the minus strand of NC_047109.1, from coordinate 49,844,530 downwards.
ACTGACATCATGGACTGAGCTCTTACAACTCTGAAGTTTTAGAAATGGAAGGGTGGACAAAGCAGATGTTTGAAGGCAGATTTCACTTTTCACTTTTATTACTTAAGGAAAGAAAAACAACACAAAGTAACCACAAAAGTGGGTCTTTTCAACTTTTTTGTTTACTGTTGACTTGCTCTCAACAGTGAGTATGAACTGCATTTTAAGAGCTGAACAAGCTGCTTATGACATCTGCAGGGTCGAGATAACAACCAGAAATTAATGAGGACTCATGAAACAAAGTACCGGTAACTTATTCTGGCTTCTCCCGTTTGACACCATATTCCCTTCCTGACCTACCTTAGGTGTATAAGAACAGCACACAGGTAGATTGAACTGAGCACCTTCCTGTTGGGAGGTATGAATGCTAACGCATTGCAAAAGGCCTGAATGTGCTTCGATTCAGATGTTCTGGATCTGCTTGGGTTATTCCCAATAATTTGTTTCCTAGTTTGTGAGCTGGCATACAGTTGAGAGAAGGGTGGGGGCTGAGGAGAAAAAGAAAAAAGCCATCAAAAATAGATCTACTAATAACTCACTTCATGGAGGGCAGGTGTCGAAGCACCACATCCACTGCATGCACAGGGTTGGTACTGATGGGTTTGTCCAGTTCCAGGGGCTCCGGCATGCTGCGACCTGTCAGTACTTCGTGAAGCATGTGCCAGCTGACTAGAGACACAAACTTGATGGAAACTTTGAAAGGACGGTCCTTCCCTCCTTCACCTGGGAGAGTGACATCCAGGTCCACCTGTATGAAAGAAAAAGGAAAAACTGGTCGAGCTTGTGTGACTGTGAGTGTGTACAATATGTGCAATTAGATCCCACAGGTGGTGTGAACTCAGGCAGTACTGAAGAGTACTGTATTTTCTGAATGATATGTTGTATTATATAAGGGCTGAGTAGATCCTTGTCATTTGATTGGTGCTTTGTATGTTACGTGACATGGATTATTCATCCCATTTGCATTGTGTTGCATTTAGCGTGCAAACATGGTTCCATACGTTGTGTACCATTGCATGTTGCAAACCCCGCCCACGCCCACAGTAGTGGGGGCGGCATTTAACATGGCAGAGTTTGTTTTACTGACAGACAACAATGTGAATGAGCTAACTGTTCTAACTGTTCTAACACACACACACACACACACAACAAATCCACGATGCCGTGAGCCATCTGGAGGCAAGAAGAGCTGTTAAGAGAATGAAGTTAGAGTGAAAAGCTGGACAAATTTTTGACGTGATTTTTCGCTGGAGTGAAGAAGTACACAAAGTCTTTTTTGGGGTGGGGGGGGGAGTACACGAAGTCAGTGCATGGCATCATGGACTACACTGTCAGAATTATTTTTGGACTCCTATTAAAGGGCTCCTTCACACATAGTGCAAATTTGGTAGAATTACGGCGAAACAGCATGAGCAGTTTCAATTAGCGCACACGTGTTGTGGGGGGAGCCGACACTCTGGCACGTCACGTGTACTCTGCAACGCCATACTCGTGGGGCACTTAGATAAATTTCACATCCAGCTCGACAATGATTGTCTGCTGACTGTTTTCGTGAGGACAGTACGAATGGCCACACATTTTCTAAGTGCCAAATGAGCGGTGTTAGATGTCTGTGTGTTAGCTGGAATTTGGCCGACACCTGCCGTGGGCAGGTTCGATGGGCTTGCACAGCACACACTCTGTCTTTCAGCCGCTGGTGTGCGCAAATAATTGTAGCAACAGGTGTACGAGGCGTTAAAGGCAGCTACGAATTTGCATGTTTTGCATACGATTCCTGCTTTATGTGCACTTCGACCAAATTCGCACTAAGTGTGAAGGGGCCCTAAACTTCATGCTTGACTGTTGACGTCAAAGCACCAGTGACTCACAACAAAATGTAAGTCCCTTTTCTGTTGTTTATAAATTAATATAACATCAAATGACAAAACAAGTAATGAATGTATTTACATTCTTTCATGGGAAAATATTTTATTAAACGATTAATAAAATATTTGTTTCGTGAATGCGTGTGATGTTCGCCTCACTGAATGGAACATTCCAGCTTTCACCTCATGAAATATTCGTACCACTGAACTAAAAAATTCATTATTTGTATACTGTAGTATTAGTCGCATCTGTCTAAAAAATACGTCAAAGAGGAAAAACGTGTACAAGTCACATTAATTACTGAAACATGGTGCTACTGCTTCATATAATAAAATGAAAATTTAATAAAAAATAAAGTTAACCTGCTCTATTTATTTATTTATAATGGAAGCACGAGGCAAGTACAAGCTAATGGGACAACTAATGTTATTGCACAAGGTACAAAGAACGCAACAGTAAGCTGCTTCTTGTGGCCCCTGAACAGATGAAAACATCAAGAAGGAGCTACTCATGTGGACCTTTACCTCATTAAATGTAAATAAACGTTGGAAATGATTGGACATTTTTAAATCATAGTAAGTTCTCCTTACTTTAGCTTATCCCAGTGTTCCCCTAGAATTTTTTTCCAGGCCTAGTGGCTCTCTCTCTCACACACACACACACACACACACACACACACACACACACACACACACACACACACACACACACACACACACACACACACACACACGAGAGGCACTCAAACACAAAAGTGAGAGTTAACTGATATGTACATTATTCAGGAAATCCTACTATAGACCAGCAAAACTTCACTGGTTATGATAACCTCTGTATTTCATAGAAAAATATATTTGTATATTTCTGTGAAATGCAGGAGTGTTTTTTCACACTTTTACCAATAAGTGGGTGTACCACATAGGAGGAAAAAACCCTAACGTCTAGATTTAGTGAGCCAGTTTATATGCACACTAAAAACCCGATCATTACCTGATTAGTGAAGTTATCCGATTATTCAAGTGGTCATTTAAACAGCAAAATGTGATATGCTTTACCGGAAAGCGGCCATTATCTCATTATGAGAAATTGGATTAACATAACCTAGATTTCTTCCCAATAGTCAGATTTCTTCAGTACATCCATACCAGTAATTTGATTTGTTCTTATACATCTGTGCATGTGTACAAACAATTGCCACGCACATTTCTAGAGGTAAAGCGGGACGCACTATTTAAATGCATGTATAAATTATAGTGTATGGTGTTACTGTTTAACCCAGCTTTTTAATACTTTAGTTATACTGCTTAATGTGTTATATTGTATTTTGCAGATTTTCAGTTTTTCTTTGTTTTTATCCTATTCCAAATTGTCATCACAACCTACATGTTTGTTTGACAACATTAATAACCCTGAAGAGACTTAATTGTTTTCATAATGATGGCTTCCCTAACCATAACTAACCTGATTTTAAAGCTAGAACCCCAAATAGTCCCATTTATGCACAAGCATAGACACTGCCTGCACAGTGAGCACAAACAAAAGAGAACTTGTGTATTTATGTAAAAAGCTCCACCTGATTGACATGTAAGAAGGTTTTTATCTGTGCTTTATCTCTTGCCATCCTTAGAATGACAGTGTATTTGGGGGGATAAGGAGACCAAAGCATTAATATCTTTTAGTATTTTTTATTCACTGGGGGTGTGCTGCTGTTCTGTTTTTAGCTACCATCAGCTTTGTGTTTACACAGCCAGCGGACATGCACAGACTTTGAAGAAACAAGAAAAACATAAATATGTTTCTAAAACTCACCATGAGTGTGCTCTGCTGTTAGTCACTGTGTTGCCACTGTGCTGTGACACACAGCAAGATGCCGAGAACTGTTTGAAAGCACTCGCAGCTGCTACACAAAACAGCGACCTAACTGCGCGCCACATCAAGTGCTGATATATGAAAAATATGGGGACCGGAATATGCCTACATATACCAAACATCTTATACTGCTGTTTAATAATAGCATGACCCGACACAGACATCTATTTGACATATGTTGTAGGTCAAGCCAAAAAGGTAAATTAAAAAAAGACTTACAGTCCAGAAAATACAGTAATATGGAACTGCTTGTGCAATTTTGTGTGTTTTTCCATCTCACCCCTGTGGGTGCCACAGGGAGTGGGTTGGCGGTGTATAAACTTTTCTTTCCATCGTAGACTGGCCGACGATCCCCAAAAATTGTCACCTTGAAGTGTTGCACCATGGAGTCCACCACCTCCCTGCACACAATACACTTTTATTAATATTCAGACAATCATTTAATAATAATTGTTATTATAAAGAAGAAGAAAGCCAAAAAAAATTTTCCAATAAGGCTCATAAGTCGCATGCAAACATCTGGATGGGGTGAACTCTCAGAAATCTATCTCAATGCCTGATCTGGCTTCAATACAATCACTGAGGTCTTAATGTAGTTTAGCTTTTGGGACTTGATCTGCACTTTGCTGCTGTAAAATCAATTACACTGCTATTGTGAACACTGAATAAAATCTATGGTTGTTTAGTTGCAACATTGTGTCACTGTATGTTCAGTTCATGTGTCTTGTTTGAATGACAACAGCAGATGGTCACTCCTCCAAGTCTGTTCTGCTTGAGGTTTTTCCTTTAGAAATAAACGAACAAAAACCCCGCCGAGGGAGGTTTCCCTTACCACTGTTGTCAATGTGCATGCTCATGGTGTGTAAGGACTTAAACATTACTTATGTACACTCAGGGTTGAGGTGACTTATGTTATGATTTGGTGCTGCATAAACAAACTGAACTGAATATAGACTTTGTTCGGCAGTGGAAAAACATGAGGGCAGCTGAGCAACAAAATTCAATACATTTCTTTAGCAATAAAGCCAATTCAGAAAAATGATAGTTGCTGGCCTGTTGACTAATCTATGATTCAGAGGAAGCATATTCAATCGTATACGTATGTCCACCAACATACATTTATCTAACAGAAAGCTCCTGTTACCTTTTTTCCTGTCAGCTATGTTGGCTGAATTCAAATGTGAACATCTAAGATCAATTAGAAGTAAGTAAACTTCAGGATTGTAGCTAGTGAACCCATCCTACCTGTTAACTCGCCGCGGGCACTTGTCAGGCTTTATGTCTACCTCGTAGAGGTAGACATCCATCTTGGGGATCTCCACCTGGAAGCAGTTGGCCAGCAGCTTGATGGGCTTCCCCATGGTGCCATAGCCAGGCCGCCGAGGCATGGAGAACAGGGCCTGGGGCCCAACTGCTCCTGGAGGGAAGGCGAGATGAAGAAAAAGAAAGCAAAATGAAAATTCACTGGGGATCAGCCAAACTGCTTTTTCAACTCTGAGCTGGTGCACAAACACTGGACTAATGGCTCACCACATCCAGCACAGATATATCAAAAATATGGACACTGGTAGGTGTACAAACATGTTATACCAGTACTTTGATAACACTGTGATCTGGCATAGTCCACTACAGCCAGGCCCCTCTGGGCACATTTTGTCTATCTCTGAAGCAGCGTCTGTGATCTCCAATGCACCTGCACTGAACACACAAACCAGGCCAGTGCAGTCCATGGGGAGAGCCAAAGAGTGTGGCTCGGCCTGGCAGAGCTCCGCTCTGATGGGCTGGCAAAGCCCTGCTCTGAGACATCGGCTTGGAACAGAATGGTGCAGGCGCAGTGCACTGCCTTTGTACCGGCCTCAAAAACCTGTTGCTTCTCATGTGAACAGAGATATTTAAAAATAAATAAATAAATAAATAAGAGTGCTTGTACAGACTGGATTTATTTCAAGAACTAAGGTGGAAAATCCCAATTTAAAAAATAAAACCCTGTATATGTACCAATCTGGAATCAGATGGTCTCAAACCTGTCAGCCAGATAACCAAATACAAACAGCCCCATTAATTTCCGTTAGTATTTGAAGTGTCGGTCTCATAAAAACTTTCAAACACTGACAAAATAACGTTTCGCACAAAGCTGCTTGTGGGGATTTTAATTATTTTCAGCACAGCAAACCTGCTGAAGTCTGACGTCAAGTTAAGACTTCTGCATTTCAGCTGATTATTGTGTTGTGAGATCAAACAATGCCATTGAAGGGGCAATATTTTGCTGAAATAATGTACATTAGGATCACAATTCATTTTTTAAGGAAACAAAATGCATACAATCACAAAATAATGTGAATCATCAAAAACAGATACATAAATCATGTCAGTTGCATTTTAAATATAATTAGTTATCTCCAAATTTGGTTCAATGCTAGATAAATAAAAGGGAAACTGTGATGTAACATCAAAGACCGAAATGAGTAACACTGGCTGGCTTTTCAAAGGGCCTGATGACATTTTTTACATTTAGTGTCTTTCAATCAATCAACTCAACTTTTTTCTTCTATAGCGCCAAATCACAACAAACAGTTGCCCCAAGGCGCTCCATATTGTAAGGCAAGGCCATACAATAATTATGAAAAACCCCAACGGTCAAAACGACCCCCTATGAGCAAGCACTTGGCAACAGTGGGAAGGAAAAACTCCCTTTTAACAGGAAGAAACCTCCAACAGAACCAGGCTCAGGGAGGGGCAGTCTTCTGCTGAGACTGGTTGGGGCTGAGGGAAAAAAACAGGAAAAAGACATGCCGTGAAGGGGGGCAGAGATCGATCACTAATGATTAAATGCAGAGTGATGCATACGGAGCAAAAAGAGAAAGAAACAGTGCATCATGGGAACCCCCCCACAATCTACGTCTAAAGCAGCATAACCAAGGGATGGTCCAGGGTCACCCGATCCAGCCCTAACTATAAGCCTTAGCGAAAAGGAAAGTTTTAAGCCTAATCTTAAAAGTAGAGAGGGTATCTGTCTCCCTGATCTGAATTGGGAGCTGGTTCCACAGGAGAGGAGCCTGAAAGCTGAAGGCTCTGCCTCCCATTCTACTCTTACAAACCCTAGGAACTACAAGTAAGCCCGCAGTCTGAGAGCGAAGCGCTCTAATGGGGTAATATGGTACTACGAGGTCCCTAAGATAAGATGGGACCTGATTATTCAAAACCTTATAAGTAAGAAGAAGAATTTTAAATTCTATTCTAGAATTAACAGGAAGCCAATGAAGAGAGGCCAACACGGGTGAGATATGCTCTCTCCTGCTAGTCCCCGTCAGTACTCTAGCTGCAGCATTCTGAACCAACTGAAGGCTTTTTAGGGAACTTTTAGGACAACCTGATAATAATGAATTACAATAGTCCAGCCTAGAGGAAATAAATGCATGAATTAGTTTTTCAGCATCACTCTGAGACAAGACCTTTCTGATTTTAGAGATATTGCGTAAATGCAAAAAGGCAGTCCTACATATTTGTTTAATATGCGCTTTGAATGACATATCCTGATCAAAAATGACTCCAAGATTTCTCACAGTATTACTAGAGATCAGGGAAATGCCATCCAGAGTAACGATCTGGTTAGACACCATGCTTCTAAGATTTGTGGGGCCAAGTACAATAACTTCAGTTTTATCTGAGTTTAAAAGCAGGAAATTAGAGGTCATCCATGTCTTTATGTTTGTAAGACAATCCTGCAGTTTAGCTAATTGGTGTGTATCCTCTGGCTTCATGGATAGATAAAGCTGGGTATCATCTGCGTAACAATGAAAATTTAAGCAATACCGTCTAATAATACTGCCTAAGGGAAGCATGTATAAAGTGAATAAAATCGGTCCTAGCACAGAACCTTGTGGAACTCCATAATTAACTTTAGTCTGTGAAGAAGATTCCCCATTTACATAAACAAACTGTAATCTATTAGAAAAATATGATTCAAACCACCGCAGCGCAGTGCCTTTAATACCTATGACATGCTCTAATCTCTAATAAAATTTTATGGTCAACAGTATCAAAAGCAGCACTGAGGTCCAACAGAACAAGCACAGAGATAAGTCCACTGTCCGAAGCCATAAGAAGATCATTTGTAACCTTCACTAATGCTGTTTCTGTACTATGATGAATTCTAAAACCTGACTGAAACTCTTCAAATAGACCATTCCTCTGCAGGTGATCAGTTAACTGTTTTACAACTACCCTCTCAAGAATCTTTGAGAGAAAAGGAAGGTTGGAAATTGGCCTATAATTAGCTAAGATAGCTGGGTCAAGTGATGGCTTTTTAAGTAATGGTTTAATTACTGCCACCTTAAAGGCCTGTGGTACATAACCAACTAACAAAGATAGATTGATCATATTTAAGATTGAAGCATTAAATAATGGTAGGACTTCCTTGAGCAGCCTGGCAGGAATGGGGTCCAATAAACATGCCGATGGTTTGGACGAAGCAACCAATGAAAATAACTCAGACAGAACAACCGGAGAGAAAGAGTCTAACCAAATACCGGCATCACTGAAAGCAGCCAAAGATAACGATACATCTTTGGGATGGTTATGAATAATTTTTTCTCTAATAGTCAAAATTTTGTTAGCAAAGAAAGTCATGAAGTCATTACTAGTTAAAGTTAATGGAATACTCAGCTCAATAGAGCTCTGACTCTTTGTCAGCCTAGCTACAGTGCTGAAAAGAAACCTGAGGTTATTCTTATTTTCTTCAATTAGTGATGAGTAGAAAGATGTCCTAGCTTTACGGAGGGCTTTTTTATAGAGCAACAAACTCTTTTTCCAGGCTAAGTGAAGATCTTCTAAGTTAGTGAGACGCCATTTCCTCTCCAACTTACGGGTTATCTGCTTTAAGCTACGAGTTTGTGAGTTATACCACGGAGTCAGACACTTCTGTTTTAAAGCTCTCTTTTTCAGAGGAGCTACAGCATCCAAAGTTGTCTTCAAAGAGGATGTAAAACTATTGACGAGATACTCTAACTCCCTTACAGAGTTTAGGTAGCTACTCTGCTCTGTGTTGGTATATGACATTAGAGAACATAAAGAAGGAATCATATCCTTAAACCTAGTTACAGCGCTTTCTGAAAGACTTCTAGTGTAATGAAACTTATTCCCCACTGCAGGGTAGTCCATCAGGGTAAATGTAAATGTTATTAAAAAATGATCAGACAGAAGGGAGTTTTCAGGGAATACTGTTAAATCTTCTATTTCCATACCATAAGTCAGAACAAGATCTAAGATATGATTAAAGTGGTGGGTGGACTCATTTACTTTTTGAGCAAAGCCAATAGAGTCTAATAATAGATTAAATGCAGTGTTGAGGCTGTCATTCTCAGCATCTGTGTGGATATTAAAATCGCCCACTATAATTATCTTATCTGAGCTAAGCACTAAGTCAGACAAAAGGTCTGAAAATTCACAGAGAAACTCACAGTAACGACCAGGTGGACGATAGATAATAACAAATAAAACTGGTTTTTGGGACTTCCAATTTGGATGGACAAGACTAAGAGACAAGCTTTCAAATGAATTAAAGCTCTGTCTAGGTTTCACGCATGCATTGTGAGCAGTGATGCCGGTAACGTGTTACTTAGTAACGCGTTACACTAATCTGACCACTTTTTTTTAGTAACAAGTAATCTAACGCGTTAATCTTTCCAAATCAGTAATCAGATTAAAGTTACTTCTCCAAGTCACTGTGCGTTACTATTATTTTTACATTGTGGGTCGATAGCAGCATTAAACTTGGTCTGTGGGCAGGAGGTCGGGGTTCGACTGAACTGCCCACTTTAAGCGAGCTGTGAGCTTTTCATCCGCGGTTTTTTGCACCAGGTCGACTCGTCCTCACTTCTTAAAGCGCGGTGACAACAGCACACCTGCACTGAGCTTTACAAAGACATTTTTATGCTTTTTTTCCTCCGAGCCGCTCCATATCTGCTGCTAAAAACAGCTGATCCTTTAGTTACTTTTTCAAAGTAACTGTGGCAACACTGATTTTGAGTAAATATTTATTTCCAACTTTCATACGTTTATTTGGTTCGCCTCAATGACACCACCTCCTCCTCTGAGCACAGTAAATCCCAAATGTCAAGGTAGATTCCACACTACATTTACCCAACAACTAAACATTTCAATCACTGCACCTCACACATCCCTTGTACTCTCAACATAATACTGTGAGTTATTTTCAGCGAGTTTTACACCCGATCTGACTTACTGAGAACATACAGGAGATGACACGATTCTATCAAGGGAGAACAAATGCAGTTTCAAAATAATGCATGCTGGAGATGGAAAACAACACTCTTACACATGCACAAGTGTCTGACTGTGAATTGTTTTTAAAATCAAATAACTGTACACAGATGTTACACGGGTCAACTCATGCATTGAGCACAAAGACGCAGAAACACTCTTAAACTGCACTGGTCATATTGAGATTTTCACAGGGGCTGCAACTACTGATTCCTTCACAACTAGTAAGTCCCTGCAGCTGCTCCTTTGTTTTCATTCGGGGTCACCACGGCCGGATCTGCATGTTGATTTGGCACAGGTTTTACGCCAGATGCCCTTCCTGACGCAACTCCACATTACGTGAAGAAATGTGGCAGGGGTGGGGTTCGAACCAGGAACCTTCCGGAGTGAAACTAAGTGCAAAGACCACTTCGTCACCACTGATAAACCTACTAATAAGATATTCACCATAGTGCTCTTTGAGATAAAATAAAGTCCCTGGTGCTGACGACACTAAAACTCAACTGACGCTTCTATGTCAGCTGTCTTTCGGATGCCACCGGTTGTTCGGGGACATCACAGCACAGATTGATGTCATTTTGGATGCAACCCCAGTTGTACGTGGAGAAAAACACACACACACACACACGCGCACACACACACACCCTGGGATATTCCCAAGTGGTCTCCCAGCCAAAGACAAATCAGGGCCTACTCTGCTTCACTTCTGAGATCTAACAGGATCAGGTGTGCACAGAGAGACTCCTTTCATATTTCTGTTGGCCCTCTCGCCTCGCTCATGTAGCTTTAATCTTCTTTATATGGAACCCTATAAAAAACCCTCTCAAACATCAATGAACATGAATGCAGCGAAAGATTTAAAAGCAAAGCCACATCCTAATATGTTAGAGTTTCCAAGTAGGCATCTCCAGATCTTGTCAAATTACAAGTCAAACAACCAAAATCAATAAATCATCCATGTCAGAGTGACAAAACAGAGTGTAACCTTCATATTTGAGTAGTTGGAACAAATGCTCGATATTTTACCTCAAAGTATATGACAATTAACAGGGTTGATTAATTTTCTATCAATCGACTCACCATCAGTCAAATACCCATTTCACACAGTACCACTCAAAGGTTTAGACCAGGGGTAGGCAACCTGTTCCAGAAAGAGCCATGAGGGTGCAGGTTTTCTTTGCAGCCACTGACTCCACCAGGTGATTTCACTGATTAATATCACTTTGAGCAGATGGAATCAGTTAATTAGTGAAATCACCTGGTGGAGTCAGTGGCTGCAAAGAAAACCTGCACCCTCATGGCTCTTTCTGGAACAGGTTGCCTACCCCTGGTTTAGACAACAACTGAAATGTGTCAAAACTTATATAACTAGTAGTGTACAAACACACACACACACACACACACTCCAAAAAGACTGCTTCATAAATTATGTAGTTAGCACTATTGTTAAAAGTTTTAAATGTAAGTGCAATGCATGTTGAGTGACGGCTCTCACTACAAATAATTACCACCATTATAAAAGTAAATCCTGATTATCCATGCTCACTAATGCAATACCATTGTATGTACAAGAAAACTTTTCTACTGCATTTATTTTCATGACACACTAATAACACTTGATTAAGAAGCAGCAGGTAACAACCATTGAGTATTTTTATTAAATGAAAAAATGAACTTGTTCACACATGCTTCTGGTATTTTCTTTTGAATCAAGACCAATTCAAAGCAACAAATTGTTGTTGAACAATCATGTTTCAGATTTGTGGTGTTGCTGGAAGGACACACACACACACGTCTTTGTGTGTCTGAATTAAAGCGACTCCTGTCTGAGTTCTACTCAACTTAATGTGCTACACTTAACTGGAGGTTTACATCTGTTTTAATTTTCCTTTCATATCACAGTCAAGAAAACAAATGGATTTGTTGGCATACCTAGTTATGTTTTTACTGTGAGTTCAACAAATGCTCTGCATCAGCAATCGATAAAGCCACAACGTAATTTATCAATCTGTCAAATATTGCTTTATTTTCTCCAACATCCAACCCCCCCCCCCCGCCCCCCCCACCCACCCCAAAACCCTCACCTGTCTGCACTGCTCCTCTATCAACAGTTATACAATGTTCCTTTTTCATCTCCAAAAAAAAAAAAAAACTGCTCCACGTGTGTCACTGGTAAATGAGTGGATGACCTGGATGTGACATCACTGATTTGACTCATAAGTTCACAGATGGGTGATGTTGTGTTTTTGGGTCCTTTTGAGGGGAAATTCATAAAAATCACCCTGTAGCATAACAAAAACCTTGGCTGACTTAAAAGCAGACAACATGAATAACCATGTTTGCTTATTGCTGTGCCCTTTTGATGGTGCATCCGGAACGTATTCATAGCTCTCCACTTTTCTCACATTTTGTTATGTTACAGCCTTTTTCCAAAATGGATGAAATTTGTTTTTTTCCACATAAATCTACATACAATGCCCGATTTTGGCGATATTTACAAATTTATAAAAAAAAGAAAAAAAAAAACAACATAAGCATTCCTGTTTACCCATTTTAAACCTGTACACCAAGTTTTACACCAGGTTTGAAGGAGACCCTCTCACACACCTCACCCACCCCAACAACAATGGACTACCTGCCCCCCTGGACACCTTTTTCTCCATCTCCTCTGCTACCTCAAACGCACTAAAAATCTGTGAAAATGATGTTTGCCAGCAGGATGCAGACAAATGATCAAGAAAGCTCCAGGACCTGATGCTGTCTCTCTGCCATTTCTCTCCCTCATGGCCCCCATCTTCACCCAGATTTTCAACAGATCTCTGGAGCTGTGCAAGGTCCCAACCAACTTCAAATGCTCCACTATTATCGCAATCCCAAAGAAACACTCCATAACAGAATTAACTGACTACAGGCACATCACCCTGACATCTGTAGTCATGAAGTCTTTTGTACAGCTGGTGTTGAGCCACTTGAAGGATATCATAGGACCCCTGCAGTTTGCCTATTGAGCAAAAAGGTCAGTTGAGGATGCAGTCAACATGAGACTGCATCCTCATGAGCACCTTCACACTGCAAGGACGTACGTGAGGATTCCGTTCGTGGACTTCAGCTTGGCGTTCAACACCATCATCCCCAACATTCTTCACTAAAAACTCTCTAACCTCTGTGCCAGCTCCCACCTGTCAGTGGACCTCCAACTTCCTGACTGACAGGACACAGCAGGTGAGGCTGGGGAGCATCACATCCAGCACATGGACAGTCAGCACTGGCGTTCCTCAGGGGTGTGTGCTCTCCCCACTGCTCTTCTACCTCTACACAAATGACTGCACCTCAGGTGACCCCTCTATTAAACTCATGAAGTTTGCAAGATGATACCACCATCATTGGTCTCATCCAGCATGGTGATGAGGCCACATACAGACAGGAGCTTGAACAGTTGGTCCTCTGGTGTGGTCAGAACAAACTGGAGCTGAACCCGCTCAAGACTGTGGACCCCCTATCAATCACCCCACCCCTCCATCCTCAACAACACTGTCTACTGTGGACACTTTCCATTTCCTGGGACCCACCATCTCCCAGGATCTGAAGTGGACCTCCCACACAGACTCCATCAGGAAAAAGACACAGCAGAGGATGTACTTCTTCAGACAACTGAGGAATTTCAACCTGCCACAGGAACTGCTCATCATCTTTTACACATCCATCATCCAGTCTGTTCTGTGCATCTCCATCTCTGTTTGGTTTCCCTCTGCCTGCAAACATGACAGGCACAGGCTTCAATGAACTGTCAGGTCTGGAGGGGGAAAAAAAAAAAAAAAAAAAAAAAAATCAAGCCTGCCCTAGTGCCCTCTATCCGGGACTTCTACCGGTCCAGGACAAGGAAGCGATTGCATGTTTTTTTATTGTGAATTATTTAGTGTATATTTATACATGTTTGTACAGATGGGTCGGTCACAATCAAGGCTATAGATAAAAAATACAGATGTTATCATATCAGAAACACTAAATCATGTCATGAAGATGTACTTTTGCTTTCAGCATCTGCATATTAAAAAAAAAACTCATGTTGCCGAAAAAATGGTTTGATTAATCCTAATATTTAACAAGTTATGACCAGAAACTTGGTGCATTTTTAAATGAAATTAGGCGTTATTCTGTGTCACTTTAAAATTGATGCAGCATGTTTTATTGTATAACAATAATGGTGTGGTAGTCTTTTATGTAAATGTTTTTCTATGATATAAACAAATATCTGTTTTCTATTTTCAGAAAATTTCATCAATTTCGGGTGATCCGAGAGACAGCTACATAGTTTTACAGAAATGAGTTACACCGTTGTAGAATTTCATTTTCAAGACAATATTGAATGGAAATGCTGAATGAAAACAATAAAAAGTCATCCTTTGGTCTTTAAATAATGTTATTTGAAGTCTCAAGGGTGTCTAAAAAAAACAAAAAAACAAAAAGATTTAATGCGGCCAGAGCAATATTTTGTTTTTGGCGATGATCGCACTGTATGGTCTCAGATGTTCAGAAAATCCTGCAGAGTCCATGACATACCTATATGTAACTTAGGTCATTTTATTGTCCTATGTTAGGATAATTAGAGGATATAAGTTGAATGGAATAAATAATTAGGTCCTATACCTGTTATGATGAAGGCTATAGGTAGCACCGTGTCACGGACTCTACGTGTGTAGAGTCCGTGACATATAGTTTTAAAATAGTACATGGATGATTCTATGAGTATCCATGATGAAATGCTCTATCTACGAGGTCTGTTAGAAAAGTATCTGACCTTTTTATTTTTTTCAAAAACCTGATGGATTTGAATCACGTGTGCTTCGTGCGCATGTGTGATTTTTTTCACGCCTGTCGATTGCGTCATTTGCTTGTAAGCAGCCTTTGTGTGAGGACGGGTGGCGTCTCTCAGCATTTTTTCTTTGCAAGGAAATGGCGGAACGACTGGAGCAGCGCGACTGCATCAAATTTTGCTAGAAACTGGGCGACAGCCAGGTGGAAACCATTCAGATTATTCAGACGGCTTTCTGTGACGATCCTCTGGGCATCACACAGATTAAGGAGCGGTACAACCGGTTTAAAGGTGTCCGCACAATGGTGGAGAGCGAGCCGCGCTCCAGTCGGCATCAACATGCTGAAATGACCAGATCATTCCAAAGTGAACACTGTGGTGATGTGGGGCCGTCGTGTGATTATCCGAGAAATTGTGGAAGAGGTGGACATCAGCACTTTTTCGGAACATTCCACTGTGAAAGAAGATTTTGCCATGAAAAGAGTTCCAGCGACATTCATCGGCACAACGCTGATGGCGCAGCAACAGCGCCTCCGTGTTGAAGTCTCACAGGACATGTTGTAACATGCCCAGCTCTTCCACCATTCGGAAGATTCAGACGGCTTTCGGTGGCTTTTCAGTCGTGTGACTATCTGAGAAACTGTGGACGAGCTGGGCATGTCAGGGTCATGCCTCTTCATCTTAATATTGTCACCAAAAAAAAAAAATTGGCTAGAGATACATGAATAAAATTTTGGATTATATTGCACTAGACATTGGTCTTCATAATGGGTCTCAGTTCAAAGAAAAATACTTACTTTGATTTTTGTACCTTGATTGTGACTGACCCGAGAGAGAGTGCAGTTCAAAGAGTAAAATTCTTTGTATTCTTTGAAGATACTTGGCGAATAAAGGCGATTCTGATTCTGATGCATAACCATCACCATGAAGAGCAAAACTGAGCGCAGGTGCATCCTGTTTCTACTGATCATCCTTGAGATGTTTCTACAGCTTAATTAGAGTCCACCTGAGTTAAATTCAGTTGATTGGACAGGATTTGGAAAGGCACATACATGTCTACATATAAGGTCCCACAGCTGACAGTGCATGTCAGAGCACAAACCAAACATGAAGTCAAAGTAATTGTCTGTAGACCTCAGACAGAATTGTCTTGAGGCACAAATCTGGGGAAGGATACAGAAATATTTATGCTGCTTTGAAGGTCCCAATGACCACAGTGACCTCCATCATCTGTAAATGGAAGACGTTCAGATCCACCAGGGCCCTTCCTAGAGCTGGCCACCTGTCAAAACTGAGTGATTGGGGGAGAAGGGCCTTAGTCAGGGAGGTGACCAAGAACCCAATGGTCACTCTGTCAGAGCTCCAGCATTCCTTTGTGGAGAGAGAAGAACCTTGCAGAAAGATAACCATCTCTGCAACAATCCACCAATCAGGCCTGTATGGTAGCGTTGCCAGACGAAAGCCACTCCTTAGTAAAAGGCACATGGCAGCCCACCTGGAGTTTGCCAAAAGGCACCTGAAGGACTCTCAGAACATGAGTAGCAAAATTATCTGGTCTGATGAGACAAAGATTGAACTCTTTGGTGTGAATGCCAGAAATTATATTTGGAGGAAACCAGGCACCATCTCTACATTGCAGCATAGTGGTGACAGCATCATGCAGTGGGGATGTTTGTCAGCATCAGGAACTGGGAGACGGGTCAAGATTGAATCTACAGAGACATCCTGGATGAAAACCTGCTCTAGAGCATTCTTGACCTCAGACTGGGGTAATGGTTTATCTTTCAGCAGGACAATGACCCTGGGCACACAGGCAAGATATCGAAGGAGTGGCTTCAGGACAACTCTTTGAATGTCCTTGAGTGGCCCAGCCAGAGCCCAGACCTGAATATGACTTGAACATCTCTGGAGAGATCTGAAAATGGCTGTGCACCGACACTCCCCATCCAACCTGATGGAGCTTGAGGTGCTACAAAGAGGAATAGGCATAACAGCCCAAAGATAGGTGTAGGGATGGGTATCGAGAACCGGTTCCTTTCGGGTATCGTTAAGAAATGATTCGATCCACCGACATCAATAAGCTTTGTGCTTAACGATTCTGTTATCGGTCCTTCAGAGTGGCCGTTGTTTTGGCGGGTGTTTGTCAGGAAAATGATAATTTCTCCACATTGATTACAGACCCTGCAGCGGGTCCTTAATCAACTTTTCTGCAGTGCGGCTTTGCTTTGAACCTTGAACCAATCGAAGCAGTGGTTCGCAGATTGAAGCAATGCTTCGATCGACTGCTTCGTTTATTTCTTTCTTTCGCTTAATTTTTTCCTCGCTAAAACCCTAAAGAGCATACGTCTGAATATTATTTACCTTTTCTATGTTAAACAGACCTGTTATGGTCTTCTGAAACAGTTGATAGATGTATTTTATAACTTAAAAACGGGAGCGATGCTAACGCGTTAGCATGTCTACGGCATTTGCAATGTTAAAAGTTAGCATTTAGCAATTGCAGCAGTCATCATGTTTGGGTGCATTTGTTTTCAAATTGTAATATTCCTTAAAATGTTTTTGCTTATATATTAATAATCTAATGATTATTATATACAATTTTAGAGAAAGAGACAAAAAGAACCTGAATAGAAACACAACAGAAAATATATAATAGCAACTAACAATGAACATAAATAAATACATACTGAAATAAATGTGTTTCCTGGGAACACCTAGTGACTCTCACACCTCCATTTCATCCCTGTCTTATTTAAGTTTAATGACAGTTTGTTTCGGTCAAACCATATTTTCAGTTTGTTAATTTCTTCAGTGATTTTCTCCAGAACTTTCTGCCAAACTAGAAAACTGCTGCATCCTTGTAAGAGCAGAATACTACTGGAATGAATCTGAATAAGGAAAGTTGTATTTTTTTTTCTCACCTAAATGGATGCTGCACTCACTCCAGCTTATCATCTGAAATAGTCCCAGATTGCATTTCAGAGCTTCTAGAATTGAAACATTTTCCTGCAGGTGGTGTTGGGGGGTAATTTTGGGTTTCAGCTTTTTTTGTTTTTCACCACTTTCATCCCTGAATATGAGTTGTGATTCACTTTTGTGTGGATTAAAGTTACTAACTGGGACTCCTGTCTCGTTGCGAGAAAGAAACGATAATCGTCCTCCGTTCTGTTCACACAGCTCCAAACGTTGTGCGGCTCTCTGACAAGTCAAGATAGAATGATAGAATCCAGTCTGAATTAATAACTTCAAAGCGAAACACCTTTTTGTTTATTTGTATTTATGTCCAGAGATCAAGGTTACAGCAACTAATTTCATATTTATTTACTTTAAGACTCATGGAAATACATAGAAAACCTGTAAAGCCTACTTTTAGTACAAAATTCACGAGGTATCGATAAGGGAATCGATAAAGAATCGGATCGATAAGCAGAATCGATAATGGCATCGATCGATAAAATCTTATCAATACCCATCCCTAGATAGGTGCACCAAGCTTGTGGCATCATATTCAAGAAAACTTGAGACTATAAATGCTGACAATGGTGCATCAACAAAGTATTGAGCAAAGGGTGTGAATACTTATTTCTTAGATTTTTATTTTTAATAAATTTGGGGGGGAAAAAGTTTCATGTTGTCATTATGGGGTGTCGTGAGTAGACTTCTGAGGGGAAAAAATAATTCACTCCATTATGAAATAAGGCTGTAACATAAAATGTGGAAAGAGTGAAGCGCCGTGAATATTTTCCAGATGCATTGTACATTTCTTGTGTGGAGAGTTGACAATTGTTCAGGAAGGTCAAAAGGTCTTGTGTTTGATACAGCCTGCTGGGATAATAATTGTGAAAGAGTCTAGAATTTGACACATGTGGAGACAAAAAGCTTTGTAATGGCAATCATTTTGTTATCCTTAACAATGACAAAGACATTTTTTGTAATTCCAAGCACACAGAAAGAACTTTTTCTGTTACAGAAGACATTCCGCTTCAGTGTAAAAGACTGATTAAAACTGTTAGCTAAAGGTCTTCATTTCTGAGAGCAGGATAGTAGGGAGTGGCATGGTTGGTGTTTGCAGACTTCCATCTGCTTCTTGGAAGGAGCTTCCACTCCAAATGAGTCACATGCGCCACTTCCGCATTCCGTTCATAATTATGAACGGAATGCGGAAGTGGCGCTCGTCTACCTGTGCGACACTGTGCAGC
The DNA here is from genome assembly GCF_902500255.1 of Thalassophryne amazonica. NCBI lineage: Eukaryota > Metazoa > Chordata > Actinopteri > Batrachoidiformes > Batrachoididae > Thalassophryne > Thalassophryne amazonica. The sequence goes on along the minus strand of NC_047109.1, from coordinate 49,825,462 downwards.
CTGCTGAGGCGTATGTTCTGAGTGCTGGGTGTTGTTGTTGTTGTCGTCGATTGTGTGTTATTGCTGTGGACTTCTATGCCTGCATCTGTTATCGAGGACTAAGCGGAGTTACGCGGAAACATGAAGGGAGCTTACGTCGGGATCTTCGTTGCTCTCTGGACTCTGTTATGTCGGAGCATTAGCGGCTACCAAGATGGCGGAGACGTGAGTGCTGGTAGGATTATCTACAGTCGGGAACTCTTGTTATCTCTCCGTCTGCCAGAAGCGGGTTTGGAGTCCTTGCGTCGTCCTGGAATGCCGGGTGGGTTTTTCGACACTGCAGAAAGTGGAGTGGTACCGAGGAAACGCCGGAGAAGAAGAGGGAGGAGGGGTGGCGTCCAGCGCCGGGTGAGAAGAATTAGACTTGACGATAGACGCCAGCTCCCACCTCTCCCAACAGTCCTTCTTTCCAATGTTCAGCCTATCAGGAATAAGATGGATGAACTCGAGATCTACGCAAAGTGGAAACATGAGTTTAGAGAGACTTGCCTCCTCGCGTTCACTGAAACATGGCTGGGAGAACGAGACAGGAATGAGGATTTCTACTTAACCGGCTTTGGACTCCCCATTCGTCTGGACCGCTCTTCTTTCATTACAAATAAGTCTAAAGGAGGTGGGGTCGGGTTTTTTTTATATTAATGAGAGATACTGTAAAACTGTTGTGGTGCGAGAGAAAATATGCACCTCAGATATTGAGCTTTTAAGTATTTCACTTCGCCCCTTATACCTGCCGAGGGAATTTCCTCAGTTGTTTTTTTCCCTGGTTTATATTCACCCGAGAGCTGACATCACGGCAGCTTGCCAGCTGATCGAGGATGTGAATAATAAACTAACTGCAATTTCCCCTGATGCTCCTAAATTTATTTTGGGGGATTTTAACCACTGCCAATTAGACAGAGTACTGAGGACATACGAGCAGTATGTTACTTGTTCAACAACTATGGGGAATTCTATTGTTGACCAGTGCTATGGCTCAGTAGCCAAAGCTTATAGGTTCATCAGTATGCCCCCTCTCGGAGCCTCATACCATAATAGTGTTCTTCTTTTGCCGACTTATAAGCCAGTCTGTAGACGTCGGGAGCGGACTATAAAGACTGAGGTGTTGGTCCGAAGACTGCATCGACAAACTGAAGGCTTGCTTCGAATGGACTGCGTGGGAGGTTTTCTATGATACATGCTCTGATCTGAATGAACTGACACAGACTGTTTCCTCTTGTATATCCTTCTGTGTGGATATCAACATTCCTCAGAAGAATATTATTAGCTATGCCAATAATAAACCGTGGGTCACCAAAAATTTAAAGAGTGTTTTAAATAAGAAGAAAAAAATTTTTTATATAGGAGATAATGTGGAAAAGAAAGAAATTAACAAGGAGGTTAGGAACGAAATCCGTAAAGCTAAAAGAGCTTACAAAGACAAGGTAGAACATATGTACAGTAGTGGTGATCTGCGGGCAGCCTGGATAGGCATTAAATCTATGGCTTCAGTTACTAATGTCCAAAAGGATAATAATAGAGCGCCAATTAAAGTAGAGGGGAGCTACGATGAGGATCTGCCGAATGCATTTAACTGTTTCTATTCTAGGTTTGAGAACTATGAAGTTGCAGATAAACTCCCCCTTGAGAGCACTTCCTCTGCTACTGACGATGGTATAATCATTAGCGAGGATAGTGTGAAAAGACTTCTGAAGAAGGTTAATGTAAGGAAGTCTTGTGGTCCAGATGGAATTTGTGGACGTACACTGAGGTATTGTGGTGAGCAACTCAGTAGTGTCCTCTATATCTTTCAGAGGTCACTTAGTTGCGGCCGAGTGCCAGATTTATGGAAATCATCACTTATAATTCCTGTCCCGAAAAAGTCATTTCCTAAACAGTTTAATGACTTTAGACCTGTGGCACTTACATCACTGTGTATGAAGGTCTTTGAGAAAATTATGAAGAATATGATAATGTCAAATATGAAAGGGAATATTGATCCACTTCAATTTGCATATCAGGCGGGTAAAGGAGTAGAAGATGCTAAGCTTTTTATTCTCAACTGTCTTTACAGACATTTGGAAAAGCCTCGAGCTCATGCTCGGCTTTTATTTGCTGATTTCTCTTCAGCTTTTAACTTGATGCAGCCTAGCCTTTTAATTAAGAGGTTAAGGTGTGATTTTAAATTGCCTCACCAGATGGTTGAATGGTTGGCGGACTTTTTAACGAATAGGAGACAGAGAGTTTTGGTAAATGGACGCGTTTCAGACTCCTTAGTTTTGTCCACAGGCTCACCACAGGGCTGTGTTCTTTCCCCCTTGCTTTTCATCTTATATACAGATGAATGCAGAAGTGTCAGGCAACGCAGCTATCTAGTTAAGTTCTCTGATGATACTGCTTTGCTGTCCCTTCTTCAGGGAGAGGAGTCAGGACATGGGGAGGCCCTTGCTGATTTTGTTTCATGGTGCGATACAAATCACTTGGAGCTAAATGTATCTAAAACAAAGGAGCTTATAATTGATTTTAGACGTAACAAAGGGTTTGCTATAGACAGCATTATTCATGGGAAAGCTGTAGAAAAAGTTCCTGCATATAAATATCTGGGCACTTTTTTTGATGAGAAGTTGAGATTCGACGTAAATACGGCGGACATTGTGAAGCGAGGGCAACAGAGAGTGTACCTCCTTCGCAAATTGAAGTCCTTCTCTGTCAGTTCTGTTATTATGGGTCGTTTTTATCAGTCTTTTATTGAAAGTCTTTTATGTTTTTCTTTCATCTGCTGGTTTCCTAGCCTGACACTGAAAGATAAAAGTAGCTTGCATAGTATCACAAAGACATGTTCAAAGATCATTGGAGTGGACCTAGCTAGTTTTTGTGAACAGCAAATGGTGAGGAAGGCAAATTGTATTTTGTCTTCTCCCGGACATGTGCTGGCAGGTGAATTTTCTATGTTGCCTTCGGGCCGTCGTTATGTTTCACCTGTCTGCAGGACGAATCGGTTGTTAAAATCTTTTATTTCTTCTGCTATCCGTCTTAAATTCCTTGTAAGGCGTAGATGTATGGGTATGTGGATGTAGTATGTTGCACATTTTATGTGGATGTAGTATGTTTTTTTTTTTGTGATGTGCCGGTATGCAGGCTGCTGAAATTAATTGCCCCTGGTGGGATGAATAAAGTTGTCTAAGTCTAAAAAAAAGTCATACCACCACGGGCGGAAAAAGGGCATATTTTGCCATTATATTTTGCACTGAATGAAACACTAATTGTAAAAATTGTAGCATCTCAGTGTGAATCAAGACAAGGTTACTTTAAGATTTACTGAATGCATACAAATTTATTTTGCCTACTTTTGGTAGTTTCATTTGTGGCATTGCACACTTGAAGAACGGGCTTTTTTTTCTGTTACACTTTATTTTTGGGGGGTTTTTGTTTTTGTTTTCTCGTCTTGTTTTCAGGTGCACAAACACACACACTGATACTCTTCAAAATAGACTGCAGTCATATCTGTTCTTGCATGCACGCAAACAAGTTGACACTGTACATTAAATGCGAAAGAAAAAAAAATCTGGTACAGCTGAAGGCCAAACCACCAGATTGCTCAGTATCTGATAAAGCAAACAAAACAGAGCATGAGTGATAATTAGTCATGCGCAAAGATGCATTTTGGCTTCATGGACAAACCTCTCTCTCTCTCTCGCATACAAATTCTTGGTGTTTTATATTTGCATTTGGGGCTCCATGTCATCGTAATTGAAGTAATCAACCTGGCCTACGGTCATCTAAAGTGGGAGAGGGATCAGGACTTGAAATTAATGATGTCCACTTGCACTGGGGACCATAAAAATTGCTTCTGGGATACAACGACATGGTGTCTGGGACATCTCTGGGACAGTTAAAAGAGTTTCAAAGCTAATTTCAAAATAAGCATTATTTGCATAAACTGATCACATATAGGAATCAAATCATTACTTTATCACTGGAATTTTACACATATGTAGTGAAAATACAACAGGTTCTGACATGGTGCTACTTACACGAACATCTAAATTCAGAGACTTGATGAACACTAATCACTATGAGCAACTCTTGTGGAGCACATGTGCCTCTGTTGGTAGCAGGTGAAGTGACTCTTAGTAAAATAATGAAATCACAAATCAATAGACAAATGAAAGCCTTTTGACTGAGCAATGACTTTTGAGGGTTCAAGGAAATCTCCACTTCTTGAGATTAAACTACAATACAGTGTGGATGCACAAATGCTCAGATAATGACAGGAAGGATATGATTCAAGAAGCAGATAAGCTCCTATCCTCCCGCAGTCTATCAGCATACTTCTCTCATCTCAGAGCACATTCACAGGTTGAAAGACATAATGGGCCACTTTAGAAAAAAGCCTCACAAACTCTTCTTGTCTGTGAATTGAGTTACTGCAATGACTTTACATGGCATGGTGTTGATGATAATAGTTAAGCAAGTCAAAAGCATACTGCCTCGTAGACTTTCAGCTTTACTTCAAGGGAATTACCAAAAACACTGAATTCACATTTACGAATTACAGCTATTTTTTATTTTAAAAAATAAATAAATAAATAAATTCAAAGGCTGCCAGACAGTGGTTCTAATGCACCACCTAACCTACACATTTTCCATCTCTCCCCATTGATTAACTCATTCAGGGGTGTTTCGCCTGTGAAGTACTACCAGACATATAAATTAGCAAATCAGCTCGTGGCAGAGCAGAAAGGGATGTAGGCAGTGCTTAAGAACAAGGTTTGAGAACCACTGTCGTAACTTAAGACAACTTAAAATAAATCATATTTACATCCTTTAAAAAAAAAGAAAAAGACAAATCAGGGGATAAATGGATGAATATTTCAAAGTCACTGTACAGGTGTAGAACTTCATTTCCATCAACATTTACCTTAATAAGTTACTAAGCACCTTTTTGCATGATCACACTTTTTTGCTGTATTTAAGGATGTCGGTCATCTTGTAAAGCTATTCGTTGTTTTTCAAGCTTCTGTTTTTTTTTTGTTTGTTTGTTTTTTAACATCTGTTTGGAAAGTGGCACCAGAACTTCATTGCAGAATTGCAATGACAATAAACATCTATTCTAGCAACAATTAAGAAATACAGGTGAGCCCCATTAACTTGCACACGCACAAGTCGCAATTTGGCTTTACTCGTGATCAAATTGTGGACCCTAAAAATTTAGATTACCTATCAAAGTCAATTTTGTTTTGACAGCAATGAGGGCGAGTGATTCTGTGTGGAAGATTTCTGACAATTGCAAGGAATTAAGGGAATCCATCATCTACAGTCCATAATATAATCAGAAGTTTCAGAGAATCTAGAGAACTTCCTACACATAAGCGGCAAGGCCAAAAACCAGCATTGAATGCCCATGACCTTCGATCCCTCAGGCGGCACTGCATTAAAAATCGACATCATTGTGTAAAGGGTCTTACTGCGTGGGATCAGGAACACTTCAGAAAACCATTGTTAGTTAACACAGTTCATCGCTACATCTACAAGTGTAAGTTAAAACTCTACCATGCAAAGCGAAAGCCATACATCAACAACATCCAGAAACACCGCCGCCTTCTCTGGGCCCGAGCTCATTTGAAATGGACAGACGCAAAGTGGCAAAAGTGTGCAGCAATCTGATGAGTCCACATTTTAAATTGTTTTTGGAAATCATGGACGTCATGTCCTCCGGACAAAAGAGGAAAAAGACCATCCAGACTGTTACTAGTGCAAAGTTCAAAAGCCAGCATCTGTGATGGTATGGGGGTGTGTTCATGCCCATGGCATGGGCAACTTACACATCTGTGATGGCACCATCAACGCTGAAAGGTACATCCAGGTTTTGGAGCAATACATGCTGCCAGCCAAGCAACGTCTTTTTCAGGGACGTTCCTTTCTTATTTCAGCAGGACAATGCCAAGCCACATTCTGCACGTGTTACAAGAGCGTGGCTTCGTAGTAAAAGAGTGCAAGTACTACACTGGCCTGCCTGCAGTCCAGACCTGTCGCCCATTGAAAATGTGTGGCACATTATGAAGCGCAAAATACGACAATGGAGACCCCGGATGGTTGAACAACTGAAGTCGTACATCAAGCAAGAATGGGGAAAAAAAATTCCACCTACCAAGCTTCAACAATTAGTGTCCTCAGTTCCCAAACGCTTACTGAGTGTTGTTAGAAGGAAAGGGGATGTAACACAGTGGTAAATATACCAATGTCCCAGCTTTTTTGAAACATGTTGCAGGCATCCATTTTAAAATGAGCAAATATTTGCACAAAAACAATAAAGTTTATCAGTTTGAACATTAAATATCTTTTCTCTGTGGATGTATTCAATTGAATATAGGTTGAAGAAGATTTGCAAATCACTGTTTTCTGTTTTTAATTTACATTTTACACAACGTCCCAACTTCATTGGAATTGGGGTTGTAGTAAGCTGGTATAGAAACTGAATGAATGAAGAGCCACTCAGTTTTCAGAAATGGAGTGACTGTGTAAGGAGACGTCCAGTGATGGAAGCCACCAAGACAGTATTAAGCAGATAAATGCATTAATATTGTGTTGCTTTGGTACAAGTGCTTGCTACATTCATTTCAAGGTACGTGACAGTTGATTTCAGAATGCAGACAACTTATGAAACTGGTAGTGGCTTGGTTTGTTAATCAAGGGCCATAACTCTGGTGGGCCCACCTCCAACAATAATATGCATATGCTTTTACGGTAGCTGAACCCAGACTGTGAAACAATTTCCCTCCTGATTTACTCACTATTTCTGACCCAGCACTTTTAAAATTAATTTTTTAATTCTCCTGTATGCTTGTTTTATTTTTATTTTTTGTGAATTCTTGTTCCTTCATTTAAGTGTAAAACACTTTGGACACCACTTTAGCTGCTTCAAATGGTGACATAAATAAATGTTGATTGACTGATAATAATCCTATCAAACAAACATGTAGATTGTGATATCAATCTGGGGTACAGGCCAAGAAATAGGTGTAAATGTGCCAAAAAAAAACAAAAAAAAAAAACACAAATACCACACATACCACACATATTAAGCAGTACAACTAAATTGGGGGGGAGAAGATAGTCAGCCAAAGATCCTCCCGAATGTATCCCTGGGCGTCAAAATTACAAAATTTGCCAATAAAGGTCAACTTTCACCAAAAAAAGACCCCCCCCCCCCACTGCTTTTTCAGATCATTGCTACAGACCTGATGGTTGTTGTTCCAGTCCTTCAAGAAGCCTCAGCATGTCCCATTTTGACCTACAATTTCCAAAAGCTCCACACCACATGAGGGAAGAGGGCCCCACTTCCGCACCCCCCCCCCCCCCCCCACCCCGGTCACTCCACTCCCTAGTGTCACCCCTTGCCAAGTCTTACTAGAAAAACCCATGAGCCTGTGTGATGTCACCCACTGGTTTTCTATAGACACCTGAAGAGCCAAAATGAAGCCAGTTTCTGGGCTATGTTCTGTACAGCACCATGTTCACAGCTAAACAACAAACTCATTAATGCACAATGGCACCGAGTGTGGGTGGCTCTGTGTCACAAAGATGTCTGAACACGCCCTGAGAGTCCGAGCCACTTCACCTCCGAGCCACTTCACCTCCGTTCAGGTGTTTATTAAATCATATTCTTGGGGGCTGTGTGGTGGTTCTCATAACTGTTTACTTTGTTGTGGGCATTAAGAATCATGAGCCATGTACAGTGAGGAAAATAAGTATTTGAACCCCCTGTGATTTCACAAGTTCTCCCACTTAGATATCATGGAGGGGTCTGAAATTTTCATCTAGGTGCATGTCCACTGTGAGAGACATAATCCAAAAAAAAAAAAAATCCAGAAATCACAATGTATGATTTTTTTTTTAATAATTTATTTGCATGTTACTGCAGCAAATAAGTATTTCAGCACCTGCCAATCAGCAGAAATGCTGGCCCTCAAAGACCTGTTAGTCTGCCTCTAAAAAGTCCACCTCCACTCCAATTATTATTCCAAATTAGAAGCACCTATTTGAGGTCGTTAGCTGCATAAAGACACCTGTCCACCCCACACAATCAGTAAGACTCCAACTACTAACATGGCTAAGACAAAAGAGCTGTCCAAAGACACCAGAGACAAAATTGTAGCCCTCCACAAGGCTGGAAAGGGCTACGGGGCAATTGCCAAGCAGCTTGGTGAAAAAAGATCAACTGTTGGAGCAATTATTAGAAAATGGAAGAAGCTAAACATGACTGTCAATCTCCCTCGGACTGGGGCTCCATGCAAGATCCCATCTCGTGGTGTGTCAATGATCCTAAGAAAAGTGAGGAATCAGCCCAGAACTGCACGGGAGGAGCTGGTCCATGACCTGAAGAGAGCTGGCACCACTGTTTCCAAGGTTACTGTGGGTAATACACTAAGATGTCATGGGTTAAAATCATGCATGGCACGGAAGGTTCCCCTGCTTATATCAGCACACGCCCAGGCCCATCTTAAGTTTGCCCATGACCATTTGGATGATCCAGAGGAGTCATGGGAGAAAGTTATGTGGTCAGATGAGACCAAAATAGAACTTTTTGGTCTTAATTTCACTCGCCGTGTTTGGAGGAAGAAGAATGCTGAGTACCATCCCAAAAACACCGTCCCTACTGTGAAGCATGGGGGTGGAAGCATCATGCTTCGGGGGTGTTTTCTGAACATGGGACAGGACGACTGCGGTGTATTAAGAAGAGGATGACCGGGGCCATGTATTGCAAGATTTTGGGGAACAACCTCCTTCCCTCAGTTAGAGCATTGAAGATGCGTCGAGGATGGGTCTTCCAACATGACAATGACCCAAAGCACACAGCCAGGATAACCAAGGAGTGGCTCCGTAAGAAGCATATCAAGGTTCTGGAGTGGCCTAGCCAGTCTCCAGACCTAAACCCAATAGAAAATCTTTGGGGGGAGCTCAAACACCGTGTTTCTCAGCGACAGCCCAGTAACCTGGCTGATCTAGAGAAGATCTGTGTGGAGGAGTGTGCCAAAATCCCTGCTGCAGTGTGTGCAAACCTGGTGAAAAACTACAGGAAACGTTTGACCTCTGTAATTGCAAACAAAGGCTACTGTACCAAATATTAACATTGATTTTCACAGGTGTTGAAATACTTATTTGCAGCAGTAACATACAAATAAATTATTAACAAATCATACACTGTGACTTCCGGATTTTTTTTTTAGATTATGTCTCTCACAGTGGATATGCACCTAAGATGAAAATTTCAGACCCCTCCATGATTTCTAAGTGGGAGAACTTGCAAAATCGCAGGGTGTTCAAATACTTATTTTCCTCACTGTATTTTTGTCAGTACTCATACATTAAGTAGACCTAATGGCTAAAGCTACAGACAAGTATTAACACCACTACCATACAACATTAAATCAGACAAGAGAGTTTCACTCAGCATGAATACAGCAACAGGGACATCTGATCCGTTAGGACATTTCACCACAACAAGCCGTATTATTGCAGTTGTTTGACTCCTGAGCTAAAGACAAGAGGAGGAGATGCTCAGTTCAGCAGCTGTCACTCAAAACAACCATGGCCACAAAATCACAGAACTTTATGGTTTAAATCTTTTTAATGGAGGAGCAAACTACTGAAAGAGAACAAAACCTGTTTTTTCTTCCAGGCTGTAAATATGTTTATTCCTGCTCTAAAGTTGGACATTTTAACATGGAGTCCTATAGGAAAGTGCTCAGGTTTGGAGCCAGCCTCAAGCGGCCAGTCAAGGTACTACACTTCCAAGTCTGTTTCAATTCCAGCGGGCTCAGATTGCCACTTGGTGTCAACTAGTGGAGAAAAAAAAAGGGGGGGGGGGATCCATATAATAGATCTAGTTATGTTAACCATAGCACCAAATAAAATATACTGTTCTTAGCGTTTATGTAAACATCTGACCGGTGTGAACTCAAGACACACAATGCAATACAACACAGTCCTGAAGTACATAGCGGACAGTGACCCAGAACAAATGGATAGTGAGTAGCAATGCAGATATCCAGTCCCTGCTAAACCCTTGCTACACTGCTAAGAAATGCACACATCCACACACACGGCCACACACATACACAGTACAGCTGCTGTGTTTCGAATCCAGGCAGAGGCCAGAGCTGTGGGAACAAGCCGAGTGCTCAGAGGCAATGCACAATGGCGTCAGTCACAGCAGGCACAAGCACGGCACATACACACACAGAAACACAGAGCTGGCAAGGTCAGATTGATGCATGTCCCTCTCAGCCAGACTCCTCCCTCATGTTCCCCACACCCACAACACAGCATGAGAGAGTCACTACAACTCTGTCATAGATAAACAACATGCAGCCACGTACTGACAGCCCAGCGAGGATCTGGTCAGTCACAACAACTTGCAAAGTTGTCTGCAGTGAAACGCTGTGTGTTGGTGTGAGAGATAGAGGAGATAATGAATACAGAAGGAATGCACACAAGGCAAAAACATCAGTATGAACTGAAGCAGCTTGGGGGGGGGGGTTGAGAAGGTTTGAACTTTAACATAAACCTTTGTTTCAGAAAGGTAGTTACAGTGCTACAACATCCTTTTCACTGAATTTTTACAAAAATGTGGATGCGTGGGTGGGTGAGACTATCCCAGCAAGTTTGTGTGCACAATAACTCAAAAACAGTATCTGCTACAGGTCTCCGCACAAACTTTGAAACCCTGTGCATGGGGCATGAACTATTGGAGATTTTCTTTCCCATTCCAAAATGAACCTGTCCAACCTTTATCGATAGACTTAATCTTTAGAGCCTGCACAGACTTTAAATTTATAACTTCATATTCAGTTGTCTGTATCCGAGAATATCTATGCAAGGGACAGATTTTTAACTGATATGTAATGATTCGTCATTAGAAAGAGGGCTGAGGAGAAAATTAAAAATTGAGTCATTCGACAGATCGATCGATAGAGAGAGAGACAGAGACACACACACACACACACACACACACACACTACAAATAACATCAATGACCATTTTTAGGCTGTCTGATATAGCGCAAAACAAAAATACAGTAATATAACTGTAAGGTGTGTGTGTTTGTAAATGAGACTTTGTACAATATTTTATGCAGGTAGGGCAAATAAATGTTTTTTTAAAATCCCCAGAAAACAAAGTTTTGTCTGCCTTGTAAAGACATTTAAACTCAAATGTTACTGTGTGGATCAAATCAAATCAATTTTATTTATATAGTGCCAAATCACAACAAACAGTTGCCCCAAGGTGCTTTATATTGCAAGGCAAAGCCATACAATAATTACGGAAAAACCCCAACGGTCAAAACGACCCCCTGTGAGCAAGCACTTGGCAACAGTGGGAAGGAAAAACTCCCTTTTAACAGGAAGAAACCTCCAGCAGAACTAGGCTCAGGGAGGGGCAGTCTTCTGCTGGGACTGGTTGGGGCTGAGGGAGAGAATCAGGAAAAAGACATGCTGTGGAGGGGAGCAGAGATCAATCACTAATGATTAAATGCAGAGTGGTGCATACAGAGCAAAAAGAGAAAGAAACACACAGTGCATCATGGGAACCCCCCAGCAGTCTAAGTCTATAGCAGCATAACTAAGGGATGGTTCAGGGTCACCTGATCCAGCCCTAACTATAAGCTTTAGCAAAAAGGAAAGTTTTAAGCCTAATCTTAAAAGTAGAGAGGGTGTCTGTCTCCCTGATCCGAATTGGGAGCTGGTTCCAGAGGAGAGGAGCCTGAAAGCTGAAGGCTCTGCCTCCCATTCTACTCTTAAAAACCCTAGGAACTACAAGTAAGCCTGCAATCTGATAGCGAAGCGCTCTATTGGGGTGATATGGTACTACACTCAACAAAAATATAAACGCAACACTTTTGGTTTTGCTCCCATTTTGTATGAGATGAACTCAAAGATCTAAAACTTTTTCCACATACACAATATCACCATTTCCCTCAAATATTGTTCACAAACCAGTCTAAATCTGTGATAGTGAGCACTTCTCCTTTGCTGAGATAATCCATCCCACCTCACAGGTGTGCCAAATCAAGTTGCTGATTAGACACCATGATTAGTGCACAGGTGTGCCTTAGACTGTCCACAATAAAAGGCCACTCTGAAAGGTGCAGTTTTGTTTTATTGGGGGGGGATACCATTCAGTATCTGGTGTGACCACCATTTGCCCCATACAGTGCAACACATCTCCTTCGCATAGAGTTGATCAGGTTGTCAATTGTGGCCTGTGGAATGTTGGTCCACTCCTCTTCAATGGCTGTGTGAAGTTGCTGGATATTGGCAGGAACTGGTACACGCTGTCGTATACGCCAGTCCAGAGCATCCCAAACATGCTCAATGGGTGACATGTCCGGTGAGTATGCCGGCCATGCAAGAACTGAGACATTTTCAGCTTCCAAGAATTGTGTACAGATCCTTGCAACATGGGGCCGCGCATTATCCTGCTGCAACATGAGGTGATGTTCTTGGATGTATGGCACAACAATGGGCCTCAGGATCTCGTCACGGTATCTCTGTGCATTCAAAATGCCATCAATAAAATGCACCTGTGTTCTTCGTCCATAACAGACGCCTGCCCATACCATAACCCCACCGCCACCATGGGCCACAACATTGACATCAGAAAACCGCTCACCCACACGACGCCACACACGCTGTCTGCCATCTGCCCTGGATAGTGTGAACCGGGATTCATCCGTGAAGAGAACACCTCTCCAACGTGCCAAACGCCAGCGAATGTGAGCATTTGCCCACTCAAGTCGGTTACGACGACGAACTGGAGTCAGGTCGAGACCCCGATGAGGACGACGAGCAAGCAGATGAGCTTCCCTGAGACGGTTTCTGACAGTTTGTGCAGAAATTCTTTGGTTATGCAAACCGATTGTTTCAGCAGCTGTCCGAGTGGCTAGTCTCAGACAATCTTGGAGGTGAACATGCTGGATGTGGAGGTCCTGGGCTGGTGTGGTTACACGTGGTCTGCGGTTGTGAGGCTGGTTGGATGTACTGCCAAATTCTCTGAAACGCCTTTGGAGACGGCTTATGGTAGAGAAATGAACATTCAATACACGAGCAATAGCTCTGGTTGACATTCCTGCTGTCAGCATGCCAATTGCACGCTCCCTCAAATCTTGCGACATCTGTGGCATTGTGCTGTGTGATAAAACTGCACCTTTCAGAGTGGCCTTTTATTGTGGGCAGTCTAAGGCACACTTGTGCACTAATCATGGTGTCTAATCAGCATCTTGATATGGCACACCTGTGAGGTGGGATGGATTATCTCAGTAAAGGAGAAGTGCTCACTATCACAGATTTAGACTGGTTTGTGAACAATATTTGAGGGAAATGGTGATATTGTGTATGTGGAAAAAGTTTTAGATCTTTGAGTTCATCTCATATGAAATGGGAGCAAAACCAAAAGTGTTGCATTTAAATTTTTGTTGAGTGTATGAGGTTCCTAAGATAAGATGGGACCTGATTATTCAGAACCTTATAAGTAAGAAGAAGAATTTTAAATTCTATTCTAGAATTAACAGGAAGCCAATGAAGAGAAGCCAATATGGGTGAAATATGCTCTCTCCTTCTAGTCCCTGTCAGTACTCTAGTTGCAGCATTTTGAATTAACTGAAGGCTTTTTAGGGAACTTTTAGGACAACCTGATAATAATGAATTACAATAGTCCAGCCTAGAGGAAATAAATGCATGAATTAGTTTTTCAGCATCACTCTGAGACAAGACCTTTCTAATTTTAGAGATATTGCGCAAATGCAAAAACAGTCCTACATATTTGTTTAATATGCACATTGAATGACATATCCTGATCAAAAATGACTCCAAGATTTCTCACAGTATTACTAGAGGTCAGGGTAATGCCATCCAGAGTAAGGATCTGGTTAGACACCATGTTTCTAAGATTTGTGGGGCCAAGTACAATAACTTCTGTTTTATCTGAGTTTAAAAGCAGGAAATTAGAGGTCATCCATGTCTTTATGTCTGTAAGACAATCCTGCAGTTTAGCTAAATGGTGTGTGTCCTCTGGCTTCATGGATAGATAAAGCAGAATATCATCTGTGTAACAATGAAAATTTAAGCAATGCTGTCTAATAATACTGCCTAAGGGAAGCATGTATAAAGTGAATAAAATTGGTCCTAGCACAGAATCTTGTGGAACTCCATGATTAACCTTAGTCTGTGAAGAAGATTCCCCATTTACATGAACAAATTGTAATCTATTAGACAAATATGATTCAAACCACCGCAGCGCAGTGCCTTTAATACCTATAGCATGCTCTAATCTCTGTAATAAAATTTTATGGTCAACAGTATCAAAAGCAGCACTGAGGTCTAACAGAACAAGTACAGAGATGAGTCCACTGTCTGAGGCCATAAGAAGATCATTTGTAACCTTCACTAATGCTGTTTCTGTACTATGATGAATTCTAAACCCTGACTGAAACTCTTCAAATAGACCATTCCTCTGCAGATGATCAGTTGGCTGTTTTACAACTACCCTTTCAAGAATGTTTGAGAGAAAAGGAAGGTTGGAGATTGGCCTATAATTAGCTAAGATAGCTGGGTCAAGTGATGGCTTTTTAAGTAATGGTTTAATTACTGCCACCTTAAAAGCCTGTGGTACATAGCCAACTAATAAAGATAGATTGATCATATTTAAGACCTAAGTATTAATTAATGGTAGGGCTTCCTTGAGCAGCCTGGTAGGAATGTGGTAAAATAGACATGTTGATGGTTTGGAGGAAGTAACTAATGAAAATAACTCAGACAGAACAATCAGAGAGAAAGAGTCTAACCAAATCCCGGAACCACTGAAAGCAGCCAAAGAGAACGATATGTCTTTGGGATGGTTATGAGTAATTTTTTCTCTAACAGTTAAAATTTTATTAACAAAGAAAGTCATGAAGTCATTACTACTTAAAGTTAAAGGAATACTCGGCTCAATAGAGCTCTGACTCTTTGTCAGCCTGGCTACAGTGCTGAAAAGAAACATGGGGTTGTTCTTATTTTCTTCAATTAGTGATGAGAAGTAAGATGTCCTAGCTTTACGGAGGGCTTTTTTATAGAGCAACAGACTCTTTTTCCAGGCTAAGTGAAGATCTTCTAAATTAATGAGACGCCATTTCCTCTCCAACGTACAGGTTACCTGCTTTAAGCTGCGAGTTTGTGAGTTATACCACGGAGTCAGGCACTTCTGATTTAAGGTTCTCTTTTTCAGAGGAGCTACAGCATCCAAAGTTGTCCTCAAAGAGGATATAAAACTATTGACGAGATAATCTATCTCGTCAATAGTTCAATCAATAGTAGCTCGTAGCTACTCTGCCCTGTGTTGGTATATGGCAATGGAGAACATAAAGAAGGAATCATATCCTTAAACCTAGTTACAGTGCTTTCTGAAAGACTTCTACTGTAATGAAACTTATTCCCCACTGCTGGGTAGTCCATCAGAGTAAATGTAAATGTTATTAAGAAATGATCAGACAGAAGGAGGTTTTCAGGGAATACTGTTAAGTCTTCAATTGCCATACCATAAGTCAGAACAAGATCTAAGGTATGATTAAAGTGGTGGGTGGACTCATTTACATTTTGAGCAAAGCTAATCGAGTCTAACAATAGATTAAATGCAGTGTTAAACTGTCATTCTCAGCATCTGTGTGGATGCTAAAATTGCCCACTATAATTATCTTGTCTGAGCTAAGCACTAAGTCAGACAAAAGGTCCGAAAATTCACAGAGAAACTCACAGTAACGACCAGGTGGACGATAGATAACAACAAATAAAACTGGTTTTTGGGACTTCCAATTTGGATGGACAAGACTAAGAGTCAAGCTTTCAAATGAATTAAAGCTCTGTCTGGGTTTTTGATTAATTAATAAGCTGGAGTGGAAGATTGCTGCTAATCCTCCGCCTCGGCCAGTGCTACGAGCGTTCTGACAGTTAGTGTGACTCGGGGGTGTTGACTCATTTAAACTAACATATTCATCCTGCTGTAACCAGGTTTCTGTAAGGCAGAATAAATCAATATGTTGATCAATTATTATATCATTTATTAACAGGGACTTAGAAAAGAGAGATCTAATGTTTAATAGACCACATTTAACTGTTTTAGTCTGTGGTGGAGTTGAAGGTGCTATATTATTTTTTCTTTTTGAATTTTTATGCTTAAATAGATTTTTGCTGGTTATTGGTGGTCTGGGAGCAGGCACCGTCTCTACGGGGATGGGGTAATGAGGGGATGGCAGGGGAGAGAAGCTGCAGAGAGGTGTGTAAGACTACAACTCTGCCCCACTGGGTGTGTCCTGCTCCGGGGACAGTGTCAGGTGAGGAGTTTGACTGGGACAGTCCACCTGTCAAACTCGGAGGACAGAACCCTCCCCCTCCGGTAAGCGGCTCAATAATCTTACATAGGGATTACATGGCAACCTGTGGCTGCAGTCGCTCATGTCGCGCCCGGGCGAAAAACAAAGAACACTACTTTCTAACCTCAGGAAGGTAGACAACGAGCTACAACCTTATTTTTATCCATATGAGCCGTTCTTTCAGCTGCAAAAATGATACCGACCTGAACGAGTAGGCGGCTGTGAAACATTAGTGTAGGGACCGTCTACAAAGTAGAAAAACAAGACACCAGAAAAAATATTGAATAAATTCAGGTGTGGTGTCACCAAATTCACTGCACACTGCTGGTTATACAACAGCAGTCAGCTTGGAAAAATGTTCAAAAAATGAATTTTATTGCTCATTTTAATGGTGGAAAAAAATAAAAATAAAAAATAAATTAAAAAAAAAAATCACTAAAATTCCATTTTTGCAGATTTTTCCAAACTGAGTGCTGTAGTATAACCACTGATGTGTGCAATGAATTTGGTGACAACACACCTGAATTTATTGAATATTTTTCTGGTGTTTGTTTTTGCACTATAGATGCTTCCGTTGCTTTGCTTCCATTTCACGGCCGCCTGCTCGTTCAGATTAATGTTATTTTTCCATCTCAGAGGACGGTTCATATGGATAAAAATAAGGTTGTAGCTCGTTGTCTACCTTCCTGAGGTGAGAAACTACGGTTCTTTGTTTTTCTACAACGTTTCTCTTAAGATTATCGAGCGGGTTTCTGTCCTCTATGACTTTGACGCCTTCGTTCCCGTTTGACAGATGGAGCTCGGATCACCTCCCCACCTCACCGGCTGTAGTGAACCCCCGCCCAAAAAAACAACAACAAAAAAAAAACAATTTATATATATATATATACATATATATACATATATACATATATATACATATATACATATATATACATATATATATATATATATATATATACATACACACACACACACACACACACACAAACACATGGATGATTTCTATTTCATGAAAGCTGCAATTCTATACTTTATGGTGCATTTTGAGTTATGTCTCTAAGTGTACACAATGTAAAGATATGTCAATTTGTTCAACCAGAACCTCACCAAAAATTTGACAAAACCTTGTCGACAAGAATGATCATGAAGACTGCCTTCGCTTGCTTCTGGTGAGGGTCCCAATTGTGGGCAGTTTGACAATCAGTGGATTCATACTGTAGTTTCTCTTTAAAATATCACTAGAAGACCTAAAATTGTAACCAAGACATTTAAATTCCATCTGAACTGAAATACGCAAAATATGTCTGGAGTGTAACACAAAGTACCAGATTGGAAGACATATTAAATGCAGGTTTAAATGGCTTTAGTTCATAAAATGCAGTACTAATTATCATTATGGTGTATCAAATTTATTATATTTTAACCAGTGGCAAAAAGAGTTACTTCAAATAGAATAATGTACATGTGATTTACTCATAAGTTATGATTGAAATGACCTCAATCTATTAAATGTTGGCTCTTTCAACATTGTTTAATGAAGGCTTTCACTGTATATTTCATGTTTTGATGCATTAATATGATGTATCACTAACACAATCAACACATTTACTCGAGTTTTAAAATGTTCACAATCTTAAAGTTTTGATTTCTGGCTGTTTTCAAACATAACATGGTGTAATGAGTTTGCCGCACACAGAACACATAATACATAATTGAGCAATATAGGATTTACATTATTTTGAACACAAGAGTTCATTCCATGGAAAAAACAACTTCTAATAGAAACATAACTTCCAAATTTGTTTTACCAGTTAGTTTAAGTTATGGATTTGATGAAATGTCACACTAAAAGCGTTACACTCCAGACAATTTTAGCTATATAAATAGCATTATTTCAGGAATGAATGATCACATCGTTCTGATTTTTTCACACAATGTGGCCCTGGTGTCACCTTATAAGATGCAATAAAAATTTTATGTCTGCTGCCTACACTGTTTTAGTTTGAGCAATGATTCAATTTGGCTTCATCTATTTGAAAATCACCCATATATACATATATATATATATATATATATATATATATATATATATTTTAGAGGTGCACCGATAAGGATTTTTTAGGCCGATCACCGATCACTGATAAACTGCTGATCCTGACCTCTCCTGAAAGTTCTCTGTTCTCTCACAACGTCCTGGGTCAACAGAGGCTTAAATTTGGAAGCTTTCAGCTCAAAACAGGCAGACAGTGGCGGCTCAGGGCGCGTCGCGACGTCCCGCTCCGTGGGCAGTCCTTAAAGTGACAGCAACAGTCCATAATCTCTCATCAGCCGTTAAAATTTTCACAGAAAACCAGCTGAATTTCTCGAATGGTGTCCACTTCGATGTGCCTTACAGTTTTTGAAAAAATTTTGATCAAGCAAAGCGTCAGTCTCTCAGGAAGTTCTCAGACAAAGAGATTCCGACAGGAGGGGTGGACCACTCCTCACTCAAAGCCAGCCCACAGGCGAATGACATAACCGGCAGTCGTGAAAAAACTCACGCATGCGCACGAGGGTTCAAGGTTGTCTGATGTAATCGCACGTGATTCAAATCCATATAGTTTTTGAAAAAAATAAAAAGGTACGTTAGTTTTATCACAAACCTCCTATAAATAGACTGCTATTTGATCCAAAATAATAGCACAATGGCTGAGAAATTATGCACAGTGCAAGCTTTGCATTTTGTATCACCAGTTATCCATCTTCATGATGAAGTGGTATAGAGGAGGATTTTCTTAAAAAGAAGACCTGAAAGTTTAGCTACAAATTGCCAGAAGGTACATCTGAGATGCAAGCCTGGATTTGATCTGTTCTGGTGACAGAAAATCCTTCTCTGCTCTACTCCACTATGAAGCTAAGAGTAGTGATGCAAAATGCAAAGCTTGCACTGTGCACAATTTCTTCAATCACAGCCACATAAGACGAGTTGTCTGGGTGTCTTGGTGGCTTTCCTCACTCTTCTACTTCTTGCACAGTCACTCAGTTTTTGAGAACTGTCTACTCCATGCAGATTTACCATAAAGTGCCATACTGTTTGTATTTCTTTGTAATTAATGTAAATAAAGTCCAAGACATTCAGTGGCAGCTTTACCATCAGAGAGCCTCGTCCAAAACTACAACAAAAGACTCCAAGCTGTCACTGATGTTAAAGTGGGCAATACACTGTATTAAGAAAAGGAGTATGTAAACTTTTGATCTGGTTCATTTGGGTAGTTTGTGTTGTCATTATGATTTAAAAGAGTAAACACAGTTGGCTTCACCCAACCACTAACCATGAGTGAAACAAAGTTTTTGTGTTATCATTCATATTCTCTGAAAAATGGCCAAAAAACAACAACAAAAAAAAAAACCTAAACTTCTGCCAGGGTATGTAAACTTTTGAGCACAACTGTATGTCTGTCTTTTAGTCAATCCAGGCTGTGCTCAGGTTGGTCTGGCTGGTCAGCTGCTCTGATGCCCTTCTGAACTGATGCCTGAGAGGAGCTTCCATATTGTGGAGAGGCAGGCAATTGGCCTGTAGTTTTAGCGTGTCGTACCCTTGTGGAGATCCTTCATCATCATGATTGTTCTGCTCTGTGTTAGTCTGTCTGGGCGAGTACCTGCTGTTAGCAGCCCACCTATCTGTGCTGTCAGGTGCTCATGGTCCCATGCTGTCCAGCTCTTCATGCCCAAGACTCGTTCTCAGAATGACATGTGAGGAACTTGAATAAAATTGCCTCTTTTTAAAAAATAAAAAAAAGTTGGGGTTTTTTTTGTTCTTTTTTTTTTTTTACATTTGGGCCATAAAAAAAATATGCTCTGACCTCCAATTTAGGG
Source organism: Thalassophryne amazonica (assembly GCF_902500255.1). Lineage (NCBI taxonomy): Eukaryota > Metazoa > Chordata > Actinopteri > Batrachoidiformes > Batrachoididae > Thalassophryne > Thalassophryne amazonica. The sequence goes on along the minus strand of NC_047109.1, from coordinate 49,805,181 downwards.
GTCTGGTGGTCTGTGGGGGAAAAATCTTAAAATATTAGCATCCATCTCAAGTCACTCTCATCACTTCCTTATTCTGTGGAAGGTCATGGATAGCAGGAACTTATCCCAGTGCACATTGTGTAAGATAACAATAGACAACTATAAGCTAACTCTCTGAGGTCAATAGGCATGCAGGCGTCATGGTTCTATTAATAGATCAGCAAATGAATGTCAAAGACTTCATTCAACCACTACAAACTGTCCGCTTTAAAATGGACTGTCCCAATAGTCGATGTGTTGCACAGCCAATACTAAAGGCTGGAGAAGGTCACATAGGTCTATCTCATCCTCTTTTCAGCACACTGATAGCACTCAGATTGTCTGAGACTTTGCTGCAAAAAGCTGTTCATTTTTTTTTTTACAGACAACACTGGAACAAATGCTTGTAATGTTGACAAAAAATAGGTAGAAGAGCATTTCAACGACAGGAAAACAGTTTAATTTTTTTATTCAGACTTCCCCAAAAGGAATTAGATACATGCTAAAAGAATGTCACCAAGAGCAATCAGAGATTTCTTACGTCCGCCAATCCAGATCCGGATCACCTCCAAAATTTAGTCGAGCCTTCCATGCTCTAATATCCATCTGTGGTGCAAATTTGATGAGAATCCATGAAGTAATTTTGACGTAATCTATCAAAGCCTACCTAAAGTTAAATCTTGAGCGAGAATCCAGATCCGAATGTTGTCAGTTCAGCTGCTCCTGTTATTGGAGTCTTCCATGCACCAATATCTATCTGTGCTGCATATTTGGTGACACTCTGAAATAGGTTTGACGTAATTCTTCAAAGCCTATGCAAATTGAAATCTTGAACCAGAATCTGGATCCAGATATACATCACCTCCACAAAGTAACAGTCTTACATGGCCTAATATGTATCTATGGTTAGAATTGTCAAAATCCGTGCAGTAATTTTGCCATAATCTTGCTAAAAGACAGACAGACAAATAAACAAACAAACAAAACAAGAGCAATGCTAAAAATTACAAATATAACTCATTTGAGCATCTGATTCTCCGCTCTGCCCATGATGCTATGTATTGCCAAGGTCAGAAGAATAAAAATCATCTGTATTACTTTGTCACTGTATATAGGCCCCCTGGCCCATACTCTGAATTCTAAGATGAATCTGGTGCTTTCATCTCTAACTTGTCAACGAGTGCAGATAACATTCTGATTATTGGTGACTTTAACATTCATATAAATAAGCCTTCTGATCCCCTTTGCAAATCATTTGGAAATTGTGGATGCATTAGGATTTCAGCAATGCATTCAAAACTCACTGTTGCTTCAGTGGTCTCTGATCACTCACTTATTAGGTTTACAGTTTCACTGCCATGCTGAGTGGAACAACAACCTTATTTATCACTACGGCGATGCATCAACTACTCAACTATGACTGAACTCGAGCTAGACTGCCTGATATCTTAGCTTCACATTTGGAAAATGCCCAATCAGTAGACAGTCTTGTGAATAGTTTAAACTCAGTGCTGAAAACTACACTTGACACGATTGTGCCACCTTTGTTAACCCCCAACCCCCCACCCAAAAAAAACAAAAAAAACAAACAAACTGTCACCTTGGTTCAATGACTACTGACATAACCTCAAGTATAAGGCTAGAGGTCTGGAACGGAAATGGCGTAGTTCAAAATTAGAATTATTACACCTTGTGTGGCGTGATGCTATCAGACTATGGCATGCACTACTGGCTACAAAGCGGGCCTATTACTCTGATTTGATCAACACAAACAAGCATTACTCAAAGGTCTTTTTTGACACGGCGGCAACACTTATTAATGGACAACCTTCTGTAGTTCGCTCTCCTTTTACAGCACAAGATTTCCTGGATTACTTCGAGAAGAAAATAGAAGACATTAGGTTGAGCATATCCCAGGATGCCTTAATCCAGCCACTACACCCTGCTATTGAGGTGGGTGCCATTGCTGAGGCATTACCTAGATTTACAGAATTTGACAGTATCTCACTAGGCGTGCTGACAAAACTCGTAAGGTCTATAAAAAGCACAACCTGCTTATTTGATCCTATACCAACAAAACTGATTAAGGACCTGTGACCCACTCCTGGGGCGACTGTGCTGGAAATGATTAATCTCTCATTAACTTCTGGAACTGTTCCTCAGTGTTTCAAATCTGCACTGATTAAACCATTACTTAAGAAATCTAATCTTGACTCTAGTGTATTGTAAAACTGTCGGCCAATATCAATTATATAATTTTGCTTTAAAATTCTGGAAAAAGTGGTTTCACGGCAGCTCGTGGACCACCTAACTGAGAATAATCTTTCTGAGCCACTGCAGTCTGCTTTTAGAAAATATCATTCCACAGAGCCAACTTTCACTAAAGTGGTGAATGATCTACTTGCAATGGATTCAGACACCACTACAGTTCTGGTGCTGTTTGATCTCAGTGCTGCGTTTGATACCGTGGATCATCATATTCTACTCGATAGGCTGGAGAATCATTTTTGGATTACTTGGAGTGCCCTTGCATGGTTGACGTACTTGGAGTGCCCTTGCATGGTTGACGTCATTATCTGACCAGTCATTCTCAATGTGTTTTGTACAACAACACTGTCTCTAACCTTAGTGACATGAAATTTGGGGTTCCACAGGGGTCTGTCTTAGGCCCCCTGCTTTTCTCCCTTTATATAGCACCCCTTGGGCACATATTGTGACGTTTTGGGGTTACCTTTCACTGCTATGCTGATGATACTCAGTTATACATGCCGATAACTGCTGGTAATCTCATCTACCTAAAATCCTTAGATTGTCTTGCATCAGTCAGAAGCTGGATGTCTAGCAACTTCCTACTTTTAAACTCTGATAAGACTGAAAAGATGGTTCTTGGTCCAGTGAGACATCAACATTAATTTGACCAGATAACACTTTCCCTAGGCTCATGGGTCATACATCTCACTGACAAAGTGAGGAACCTTGGGGTAATTTTTGATCCTACATTGTCCTTTGACCTCCACATTAGAGATATTACAAGGAGTGCTTTCTTCCACCTGTGAAATATAGCTAAGATTCATCCCATCCTGTCTTTGGCTGATGCTGAGACCCTGATTCATGCATTTGTCTCTTCTAGCTTGGACTACTGCAATTTCTATTTTCTGGTTTACCACAGTCCAGCATTGGGGGTCTCCAGTTGGTCCAAAATGATGCTGCCAGAGTTTTGACACAAAGCAGAAAGTTTGACCACATTACAACCATTTTGGCATCTCTTCACTGGCTTCCTGTACCAGTGAGATCAGATTTTAAGGCTCTACTATTACCGTATAAATCTGTTCACGGACTGGCATCGCCCTACCAGGCTGACCTAATTAAACCCTATGTACCGGCCCGGGCTCTGCATTCAAGGTGCAGGACTACTTAGTGTCCCTAGGGTGAATAAAAAGTCTGTGGGTCACAGAGCTTTCTTTTATCGTGCCCGTGTTCTGTGGAATGATCTCCCTGTGTCAATAAAACTGTCAGATTCTGTGGAGACTTTCAAGTCCAAACTTAAGATGCACTTATTTTCCCTTTTGTATGGCTAGCATACTGGCATAATATGTTTCTATGCTTTTTACTCTTCTAATTAATTTTATTTGGAAACGGAGCAGGCCGTGGCCTCAACTTTATCGAAATTCTGGGTCTTTTAGTGAAGCTTAGGGCTAGTGGCCGGCAATTGCCTTAGTATTTCTTCTGTTTTTCTTGTTGCTTAATGCTGGCAAATTACACTGTATTTATCTTTCTGATGCTTGATTCTGTTTTTTTTTTTTTTCTTTTCTTTTCTCTCTGTTTGAGGTGCAGCTCCATCCAGAGATGGGTGTGGTATCTGTTCCGGAAACCGTCCTCTGCACCGGCAACATTTCCTGTATGTTCATTTTGTGAACGGTTTTGTAATTTGTGCCTGTAGCATGGGCAAAGCAGAGGGTCACCCCTTTGAGTTTTGTCTGCTTGAGGTTTCTTCCTCAGAGGGAGTTTTTCCTTACCACTGTTGCTCTGGGGGTTGGTAAGGTTAGACCTTACTTGTGTGAAGTGCCTTGAGGCAACTTTGTTGTGATTTGGCACTACATAAATGAAAATGAATTGAAAACTGAAATTTAAAAAAAATGTAAAGAGCAATCAGAGATTTCTTATATCCACCAATCCAGATCACCTCCAAAATTTAATGGAGTCTTCCATGGTCTAATATCTGTCTGTGGTGAAAATTTAATCAAAATCCATGCAGCGCAACACAGCCAGATGAAGTACGAAAGAAAAGCAAAGCACAAATGTTTGGTAAAGAAACCGCTGATGTGCTGCTCTTGTTCACTGCGTTGCCACCGCACTGTGAAACACTTAGACTGCGCAAACTAGTGTGCCGAGAGAGAGGCGACACGAGTCGGGGGAAAAAAAAAAAAAAAAAAAAAAAAAAAAAAAAAAAATCGGTCACATGACTCATGGTGCCATCTTGGGTTCAAAATAGTGTTCGCTGTTAACCTATCTGCATGTAAATCCAGCTATTTTATTCATTTATTCGCTGAAGATACCGGGTTGTTGGGCATTTGGAGGCACAAATAGACACAGCAAGGGCATCAAGATATACAGATTCCCTTCAGATCCGAACAAAAGAAAAATTTGGGAAAATAAAGTCAGCTGTGTGGGATGGAAGCGACTTCATCATCAAAGCTTTGAGAGGTAAATTTATTGTTCAGTCCCATGTACAGTAAAACTCACTAAAACCGTCATCATATAAACTGGATATTCACAGTTATTAGTTTTTGTATTGTTTTCCATGTAATAAACATTGAATATAACGGATTTTGTACAATGGATTTTTCCCTCACATCAGATAAAATGTCCAGTCCGATCGCAATGTATTTCCATTAAAACCATGCATGTGGGACCGGAGTCATTTCTGTGAAGTCTGACCATTTATTTTTTTCACACCGTGCTCAGACTGGGCTGTGATTTGACACTTTGCTGCTTTCAATCATTCGTCTGCCATCATATTATAACAGTATTTGCAGTGCGCACGCTGATTACAAATGGATCAGAAAGGTCTGCAACTTTACAGCACAAAGTCGATAAAAGAGGAACTGTACAGCTTACCTTTGATTTGGAGGTGATGATTGTAGAAAGAAAAGCTTGTTGAGGGTCAAATTAGTCCAAAATAAAGCATAATTCAGCTACGGAGAAATTTAAAACTGTCACGCACATCATTGCATGACACAGAGTTACAGAGCTGCAGCTGCATAAATCAGGCTTTAAATTAATTAAATAAATGATCATATATTGTAAATTTATGTAAATTTGATAGCTTATCTATTTTTTTAATTTATATTATAGTACCTGTAGCTAGATGTGTTACTGTATGTGGTTAAATGATTTTAAAAGTTTTTGAAAACATTAAAGGTTCATTCAGGAGTTCAGTGCAGTTGGGCCCAAAATAGCGCCATGTTCTGAGTTGATGCCACTTTCTCTGTCTTGGCAAACTAGCGCACCCCCCCACCACATCCAGTGATACATTGAAAATATCGGTATGCATACCGAGCGTCTTATACTGGCACTGCGACAATACTGTCATTGGTCACAGACCCCTAGCGTCAATAACTGTCACAATTACAAAAAAAAAATTTCAAAAGAACAGAACATAAAAAAAACAAAAGGAGGAGCACAAACATCATGTACTGCTATGTTGACGCTTCCAAATCACAAGGTTGCATGTAAATGGCCAGCGTGCCACTACAGTCACTTCAATTAATTAACAAAATGAGCTCCAGCTTGCAGCAGAGTCATGTTGCTGCAGTTGAGACATGTTGGCTGTTTAGACTAGTGTGACATTTCACTGCATACCCTCCATGTATAAAGAAAACATCAAATGAGCACCATGGGCAGCACAGTGGCTTAGTGGTTACCACTGTTGCCTCACAACAAGAAGGTCATGAGATTGATTCCCACCTGTGGCCTTTCTGTGTGGAATTGCATGTTTTCCCTCTGGGTGCTCTGGCTACCTCCCACATTCAAAGACATCCAAGTTAGATGGATTGGAAACTTTAAAAATTGTCCAGGCCTCCCTTGTAAAAGAGATCTCTAGCTCAATGGGACTAACCTGGTTAAATAAATAAAATAAAATGAAGAGACGTTTGTTAAACACCACTGTTTCATTTCAACTGGGAATGAAGGTGGTCTTGTTACAGTTCCTGCCATAACAAATCCAATCACAACTTCAACAAGAGCACCGCGCTCAGAGCGCAAACCTCCGCCAACACTAGTTTCCAATTCCACAAATTTTTACCTAGAAAAAAATGTTCAAGGCCAAAGTCCTGTTAGAAGTTAGGAGTATGTATTTAGTTAGTACATTTGAATTTGGGATGGGACCGGTCCGGGATTGGTATCTGGTTCCAATACCGTCGTTAATTCACGTACTGGAAAATACCAATCCAACCCGTGACATTTCCCGATACTGGAGAAGGGGCACTTGTGAATCCTCTGAAGTGCTGTTTGCTCTCTGCTTGTTTACTGCCGAGCGGGAGGAAGGAGGAGGTTTTTGAAGCCAGGCTGTTTGAGAGAGCTCTCTTCCGCAGTGTTCTTGCCGTGGTTAGCGGCACATTTCTGCCCAGCTCTCAGGTTCAAATTGCCTGTTCATCAAGCACGGATTTGCTGAAAAATTAACGGAATTGTTACTGAAAATGTGTGCTAGCCACTTCACTGTCCCGAGGCTGAAATACGCCAGCTCAGTGTGCAGATGAGGAGGAGAAGGTGAACAGAGATTCTGTCCTCTGAAAGAAAAAGTCTCCATTAAAATCCTGCATGTGAGTGATGACATTTATTTTACAGTTGAAAGGCTTCGTGTTTCCCAAAAGTTAAAAGTTTGTGCAGCACGAAAACAGCGAGAGAAAAAGAGAGAGATGGAGGGAGAGAGTAAGCGACCGAGAGAGAGTAAGCGAGAGACAGAAAGAGAGAAAGCGAGTGAGAGACAGACAGAGAGAGCTGTCTTTTCTCTTTAAGTCTATAAAAATATGGCTATAAGAGTCTATAAAAAAAATAAATAAATAAAAGTACTTAATTCTTTCACCAAAACATCAAATCTAGGCTTTCATCTTAGATGCACCTTCTGGCAAATTGTAGCTCAACTTTCAGGTCTCTTTTTAAAGAAAATCCTCAAAATCAACAATAATGATAATATTAAAGCAAACAGAGCTCTGGTATCAGATCGGAAAAGCTGTAAAGCCTACTTTTAGTACACAGAAAATTCACAAGAGGTATCAAAAAGGGAATCGATAAGGAATTGGATCGATAGATAAATTCTTATCAATACCCATCCCTACTAGGAACGCAACCACACACGTCATTCAAATGAAATGACAATATATGAAATGCGCATAATATTCTATTTTAACATATACTCAACAAAAATATAAACGCAACACTTTTGGTTTTGCTCCCATTTTGTATGAGATGAACTCAAAGATCTAAAACTTTTTCCACATACACAGTATCACCATTTCCCTCAAATATTGTTCACAAACCAGTCTAAATCTGTGATAGTGAGCACTTCTCCTTTGCTGAGATAATCCATCCCACCTCACAGGTGTGCCATATCAAGATACTGATTAGACACTGATTAGTGCACAGGTGTGCCTTAGACTGTCCACAATAAAAGGCCACTCTGAAAGGTGCAGTTTTGTTTTATTGGGGGGGGGGGGGGGGGGGGGGGGGGATACCAGTCAGTATCTGGTGTGACCACCATTTGCCTCATGCAGTGCAACACATCTCCTTTACATAGAGTTGATCAGGTTGTCAATTGTGGCCTGTGGAATGTTGGTCCACTCCTCTTCAATGGCTGTGCTAAGTTGCTGGATATTGGCAGGAACTGGTACACGCTGTCGTATACGCCGGTCCAGAGCATCCCAAACATGCTCAATGGGTGACATGTCCGGTGAGTATGACGGCCATGCAACAACTAGGACATTTTCAGCTTCCAAGAATTGTGTACAGATCCTTGCAACATGGGGCCGTGCATTATCCTGCTGCAACATTAGGTGATGTTCTTGGATGTATGGCACAACAATGGGCCTCAGGATCTCATCACGGTATCTCTGTGCATTCAAAATGCCATCAATAAAATGCACCTGTGTTCTTCATCCATAACAGGCACCTGCCCATACCATAACCTCACCGCCACCATGGGCCACTCAATCCACAACATTGACATTAGAAAACCGCTCACCCACACAACGCCACACACGCTGTCTGCCATCTGCCCTGGACAGTGTGAACCGGGATTCATCCGTGAAGAGAACACCTCTCCAACGTGCCAAACGCCAGCGAATGTGAGCATTTGCCCACTCAAGTCGGTTACGACGACGAACTGGAGTCAGGTCGAGACCCCGATGAGGACAACAAGCATGCAGATGAGCTTCCCTGAGACGGTTTCTGACAGTTTGTGCAGAAATTCTTTGGTTATGCAAACCGATTGTTTCAGCAGCTGTCCGAGTGGCTGGTCTCAGACGATCTTGGAGGTGAACATGCTGGATGTGGAGGTCCTGGGCTGGTGTGGTTACACGTGGTCTGCGGTTGTGAGGCTGGTTGGATGTACTGCCAAATTCTCTGAAACGCCTTTGGAGACGGCTTATGGTAGAGAAATGAACATCCAATACACGAGCAACAGCTCTGGTTGACATTCTTGCTGTCAGCATGCCAACTGCACGCTCCCTCAAATCTTGCGACATCTGTGGCATTGTGCTGTGTGATAAAACTGCACCTTTCAGAGTGGCCTTTTATTGTGGGCAGTCTAAGGCACACCTGTGCACTAATCATGGTGTCTAATCAGCATCTTGATATGGCACACCTGTGAGGTGGGATGGATTATCTCAGCAAAAGAGAAGTGCTCACTATCACAGATTTAGACTGGTTTGTGAACAATATTTGAGGGAAATGGTGATATTGTGTATATGGAAAAAGTTTTAGATCTTTGAGTTCATCTCATACAAAATGGGAGCCAAACCAAAAGTGTTGCGTTTATATTTTTGTTGAGTGTAACAACAGACAAAAAGCACATAGGCACACCCTCCTAAAATATGAATCACTGTCTCATATGCAAATATACCGTTAATTAATATGGTCAGATAAACTTGTGGTTGTCTCTATACAAGCAAAAATTGTCAAATGAACTCCACTTAATGGACGTCAGACAGGGAAGCAGCACAGTCCTTGTATCAGCCTTTGCGGAAAATGGATATACTGTGTTTTCAAGATTTCTCTGACACAAATGAACAGGCAAAAACATTTCCACCCACCCATACACTCTTTCTGAAAGACATCTCTTCCCATCATCAGAGGAATGAGCCCATTTGCAGATACTCAACAACCAAATCTCAAGGGGAAAAGCACAGGTAGGAGGAGGGGGGGGCTGTGGAGGAGGCAGAAAACAAATGTGGTACAACTGATCTGGCTTCCAAACTGACATGTCACAACCTAAGGCCTGTCTCATACTCTTCTACAGACACTCCTCCACCCTCCTTGTCCTATTCCTCCTCAACATCTTCGCCACACCCACGCAGGAAATGTTTAGTCCAGTCTCATTCCACCCAAAGATAACACTAAGTAGACAAGTGGTATGTTATCAGTTTATACCATGCTACAAATATGTACATCACAATAACATTCACATTCTTTCCACTTTGTCAAATTGATCAAGTAGTGATAAAATTTGCAGTGCCCAAGGCTTTTGTGAAACCACCACAGACAGACCAGCATCAACAATACTAATGTAATGCTGCGTTTACACGCAACGACAAGTCATGAATGCCACAAAGTATACATTCTTGGCCGCTGACCACGAATGTGATGATTTGAGGCAGAGGCGTCAGGTGTCCTCAGGAACTGCTGCAACCTGTTACCATGTGTTACGATTAATGGCACGTGTTGCTGGAGAATTATCAGGAACCATTACACACGGTCAAGAATAATGTTTTTTCATTCATTTTCTATACCTGCTTATTCCAATCAATTATCATGGGGGCTAAAGTCTATCCCAGCAGTCATAGGGTGAGAGACAGACTACACCCTGGACAGGGCACCAGTCTAGATAACTGGATGTCATCTACAGACTGCAATAAAATTCGAGAAGGCAATCACAATTTTAGTTATCCACTTAAAATAAAAATCCTATGTCATATTATTTGAAAATGGGGATTGTTACACTTTAACAGAATACAGACTGGCACTGGAGGCGCTGTGATTAATTGGCTAAAACTTTATAAACAATTTGCACAAACTGAGAAGTATAAATTATTCCACAAAATTACATGCAATGTTCCACAAAGGTCAAAATTCAATTTCAATTCAATTTATTTATATAGCACCAAATCACAACATAACACGCCTCAAGGTGCTTCATGGTTGATGTCTGGACAAAAATTACACATTTTCAGTTTCAGGCTGATGAGGCTGTAAGTCTGCCCACTTGATATTTCACTTTTGATGAGCTTTGTTTGTCATCTTTGGCCATCCACAGTTCAACTACTTTGCAGCAATTCTCCCTAATGCTGCATTTACACATAGGTAGGACGTGTCATATTTGCGTCATTCTTGGCACATTCCTGACATTCTTAATGTGACTTAACACATCTGAATAGGTTTCTTAATAGTGCGTGTTGGTGTGTGATATTTGTGATCCAGCATTAACATCTGCAAATCAGACACAACAACGTTATTCCTTAAGTATACGTATGTGTGTGATAAAGATGATGGTCCTGTAGTATCCACTCCAACTTGCCTCACATTGTAGTATGCACTACAATGTGAGGTTAGTGGGTACAGTACAGTAAGTAAGTACAGTAAGAGGAATGCCACTGTTCAAGGACACAAATGCACCTCTCCATCAATCTGACTGCTTTGTCTTGGTAACTGATGCTGCAATCATAAAAGCCGACCCTGGTCCAGAGCCAGTTATGACTTAGCCTGCATATTTGTTCAAATTTCATCTCAGTGAACGATTGTCCATAAGACAGCCTTTAATTCTCTTCCACATCAGATGATATAGTAACGCAGTCACATACAAAGAGTCACATGACTGCTGTCAGTGCAACTCTGCAGTTCACAGGCTGCAACTTCACTAAGATGGAGCACTGATGGATCTTGATTATAATCTCAACTGATGCTGAGTTTATAAGATGACATGCACATCAGTGGTGCTCATGGGTGTTCAATGCATGGAAAAAAAGGTATGTCCAAAACCTTTCTTGTGGGACAAGTTGTTTTGCAAGTCAGAAGTTCAGTTTTCAAGTCTGAAGGTTTTACATTCAAGTTGAACTGGACAAAATGACATCCATCCTCTCCATAACACGTGATTGTACAGGGTCGTCATAGAATGCTACAGCTATTTAATGTCTCATTAGCATATACAAATAGAATATTATACTTGAAACATTCTAGCTACAGGACACTGTACATAAGGAGTTCTCTATATATATATATATATATATATATATATATATATGTTCTTTTGTGAATTAATTTTCTCTACCTGTTCTTTTGTGATATGATTTGATGGCTCAGTAGTCAAATCAAATTTCTTCATACACAGACACACACAAGAGCTCCACACCTACAAACAGTGTCACATCTGTCTCTAGCTACAACAGGGCTCGAAATAGTACGTGCATGTGCTCGTTTGTGCACACATTATTCGAACGATGCACGTAATTTTATACTGCACTTGCAGTGGTGCAAGTAAATTTATCCAAGTTTTAACAACTATAAGCACCAGTAGAACGAACCAATAAAGGAATAAATAAGGGAAAAAACAATTTCCAGTGTGTTGTCTTCATCTTCCCTGCATTTTATGACTCTCACACACACGGAGCAAGTTGCTGTGCTCCATTTGTTGTGTTCGCACGCGCACATGTAAACCAAGAAAAGAAAAAAACTGGCTGGCTGTGGTTCCTCTCTCTCTCTGCCCTCAAACTCTCATCGTGTTATAAACCAGTCACCATTTGTTTTATTATACGTCTGTGTAGTTAATAAAATTAACTTCACGGACGATTAGTTCGCGCACACGTGAAAGAAAAAAAAAAAAAGAAAAACGGCTGCCGCTGCGGTTCCTTTACAGAACCCGGGAGAGGTCACTTAAAGTGATATTTTTTCTGGCCATGATAATTTGTGCGCATGTTTTCCTTTAATTGAGCCCACGCATTAATAAAACATGCTCTCAAATTAATAAAACGTGCACACATTTTCCTGGCCGTGATAATTCGTGCGCAGTTTCCTTTAATTGAGCCCTCGAATTAATAAAACGTGCACACGTTTTCCTTTCGTTCAAAATGAACTACATAATATGACCTAAATTGTCATCCTCACGACGGGGAGATGCTTCGCCCTCAGCATTCTTTTTAATGTGCTTAAACTCCAGATAATGCCATGCTGGGCAGCTGGAGTTCTCTGTATGTCCTTGTGCACCCAAACCATGATGATATACCCTGACCAGATCCATTTCTAATGGGGAAATGAATTACACTGTCTGCTGGTTTGTTGGCTAATAGCCAACAATTATGTGTTAAGACAATACTGAGTGCACGTTTTACAAATTGTGGCCGCGTTTAAGTACATCGTGACCTTGTTTTACTCAAACGACGCTTAAAACGTGCGCACAATATCATAAAATGAGCGCACACTCTCTGCACATGGAAAACATTTTGCGATGACACTTCCACGGCTCCGTAGTTCCTCGCTCTCTCTCCCCTGAAACTGTCATAATTATGTTATAAACCAGTCACCATTTGTTTTATTATACATCTGTGTACTTAATAAATAAAATAATCTTCATGGACGATTCATTCACACGCACACGTGAAAAAATAAAAAACTGCCACTGCTGCTGCTGCTTTCCCCTCAAACTCTCCCCAGAGAGGAGGAGTTTTAAGGTTGATATAAGACTGACTTTTGGTTGTGCAAGTAACTTTTTTTTTGGTGCAACTAATTTTTTTGTTACTAGCACCAGTGCAAGTAGGTTAAAAAATGTATTTTGTCCCCTGTACAATGTTTCATGTTCAACATAAAAAAAAAAAACAGGTTGCAAAACTCACTATAAGTGTCTCTGGTTTCGACACTGTGACCATGAGATTGGAACATTGGCATAATTATGTCAACTTCAACTATGTTCAACTTCAAGGAAAAATGTTCTGATAACAGAACTTTCATTCATTTTCTGATGCTTAGCCAGGTCTGGGTCGCGGTGGCAGTAAACCAAGCAGCTCACCCCACACTTCCCTATCCTCAGCAAAGTCCTCTAACTCTTCCTGGCAGATTCCAAGGCATTTCCAAGCCAGCTGGATCTTCATCCCAGTTGGATGTGCCTGCAAGACCTCCCTAGGGAGACAACCAGGAGACATCCTCACCAGATGTCCGAACCACCCCAACTGGCTGCTTTTGATGTAAAGGAGCAGCGGTAGTCGAGCTACTTACACTGATAACAGAACTTTTTGAAAGCAACCTCTTTTACCCACAACCAAATCTTTAAGACTTGAAGTGAAAGAGGATGGTTCATCGTCTCCCATCCTAGAGTGCCTTAATTGAGAGTGTGGCAACATGATGAGTTGGGGGGGGGAAAAAAAAAAAAAAAAAAAAAAAAACAGTCACGTGACTCATGGTGCCATCTTGTTTCCAAAATAGCGTTCGCTGTTAATCTGTCTGCATGTAAATCCAGTCATCTTATTTATTTAGTCGCAGAAAATGATGGGTTGTTGTGCATTTGGATGCACAAATAGACACAACAAGGGCTTCAAGATAGACAGATTCCTTTCAGATCTGAACAGAAGAAAAATTTGGGAAAATAAAGTCAGCTGTGTGGGATGGAAGCTGACTTCATTAACAAAGCTTTGAGAGGTAAATTTATTGTTCAGTCCCATGTACAGTAAAACTCACCAAAACTTTCATATAAACCAGATATTCGCAGTCACTGGACAAAATAGCCCTAATGTTTTTGTATTGTTTTCCATGTAATAAAGAGCATGTATAACAGATTTTGTGCAACAGATTTTTCGCTCACATCGGATAAAATGTCCCGTGTCACCTGTACCTGGATGTGTTGCTGTATGTGGTTAAATGATTAAAACAAAAATGTTGAAAACATAAAAGGTTCATTCAGTAGTTCAGCGCAGCTGGAACCAAAATGGAGCCATGTTCTGAGTTGACACTGTTCTCTCAATTAGGGCACTCTATCCTAACCCCCCCATCCCTACACTTTAAAAATGTCTAGCTGGATTTTTGTTCTCAAACACTATTATTTATTTATTCATTCATTTATTTTGGCTTGCATTATAAAGACAAAATTCACCCCTTAAAAATACTGAAAAGCAAACTGCACGTACCACAGAATACCACTGTAAGTGAATGATGGGGGACAAACTGCAAATTTAGACCTAGGCCCCATACCCCCCCAATACCATTGTACAAAATCCACACAGAAGCAATCTAGGAGGAGAATGACTGGGCTGGAAGACTCCCACTGTGGCTGAGAGAAAGCGGCAGAAATAGAAACTAAGGAATGGAGTGGGAGCCAAGTATGCTTGGGCGAGGAAAAAAAAAAAAAGAGCGGGAAACACAGGCATGCAACAAAGTAGGAGGGTGAGAAATGGGGATAAAGGATGGCAAAACAAGCACCCAAAGGAAGACAAATTAACAGAACGCCCAAAACATTGGGGGGAAGCATTATTATATATCAGACATTAATTTTACTCAAAAATATTTTATAGAATACCATAACTGTGTGTAAGCCTTTGTCAACAATGACACAGAATTTTGTAAACTTGAGCCAATCATGGTGTCTGACAAACAACAACTTACTACAGAGTTAAAGTTATGATATTGCTTTTACAGAAATCAGATCTTTTCAAAGATGACAATATGCAGGAAAGTTGGAGGTAAACTGATGGCCTAAAGTGCATATCTACAATTTGACTTCATTGAACTGAAAAATAAATAAATAAACAAACAAACCCATAACACCATCAGTGTGGCCTTTCAGAGAAATACTGAGTCATCGCCGGCTAACACAAATCCCACCTGGTTACAAAGCATAGTGTGACAGGTGGATGGTGGATGAACTCCTTCACATATTCGTCATGTGCCAGTTTTCATTGTCTCTTCCAGGAAGCCTCATCTCACCATATGGCAACGTACAGTATAACTAGGTCCATTAGTAATTGGACAATGAAATTTCATTTTGGCTTAGGGCTGTGCAATATGACAATATGTAACATATGACCATAGAAAAATGTCTGTTTCATGTTATGCTCCATCATTCATTCTGCTGTACAGTGTTCTGTTTTGCAAGATCTTCTCATTCTGCACAGAGTGATAAATCTAGTGCACACGCACTGCCTCAAACCCCTCCTCACTGTGTCAGTGTGAGTGGAGCAGAGTCGAGCCTATCAAATTTCAGTGCGGCTGCAGATCACAGATGAAGTGAAGCAGAAAACTCTGCTGAAACCTTCAACGACACACTAAAGAAATAGGCTTTCCACACAGTTGTGCAGACGTGGCTTTATTAATTTATGCTTTGGCGTGTAACCACTGTGAAATATTTGGTATTTTAACAGCTTATTTCCCTGAGTAAGTGCTTTTTCCGCCTCAGGCATGCTCAGTCTTCCCCATTTATCATCCATCTGATTATTATAGCAGTCAAAACGGGCAGTGTGCACTCATGTCTTTTGGAGGTATCACCTTGAAGGGAGGTCTGAATGGTAGGGTCAGTTTGATTGGTTGAAAGTCTACCTTAAATTTATATTTTTTGCTTTTTTTGTTTTTCAGTTGAAGGACTTTGAAAACTGAAGCTATGTTTAAAGAAAATCCAGTTAAAATGCCAAAAAAAAAAAACCTACACACAATGCATGATGTTTCAAAAGGCAAGGAGTAATTTTTACATGCATCATTTTCCCAAAGATGGAATAAGTGGAGAAAAATTAGCAAATATGAGTGAATACCTTTTATTTTTTAGTATATCATTTAAAATGGAACTTTAAAAAAAAAAAAAAAAGGCCTTTCCTTGTGATAACTGTATATAAAGTAATTCACTAAATTTACAAAAATGTACCAGATAGTGACCAGGATATGAATGACCTATTCACCTATTCAGCCCCGCCCACAGAGGCCTTTCCGTTTCGTCTTAGGACCTCCGGTGAGCGGTGTTTTCAATATAGAACAACAGAAGATATTACATGGGTAGAAACAAAAACCTTTTAGAAAAGCTCAAAGGGATCGACTCTGGCTCACCCACAGGTCATAACAGAGCAGGAAGGTGACATGAAAAAGTGGCCCTCGATTATTTTTAACTACTTTGTGTTGTCACTCAGCGTGGATGGTTATGCAACGTTAATATACGTATGGAGTTATTTCATGCAGGGATTGGTTGTATCAAACACCAGAAAATGAGTAAATAAGATAGCAGCTAACGCTACAAACACAGCTTACCCGTTTGTCTCACTAGCATCTACCGTGGCTTCTTCAACGGAGCGTTGTAGTCCAACCATTTCTCTGGGTAAAGATCCAGTGGTGTGGGGTTTTCTCTCCATAAAATAAAAAGAACAGACGGGGACGTCTGGGGGATTTTTCAAATTCAGCGCCTTTAGCCAGCACCGAAGATCCTCATCTTTCAGTGGAGGAGGGAACAAGTTAAATGCTGGTCCACAGCACTCAGATCTCTCCGTTTCAAGTTCAAAACATCGTCTGAAAGCAATAGGTTTCCTCTTCTTCCAGTTGTTGTGGCAACCAAGAAATGAACAATTAATGCTGTTCATGTTTGGACACTTCTAGCGTACTGTGTTCCAACGTAGCTAATCATCGACGCAGTGACAAACCGGAAGTTGCTTGACAAAATGGAGCCGCCCACCCTGAACAAGGTGAATATAATGAGATTTTTGTCATATTATACAGCGCTAATTTGGCTTTGCACATCACCACAATGGATTTGAAGAACACTATTAAGATGCGATAGATTGACAACTTCATCTCAGCTTTTTTATCCAAATTCAGTTGTGGTGTAGGAACGACTCTTGTTACATACGCACGCACGCACCCTCAAGTCTAGGTATTCAAAAGGATCTCAAACATATTTATAAATGTAATTAATTGCTGTTCTTAAATTTTCAGTCAGGGATGTAGGTCCTATTTTTCCCCTGCAGGTCTGAATGAAAGTGTTGTAGGTCTTGTCATGCTGAAAATTTTAGACTTCTAGATGCAAAATTGTGCAATCTGGTGCATTCTGACACCCTTAAAGTAGACCTGCATTGAAAAAAATGTGGTCAGATCTCAGAAAGAAATAGCTGATATGTATTTGTAAGACCCTTATGAATGCAGTAAAGTAAATCTGTAAGCCCAAATTTGTAATTCAGCATAGAAATCTTCATTTAAAAATGAAATTTGCAGCTAAAATCTGGCCCTCAGTGAAAACTGTTTGTACGTCCGGGTCATTGCATTGACGTCCGGCAGAAGACGGAGCACTCCCGCCTTCAGTCCGATCACGCATTGAAATTTGTTTTATCTGTTAGTAATGTTACTGTTATACACATCCTGGTTTCAGCATCCAAAAGTAAGCTGCAGTGAATGTGAGATACAGCTCTGCATGCTCAGATCAGCGGCGACAATCGACAGCGGGTGACGTTCTTTCCTGACGCCTCTCTCTCTGCCTCCGCTGCACTTACTGAGTCTGCGTGCTCGGTAAATGCTGAAGCGGGCCACTCACATAGTGCCCATGTCTGCTGTGCAGCCGGCACCACCTCTCTGTCTACTGAATGGAGGTGCAGCCAACTTGCCAAAAGTCCAGAGACTACACTTGCTGTTTTGATGCGGAGCGGACGGTGACGCCTGTTGCTGCAAGGACAGACTTTCCGCAGCACCGCACGTCTTGGTAATCGGAGCCGCAGAGCTCCGTGGCCGCTGAGAGAGGTTTATATCTTTTTATTGACTTGGACTCTTTGCGGGTCCCGCCTCCGTACCCCGCGACGGTAACACCGGAGGCGAAAGACAGATTTTCAATGCGACACCACTCAATCAAACGGGCGTATGAAAACGTCCCCCAAAATAATTTTCAAGCACAAATAAAAGAAATGTGTACTCACCAAACATGCCACAAGACAATATGAAGTTTTTAAAAAGTAGATCCTTCCGTATAACACAAGAAAAAGGTGCAGATGCAAACTGACGTAAATCCACAAATTACAGTTGGCGTGCGAAATGCATGCTGGGATAGGGTCTTTTCCCTGACGTCTCGGCAGCGTCCCGGATGTGATGACAGTTTTGCGGAGGGCTAAATTTTAGCTGTAAATTTGTCATTTTTAAATGAAGATTTCTCTGTTGAATGACAGAGCTGGGCTTGCAGATTTACTTTACTACATTCAGAAGGATCTTATGTGTAAATATGTCATTTTTTGGTCCAAAGATCTGAATGCATTTATTTTAATGCAGGTCTACTTTAATACAAAAGTGTGGGAAAACACCAGGACATACTAAAATGGCTCTCAGATTTTACAGCTTTTCTGAAACTTCAGACAGAATGAAGAAACAACTTCAGTAATACACATGCAGCTTTGGTACATGCTTGAAATATTTTCCACAAATAAAAATTCAATCATCATTTATTGAAAATCAGACAAAGCAGAAAGGCTGAATGAAATTAATGCGCACTACTACAATGAAACTTGAAATCTTTTCCGCTAGTTAGCCACACTAAAACTTCACTTCTGGTTCCGCAGTGAATCATGATGCAATTTGTCAGTTACGTGTCTTGAATATGATGACTTTGTGGCGTGTTCTACTGGTATCGTAACATACTCAACAAAAATATAAACGCAACACTTTTGGTTTTGCTCCCATTTTGTATGAGATGAACTCAAAGATCTAAAACTTTTTCCACATACACAATATCACCATTTCCCTCAAATATTGTTCACAAACCAGTCTAAATCTGTGATAGTGAGCACTTCTCCTTTGCTGAGATAATCCATCCCACCTCACAGGTGTGCCATATCAAGATGCTGATTAGACACCATGATTAGTGCACAGGTGTGCCTTAGACTGTCCACAATAAAAGGCCACTCTGAAAGGTGCAGTTTTGTTTTATTGGGGGGGATACCAGTCAGTATCTGGTGTGACCACCATTTGCCTCATGCAGTGCAACACATCTCCTTCGCATAGAGTTGATCAGGTTGTCAATTGTGGCCTGTGGAATGTTGGTCCACTCCTCTTCAATGGCTGTGCGAAGTTGCCGGATATTGGCAGAAACTGGTACACGCTGTCGTATACGCCGGTCCAGAGCATCCCAACATGCTCAATGAGTGACATGTTCGGTGAGTATGCCGGCCATGCAAGAACTGGGACATTTTCAGCTTCCAAGAATTGTCTACAGATCCTTGCAACATGGGGCCGTGCATTATCCTGCTGCAACATGAGGTGATGTTCTTGGATGTATGGCACAACAATGGGCCTCAGGATCTCGTCACGGTATCTCTGTGCATTCAAAATGCCATCAATAAAATGCACCTGTGTTCTTCATCCATAACAGACGCCTGCCCATACCGTAACCCCACTGCCACCATGGGCCACTCGATCCACAACATTGACATCAGAAAACCGCTCACCCACACGACACCACACACGCTGTCTGCCATCTGCCCTGGACAGTGTGAACCGGGATTCATCCGTGAAGAGAACACCTCTCCAACGTGCCAAACGCCAGTGAATGTTAGCATTTGCCCACTCAAGTCGGTTACGACGACGAACTGGAGTCAGGTCAAGACCCCGATGAGGACGACGAGCATGCAGATGAGCTTCCCTGAGACGGCTTCTGACAGTTTGTGCAGAAATTCTTTGGTTATGCAAACCGATTGTTTCAGCAGCTGTCCGAGTGGCTGGTCTCAGACGATCTTGGAGGTGAACATGCTGGATGTGGAGGTCCTGGGCTGGTGTGGTTACACGTGGTCTGCGGTTGTGAGGCTGGTTGGATGTACTGCCAAATTCTCTGAAACGCCTTTGGAGATGGCTTATGGTAGAGAAATGAACATTCAATACACAAGCAACAGCTCTGGTTGACATTCCTGCTGTCAGCATGCCAATTGCACGCTCCCTCAAATCTTGCGACATCTGTGGCATTGTGCTGTGTGATAAAACTGCACCTTTCAGAGTGGCCTTTTATTGTGGGCAGTCTAAGGCACACCTGTGCACTAATCATGGTGTCTAATAAGCATCCTGATATGGCACACCTGTGAGGTGAGATGGATTATCTCAGCAAAGGAGAAGTGCCCACTATCACAGATTTAGACTGGTTTGTGAACAATATTTGAGGGGAAATGGTGATATTGTGTATGTGGGAAAAAGTTTTAGATCTTTGAGTTCATCTCATACAAATTGGGAGCAAAACCAAAAGTGTTGCATTTATATTTTTTTTGAGTGTATTTGGGATGTTTTGCATTGACTTGGCCACAGTATGTTATTCATGATGACGTTTTATCAGGTACAGATGAGGTTGTAAATGTGTACTGCTGCTGTCTAAAAAATGGCATTGCATTAGCGTCAATGACACCATGGTTCAGAGGCACTTTGCTAAACTAAACAACTACATAGTCACAAACTGCAGTATGGCTTATCAAGCTCAACAATTTCTCAAAGTGGAAATGCATCTTTCTTACTGATGGCAGCACATAAATGTTAAACAACTACGATGTTGTCCACAACCTACTGAAATGCCCTGGTTATTTTTCCACTGACAGTGTAGTTTGTTAAAAATTTTAAGCCAAGAGGCTCTGAGCTTTAGCCTGGAAGGCTGCCTGGCCTGTCGAGTGGTAGAGAAACATTGAACTCTAGACTACTGATGCTACAGAAAGCTGGCCAATGCCACTTTTTAAGCCCGTTATGCAATTGGTAGAGGGAAAAAAAAAAATCAATACGTTTGAGAACACTGCACAGTAGTAAAACACAAATACAGTGGCTTGTAAAAGTATTCAGCCCCTTGGTATTTCACACATTGTAATTTGCTTATTAGGGATGTGAATCATTCAACAACTCACGATTCAATTCGATTCCGATTCTTGGGGTGACGATTCGATTCAGAATCGATTTTCGATTCAAAGAGCTCTGAGAAATAGTTATAGTACTTAAAAATGTTTATGTTTAAGAAAATGCAGCTTTACAAGGTTAATCAAGTGATTCTAGATGTAAATTTACTTATCTGCTTTGCGCGTTCGGAGTTGGCTGGCAGTTTAGCGAAGCGCTGGTCAGTAGTCGGCAGATACCGCTGCTCCGCTCCTTTTAGCTCCGGGTCATAGCATAGCATGTGGGCTTGCGGAGTTGAAGTGTTTCCGAAGTACTTGACTTTCATTTTGCAGATTTTGCACACTGCATAAGTCATATCAAGCTCCTTCTTACGCAGCAAATAATAAAATCCAAAATGCGCCCAAACATTTGCCTTCAGCAAAGATGGTGCTGGCTGAATTAGCTCTTCATCCGCCATGCTAAGCTACAGCCAAAGAACTCTGCAGCTCACGAGTGTTTGAAGCACGCCGGACCCCCCCACCCCCGGGGACGCTGTAGTACGGAAGTTGTTGCCTGACAAACAGTACACGCAACGAGTAAGCAAGAAAATGTTTAAAAAAATCCTTTTTAAAAAAATCGATTCTTGGACATTTTGGATCGATTCAGAATCGTAATAAATAAGAATCGCGATTCGGATGTGAATCGATTTTTTCCGACATCCCATTGCTTATGGTGTTTCAGATACAGAAAGTAAATCAATCAATCAATCAATTTTTTTATATAGCGCCAAATCACAACAAACAGTTGTCCCAAGGCGCTTTATATTGTAAGGCAAGGCCATACAATAATTATGTAAAACCCCAACGGTCAAAACGACCCCCTGTGAGCAAGCACTTGGCTACAGTGGGAAGGAAAAACTCCCTTTTAACAGGAAGAAACCTCCAGCAGAACCAGGCTCAGGGAGGGGCAGTCTTCTGCTGGGACTGGTTGGGGATGAGGGAGAGAACCAGGAAAAAGACATGCTGTGGAGGGGAGCAGAGATCGATCACTAATGATTAAATGCAGAGTGGTGCATACAGAGCAAAAAGAGAAAGAAACAGTGCATCATGGGAACCCCCCAGCAGTCTACGTCTATAGCAGCATAACTAAGGGATGGTTCAGGGTCACCTGATCCAGCCCTAACTATAAGCTTTAGCAAAAAGGAAAGTTTTAAGCCTAATCTTAAAAGTAGAGAGGGTGTCTGTCTCCCTGATCTGAATTGGGAGCTGGTTCCACAGGAGAGGAGCCTGAAAGCTGAAGGCTCTGCCTCCCATTCTACTCTTACAAACCCTAGGAACTACAAGTAAGCCTGCAGTCTGAGAGCGAAGCGCTCTATTGGGGTGATATGGTACTACGAGGTCCCTAAGATAAGATGGGACCTGATTATTCAAAACCTTATAAGTAAGAAGAAGAATTTTAAATTCTATTCTAGAATTAACAGGAAGCCAATGAAGAGAGGCCAATATGGGTGAGATATGCTCTCTCCTTCTAGTCCCTGTCAGTACTCTAGCTGCAGCATTTTGAATTAACTGAAGGCTTTTTAGGGAACTTTTAGGACAACCTGATAATAATGAATTACAATAGTCCAGCCTAGCGGAAATAAATGCATGAATTAGTTTTTCAGCATCACTCTGAGACAAGACCTTTCTGATTTTAGAGATATTGCGTAAATGCAAAAAAGCAGTCCTACATATTTGTTTAATATGCGCTTTGAATGACATATCCTGATCAAAAATGACTCCAAGATTTCTCACAGTATTACTAGAGGTCAGGGTAATGCCATCCACAGTAAGGATCTGGTTAGACACCATGTTTCTAAGATTTGTGGGGCCAAGTACAATAACTTCAGTTTTATCTGAGTTTAAAAGCAGGAAATTAGAGGTCATCCATGTCTTTATGTGTGTAAGACAATCCTGCAGTTTAGCTAATTGGTGTGTGTCCTCTGGCTTCATGGACAGATAAAGCTGGGTATCATCTGCGTAACAATGAAAATTTAAGCAATACCGTCTAATAATACTGCCTAAGGGAAGCATGTATAAAGTGAATAAAATTGGTCCTAGCACAGAACCTTGTGGAACTCCATAATTAACTTTAGTCTGTGAAGAAGATTCCCCATTTACATGAACAAATTGTAATCTATTAGACAAATATGATTCAAACCACCGCAGCGCAGTGCCTTTAATACCTATGGCATGCTCTAATCTCTGTAATAAAATTTTATGGTCAACAGTATCAAAAGCAGCACTGAGGTCTAACAGAACAAGCACAGAGATGAGTCCACTGTCCGAGGCCATAAGAAGATCATTTGTAACCTTCACTAATGCTGTTTCTGTACTATGATGAATTCTAAAACCTGACTGAACTCTTCAAATAGACCATTCCTCTGCAGATGATCAGTTAGCTGTTTTACAACTACCCTTTCAAGAATTTTTGAGAGAAAAGGAAGGTTGGAGATTGGCCTATAATTAGCTAAGATAGCTGGGTCAAGTGATGGCTTTTTAAGTAATGGTTTAATTACTGCCACCTTAAAAGCCTGTGGTACATAGCCAACTAACAAAGATAGATTGATCATATTTAAGATCGAAGCATTAAATAATGGTAGGGCTTCCTTGAGCAGCCTGGTAGGAATGGGGTCTAATAAACATGTTGATGGTTTGGATGAAGTAACTAATGAAAATAACTCAGACAGAACAATCGGAGAGAAAGAGTCTAACCAAATACCGGCATCACTGAAAGCAGCCAAAGATAACGATACGTCTTTGGGATGGTTATGAGTAATTTTTTCTCTAATAGTTAAAATTTTGTTAGCAAAGAAAGTCATGAAGTCATTACTAGTTAAAGTTAATGGAATACTCAGCTCAATAGAGCTCTGACTCTCTAAATCAGGCTTCTCAATATAAAATTCTCTCAAATTATCTTCAATAGACTCAAACCAAAAACAGATCTCTACAACTTGATATAAATTAATTCAAAGTATAAAAGCCAAGATGATGGGTTGCTTAAGTAATCAGCCCCTTTGGAATAATACCTGTAAATAATCAGTTGAATTGCTTGGGGATGTATACATGAGCATCTCCAAATCACCGAATATGTCTTGAACTTTATTTACAACAGTTATTAAGAAATCCAAACAGTATGGTATTCTACGGTAAATCTGTGTGGAGTAGACAGTTCTCATAAACTGAGTGACTGTGCAAGAAGGAAAAGAGTGAGTAAAGCCACCAAGACACCCAGATAACCTAGAAGACGTTTTAGGCTTCTGTGGCTGTGATTGGAGAAATTGTGCACAGTGCAAATTCTGCGTTTTGTATCTCCAGTTATACAGCTTCATGATGGAGTGGTACAGAGGAGGGTTTTCTTTCACTAAAACATCAAATCTAGGCTTGCATCTCAGATGTAACTTCTGGCAAATTGTAGGAGAACTTTCAGGTCTTCTTCATCATGAAGCTGTATAACTGGGGACACAAAATGCAAAACTTGCACTGTGCACAATTTCTCCAATCACAGCCACAGAAGCCTATAACTTCTTCTGGGTTGTCTGGGTGTCTTTCCTCACTCTTGTCCTTCTTGCACAGTCACTCAGTTTTTGAGAACTGTCTACTCCACACAGATTTACCATACTGTTTGTATTTCTTCATAACTGATGTAAAGTCCAAGAGATATTCAGTGACTTGGAAATGTTCATGTATCCATTCCCTGACTTGTCTGAAGAAAACTGGCAATAAAACTGATTTACAGGTATTATACCAAAGGGGCTGATTACTTATGCAACCTATCATCTTGGCTTTTATATTTTTAATTAATTTATATCAAGTTGTAGAGATTTACTTTCAGTTTGAGTCTAAGGAAGATAATTTTAGAAATTTTTACATTGCGAAGCCTGGTTTACTTTATGTATTTGAAATGCCATAAACAAATTAAAACGTGTGAAATACCAAGGGGCTGAATACTTCTGCAAGCCACTGTACATATCTGACTAAGAACGGGGTCAAATATAACGTTTTATTTCTGCTTCTGTCAAACATTTATCATTCAGCCTGTGAGAATGTGCCAGACTCTAATGTGTACTGTCAGCTTGATAGACACACCTGCGCCCAGCAGAAAACTATTTTAGTCTATTTGAAACTACTGTCGGGGCTTTCTTACTGGGAAATCACCTCCTGGTCCCTCATGCTGCAAACACCTGGAATTGTTCTAGCTGACCAGAGACTGCAGTCACCAAGGAAAGGTTCCATTACAGCTGAGACAAAGCCACGCAGTTGAGACTGTTAAACTGCCACTATGACCAAAAAAAAAAGAAAAAAAAAAGAAAAAAAAGAATAAAACGGTTTCATGGTCGGTGTCAAATTCTGACAATTTGTGGTTTTCTGGTCAGGCTGGGATTTGAACAGAGGATCCTCTGGTCTAAAGCCCAATGCTTTAACCACTAGACCATCACCTCCCCAGTAGTAGATCAAGGCATACCAGGATCTGTTGTCATTTTTTAAACCGGGTGGTATCCAGTTTAAAAAAATGTAGGTAAAGAATCACATTTTATTTAGCCAAGTGCTGAAAACACCCAAACATCCCTTTAAGCTGTCTACATCTACAAATATCCTCAGTAACTGCCGGCGGGCATCACACTGAGCACCAAGAGGTGGCAACATCATGATACGTTCGTAAGAGGTTGTCTTGAGCAAATAGCAACAAACGAATCAGTGTGACATCTTTCTCAACCTACAGGTTTGGTTTTCTGTTTTAAAAGCATCCTTCAATTTCAATATCAAATGGAAACACTCACTAAAGGGATTCTGTTCATAATAAGCACCCCCCCCCACACACACACACACCACTCCTGTCCCCCCAAAAGGAGAAAGTCCTTATTGAGCCATGTTGCCTATAGGAATTTATTCCCCATTTCTGCAAGTGTGAGGTGGATACAGACTCCCCTTCAATCAATGGTCAAGGGGGAGCTGGAGCTTATCCCAGCAGTCATAGGGTGAGAGGCAGAGTACAGCCTAGACAGGATGGCAGTCTACTGCAGGGCCACATGTAGAAAGACAAACTCAAATCACCGTGGCGCACACACCTACAGTCAATTTAAGGTTTCCAAAACCTAACCTGCACATCTTTGAAAATGGGAGAAAGCCGGGGCACCAGGAGAGAACCCATGTGAACAAGAGAACATGCAAACTCCACACAAAAAGCATGAGGCAAGAAGCGAACCCACAGCCTTGCTGAGACAATAATGCTAACCACTAATAGTGGAGCAAATAACAGTAACAATCATTCATTTCTGGAAAAGAGCACCAAAATTGGCACACATACGCCAACCAATTGGCCACTTTAATAGGCAACCAGGTAGGGGGTCAATTAAAGAATTACACAGGGGTCACCACCATCTGTAAATTAAATATGGTTTAAGAATTCTACGGTTTAAGAACATACTGTTGTGTAAATGTTTTAAAAAAGACTTAAACACCATGTATAAATGTTATATGATCAGCTTTTGGAGGAGAAACTTAAGTATTATATCACTTAACTTTTATTCACTAATTCAGAGTTTCATAAAGTTTTGAACTTCTAGTTTCTATGTAATTTAAGTCTACATTTTTTATACACCAATCCTTGTGTTTCACAGACAGCTGCTCAGTGTTTGCCTGATCCACTCAGATGGTAAACAGAGTAGGTCCTGATCAGTACTTTGAGACCTTCAGGAAGACATGAGGTTGTGTGTGTTTCTCCGGGTAAAACTGGAGTTGCTTTGGGGAGTCCAGCATAAAGCTTGTGCCAAATCACAAATGCAGACCTGTACACTACAGGCGGTGTACAGATCACACAGGCTGTGGCGACCCTGAACATACAGGGACAGCCGAAAAGGCGACCACTACTTAAACTCCCATTTACTCGTATTAACTCATTTCAAATTATATTACACGATTATTATTAGCTTTACGTTTCCCATTTTCGAACTTGATATATTTTGTATGGACCACAATGGGGGAAAAAACGTTTTCATTTCCTGCATCATTCACGTTATTTTTATTTTATTTACTTTATGTTACACACTTAGAATTGTAATAAATTTAAACAATCATTAATCAAGCTTAAACAAGTTGAAGCCTGATCTGAAACACTTGGTAATAGCTGTGAAAATACAGTGCATGAATGTTAAACACATACATACATACATACATACATACATACATACATACATACATACATATATATATATATACATATATATATATATATATACATATATATATATATATATATATATATATATATATATACACACACACACACACACACACACATAGCCGGAGTGGCTAAAAATCCTTTTCAGGTCATAGAATGTAGTATAACACTAGTACACATTACATTTCAGCATGGACTGTGAATTATAGGTAGTAACATCGCAGTAATACCATGCAAAATGTCCATCTTAAATGCTGACCTCAAGCGTAAGGTTACCTGTAGTTCCGATTTCCATTCATGAGGTCCCTGCCCGGTTCACTTCCCGGATCACAAGTTGTTGAAGATTAGGCACTCTCCTCCGTCAGAGTGGGCAAAGCTCTTCGGCGGCGCTGTCCGACTGCCCCGGTCTGTGCTGCCTGTCAGAGGGGCCCTCTGGTTTGGCAGGCCGGGGCGGCGTCTTAACTCTCACTCCCCGGCGAAAGCTGCTGCGGCGGCGTCGGCGGCTGTTAGCTCGACGAGACGCAGTGGCCGCGAAAACCTGCTGGTTAGCCGCGTTAGCTCGCTAGCTAGGCTGAGCACCGTGGACGAGGCGAGCTGTCAGGATATCATCACAGCGAGGTCAACGGGTTCACACGAATTCCTACAGACAAATGTAACAAAAATAAAAACCTCCAACCGAAGCGTAGCTGGCTTTATTTTAAACAGCAGTTAGCTAGTAGCTGGCTAGCTCGGCTCTTTAGTTGGAATTGTGACAGGCGAAAGCTGTACTTTTACCTCGTTAAAAAAAAACAGCCGATGTCACGGCCCCGTTTTACTAATGCCAACAACGCCGCGTTCTGCAGTTTATGTCACCGTGCCAAAATAGAAGCGTTTGTCCAGCTGAAGGCGCTGATAAATCTTTAAAATATATATATATGTATCTATATCTATATATTCCCCACTGCCTGACAGCTCCAGTGCGTGCGGGGCTTCAGCGAGCAGCTAAATATGGTGAAGTTGCACCGACAGGAAGAGGTGGACACTGCTCCGTGACGTCAGCACGCTCAAACTCCGCCCACAGCCAAAGGCAACCCCGCATTCATTCATCTGTCAACAAATCAGATTCCTCTCGTGCTGCTTCCAGAAATAAAGCAAAAGTAATAGAAAAAAAGAACTTTTATTTTCTTTAAAAAATAACCCTTCCCATCAACACCCCCATACGGTCACATTACAGAGAGCCAAAATAATGTGTCCATTACCTTTCATTCAAATCTATAGGGAAGTGCTGCGATAAGAACCATTTGTGATCAGTGGCTTCATATTGCTTCGTCAGTCTGTGAGGCTGCGCGGAGCCGAGTGGATTCTCTATTGGGTCCACATGATGCATTTCCAGGAGCGACTGCCATTTTTGTCTGCCCCATTTCCAAGGTGCTTTGTGGCTTCTGTGAGTGAAGAACTGCATGTGGCTTCAGTCTTGCTGAGAATGCTGAGATTTTTTTTTTTTTAAGGAAAGAGACAGGGGGTAGAACACTGGCCCCATCTGTCAAAAGCCCAGCAACTTATGAGCCAAAATACATAACAGGTTAATATTATAGTTTTATATATATATATATATATATATATATATATAAAACTATAATATTAGTTAATAGTTAATATATATATATATATATATAGATATATATATAGATATATATATATATATATATAGATATATATATAGATATATATATATATTTACAAATCACCTCGGACACAATGAAGGATCAGTAAAACAGTGTACAAAGGCATTGTGATTATGAAACGTCATAAACATGATTTAAAAATCAAACTTGTCTGATATCTATCTTTTGTTCCCTTTCGGCTCAAAAGGGGCTTGATCCAGACAAGATTGAGGCGCTTAAAGGGCAACTGAGGTGAAATTTGAGACTCTCCCTACAGTGCCCTCTTGAGGATACTCTCTGAAACAAGCCACAATATAATAATAACAACAATAACAACAACAAAAATGAGGGGAGGGAAAAAAAAAACAGGAATTGACATTACACAATCGAGGCAAAATAATAGACAGGCAGCGTTTAGCACAAGGCTCTGACCTCTAAGAAAACCAAAATAAGGTGGCTCAGGATATCCAGTCATAAAAAAAAAAAAAAAAAAAATTTACATGCGTTTCACCCCCCCCAACCCCAACCCAACCCACCCACACACACAAACCCAGAAAGTGACTCGATGAAAAGGCAGAAATAACTGGCCCACCCTAATCTGTGCTGCCCATGCACTCAGAGCACCAATGGGGATTGGCTAACACAGTGTAGGGGGTTGTGGCAGGTACACAATGTTCAAACGGTGAGAACAGAGCAGTTTGGCTTTCAGTGAAATAAGGGAACAAGTGCATTGAGGAAGATGGTCTCAGCATGCAACAATGGCAGAGACGTGTGTGCTTGTGCTGTCTGGTGCGAATGCCTGCATGTTGTGTCTGAGCAAAGAGCTTTTGTGAACAAAGGGCGTCACGTGTAGGATAGGTCTGCATGCAGATAAGTGCGTGGATAGAAGTTGGTAGTGCTTGGTGTGGCACTTTATTTTGGAATGTGCAGAATGATTAGAGCAAGGTCAATTGCTGAGTGACAGTTCAGCTTTGCAGCACTTAAGTGATCGCAGACGTACATTTGACTGCATTCAATCCTACTGGAGTGTTGACCTCGACTATTGCCTTAGTTATCTCTTTGTTCTGAAAGCTATGCTAGTGTGGGTGTGAAAACTTCAAAGTCTGCCTGTTATGCTTCAGGACAAACCGATCACCATTTTGAAATAAATCATTAAGAAAATAAAAAGTGCCTCAAATCCTAAAAGAGCAATGCATACAGAAATAAGATTATCTTTCTGCTTAAGTGCCCCTTTTCTATTGGTTGGCATCACTTTTGGCTGGTTAATAATGCTGGTTTAGGTGCATGGGGTGCAAGTACATTTGATACACGCTTTACAAATGGTCCCTCTGTAATGCTAAACTTGCCTCTATGGGCTAATTCTCTAAGGGACTGGCTAACCTGCACAGAGTGCGGCAGCACGATTCTCCTGTATCTACAGTATGTTACATATGCAGTTTCTTGAACTCTAACATAAAGAGCAGAAGGTGCTAGCTTCACGTGTGCTAACGACCTCTTGTGCAGGACTGGTGCAGCCTACGTGCTATCACTAAGTGCTAATGTACCATACCTCAGACTCCTCAAGGCTGTTTCAAAAACAAAAACATACAAAACAAAAAAAATGACAACATTAAAATAATACATGTAAGTGTGCATGCCCAGGACCACCCCTGAGGATGACTCCATACCAAGGGGCTTGGAACACTGGTGTCTGGCATTCAGATGGCAAAGAGGCAGCATTGTGACGGCAGTTAAAAGTCTTACAATTTTTTTCTATTATCACCTTTTTCCTTCCCATCCGTATTGCATACTTACATATAAAGGAGTGTGAAGGTAGCATAACAATACAATTACATAACAATAACCATGTTTTAAAAATGAAACATAAAAAGAGCAACAGTCCTACCAAAGTAAAAACAACAAAATGACAATATTCATAACCTTTTGAGTGCATGAGGCTGTAGAGTCTGCTTTTGTTTTACAGGTGACGTCTCTTGTATTTGGGTTAACTCACTGGTTGGACTGTGGAGATTGTGTAGTGGGAAGTCATTGGGAATAAGGAATTGGGATGAGGTGGTGTTGGCGGGTAATTTGCCCACTCAGGTAGAAATGAGGTGGAAGGACATGATGATGGCGGTGGAGGCTGATGTAGCTCAGGCGAAGTACATGGTCCTCAGGGTATCATGGTGAATCTGGACAGCTTTGGCCAGTGCCTGGGGATCCCTACCATTACTCTGACCAGAAACATGGCTGCCCTCACCACTGCACAGACACGACAAGGAGGAAAGATGCAGAAATAGAGGTTACTGACATGTTCACAGTTTATCTTTACAAACTCCTCAGCAGGTATTAAGTTTCCACCAAATGTTGTGGTCACAACCCCCCACATGCCTCCAGAAAGTGCCCAGAGGTTGACAGGTTGTAGGTCGATCTGTCACCTCCAGCAAAACCTCTTACAGCACGTATTCTTTTGTTCATCACTGTGAGGGAGACTTCATGGCAGTTCTCAATTACCATGGTGAGATTTTTTTTTTTTAAAGCCGTTTTCATGTAAAATCAGCAGGGGTGGTGGCCAAGTGGTTAATGCGCTTGGTTTCAGTTCGGAAGGTTCTGGGTTCAAATCCTAACCCTGCCACATTTCTCCATGTAATGTAGAGTTGCGTCAGGAGGGGCATCCGGCGTAAAACCTGTGCCAAATCAACATGCAGATCCACCTTGGATTTGCTGTGGTGACCCCGAGTGCAAACAAGGGAGCAGCCGAAGGGACTTACTTTTTTCATGTAAAATCAAATTATGTCCTCATTTCAACAATTTAGGGTGAAATGGCAAAAAGAACACTGGTTCACTTTTTTCTCCTCTATTCACTGGCTTTACAAGGTCCTTTACTTTCACAGTTTACACTGACAAAAATGATAGACTTTCTTTGGTGGAACTCTGATACCAGGACAGCGACCTCTGAACTCGTAAAGTTCCTCTGTCTTGGACACGTCTGACACAGCATCACTATGTGCCAATTCACTATCCTTGTGAACACACATGGGGTTTACACACAGGTGGGATTCAACATGTCTAAACACATTATTTTCTGAATTTGAGTATTTTCTGAAACTAACATGCTCGTAATAAGTGAGTGCGTGGGGCAAAACAAATTGGGGAAAAGTTCACAAAACTGTTCTTGCATGAGGCCCAAAGTTTTACATCTTTTCTGACCACACTCACCTGTCATGTTCTTTATCCACCAGATGGTAACGTGCGCGGAAGGCCACAAGACGAGCATAGTAGGCTGGAGCAGGGATGGAGACTGAGCGGGTACAACGCACATAAGTGTGGCACAACTGGTAGGTTAGAATCTGCAGCTCATCAGCAGTGAAGCGATTGTCGTCCCACAGGACGTAGTAATGAGATGGACGGCTGGTACCCTGTAAATATAAAAAAAGACAACACAAACTAACACGACATCCAAATGGAAAAAAAAAACCTAAACAAATTCCATTTTTGGCATCACATCAATATGTTGCAATTTACAGTTGATTCAAACACTTTACAACCCACAGAACACAACACTTGCCCAGAAAATCATTTATTTTATGATTACCTGTATCCCTGCGTGGCTGCACAGATAAAAATCAAACTCAAAGGGATGGGTGATGCTGGTGTCCACTGTTGTCCCTGCTGGAATATTGCCGCTCTTCCCAATCTAGCAGTGGAAAGAGATGATTACTAAACATATAATAATTAAATATATGGGAGGGGGTGCTGTGACAAGAATGCACATCAAGGCTTACTCTTTCAGACTTGTCAGCACAAAAGAGACGCGTGTGGTGACGCTTCTGGACAACAATGTAGGTGATGCCCGGCTGATAGTCTTTCTCCAGTTTGATGCATGCGTCTCTGATGGCCAGCAGCTCGTAGTGGAGAATCTACATACAACCGTATCATTTATTGGCATGCAACAATACACCAACAGATTGTACAATATTGACGAGAGCTGCACCATGCATTGTTTCCATACTGACATGCCTATGTATTGATTTCAAAGAGGGCACAAAACAGGCCGAGGCATGTACCCTCTAAAATGCAGTGAGTGAAAATGTGAAAGGCCTGACAGAAAAACAGGCAGATGCTGTCATCTAGTAACTCACCAAATTCAAGGATTAGGTTTTCAGAAAATCATCATCATCATATATCAAAAGACTTACTGGGGTGTTAGTTTTTTTCCAATGTAAATTTAACCTTTATTTAACCAGGTTAGTCCCACTGAGATCGACATCTCTTTTACAAGGGAGACCTGGACAATTCTAAAGTTTCCAATCCACCTAACCTGCATGTCTTTGGATTTGGGAGGAAACCAGGTCACCTGGAGGAAACCCACACGAACACGGGGAGAACATGCAAACTCCACACAGGAAGGCCACAGGTGGGAATCAAACCCATGACCTTCATGCTGTGAGGCAACAGTGCTAACCACTAAGCCACCATGCTGCCAAATAAATGATTATATGATAAATGGGCTGCAATTATATAGCACTTTTCAATCTACATCAGACATTGAAAGCTCTTTATGGCCCAGTCACACGGCACTTAACGAAGGGAAGCGAAGCCCTAACGAAACAAAAAATCTGGAGTTTGGTTGGCATCGTGTAACCTTCGCTCATCTTTGTTTCTGCAGTGGTCGCTTCATCAGGATTTTTAAGCTGTCGAAAAATTTGAATGAAGGGCAACGAAAACCTCAATTCCTCCGTATTTCGTTTTGCTGTCATTCTTGACGTTTATCGTTTGCTTAGTTTTTGTAACGTTAGCGTTTAGATTGACTTTGTTCGACCAGATAAATGTTTTCACGCAGTGCAGAAGTCGGTTTCGGAGCGCTGCTGCCGCTGCGTTCATGTACCGTAGGAAATTACAGGGCAAACTCAGCCTGTTTGATTGGATTTTTTTTTATCTGGGTGGGTGGTCAGCTTCAATGGGCTCAAGCACCTTATAGGCCAGAATGAATCTTTTGTGTGGATACAATTAATTATTTTGCCACAAGCAACTGCTGAATTTGAAACAACAAAAAAGTTGTGTAATTTCTGACGGTACTTGGACGCAGCGACAGCAGCAGCTCCTGCGTGCGCTTATTATTTTTTATTAAATATAACAATATGAGTGTAGGAATGACAATCCAGCCCTTATGTACATGTGGCAACAGGTAAATATAATTCAAATGATTATGTAAACAGCTGTTCTGGAAGGCACAATTCACATTGTGGATCAGCTGGTGGAAATAACCGCACATGGGGAGTCAATGCACGTTCACATGGACTGATCAATTTCCTGCTCTGATATATTCAATCCATCTTTGCACTTATATTTTTTCCCCGTTTTGACAGTTTTCTGTTATAAATCAATATATATAGCTTAGTAACATAATACAGTGATACAGTAGTGACCACGGCACACCAATTTCTTTTAATTGGAGCAAGATGGAGCGGGCAGCATGTCGGCAGACAGTGCGGATTCTGATGATGAAGGAGACGATCCCACTTTTGTTCTGGACAAGGAACCAGAGCAGGTGGGTCCACCGACGTGTGCACAGATCTCCACAGCTTCTGTCTGCAGTTTCTCCATGACTCAAGCGCTATGAGCTCCGTCCCAGCGCCGAGTCCTGGAACTCAGAAATGCAGACACACACTGCTCCAGCTGTGGCTCCAGGCGCGTTTCATTTAATGCGTCGAGATCAGCGTTTGCTTTGTTTTTTTTAGTTCCTCTTTCGTCTGTTTTGCGCTTTTGCTTCACAGGCTATTTGGTGATAAAGCTCTTTCATCCACTTTTTCTCAAGGAATTGTGACTTTTTTTTTTTTTTTTTACTTTTTTCCCTTTGTTCAGGAATCGTCATGTGCCGTGTGACTGGGCCATTACAAATAATGTGAGGGTGCTGCCACACAAGGTACTCACTACACACCGGGAGCAACGAAGGGATTAAGGACCTTGAACCAAGGATCCTCTGGTCTCAAGCCCAACACTTTAACCACTAGACCATCACCTCCCCTGATGATTAAATGATTTCCATATAAATGATGATTAAAAAAAGTCGGGTCAGTATTTTGGTCCTTGAATTTTCCTGATGACCTTTAAATCGTCCCCCTGCAGCAGAACAATGTTTCCATCCATTTCTTTGTAGTTTCAACATGGCGCGGCGTTTGCAGTAAAGCGGCATGAGCGGCGTACATCAGTCTCGGATCAGGACTCGAAAATGTGAGACTTAATATTCACTGTGGCATCACATCAGAGACATTTCCAAACGATATTACAAATACGACCATTATGAAATCAGATCATAAAGTAAATCAGACACACGCCAAGGAAGTAAACACCCCGAATTCAGAGAATTCACGGAAAACTCCCATCACTGGAAGATGCAACCTGGCCGTCTCCCTAGAGAGGTCTTCCAAACATGTCCTACTGGGAGGAGGCCTCAGGGAACACCCAGGACACACTGGAGGGATTACACCTCCCAGCTGGCTTGGGAGCACTTCAGGATCTCCCAGGAAACATTATAGAACTTAACCAAGGATAGGGTAATTTGGGATAAGCTGCTTGGTCCACTGCCACTGTGTCCCGGACCCAGATAAGTGACAGAAAATGAATGAATGAAAGAAAATGAATAAAAAACTATGACTTATTCCCGCAATGTTGTTCAACTCTAACATCAATTATATTCAACAAGATTCCTTTCTTGTCAAATCAGTTACCCCGCGACATAACATTCAGTATTATATTATAAATCTTGTATAGACCCTGAGGCTCATTAGTGAATGTGCTTATGCCCAGATTTCAATATCACAAGAGACAAATGTCAGTTTTTTTCAAGGGATCACACCATGCAGAAGACTGTGAGCATCACGAGGGTCAAAGATGTATTTTGGAATGTTAAGGTGCAACAAAAACAATTGGGTTCCAGCTTGTTTGGGGATGATAATACCTGTGGCAGCTGTCCTTCAGGAACTCCATCTCTGTAGAAAATGATCCTGGTTGGTTTGAAGCGGGTGGACTTGTAAAACTGAATTAGCAGTTCACGCACCATGTAAGACAAATCTTCAATGATTTCCTGCCTGGGCCTCTGAACTCGCACTGTGGCACAGTATCTGCTGGGATGAGCATCCATACTGCCTACCACCTGTGTGAGAGAGCGACAGTAGCGAAAGTTGACCACCATTAGAGAGTCAACTGAAACATCATGCATTGAATGGGAAACAAAGAGAATTATTTTAGGAGGCGCATCTGGAACCCACAGGAGCATATGAAGTCTGTGAGTAAGACACAGAGCCCCAAAGCTGAAAACATTATCATTAAAGACATGAATGAAAATAACCTCACTGTACAACACTGTTCTTCCATAGATATCATTTTCTTTGACCCAATGCATTTATTTGTATATGAGCATCCTCTACAGGCAACCATTGGGAAATAAACAGGCTCAGCATAAACCTTTTGTTTTCATTCGCCCAAATCACACAAGAGTCCATATCATTATTCACCACATTTCCTCTCAGCCACAAAGATCAACACAGTCGCTTATTTTCTTCCGTCCACTGCGCATGTGATTGGGGTGGTTTGTCATAATTGCTAGGCAACAGCACTGCTAACCACAGCGGAGATTAGGTGAAGGGCGGACGAGGTTTGACGTCATTTTCGTTTTGAATATGACTCAGTCGTGAGCCATCGCATTTCCTTTTATGGCCTCACTACCTCCTTTTGTTCAACCTCACTTTTTGTATATACAAATGTGAAAAAGAGGTGGCACTGATTACAGGCGTTTCCCTTGAAAGTATTCTTTTAATGCAAGGTGAGTCACGACATTTACCAATAAATGCAGTCACCAGAAAAAGAACTATGATCGTGCTTTGAAATGTTTGGTTCAGCCAAAGATGAGTTACACCCTCTGAACTGTTCAGTAATCATTACGCGTCACCACAAAGGCATGGAACAATGATTATTTGGGCCATTGGAATATTGTTTTAATATTTTTTTTACCCCTTGACAGTTTAGTTAATAAAATATGACTGAGGGTCTCTTAAAATTTATCTGCTCTTAAAAAACATGTGTACTCAAAAATATAGATATATTGGGGGGGTACAGATTAGAGTCCCTTTATACAGATATAAAACAACTCTGTATAAAGGGAACTGTACAGATCAGTTTTTCCAAAAAAAAAAAAAAACGTGCACTCACAAATAGATATATGGGGGGGAGGGGGTACAGATTAGAGTCCCTTTATACAGATATAAAACAACTCTGTATAAAGGGAACTGTACAGATCACTTTTTCAAAAAAAAAAAAAAAAAAAAAATTGGGCCAATCCTATGGAGAAAAGGTATGACAAAGGTATTCTTTTCCTATTGTATTCTACACTATAATAACATTGAAGTCCATAAGTAGATGAAAGTGACAATTTTTTGCAATTTTGCCTCTGCACCACAGTGAAGTTTAAGTGAATCAGTCAAGATGGGCAGGTATTGTACATTTTCAGGTTTAAAGCTTTACGGCCTTTGGGTTTTTTAAGATTTAAGTCATGAAAAGAGTTTTCTTTGGCACCACCATAATTTTATTCCTTAACATTTAAATAAGGGATTCATAATATGATATATGATCAAAATTTGCAATGTCTGGAAACGGATTACAATTTCGAACCCTGAAGGGGAGAAATTAAAGCGATCAGACAACATGACCTACATTTGGTCATGACATCATAGATCACATGGGGGCTTTTCCCAAGCTTGTATGAGGAAGTGTGGAGTGGCAGAGACGTATGTGAGGGTAGTATACGACATGTACAAGGACAGTGTGATAGCGGTGAGATGTGCAGTAGAAATGACCATCAGTTGACCAAAGTGCTGTACATAATTAAAATAAAAATAAAACAAATAAAAGACAAAGTAAAATAAAGAGTAAAAAGTAGTAGGAAATACTTTAATTTGATTTAATTTAATTAAATGACAGATTCATTCAAGGTGGAAGTAAGATTACACAAAGGATCAGCAAGA
This sequence comes from Thalassophryne amazonica, assembly GCF_902500255.1. Lineage (NCBI taxonomy): Eukaryota > Metazoa > Chordata > Actinopteri > Batrachoidiformes > Batrachoididae > Thalassophryne > Thalassophryne amazonica. The sequence goes on along the minus strand of NC_047109.1, from coordinate 49,767,263 downwards.
AAGGAGATCTTTCTTGTTCACAATGGTGATGGACAGGTTGACAGATGAGAACAGATAGGAATCTCCATGGACTAAGATGTTTGCAGATGACACTGTGATATGTAATAGAGAGTAGAGAGCAGGTTGACTTTAGCCTAGAAATATGGAGATATGCTCTGGAGAGCAGGGGAATTAAAGTCAGTAGTAACAAGACTGTATATGTGCGTCAATGAGAGGGAGCCCAGTGGAATAGTGCAGTTACAGACAGAGTAGAAGTGGTGAAAGTAGATTATGTTTGAATACTTTGGGTCAACTGTCCAAAGTAATAGAGAGTGTGGTAGAGGTGAAGAAGAGAGTGCAGGTAGGGAGAAGTGGGTGGAGAAAGGTTGCAGGAGTGATTTGTGACCGAAGAAAATCTGCATAAAGAGGAAAGTTTACAAGACACTAGTAAGACCAGCTATGTTGTACGGCTTAGAGATGGTAGCACTAACAAAAAGACAGGAGGCAGAGCTGGAGGTGGCAGAGCTGAAGATGTGATTTTCTTTGAGAGTGACGAGGATGGACAGAGTTAAGGCCTGGTCCCACGGAATAATGAATGATGATGTAGCATGTTTTTTTTTTTGTTACGAGTCCAGTTACTCAACAAATATGGGAGAATAGTGGCTCTTAGAGGCAGAAAACTCGGCTAACGAGGCTCATCTCTGAGCTTGGCGCTAATTTCAAGAAGTTCAAAATTTAGCAACAACAGCATGGGGCAGTTTGTGTACAAGGTACTACGAGGACAAACAAGGATGTTGGAGGCATGTCTGTGGTGAGGACGAGGCTGTTAGACGCCCACAATCTGAGTAACTGGTGGCTATGAGGACAGGACAGGCTATAGGATTGTCACGTACTTCATCATGACAATCCCACACGCTTTGGGAGCTGGATGCTGTATATAAAATAATTATTTCGTAGCAGATTAATCATTTTCTGTCAGAGCTTGGCTGTTGAAAAGACCTCTAATCACTTCAGAAATCACTGTTTCAGCTGCTGCTTCTCTTTCTCTCTTTTTCCTGAATGAATTAAAAATCTTTTTCCTGCTCTGTTTGAGGTGGAGAGCACATTTTGAACAACCTAAAAGGTCATTCTTTGTAATGGTTATATTGTAATAGCTTGGTAAAACAGCTGCATGTTCATTCCTTCTTATGAGCAGTTTTAAACATATGTTTATGATAGATTTAACATCTCGTTTATAACTGATCAGATGAGCTGCGCTGTGCGCTGACGCAATCACTCTGTTTTTTAAATGTTTCCGCAATGTTCATATAGGTGGCTCATTATTCAAATAATCACTGAAATTTCTGACAAATCCATACGTGGCTCATTATTTATTATTCATCACTTTATTATTCGGTGGGACCAAAGATTTAGGAAGAAACAGAGGATGGTTTGGTGAAAAAGTTAGAAAGGCAAGATTGAGTACTTGTGAGTACTCATGTGTTTCTGACAGGTGATGTAGCTATTAGAAGCATCCCAGCGTGCGCTTTAATGGAAAGTAGCTGTTAACATTAAGAACTGAGGCACAGATTAATTCCAAAGTTGACATAAGTGTGATGCCGTGTTATGATGACTCGTTTTTAAGTGAAAACTGTTCATTTTGATACAGTCGCAGTAAAAGCAGCAGCCCTGAGAAGAGTCAGTGCACCTGTGGCCATGAGCCATAAACGCATCCTGTCAATAACAATCTCTGCTGGAGGATCAGGTTTGCGCACGATTAATTTTGAGTGTTGTTATCAAAAAAAAAAAAAAAAAAATCTAAAAAAATAAACATAAAAACATCTGCTGCCGGGGAAAAAGCATTCACAGTGGCAGGAGCCTCTCATCACCTGCCCAGTGTGCGTGCACACACACACACACACACACACACACACAAGCTCCAAATTCACACTCAAAGTGGAAAAAACAAAGCTTGCCACAAACCACAAAAATCCTGAACATGCAAGACTCACCCAGAGGTAGATTTATTTTCAAATGTAAACGCACAATAAAGCCCCCACGTATGTGCGTGCAACTGTCGGCTGCTGTTCTGCCTTTAGCTCTCTCACGATTGTAGCACATAAAGTCCATTAACTCCTGGAAATGATGTATTCTGACTTTTTCCAATGCAACAAATCCATCTCTGTGTTAGGAAGTCTGTTAAAACATCCCCATGGAGATCTCCCACGTCCATGTACACAGCTTCAGTAAACCAGCATCCATACAAACAGCACCGTGCCACACTTTAAGGTGCGTTTACACATAAGCAAGACGAGTTACCAATGTCATTTTTCTGTCATTCGTGACACATTCCTGACATTCTTAATGTGACTTAACGCATCTGAATAGGTTTCTTAATAGTGCGTGTTGGTGCGTGATATTCTTGATATTCGTGGAGCATGTTTTTGCCTGTCAAAAAATCTTCCACGAATGTCACACACCACCCTCATTTCGTCTCACGTTGTGGAGGTCGCAACTGAGCGTATTGATCCATCTTGATGAGTATTGATCCTTAATAGAATGTGACAACGTTCGTAATGGTTCCTGTGATGGTTCTTGGAGCCCAAACTGTCATGCGTTATTACAAAGTGACACGGAAACTGTCAAGTTTTGACACGACTTGTAACGCCGTGTCACATTTCACTGGGCGCCACGACATCAGTTTTCTGTCATGTGCGCACAATTAAACTCTGCTTCAAATGTCGGTCCACAGTTCCTCCTGAAGCTCCTCAGGACGCTCCTGCAGGTGTTCCACCTGCTGTAACCGATGAGCGGGAGAACGAGTCTGAACTAGAGGAGCGAGAGGAGATTCACGTGCAGCCAGACATCTCTACACCTCCTCCAGTTCGGCGGAGGAAGAAGCGCGCGCACAATTAAACCCTGCGCTGCACAACATTGTTTGATTGCTGACACCAAGTCGGCTAATAGTCAAATTTCAGTGCTCTTCAGCGCGCTCCTGCAGGTGTTCCACCTGCTGCATGTGCCTGATTTTTGGAAAAATGCGCCAGATGAGAGCCGCATGAAGCCACACATCTGGCGCTGTCCTTTTCCTCCTCTCTGCGCCACTCCATGGCACAGAGTGCAACTACGCATGCAGTCACAAAGTTCTTCTGAAAAACTGGAGCGATCTGAATTCGGTTGGATGAATACGGGTGTGTGTGTGTGGAGACAATTCACCTTGTTCACAACGTGACAGAACTTAAGGATGCGCTGTTATGCGCTACTATTCTTGACCGTGCGTAATGGTTCCTGATAATTCTCCGGCAACGTGCCATTAATCGTAATGTGTGGTAACAGGTTGCAGCAGTTCCTGAGGACACCTGATGCCTCTGCCCCGAATAATCACATTCGTGATCAGCGGCCAAGAATGTGTACTTCGTGGCATTCGTGACTTGTCGTCATTATCTGTAAACGTAGCATTAGGTTCCAAAATCAGACACTCTGGAAAACTTAAGAGTTTCGTGGTGAAGTGTGTCGTCTCCTGTCTGTAAATCCGAGCCATCACTTTTGAACGAAAACTCAGAAGTTTCATTTTCGGACGGGGCAAGTTCGTTTCCCTCTGTCTGTCAATCATCGGAATGTTTCTTCTCATTCTAAAATGTGCGTCACACAAGAATTGTTGAGTGACACGTTACCCGGAAATGCACCTGTTAACGCTCAGAGTGAGAGGAATAAAATACATCAGCATTCACAAATTATTAGCACATGTGAGTGGAGTGACTTCAGCCTGGTTCACACAACAGGATTTTAAAATTATCTTTAGGTTTCCAAAACCTGAGAGACCATACACGTGAAGATTAAAAAAAAAAAAAAAAAAAAAAAAAAAAATAGCTCCAACAGGTTTCGTCGTATAGTGTGTGGTGTTTAGTCACATGGTAAGGACAACACCACACACACGAACAGATTTCACACATGAACATTCCCAGCTCAGACAGGAAATCTCGCAAAATCTTGAGATTAAATGTGACTTCAGAGTAAACAAACGGAGATACTTTGTGGACTATTTAAAACAGAGGGGAAAAAAACAATACAAAAAGAAAAAGAAAAGACGCTCTTTAAAAGGAGTGGAGACAGCGCGACCACCAGATTTTCTGGTAAGCCAGCTGTTTTGATTTTATTTGCTGCTCAGTACGTCCGTCACCTCGCTTTCTGATGATTGGCTGCACATCACATTCAGCAGACTGCGTGTTCGTTTTGGTCGGAGGACACAACACGCTGTGATATCGGGTCAAAAAATCCAACATGTTGAATATCCCCGATTTGGGATCGGAGCGCTCCTGACATCCTTCCGAGGAGATTAGAGCGCTCTTAACACACCACACATGGCAGGAATATCAGATAAGATTATCTTTAGCATCATCATGATTGCCGGGATGTCCTTAAGATTGTCGGAAGGGGAAGATCGGGTCCGATATCGGCCTAATTATCCTGCCGTGTGAACCAGGCCTTACACTCAAGAGTACTTTTACGTTGTCTTGTTAACTGGGACATGAAAAAAACTCAGTTAAAGATGATTCCCCCACCAAATGCATGGCAGAGCTGTTAAGTTGTCCAGCATGCACAACGGATTGATTGTTACTGTCTTTGCAATGTTTTGTGCAAGTGCACCGCCAACAGAAGTATTTGATTGGGACTCTGTATCAGCACATATTGAATATGATATATATTTGGATTATTTCGTTAAACGAGTTTACTTGTCATGTGGCAAGTAGATGTGACACAGAACATGCCATACAATACATTAGCAGGGTTCTTGCAGGAATCACCAAGTTAAATTGCAGACCTTTTTAGACCATTATGAGAAAAATTTCAGACCAACCTCAAGAACCCCCCCCCCCCCCCCCCCCCCCCCAAAAAGGACGATCACATTTGATTCTCAAAACCATGTCATTTTGTATTGGTTTCAAACATGTCAAAGTACACCAAAAGCAGAAAACAAGATTGAGTGATAATACACAACATATACAATATGATAAACAACACCGACCAACCGGAAAAAAGTTAAATTCTCAAAAGGCGCTATACAACCATATATCTCAGCTCCTCTCCTTTTGCGCTAATCTCAGCCTCAAGGGCTTTCACTTCAGCGACTTTGTCTTTGTGTGCTCTTCTCAGAGCATTCGACTTCGAAAGCAGCTGAGCCAGCTCTCTTCTCCGCCTCTTCAGCGAGTGCCCCTGCCTCACTGGAAAGACAGGCGGACACACTTTGCAGACTTGTCTTCCTCTTCTTCAGGTCCTCCAGAGCCTGCTCGGCCATCTTTCTTTTCTGGCCCTGGGTTTCCTTGTCTTTTCTGACACGCTCCTGATCCAGAAAAAGTTGGTATTTTGACCGGGCTGCACCCACAGACGCCATAAGTTCCTTGGTGAGTGGGACCTGAGTGACACCTCCATGCATTGCAACAAAGTCACATATGAGCCTTTGGGCAACAACTGTGTTACCCATTTCACAAACACACATTGTCCACACTATCGATTCTTGACTTACGGCAGTGGCATACACTTGGCGGAAACGAAAATGACAAAAATTTGAAAGGTACAGAACGCGGTAGTGGACATACCAAGCAACATAATGATCCGTTCATTTATTGTTAAAATATAAAATGAAACAGCTTTTTAAAAAATAATGAAATAGTTGCTGTTCAAAGAGCCTTTTATTTAGAAGCAGGTGATGTTCTGCTGAATTCTCGGGACCAGATGAAGGTCTCTTCTGCAGTTTTGAACTCTGGTGGTGTTGCTGAAAAGCAGAGATGTTTTCTTTCGACTGGACTTCGTGGTGTTCAGCTCATCAATGGAAGTTTGGTTGTCTGCACAGCAAATGTTCCTGATTGGGACAAATAAAAATATTATTTTAAATATAAAGAAACACTAAACAGTTTATATATAAAAAAGGGAAAAAACAAGAAAAAAAAAAAAGAAAGAGAAAAACGCCCGAAAAAATAAGTTATTTAAAGTTGAGCTTTTGTGGTGTCTGAAAAAAGCTGTAGCTTTATTTGGTAAAAATAAAAAAGACCGAACCATTTAGAAAATTAAAGCGTTCACTCAGATCAACTGTGCTAAAAGGCTACGCTAACGTTAGCCAATCATTACCTTCACAGTAGTTCAGCAAACATCACGTTTTATTTTTACATTATTCTCACCTCAATAAAGCTGCAGAAGTAAACTCCGATGGTCAAACTGGGACTTCGCATATATCCAAAAAGTGGGAGATTTCGGACTGAGTGGGTTTGCTCCATCACCCTGGCTGCCTGCCTCGGTCTGCCCAGGAATGATGCCTGAAGACCAGCTTCTCTGTGCATGTGCAGGTCGGCTCACTGTCGCGGTTCGATCAATATCCCACCAAGTCATCAGTCCTCCCTCGGTCGGCGTCACTCCGAAAAGTAGCTGAAAAAAAAAGCTTCTTCCAGCAGGGTGATGGGAGAATGGTTCTACTGCTGTTTTTTAAAGCTTTTTTGTGGTTCAGGCGACGCAAATTCAAGATGGCGATCACTGAACTTTTTCAGGTTGTGAAACAGCCAGAGTGTGACGTGACCGCAATCTCCGCCCCGTGCCGCTTCCGAAGCGACGCGTCTGACGTCACAACGGGTTGGAAAGCGTTTCATTTTTCTGTTCTACAGACACTTCTCAGAATGGACAGAGCGAATGTAATTTTTTAAGACTTGAGTAAATTAAATTTTAGACCTTTGATGAAAATGTGGGGGTTTTTAAGACATTTAAAGGCCTAAAATTTTAGTTTCTGAATTTAAGACTTTTTAAGACTTTTTTAGACCCCGCGGGAACCCAGACATTAGGGATGTCACAATACATGCATTTGTCTGTGTCACTGGTCGGTGCACAGAACTGTATGCAGAATACAGTAGGCTGTACGACACTGCACAGTAACATTATACACACGTTGTGCGTATTTGTTTCCATATGTTACCAACATTACAGTGAGCTGCACTGTTCATGTCCACAGACTATATCTCTCTTGTCTCAGGGTCTGTGCAGGAGATGGTCAATGCCTTCAGCCTACTCCGTGATTTCCAACAGAGGGAACAGTAAACCAACCATTTGAAGCAAGCAACCGCATTATTCCACCCAGAAACTTTGGAAACATAAATGGAAATGGTTTATTTACCTTTATCTTACAAAATATGAACCAATAAGCAAAAGCATTCCAATCTACATTTCTGCTGAGTCACTGTTCCTGTATGAGATCAGGCTGATCATTCCAGTTTAGACAGACAACGCCACCAACTTATGGCAAAAGTTGATGTTTGATATGACTTAGTGTAAAATTTCATGGATGAAATGGCCGCCGAATAGCAACACTGCGTACAATGATTTAAAATCTGTACAGAGTGAGCTGTTATGAGATGCCGTCATTGAGCAACAATCAAACTTAAAACAGACAAAATATTGAAGGTGGTCTGGCTCGACATGTTGCAGGACATAAAAACAAAAAGGCACTGTGCAGTAAATTCATCCCAACGCAAATGATAAAATTACATTTACACTTTGTCTGACAGTGCTAAGGTGGCTGACAGCACAGCTAATGTATAAAGATTTGAAGGATTTTCAAAAACCTAACTCCTACTGAACCACGATGTCTAAACTGGGGTGTGAACCAAACAGTGACTTCTGTATACGTGTCAACTCCACAAGAAATAATTAAAAATAAAATGGACTGCATTTATATCGCACTTTTTCTATCTGCATCAGATGCTCAAAGCACTTTATACATCAATTCACCACTTTGTGAGGCTGCTGCCATGCAAGCCCAATGCTTTAACCACTAGACCATCACCTCCCACAAGAACAGCTACCAACTTTTATTTTACACATAAGAACCGATTCTCTGTTTTGGTACCTTTGTCTCTAGCCTTGGGGGGTGGGGAATTTGGATTCTGCATTTTTCTGATTATATACATCAGGTCAAGTACAAGAATGTTAATGAATGAGGTAAACAAAGAAATCCTCTCACAATCAAGAAGTCTGAGGAGAGAAAACGAAACGTTTTGAGGCACATTCAAATCATGATGAAGATATTAGCAGCCATAGACAAAGATAATCATATCAGCCACCCTCAATTGAATGGCAGCAGAAAAACATGATAAATAAAACAGTGCAAGTTTTATTTTTTTATTGTCATGTGACTTGATGGCATAACTGTCAACAGGTCCATGACTCAGCAGACTCTCCATGGACTTGCCATTAAGAGCATAAAAAAAAATTATGTTTGCAATCAACTGTCCCATGATATCACTGATGACTCCATCTAACCGCGTAATAATGCCCACAAGGGCCCCGCCTCCATGCAACAGAAACACATGGCCCAATATTAGGAAGGCTCATCATTGGACAAACATTGTTATGATAGCCATGAAAGGGTAAAATTTGTATACATAACTCAACTTGGTACTGCACTGTGGCACTCTGTGGTCTGCATGACCCCCAGCATTAAAATACAGCACCATCCCAATACCCCGGGCCAAATCGGGTGTCGTAGACCAGGGACCACCAACCCTGGCTTTAATGTTTAAGGAACAAAGTTGAAAAAAAAAAAAAAATCTTAATCAAATGACTGCTAAAGAAGTCAAGTCGTGTAAAATTTTTAATCTTTTATATTATCATCCTTTTTAGTTTTCATATTCAACATCCCAATTCCAAAATGAAAACTGCTACATCAAACAATATTTAGATTAGACTTTAACTGAGATGCTAAATAAATGTTAAAATACATTTCAGTACTTTTGCTCATGAAGCTTTGTCAACTAGGGAAATAGATTTACAAGAACATATATTTACCATATCGCAATTGTAAATCAAAATATTTCCTACTATACCTGCAACATGAATTTTTCATCAATTCATGCAGCACTACTTTCTTTCCTTGTGACTGTTTTATTTACACCAATGTTGCTAAATTAATAGCACTTCTGAGACTTACTGCAGTAATAGAGGGCTTCTTGCCATCTCCAGCAGGGGGATGCGTGACATCTGCTCCCAGGAAGATAACTGGCTGTTGGAATACTGCTGACCTGAAAAGGGGAATACAACTTAAGCAAAGGCAGCACGGGGATGCTTTTGAGTAGGTGCTGTTATCACATCATAAGATGTTTAATATAGCTTTGAACAATACCCCTAAGTCTTGTGTAAATGAGATACATTCAGGAGGTTTGTATGTGAATATAATACAGTAAAACTCGCATATAATAGAATCAGGTGGACCACCAAATTTTGTCTTATCGAAATCTGCTATATGTATAAAACTGACAAAATCCATTATACATATAAAACTGACAAAATCCGTTATATGTATGTAACGGATGATGTCAGTCAGGAGATGCTGAATGATCTACAGGGAGTCCCCAACACCAATTAGGCATAAGTATATCCTTGATTAGACGCCTGACCTTGAATTGGGACCTGCTTCATTTAATGACCCGGCTAAAACTTCGTCTGAAAAAAAAACACCTGCCTTAAATAAGCACTGGCCATTATGAATTAAAAAGACTGCATTTGGTCGAGTCACTCTTTTTTCCCCTAAGTCTGCTGCGGATTGGTACCTTAAAATCCTAAAGCCTGATTTATGGTTCTGCAACTCTAACTCTCTGTCCATGCAATGACAACAACGTACACGTGACCCTTTTAAACTTCTCCATTGCATCTTTATGCAATTTACAGCAGGAACAGTGGCTTTGTTTGGATTAATTTGTCCCTCAAGGAGCTCCACTTCGGTACAGTAAAATCACCAGTGTTAAATTAACACTGCCAGTGAACATATGGTCCCACTCTGACCAGAGTAGGACCATATGTACACTGGCAGTGTTAATTTAACACTGTCAGTGTTAGTTTTACACTGGTAATTTTACTGTGTACAATGCGTACAATTTCCCTCTATGAATTGCGGCTCATTTAAGCATCTTTTTCCAACTCCCTGTTGTGAAGCTGGTCATATTTGCAGACTTTTCTGCCAAACATATTTGATCCATGATCAAAATGTAATCAGCGGGTTGACTGCAAAAACTATTAAAATATGACGGGAGGGAAGGAATAAAAATATAAAAATGACAAATCACAGCCCATCGCGGTCTCCGATTTAGCAGGTGTGCGGGTTTGCAGCCACTCACAGGGCTGTGATCTAAAGTGGTTGTCTTTGGTCCATCATACCCAGGGATGCGTGTGAAACTTAACACCATATTACAGTGCAAACAACAAGTAGCATTTTGTTAATAAGCACTGGCCTTCAATTAGACCTAGCCTTGTTAGGCAGCGGGTCTGAGCAGGGTTTGGGAAAAAAAAAAATGGCCAGGCTTTTAATCACAGAAATATGGTACCCACTGTCCTCAAATCGGGGAGTGTCAGCACTGAACTCCATTTCGTACTTCTGTTACTGGGCATGTCCAGACTGCTCTGTCCAGTATATGTGAGGGGTTTTTAATGGAAATATGTACATTACGATGAAGCGGGACGTTTTGTCCGATGTGAGTAAAAATCCATTATACGAAATCTGTTATATACTGTGTTTATTACACCAGGGCTGTGAAATGAAAATTGTGAAATCTGAGGAAAATTTGCAGGGGGTCTGGGGGGCATAGGCCCCCAGGAGCCAGGGTCTCGGGCCCCGTGGGATCTCAGAATACAAATTAATTTTTTAACTAATGATACATTTTCAGCATCTCCTGGAACAAAAAGTCTCAAAATTAGTGCATATTTAAATGACCCTATATTCAACCTTTCATTTGAACCGTCAATGATCATGGTGAAATAACAGAATATGACGTGGAAGTAGGACCTGGAATGGCTTTCCTTTTAATTGTAAACCTAATTATGCATTAACTCAGAACAATTAAACTACATGAAATTCATGAAGACTGAAAAGACTGTTACAGCATTTCAAAAACCACAGCTAAAGCTTGGAGAATATTTTGAAAATTGCAGTAAAATATCAATAACATACCTTATAGTAAAAAAGCCACATATTCTTGTGTAAATTCCTGTAAATCCACTCAAAGCCACAGTGTCTTTGTCCCATGAAAAAAGTCTACATTAATAAAAACTAATTTACATTCTTGTGTAAATCCATGTAAATCCATTCAAAGCCACAATCTTTTTTTTCCCCCAATAAAAGAAAGTCTAGCTTAATGAAGAAAAAAAAAAAAAAAAAAAAAAAAACACATAATCTTGTCTAAAATCCTGTTTTAACAGCACAATGTTTATTTTGCAGAGAGAGAAAAATTCTTACCATTTCCTGATGGCACAGTCAGCTTTTCCCGTTTATCTTTCAAATGTGTTGACGAAGCCAGCGACAATTCCACGGATTCTTGTCCTTAGACTTTTTCAAACCGTCTTTCTCGTCCTCTTCTTTCTGTCCGAGACACAGACATGCTGTACAAGTCTTCTTTTAAACAATTTAGAGCTCTAAAGGTCTGTGATGTCCACATGCTACATTTAACTTAAGATTCGCGCTGGAGACACACAGCGTCGCTGCAGCAACCAACCAGTCTCGCTTTACGACAACTGTCGCAACAGCCAGGCTTTTTTCTCCTCGAAACTCTCCGGATCCGAGGACACTGATTTGTATCTGTAACACACAGATCAGTGTCCGCGGACTGCCGCGGTCTTATAAAACTTGCACGATGTCGTAAAAAATTTACACTTTGCGACAGAAATTTTAAAAACTCAGTGACGATCACGATTACAGAGTTAAACACAACCCACCATGATGAAATCTGCAGAATTTCACAGATCCGCTGAGTTTTCACAGCCGTTACATGGAAAACCATACAAAGCATTGGGACTTTTGCTTTAGTCCGGTGAGTGTAAATATCCAGTTTATATGATGACTGTAGGCGAGTTTCACTGTAATACACCTTTCAAAACCCATGTCTCTAGTTGGTCTGAAATGTTCAACATGAGTTGACTGACAAGTGGCAAAAGAAGCATAGAGATCTTTTACACAAATAAAAAGAGTAATACCACACTAAAATACTCTGTGACAAGTAACAGTCCTACACTGAAAATTACACTTAAGTGCAAAAGTACAGACAGTTGCCCAGTTCTGGATCACTTTTTTGAAAGTCCCACTATACGGAGACATAATGCAACTGAATATCCTTTATTGGGTATTGTTGTATTAGGTATTTGGATGTTATCTACCTGAAAAAGTCAGGATGGGGTAGCCTTCTACTTAAAGTGTGAAGCCACATTATGTGTGGTGCAAATATTTGTCAGAAATGGATCACTTTGTTCTGGATCACGACACACTGTGTCACTTTGGGGGCATTCCTGGCATCTGGCTGAAACCCTTCTAATGCAGAATGATACACACTGTGCCCGAGAATGTGTTGTGAACACAAAATGATATACAGTTATTAAATGAGAATTTACTTAGTTTCGAAAGGCACTGTTTTTAAGAGCAAAAAAAATGAAGTGTTTACTCAAATTGAGTGCCATTCCTTAATAAATGAAGATAAAATAAAATCTGTGGTAATAAACATTCGTGGATTTTGACATCTCCCCCTAAGCTTTTAACTCAATGAAGTGGGTCAGGATAGCACAAGATGCCCCAACTTGCTATCATTTCACACCTTATATTGTTAGAGATGGAGACCAAAGGAGGATTTTAAATGTGTTGAGGTGAGATTTCTCCCGAATTAAAAAGTAAAAGTCCCCACATTCATGCCCATTCGTGATGTTGAGATGACTCCCAAAGTACACATGGCTCACAAGTACTGACACGAGGCTGCTGCTTCAGTGATCCACAACTGGCAAATTTTCGCATCAGAGATAAATGCGTGCAGCAATTAAACAGCAAGACATAACACACTGACATTTTCTACCCAAATAAGTAAGTATTTTCCCACTCTAGAACCAAAGACACTGAATGGCTAACTCACCTTTGCTACTTAATAGAGATCGTCACTTTCACACTTGCAGGAATGAGTGAATCAGAAAAAGCGCACAGACCACCGAGACTGGATGTTTTGATTCCTCTGCTGATCACAAGGATGGCTGGATCCGATCAAGCTTGTGGTCATTTGTAGATAAAACATCAGTCTTTCCATTGGTACTAAGTATTAGCTTATTCGCACTGATTAAGAGAAACGGCGGCGTAAATACTACAGCAATTATCCGGAACTGGGCAAGTGACTGTACTATCAAACAAAGACAGAACTCGAGAACCAAACTGAATCTGGAAATTTCTAGAGATTGGACTGAAGTCTTTAATGTTCACAGAAGGAGGTATTTTAATATCTGAGGGCGTTCTGGATATCAGCCATAGGAGTTGTAGTGCATAGTCTGATACAAATTGTGAGCTGTATAAGGAGCTAAGAAAGTGGGATGTGATGGCACTGAAGGTAGATAAGGAAGCATTTGTTAGAGGGATCTGTGAGCAGGTAACATCATCTATGGTCTAGTAACCTTCAGCCTGCTTACAGAACAATTGAATCACCATATTTCTCCAAACCTACACCTCTTCCCACTGTAGTCATGACAAGTGATGGCATGGTCCTTACAAATGACTCTGCTGTACTGTCCCACTGGGAAAGCTTCTTCAAGCAGCTGCAAAAAGACGGATCCTCCTGCCAGGATGTTGGCCATTAACAATGTCAAGGTTCTTTTGGTTAATTTACCAGTCCACTAAAAACCACCAAATTTCAGTGAGAATGCAAAGGCAGTGAAACAGCTGAGGACTGTAAAGCAGAAGGCTAATGTGGCTATTGAGCTTTTCTAAGCAGGTCAAGATGTTGTTCTCTTGGCCTTGCTTCCATCTGAGAGACAGGTATCACAGCAAGAGACTCAAAAAAAAGCACTTGCTGTTCTCAAAAGGAAATTAAAAGCAAAGGGTGACCACCTGGTTTGCAACAACGACAAGGGTATTAAACTCCTGCCTATGCCAGGCAAGGTACTTACAAGGATCACAATCGCTGCAGCTGTGTGGCATCACACCCAAAAGGACAACCACTGACTGCAATATAACTCTGTAAGGACACACTAAACACATGTCCAACAGTGCTTCTTTGCAGCACATCAGTTTTTGTAGAGTGTTTAATTCATCTAACTGGGCTGTCCTGGTGAGACATGCTAAAAATTTAATGATCCCCAACAAGTTGATGGATATCAAAGTCAGCCTGTTCACAGGCACTGTGAACAGGCTGTGAGAGTGCAGGCAGATTATCTGACTTTTCCCAGTGAATTCTGGTACTCCTCAGGGATGTGTTTAGTCTCCTACTCTTGTTGAATGCTTGCATGGAGTGGATGTTGGGTAGGATTATGGAAAACTGCAACTTCACTGCATTTGGATGTGAGGAAAGGTTCACTGACTGACTTTGAGGATGATGCCTTGATTTTGTGTAATCAATGATACCCAAACTGCAACACCTGAGAAGCTGAGTGAGGGGTCTGATCATCTAGCATCATGACTGTCCTAGATCAAGAGTAAGAGCCAGGCACTCCACAACTTACTGCGCTCAGCCATCAGAATCGCATCAGTTTATGGTGAAAATGTCACATTTGTTGAAATCTTTAGGGTTCTGGTGATTCCAGTGTTAATATGTGGTTGTGTGGTTATTAATCAGGGACCTAACCCTACCATAGTGAGGTGGGGATGGGCCAGGGATGTATTCACATTCCAAGGGATAAATGTGCAAATAAATGGCCAAAATGGCAGTAATGTGCCTGGGATGCAATTTGCAGAAGGAAGACAGACCAGGATCCTGTGTGAATGGTGTTAATGCAAATTGGACTCATGTTCATCATTTTGATGAAAAGGTGTTCAGCATACATTCAACAAATGCATATAGATACATGTATTTAAGCCTGTATGTAAGGGGTAAAACATTCCTGAACAGGAAATCTCGACAAGTAACTGTCATGATATTATCTTAGATACACCAAAATTAACGTCGTTTCACGAAAAGAAAAAAGTACTTCCTTCTGATAAGAAAGCACCATATGTGGTGATAATCCCACACAAAAGACTCACCTTTGGTGAGGCACCAAGATGTTGTTGATGCCTCCTAGCTTGACATTGATCTTGAGGCAGAGGTTTGAGAGGGTCTGAGGTGACGTCTTCACCACGTTCTTCACCTGGACACACTGCGTAGCCATGCCCAAGAGAGTGTCTCCAACACGCTTTACCTCCGCTAAAAAGACAATTTGGAAGTCAAAAATACAATGACACTAAATGATTGAAATAGGATGTTATCAAGTATAACCTTTTGCCCACCAATAGTACAGAGATTGTGTTTACAGTGCATCACTTTTTCCACAAATTTGTTATGTTACAGCCAAAATGGAATAAATTGATTTTTCCCCCTTAAAGTTCTATTCACAACACCCCATAATGACAATAAGAAAAAGCTTTTTGAAATACTTCTGTGTCTCCATTTGTGGCCCCCCAAAAAATGGAATAATCTACCTGAGGAACTGAAAACGATATCCAAGCTCCATCAGGTTGGATGGGGAGCGATGGTGCATAGCCATTTTGAGATCTCTCCAGAGATGTTCAATCGGATTCAGGTCTGGGCTCTGGCTGTAACACTCAAGGACATTCACAGAGTTGTCCTGAAGTTACTCCTTTGATATCTTGGCTATGTGCTTCAGGTCATTGTTCTGCTGGAAGATGAACCGTCACTCCAGTCTGAGGTTAAGAGCGCTTTGGAGCAGGTTTTCATCCAGGACGTCTCTGTACATTGCTACATTCATCTCTCCTTCAATCCTGACTAGTCTCCCAGTTCCTGCTGTTGAAAAACATCCCCACAGCATGATGCTGCCACCACCATGCTTCACTGTACGGATGGTGTCTGGTTTCCTCCAAACATGACTGCTGGCATTCACGCCAAAGTGTTCAATCTTTGTCTCATCAGACCAAGGAATTTTGTTTCTCCTGGTCTAAGAGTCCTTCGGGTGCTTTTTGGCAAACTCCAGGTGGGCTGCCATGTGCATTTTACGAAGGAATGGCTTCCGCCTGGCCACTCTACTATACAGGCCTGATTGGTGGATTTCAGCAGAGATGGTTGTCCTTCTGCATCTTAATATGCCACACCCACCTGTGAGATGGGAAGGATTATCTCAACAGAGAAGTGCTCACTAACACAAATTTAGACAGATTAGTGAACAATATTTGAGAGAGTTAAAAGTGAACCTGACCTTACTACCCATTAAGTAAACATAGACGGTGTTTTCTGCTCTGAAGATGTACTTGTGTTGGATGTTGAAAGAACATGCTTTCTGAGCCAAGTGTAGGTTAAATGGTTGTTGTTGTTGTAAATAGTCTCTCCTTTGTTAGTATCTTGAGA
Source organism: Thalassophryne amazonica (assembly GCF_902500255.1). Classification (NCBI taxonomy): domain Eukaryota; kingdom Metazoa; phylum Chordata; class Actinopteri; order Batrachoidiformes; family Batrachoididae; genus Thalassophryne; species Thalassophryne amazonica. The sequence goes on along the minus strand of NC_047109.1, from coordinate 49,750,980 downwards.
AAGTCAGCAGGGGGGATGTAATATTTGAACTCTCAATTCTTAAGTGTATCTTTGCTCAACCTTGTGATATACAGTATTAATAATAAAGAGAACATTGATTAATGTTCAATGAAGATGGAAGAAAATCATTATCTCATATGAATTAATTTATATGGCACACATAGATCCATAGATATCCACAGATAAAGAAAGTCTTATTTAAAAAAAAAAATTAATTTATGGAGAGACACTATTATTTCTCACACTTATTTGTATTGCAGCCCTATATCACAGTGTTTTATTTATTTATTTTCTGAAAAGGTGCTGGCCCTACAGTTTTACTGGGCAAATCCAGCTGAAATTGTTATCTTTATTTTTTTTTTTTCTAAATCATATTTGCTCCATGATCAAAACCCTATGTACTAGAGGCCTGATTGGTGGATTGCCGCAGAGATGGCAGTCCTTCTGGAAGGTTCTCCTCTCTCCACAGAGGAATGCTGAAGCTCTGACACAGTGACCATCGGGTTCTTAGTCATCTCCCTGACTAAGGCCCTTCTGTCATAATCGCTGAGTTTAGACAGCCAGTCAGCTCTAGGAAAAGTCCTGGTGGATCTAAACTTTTCCATTTACGGATGATGGAGGCCACAGTGCTCATTGGGACCTTCAAAGCAGCACAAATGTTTCTGTAGAGACAATCCTGTCTCAGAGGTCGACAGACAATTCCTTTGGCTTCATGCTTGGTTTGTGCTCTGACATGCACTGTCAACTGTGGGACCTTATATGTAGACAGGTGTGTGCCTTTCGAAATCATGCACATTCAACTGAATTTACCCCAGGTGGTCTGTAATTAATCTGTAAAAACATCTCAAAGATGATCAGTGGAAACAGGATGCAATTGAGCTCAATTTTGAGCCTCATGGCAAAAGCTGTGAATACTTGTGTACATGTCATTTCTGAGTTTTTTATTTTTTATAAATTTGCATGGCATTTGCTGGCTGTGTGTTTGGGGTCACTGTCATGCTGGAAGACCCAGCCATGACCCATCTTCAATACTCTTACTGAGGGAAGGAGGTTGTTTGCCAAAATCTCGCAATACATGACCCCATCCATCCTCCCTTCAATACGGTGCAGTCGTCCTGTCCCCTATGCAGAAGAGCACCCCCAAAGTATGATGTTGGAAAGTGGAGTTGATTCCAAAAAGCTCTATTTTGGTCTCATCTGACCACATGACCTTCTCCCATGCCTCCTCTGGATCATCCAGATGGTCACTGGTGAACTTCAAACGGGCCTGGAAATGTGCTGGCTTGAGCAGGGGGACCTTGCTGTCCTGCAGGATTTTAAACCATGACAGCATCATGTGTTATTAATGTAATCTTTGTTACTGTGGTCCCAGCTCTCTTCAGGTCATTGACCAGGTCCTCCTGTGTAGTTCTGAGCTTTCTCAGAATCATCCTTACCCCACAAAGTGAGATCTTGCATGGAATCCCAGACTGAGGGAGACTGACAGTCATCTTGTGTGTCTTCCACTTTCTAATAAATAATCAGAACAGTTGTTGTCTTCTGCATGCCTGTTGTCCTGTAAATGGACTGCATTTATATAGCGCTTTTCCATCTGTATCAGACGCTCAAAGCGCTTTACAATTATGCCTCATATTCACCCCGATGTCAGGGTGCTGCCATACAAGGCGCTCACTACACACCGGGAGCAATAGGGGATTAAAGGCCTTGGCCAAGGGCCCTTAGTGATTTTCCAGTCAGGCGGGGATTTGAACCCATGATCTTCTGGATTCAAGCCCAACACCTTAACCACTAGACCATCATATATATATATATAATTTTTTTTTTCCCTTGTAATTTTCCAGTGCTTACTTCCATGTGTCACCGGATTAATAACTTTAATAAAATACGTTTCACAGAAATTTTAAAAGTTGGCCATCAGTATGCCCAGAGACCTTTCCCGGATGTTTATAAGCAACGTCTTAATTTGCAACTTGAGTTTGACTTCATTTTGGCTACGGATATGAATATGATGATAATGCTACTCGCTTATTGGCCCACCAACTCAGGCATCACATTGCCACCCACCAAATTGTACAAATAAAAAAATACACCAGGTACTTTGACATCTGACCCAATTGAAATCATTTTATGCCACTCTTTACACATCAGTGTTTCCTCCCAACTCTCAAAATATGCAGAAATTCATTGATGATATAGAAACCTGATGCTGATACTTTAAAAACAGTAGAAGTTGAAGCTCCCCTTAATCTGGAAGAGATCTTATCCTCAACTAAATCAGTCAGGCAAATCCCCTGGCGTTGGATGAGTTCCTTTCTGATTTTTTGTAAGACGTTTCATATGAAATTAGCTCTGTTACTTTTTGTCAGTTTGAGATCCCTGGAACACGGCTCTCTCCCCACAACGTTGAGACAGGCCTCCATTTCATTACTGCTCAAGGACTTAATGCCCTGTGTTTCTTATCGACTCAGCCTACTTAATGTGGATGTGAAAATTTTGACAAAACTGTTAGCATCTCGTATAGACAGCATCCTCACTTGTATTATATCAAATGAACAGACTCGTTTAATAAAAGGAAGGCATTCCTTTTTTAATATACATGCTGCTTTTGATACTGTTGACCATAAAATTTTATTACAGAGATTAGAGCATGCCATAGGTATTAAAGGCACTGCGCTGCGGTGGTTTGAATCATATTTGTCTAATAGATTACAATTTGTTCATGTAAATGGGGAATCTTCTTCACAGACTAAAGTTAATTATGGAGTTCCACAAGGTTCTGTGCTAGGACCAATTTTATTCACTTTATACATGCTTCCCTTAGGCAGTATTATTAGACGGTATTGCTTAAATTTTCATTGTTACGCAGATGATACCCAGCTTTATCTATCCATGAAGCCAGAGGACACACACCAATTAGATAAACTGCAGGATTGTCTTACAGACAAAGACATGGATGACCTCTAATTTCCTGCTTTTAAACTCAGATAAAACTGAAGTTATTGTACTTGGCCCCACAAATCTTAGAAACATGGTGTCTAACCAGATCCTTACTCTGGATGGCATTACCCTGACCTCTGGTAATACTGTGAGAAATCTTGGTGTCATTTTTGATCAGGATATGTCATTCAAAGCGCATATTAAACAAATATGTAAGACTGCTTTTTTGCATTTACGCAATATCTCTAAAATTAGGAAGGTCTTGTCTCAGAGTGATGCTGAAAAACTAATTCATGCATTTATTTCCTCTAGGCTGGACTATTGTAATTCATTATTATCAGGTTGTCCTAAAAGTTCCCTAAAAAGCCTTCAGTTAATTCAAAATGCTGCAGCTAGAGTACTGGCGGGGACTAGAAGGAGAGAGCATATCTCACCCATATTGGCCTCTCTTCATTGGCTTCCTGTTAATTCTAGAATAGAATTTAAAATTCTTCTTCTTACTTATAAGGTTTTGAATAATCAGGTCCCATCTTATCTTAGGGACCTCGTAGTACCATATCACCCCAATAGAGCGCTTCGCTCTCAGACTGCAGGCTTACTTGTAGTTCCTAGGGTTTGTAAGAGTAGAATGGGAGGCAGAGCCTTCAGCTTTCAGGCTCCTCTCCTGTGGAACCAGCTCCCAATTCAGATCAGGGAGACAGATACCCTCTCTACTTTTAAGATTAGGCTTAAAACTTTCCTTTTTGCTAAAGCTTATAGTTAGGGCTGGATCAGGTGACCCTGAACCATCCCTTAGTTATGCTGCTATAGACGTAGACTGCTGGGGGGTTCCCATGATGCACTGTTTCTTTCTCTTTTTGCTCTGTATGCACCACTCTGCATTTAATCATTAGTGATCGATCTCTGCTCCCCTCCACAGCATGTCTTTTTCCTGGTTCTCTCCCTCAGCCCCAACCAGTCCCAGCAGAAGACTGCCCCTCCCCGAGCCTGGTTCTGCTGGAGGTTTCTTCCTGTTAAAAGGGAGTTTTTCCTTCCCACTGTAGCCAAGTGCTTGCTCACAGGGGGTCGTTTTGACCGTTGGGGTTTTACATAATTATTGTATGGCCTTGCCTTACAATATAAAGCGCCTTGGGGCAACTGTTTGTTGTGATTTGGCGCTATATAAAAAAAAAATTGATTGATTGATATACATACCCTTTTCAATATACTGTACTCCAGACACCATAGTGATCTCCCTGAAGTGGTAATTTCATTAGATGCCGAAAAAGCATTTGACAGAGTGGAATAGGAGTACTTTTTCGCAGTCCTGAAGAAATTTGATTTTGGCAATTTATTTCTTTAATTCATCTCTTTTATACCCCACCCACCCACCCACCCGCCCCCAACTTCTGTCTGTACCAAAAATGTAAAGTGGTACACGCCAAGGTTGTCCCCTCTTCCCTTTCCCTTTTGCTTTAGCAATAGAGCCACTACGAATAAATCTCAGAACCTCTTGCTTGTTCCAGGTTGTGACTTGTGGGAGAACAGAACATAGGGTTGCTCCGTATGCAGACAATTTACTTTTATATGTCACAAATCCAAATAGTCATTTAACATCCATTATGGCAGTACTCCAAAATTTTGTTTCATTTTCTGGATATAGGCTTAACATACAAAGTGAATGCTTGCCTATAAATGTAGCTGCACAGCGACTCAGTCAAACTGATCTTCCTTTCCATCTGACTCATTCTGGTTTTAAGTATTTGGAACTAGTGAACGTAACTGGTTCACATCAAGCTCTGCAGGCCGAAGATTTTAACTCCATTGTTGTCCAATATAAGGTCAGTTTTTCAAAGATTGGCTCATTTACCAGTATCGCTTTTCGGTGGGATTAATATGAAAATAAATGTTTTACCAAAGTTTATATACCTATTTCAGTGCATTCCTTTGTTCATGCCAAAAACCTTTTTTAAATCTATCGAGCAAATGTCCTCATTTATATGGGGAGGTAAAACTCCAAGAGCACGTAAATCATTATTACAAAGACGTGAGCTTAGTGTAGGCCTGTCTTTATCTAATTGGATGTTTTATTACTGAGCAGCTAACATTCAAATATACATTTACTGGCTAAAAGATCCTCATACAATTTGGGGTCAATTAGAACCTCAGTCTTGTTTGTCTCCCTGTCTCCCTGCCTTATTATTTTCATCCCTCCCTGTGTCCCTGTCTCGGTACACAGATAATCCTGTTGCTCTTGCCTCTCTTAAAATATGGTCTCAATTTCGACTTCACTTCAAATGTGTTTCTGCTTCTGCGTTTGGCCCATTATGTAATAATCACCTCTTTCCTCGACACTGCATTTTATTATGGGATAATAAGAATATTAAATGTTTCAGTGACCTTTTTAAGGATAATGTCTTTCTTAATTGAACAGATATACAGATATGTCTTCCTTATATGGCTTGCCTTCACCTCATTTATTTATTTATTTTATATTTATTTATTTTTTTAAATTAGACATTGTGCATCTACTATTTTTACAGAATTCCACTCTCAGTCCCCTAAACACCCTTGGGAGGATGTGTTTGAACTCATGCCCCATAAGAAAGCTCTTACATAGTGGATATATAATCTTGTTCTCTCAATGGACAATTATCCAGTCAATAAAACTATCTGTAATCAGGAACAAGAGTTGGGTCTGGAATTCAGGGAAGGTTTCTGAGATAAAGCATTTGACAGAATTTGTATGTCATAATCTTGGGAAAGACTTTCTCTAATTCAATTTGAAGAAGTACACAGGCTGCATTTGTCAAGGTCCAGACTGCAAAACATCAGTTTAGACACAAAAGCCCTCATTTGACATATGATCAACAACGTGTTATTTTCCTTGGTGCTATTAAAAAAGAAAAGCACAGTTCTCGTCTCATGCGTACAGAGCCCTGGAAGTGTCATCGCAAAATGTTTTGCATGTGGAGAGAATGTGCACTCGTTTTATTATATTGTGCACACGTTTTGTTATATTGTGCGCACGTTTTAAGCATTGTTTGAGTAAAACAAGGTCACGATATACTTAAATGTGGCCACAATTTGTAAAACGTGCACTCAATTACTCAGTATTATCTTGACACATAAATGTTGGCTATTAGCCAACAAACCAGCAGACAGTGTAATACATTTCCCCATTAGAAATGGATCTGGTCAGGGTATATCATCAAGGTTTGGGCGCACAAGGACATATAGAGAACTCCAGCTACCCAGCACGGCATCATCTGGAGTTTAAGCACATTAAAAAGGATGCTGAGGGTGAAGCGTCTCCCCGTCGTGAGGATGACAATTTAGGTCATATTATGGAGTTCATTTTGAACGAAAGGAAAACGTGTGCACATTTTATTAATTCGAGGGTTCAATTAAAGGAAAACGTGCGCATGAATTATTACAGCCATTAAAACGTGCGCACGAATTATCACGGCCAGGAAAATGTGCGCACACTTTATTAATCTGAGAGCACGTTTTATTAATTCATGGACTCAATTAAAGGAAAACGTGTGCACAAATTATCGTGGCCAGAAAAAGATATCAGTTTAAGTGACCTCTCCTGGGTTCTGTACATGCTGCTGTTTAAGCCACGCAAAAAATATAAATAAAGAAGTGTCCAAAGTCATGGACAACCAAACCACAGGATTTAAAGCAAAAATGAATAAATAAAATTCTTCTGACTGAATTTTTTTTTCCCACAGCCAAATCATAAGCTGTTCACCATCTACCTTTTTAGAGAAACCCTTTTGCGATCACATCCACGTATTTAAGGTAAAACAATGCTAAGAAAACAGCAAATTGTTCTCCTGCTGAACAAGATTATATTTCACTCACTAACCATTGCTGCTCATTTCTAATGCAGCATCATATTCTAAAAAGGCTTTAAAGTGTAGGTGACACCTAATGCTTTGTTTTCATTAATATTTAAGACTAAAATTAAAACAGTTTGAAATTTATCCGTTCCTGATGCGCAGGTTTTCAAGAGATAAATATTCCGATTTTGAACTGCGCGCCACTAAAAACCAGGAACTTCCAGGTGTGCCGACATTGGACAAGAAGGAAAAGGAAGTGGTGTCAGCCCCAGAACCATTATCTTAATTGTCCCATTAATTTATGGATTTTTACAGGCTACTGACAGCCACATGGTTTGGGTCGGAGCTGCACCATGTTTTCGGTATCAGAACAATTACTTTTCACCAGCAGAATAGTAGGTGGAACACTTATATTGACAAGCGCACACTTGCACGGAGTCTCTGGCTGCTCCACTCCACACTGAGACAAAACTGAGTATCTTCAGATTATTTTATTGTTTTCTGGATCATGGGATAATGTTGCATGCAGAATGCGATGTTGAGGCACTGGGAGTCTTTTTCTTACAGCACAAAGGAGCTTGTTAACAGAGCGGCTGCGCACAAAGCCGCTCATTAACAACACAAACTGGATCAATCAGCTGCAGTAATGGATTACAGCTGGCGCTGGAACCTGGCACCAAAGTGGCAACAAATGGAGTTTTCTTCGACCCGGACAGAAGGAATTAAATAATTTTTCAGATGTGGTTTTGTAAAGGTGGATATGTTTAAGGATGATCTCACTGAAATGGACAGGTAAGAAGACTATATATTTACTTCTTGTGTAAATGGTCTTAATATTTAATAATAATGTATTCAAGAAGGGAAACAATATTTATTTTAAAAGTAGCTGATATTGTCAGCCTCTCATGTCACTTTTCAGATGTGAAATTGTTTCTAAGAAAAAAAAAAAATCCACACTTCCTTATCACTTTTTTTCTAATTTCACAGATAGTAAAACTATTTTTTTTTAATCAGTTGATTACGACCCAAGAGCTGGCAAAAAAAAAAAACCCAACAAAAACAGTTTATGCCGAAATCGCCTGTATTATATATTTTTTTATAATCACCAATATGTGTTCTGAACTCTGCCAATATCGTCACTGTTGTCAGACTGAAGGTTTCCTACAAAGTTTGTCATCCAAATAAGGCTCTAAACCATAAATGCTGTGTCCCCCACAGCTGGTTCAGAAACACCTTTAGACTGGACTTAAAAAAAAAAAAAAAAAAAATCATCTGAAAACAGCTCAACCTCCGTGTTTACAACTGATTTGGGCTTGAATCAGCAGGTGCCATTCTGGTGATGACGTAGCAACAATACAGCTGAGGGCTGAAATAGAGCGCAGGCTTCAGACAGCTGTAGTTTATCCGTCACCTGTGCACTTACAGACTTATTGTTCAGGATTTTTTAAAATAACATTTCGTCATTTTTAGTGATTATTTGTGCACATTTTTGGTGTCACCTACACTTTAACCTATAAACACATTTTAAAGGGACCACTTTTCGATAGGTTTTACTCGTTTCAATACCAACTAAAATCTCAAGTTTTTGATGGGATGGCTTTTTGATGTCCAGGGATGCATTCTGGAGGGTTTTTTGATGACTGTTTTCTCACCCGATCCCCCCAATTTAGTTGTAGTGCTTAACGTGTATTTTCTTTTGCATATTTTCAACTTTTCTTTGCCTTTAACCAAAAGTGATATCACAACCTACATGTTTGTTTGATAAGATTACTAATGACAAGCACTGTGTGCCCCTAGCTTGCAGTCTCTGAGCGGAACAACCAAGAATTTGTGTATCTATGTGGAAAGCGTAACCTGATTGAGAGGTAAGGTTTTATGAGCGTATTTTACATCATGCCATCCATTTCAGGTGTATTTTGGGGAGAAAAAAAATAGCATGTTTTTTGTTAATGCGTTGCAGGTCTGCAGCTGTGTTTTTAGTTTAACCACAGCAAGGGCACTCACAGAGACACAGAGCAAACTTTGAAAGAAAAGAAAAGTTTAAAAATATGTTTGGATAACTCTGCACTTTGCTCTTTGTCGGTCATTACCATGGTGACACATCTACGCTCAAACACACCGCCCTCCACCTTCCTCCTCCTGCAGAGTGCAGACAGGACAGAGAAAGACTCATGGCAGCGAGGATTAAAAAAAAAAAAACTACTAGAACAAAACGTTATTCTAAAAATCTATTTGTGAACATGGCACGCTTGTGTCCCTGGGATGCAGTAAATTTTACATCTTGCGTCCAGTCTTAATTTTGCATAATGATGCCATTAGCGCAAATGCTGCCTTTTGGCAGACCAACTGATGGAAATCCATTGTAGCAATGGAAAGCTTTAATCCCTGAAACCAGTTATTGCTCCCAAAACAGTTTACTTACCGACGAAGGCAGTGGCATCAAGACAAAATGTATCAAAGTAGGCACAATTTAGTTTGATAATTTAGTTTTTTAACCCTCTCAAGGCAGGCGCTGTAGATTTGCAACAGCTAAATACACTCAACAAAAATATAAACGCAACACTTTTGGTTTTGCTCCCATTTTGTATGAGATGAACTCAAAGATCTAAAACTTTTTCCACATACACAATATCACCATTTCCCTCAAATATTGTTCAAAAACCAGTCTAAATCTGTTATAGTGAGCACTTCTCCTTTGCTGAGATAATCCATCCCACCTCACAGGTGTGACATACCAAGATGCTGATTAGTGCACAGGTGTGCCTTAGACTGTCCACAATAAAAGGCCACTCTGAAAGGTGCAGTTTTGTTTTATGGGGGGGGGGGGATATCAGTCAGTATCTGGTGTGACCACCATTTGCCTCATGCAGTGCAACACATCTCCTTCGCATAGAGTTGATCAGGTTGTCAATTGTGGCCTGTGGAATGTTGGTCCACTCCTCTTCAATGGCTGTGCGAAGTTGCTGAATATTGGCAGGAACTGGTACATGATGTCGTATACGCCGATCCAGAGCATCCCAAACATGCTCAATGGGTGACATGTCCAGTGAGTATGCCGGCCATGCAAGAACTGGGACATTTTCAGCTTCCAAGAATTGTGTACAGATCCTTGCAACATGGGGCCGTGCATTATCCTGCTGCAACATGAGGTGATGTTCTTGGATGTATGGCACAACAATGGGCCTCAGGATCTCGTCACGGTATCTCTGTGCATTCAAAATGCCATCAATAAAATGCACCTGTGTTCTTCGTCCATAACAGACGCCTGCCCATACCATAACCCCACCACCACCAGGGGGGCCACTCCATCCACAACATTGACATCAGAAAACCGCTCATCCACACGACACCACAACACATGCTGTCTGCCATCTGCCCTGGACAGTGTGAACCGGGATTCATCCGTGAAGAGAACACCTCTTCAACGTGCCAAACGCCAGCGAATGTGAGCATTTGCCCACTCAAGTCGGTTACGACGACGAACTGGAGTCAGGTCGAGACCCCGATGAGGACGACGAGCATGCAGATGAGCTTCCCTGAGATGGTTTCTGACAGTTTGTGCAGAAATTCTTTGGTTATGCAAACCGATTGTTTCAGCAGCTGTCCGAGTGGCTGGTCTCAGACGATCTTGGAGGTGAACATGCTGGATGTGGAGGTCCTGGGCTGGTGTGGTTACACGTGGTCTGCGGTTGTGAGGCTGGTTGGATGTACTGCCAAATTCTCTGAAACGCCTTTGGAGATGGCTTATGGTAGAGAAATGAACATTCAATACATGAGCAACAGCTCTGGTTGACATTCCTGCTGTCAGCATGCCAATTGCACGCTCCCTCAAATCTTGCGCCATCTGTGGCATTGTGCTGTGTGATAAAACTGCACCTTTCAGAGTGGCCTGTTTAAGGAACACCTGTGCACTAATCATGGTGTCTAATCAGCATCCTGATATGGCACACCTGTGAGGTGGGATGGATTATCTCAGCAAAGGAGAAGTGCTCACTGTCACAAATTTAGACTGGTTTGTGAACAATATTTGAGGGAAATGGTGATTGTGTATGTGGAAAAAGTTTTAGATCTTTGAGTTCATCTCATACAAAATGGGAGCAAAACCAAAAGTGTTGCGTTTATATTTTTGTTGAGTGTATCTGATTTTTCCTGTTACTAAAAATTAATTTGAGCCTGTGAGGGATAAACAGCACCTATAAAGTGACATATTATAGGTGCTGTAATTAATTAATTTAAATTGACGTGTTATTTTGACAGCCATAATTTATTATAATCATGGATATGGTCATACCTGTGTGGCTAACATACTGTATATAATAATGTGCAAAAGGTTTATGCACATTAAAATAATCCATCCTTTAAAAATATGGTGTCAGTAGCTGGTGTTCCATTGCAGATTTGCACAAAAGAGATTTTCAGAATGCTAACAAAACACGATAGTGAAATGACAGCATTTCCACTGAGTGATGGAATGTGACTGCTGGGTTTTGTCTGCTCATGAAAACCTCATGAGAACTGTAATTCTGACTGTCATGGCAAACAAATGGGTTAGCCCCTCTAAATATTCAATTTTGAGATTTTTTTTTTTTTTTTTTTTTTGGCTTTCGAATCCAGTACTGTCATAATGTTCTCTTACAAGGTTTAAGAACCAATTTTCATAAGAGTCAGGCAGGCTGTGATATTGACCTACTCAGATTTTGCTCAAACATTGGTAACTGGATGCACCCTCCACCAAACGAACACACACCAAAATGTTTGGCCAAATTCCCTACGGTGACCTTGCCAGGGGTCAAAGTTTACACCCAGTATGGCCTAAAACTGGAATTTGGTGAACAGGGAAGATTTAGACAGCTCTTACATGAAATGCATTCAATCCCCCAAAGTACTTTTGTGAGCCAAGTATTATAGGAGGACAGTTCTTCAAAATAGTCACCAATTTGGGTTGGGCAATTGAACGCATTGGCTATAGGTGGTGCTTCTTTAAAACAACAAAAAAAGAAATCAGTGGGGGATTGGATGTGTTGGCGACCATGAGGTGCCAAAGTGGTCAAATTTGTGTTTTTCATACAACTTTGGCGCCCTCTGGTGGGCAATGTGAATAATTTAATTAATATCCATTGAAACATCTTTGGAGGGTATCTCAATAAGCATCTACAATGTTGAGGTTTGGTCACCTTGAAGCAACAGATTACACACAAATTTACATGTGAAGTTTCGAAACAATGATGAATTACCCAGAACAATGCATGTGCATGATAGGGGTGGTGGCCAAGTGGTTAATGCGCTTGGTTTCAGTTCAGAAGGTTCCAGGTTCAAATCCCACCCCTACCACATTTCTCCATGTAATGGAGTTGCGTCAGGAAGGGCATCCGGTGTAAAACTTGTGCCAATTCAACATGCAGATCCACCTTGGATTTGCTGTGGCGACCCCAAGTGCAAACAAGGGAGCAGCCGAAGGGACTTACTAATGCATGTGCATGATAAAACAATGCCTGTGCTATACTACTAATGTAGGCATTTACTTGTGTATTCCACAAATACAGATCAGAAAGCTGAAATATCTACAGTATATATCAATATCTTCTTCATGTTGAGCCAATAATGCTTACGTCACCATGTGGAAAAATAGTCAATTCCCGTGCCAATAAAATGCTTTTTTATCAAAAACTGGCAAGTCCCCCAAAGATTTTCCAATTGATTTGTCTAAAAGAAGGATTAGTCTCAACAGAAATGCAAAGTTTATGATAATTCATTAAACACGTTGGCCACCAGGAGGGTGCTAAAGTTGTATGAAAAACACAAATTTGACCACTTTGGCACCACGTGGTGGCCAACGCAGCCAATCCCCCACTGGTTTTTGTTGTTGTTTTAAAGAGGGTAAGTGTTTTCATTGCAGTTTTGTGAAATACGGCTTTTTCAATCTCCTGACAAAAACCACCTCAAGCCAACATAAAAACTACATTTGAATGTTTTCCAAAATCCATGTTTTCATTAAGCATATTTTCAATTTGCGCAATTTGAAAGGTAACGGAAATCCACCTTATGTTGCAATTATGAAGGGTATACATTTACTACTGTTGAGTTATTGTGTACGCAGCAATGAGCACACACACAGACACACACATGCGTGACATAATATTAGAAGTGTGGTTTCAAAATATACCAATTACACCATCAAACTTCTTGAAAGCTGAATAACAGTGGCTTCAAATAGTTCAGGTTTTCTTCTTTTCCAGCTCCTTTACTTGTACAAAGTTATAACCATGTCTCATGTTGACAAAAACTCACTGTGTTGTGCATGTAAGGAAAACACACATTTACCACACACACATATCCATACATTTCCTACCGTATACAGGAGTTTTTCCTGGCAGGATAACGATGATGAGCTGCAGTCCAGAGTAAGTGTTCTTCAGGTGTCTGAACATGGGCTCCACACTGTCCGCTCCCTGGGCGTATTTACAGAAACATGGCTGGCCCTGAATTGGCATCCCAGCATCCTTGGAGATTTTACGCAGCTGGTCTGTAAAGTTCCTGAGAGGCAACCAGAGCACTAAAATTCAGCAAAAAAAGAGGCTATACAAGTCAAAATTTTAATGCTTTATTGAGAATATAGTAAAGTCATTTTCATCATAGTTTGAATGAGAGCAGTAACTTAGTACTTACTTAAGCACCTCTTCTCTGCATTGTTTCTGAGGAGCAAAGCAGGCAATAGCCCACACTTTGATTTCAATGCCATTATAAAACTGCTTGCCCCTCATGTCCCACACGCCCTGGTTAGGGGTCGCTATGGCACGGTTCTGTAAATCACAGAATCAGAGACAATTATTAAAATGAGCCGGGCCAAATTTTCAGGACAAAATGACACTGCATGAATCAACGAATTTAGATTTTGTCAAATATACAGAAATCACTGACACTGCTGCAGAATTCACTGTAATTTTATACATGCATCACAAAGTAGCTTCAAGTTGAAGAATACAAAAAAAAACTTTTCTTTTTTAAATGCACTGTACTGACTTTATTTTAAGACAAGTTGTAAAAGCGAACAGCATGACAACAGATGGCCTGTGCCTCTGCTGATACAGAAAATCCTGACACTCCCTTCTAATAACCACTAGTTTGCATGAACTAATGCAGGTCACATTATGTTCCCAGTCTGTGAGACCTCCACAGGAGTTGGACAAAACAGATTGGCGACAGGCATTTCGATTGGGACCACTGGAGGGCGCTGCAGTACCGAGGGGTTCCCTCGGAGGAGCTGGGGGAGGTGTGTGTGGATCGGGAGGTCTGGGTGGCTTTGCTTGAGCTGCTGCCCCCGCGACCCGACTCCGGATAAAGCGGAAGAAAATGGATGGATGTATTTTTGTTTTAACATAAACTGTATGGTACTTGGTGGCTGAATCTTGCTTTATAAACACCCAAAAAAAATTTCTCCTCCCAAAACCACCCTGCTTGTGCAACAACTCAGACGCAATGATAGTGTTCCCAGGTTAAGACCAAGATGGCTGCCTCACAATCGACAAATGTGCTTAGATCCAGAGCCCCTTCTTAGTGGACAGTTAAAACCGGGGCAAGATGACAGAGTCCAACATGGCAGTCTGATATATTTGTTTTTTAACAGATGACTTATTACCCGTCCTCCATACTGCAGAATTGGGGCTGGAAGCACCCTCCCCGTCACCTCGGCCATGTCATCTTTCACCTTGATCCCAAACTCTTGGATGTATGGGTCCAGATTGAAGTTAGCATTCTTCATCTGTGGAGAGTGATCACAGGTCACTGAATCATATCTTACGTCAGCTGTATGACCTCAAACCACCACTTTTCTGTATGACTCACCAGCCTGCTGATCTCCTCTTGCCTGTCGGGTGCAGAGCGTGCTGTGGCTTTGATCATAGTGGAGGTCTGATTATCTGTCAGCTTTTTGATGCATCTTTGACCTGCTACAATGTTACACACCTGGAGCAGTAAAACCAACAATCAAAACTGTGCAGACACTGATTTTTACCATATGCAGTGAGGTACATATCATCTACATGTAAACACAAGAATCTCCATACACCGACTCACTAAATTAAAACCTTCCTCACCTCCAGGGGCAGGTAGGTGTGCTTTTGCTCCTGGCCCACCTGAAGACAGGGTAAGTGGGGGTATTTCAGCTGCAGGCTGTACTTCTGCTTGAAGTACTGGGCCACTGTACATTCTACTGTCTGCCCACTTTCAAGCTGGAGAGGGAACCTAGTAATAATCACAACAAATAGCTTGTCATGTGGGGGATTACATTTACACACACACACACACACATTATAATAAAACACAAATAAACCCCATTTAGCCAGGATTTGTAGACCATCATTAGATTCCAGCTCCTTCTTGAACTGTTGCCATCTTGCTTTTAGGTTTAGATGGCGAAATGTTCCAGTTGACTATAATGACATGCTGATAAACTCTATTGATTAACAGTTGATTAACTGAAGATGTGTGCATGAATGCTATTAAACAAATGTACTTTCTGTGATGTACATGAAGTCAGACATGTGGTGGGCTGCTGCTTGTACATGCACTTACGTCTGGTGGCTCGCAGGACGTCGAGTGACATTGCATACACGATACTTCCTCTTCATTTGGCCACAGTGGGTTACCTCCACCTTCAGGCCTGGTACCAAAACCAAACAGTGGGATGGGAAGCATTAGCATTAACACACACACACACACACACACACACACACACACACACACACACACACACACACACACACACACACACACAGCTTCCCAGTCAATGTAAGGGACTGTCAAATGAACATTATAATGTCACTGTGTTCCAAGAAAGCGGTAACATAATTATGTTCAGAACTGGCAAACTGCCAGGCCAACAAGCGCCTCCAAGCAGGCCATATATAAATATGGCCAACCAAGCAAACATAGTGGTGGTTGACAAGGAAAAGAAGACCACAGTTGTGGTTGATGTGGCAATCCCAGCGATTGCCAGCAACATCAGGAAGGAGCACGAGAAACTCAAGATGTACCAAGGGCTGAAGGAGCAACTGGAGCAGATGTGGAAGGTGTGCAAGATGGTCCCAGTTGTAATAGGAGCACTGTCACCGCAAAACTGTTAGAGTGGCTCCAGCAGATTCCAGGCACAACATCAGAGCTCTCTGTCCATAAGAATGCATTCATAGAAACAGCTAAGATACTGCACCAAATCCTCAAACTCCCAGGACCAGGAGCCGACCTTGAGGAACACAGATACCACTCTCCCTGGGGGGTGGGGAGTGAGTTGGAGATTTCATTTCTACACAGTGCATATATAAAGTATTTGCGGCACTTCACTTTTTTCCACATTTTATGTTACAGCCTTATTCCAAAATGGATGAAATTCATTTTTTCCCCTCAATATTCTACACACTATACCCACAATGACAATGTGAAAAAAGTTTGTTTTTTAGATTTTTTGCAAATTTATAAAAAAAAAATTAAATTAAATTAAAAAATTTTTTTTTTTTAAATCACATACGGTATACGTAAGTATTCACAGCCTTTGACATGAAGCTCAAAATTGAGCTCAGGTGCATCCTGTTTACACTGATCATCCTTGAAACATTTCTACAGCTTAACTGGAGTCCACCTGGGGTAAATTCAGTTGACTGGACATGATTTGGAAAGACACACACCTGTCTACATATAAGGTCCACAGTTGACAGTGCGTGTCAGAGCACAAACCAAGCATGAAGTCAAAGGAATTGTCTGTAGACCTCTGAAGATTGTCCCAAGGCACAAATCTGGGAAAGGACCCAGAAACATTTCTGTTGCTTTGAAGGTCCCAATGAGCACAGTGACCTCCATCATCTAGAAATGGAAGATTGGATCCACCAGGACTCTTCCGAGAACTGGCCACCCCTCTAAACTGAGTGATTGAGAGAGAAGGGGCTTATTCAGGGAGGTGACCAAGAACCAAATGGTCAGTCTGTCAGAGCTCCAGCATTCCTCTGTGGAGAGAGGAAAACGTTCCAGAAGGACAACCATCTCTGCAACAATCCAATCAGGCCTGTATGGTAGAGTGGCCAGACAGAAGCCAGTCCTTAGTAAAAGGCACATGGCAGTCTGCCTGGAGTTTCCCAAAAGGCACCTGAAGGACTCAGTCCATGAGTAGCAAAATTATCTGGTCTGATGAGGCAAAGATTGAACTCTTCGGCATGAATGCCAGGCATCATGTTTGGAGGAAACCAGGCACCATCCCTACTGTGAAGAATGGTGGTGGCAGCATCATGCTGTGTGGATGTTTTTCAGCGGCAAGAACTGGGAGACTAGTCAGGATTGAGGGAAAGATGAATGCAGCAAGGTACAAAGACATCCTGGATGAAAACCTGCTCCAGAGTGCTCTTAACCTCAGACTGGAGTGACGGTTCATCTTCCAGCAGAACAATGACCTGAAGCACACAGCCAAGATATCAAAGGAATAACTTTAGGACAACTCTGTGAATGTCCTTGAGTGGCCCAGCCAGACCTTAATGTGATTAAACATCTCTGGAGAGATCTGAAAATGGCTGTGCACTGACACTCCCCATCTAACCTGATGGAGCTTGAGAGGTGCAGCAAAGAAGAAAGGGCAAAACTACTCAAAGATAGGTGCACCAAGTTTGTGGCATCATATTCAAGAAGACCTGAGGCTGTAATTGCTGCCAAAGGTGCATCAACAAAGTACTGAGGAAAGGGTGTGAACACTTATATACACGCGATTTCTTAGTTTTTTTATTTTAAATAAATTTGCGGGGGAAAAAAAAAAACTTCTTTTTGAGAGACAAAATGAATTTTTTTTGAAAATTGGAATTAGGCTATAACATAAGCCTTATTCCATTAGTATTTGGAGATGCTCTCCAAAATTAGTTTAATCTTGTTACACAGGCCATTTGCCATAGAAGAAAATATAATTTTCAGACTGTGTTCTCACAGACAACTATGAAACAGAAGTGTCCCCCTGTTTGTGGTGTTAAACTCTGGAATATATTGAACGAAGAAATAAAAGGTTGTACAAATGTTTATAAATTAAAAAAATGTATAAGAACAAAATCAAGAGAGAATATTGAAAATTACAAGAAAATATATGTAACTGCTGAAATGTAAGACAATCATGTTATTGTTAATGATGTTTATTTGATGTTTGATGACTTGACGAATTTTGGGTTGGAATTCAAGAAACAATTTCTCTTTTTATTTATTTGTTTTTGTTTTCTTGATATTGTTATAAGGAGCAGAGAATACAAGTTTTAACTTCCTTCTGTTCTATTCTGTTCATGGAAAATGTTCATGGGACATGACATGAATGAATTACTGATTGAACAAATAAAGAAGATCATTATTATTATTACATAACAAAATGTGTGAATACTTTCCAGGTGCACGATGCATGCGTGTACACACACTATATATATATATATATATATATATATATATATATATATATATATATATATATATATATATATATATATATATATATATATATATATATATATATATATATATATATATATATATATATATATATATATATATATATATTCCCCGTTGTGCTGTGCTATACACCTCCTGATCATTTTTCTCATAGATGTAAATGCCTATAAAATTATTTGTGACATGAAAAGTAAAGTAAGTCCTATATAGGACCCGAGGCTCTTTGGTAGTAAGTCCCTTCGGCTGCTCCCTTGTTTGCACTCGGGATCACCACAGCAAATCCAAGGTGGATCTTCATGTTGAATTGCCACAGGTTTTACGCCGGATGCCCTTCCTGATGCACCTCCACATTACATGGAGAAATGTGGCAGGGGTGGGATTTGAACCCGGAAACCTTCTGCACTGAAACCAAGCACATTAACCACTTGGACACCACCCCAAGGCTCTTTGGTGCAGGTGCTTATCTCTGGATTCCACAGCGTGACGCAGGTGAAAGTCTCAAACTCCCCCTGGATGACATACCTATCCCAAATAGGTAACTTCCCCAGCCAAAGCCAGTACCCATTTACAGGTGGGTGTACTGGGACAATGCAGATTAAATGTCTTGTCCGAGGACACAGACAGGCAGCATAAGCAAGATACGAATCCAGGTCTATATCCAGGTCAATGCTTTTTCCACTGAGCTACCTGCTTGACAATTACCATAGAGCAGGAACCTTAGGGGAAAACTGTTGTAGCGCTACTGCTCTACACCCATGTTGACATGAAGACATAACTGTGCTGGCATGGAAACTTTGATTCTGCTGTGTGAACAGTGGACCTGTGCTCGTTTGAGTGCTGGAGCAATCTAATGATCGCCAATTCATCATCAGAGGTTATATAATGCAAAACCGTTTTTTTTTTTTTTACATTTTCATTTGTTTGAGGTTTAAAGTTAAACATCTGCAAAGACTGCCACTTCTACGAGTGCTTTCATAGATATTTTCCTGCTATAAATATCTTTGGCCTGACTGACATGTGTGACAGAACTACTCCCCAAATGCTTTCATTGTTATCTCAGATTAATAAAACACCCCACAATAAATGACCCACGATTACCATTCTAATCTAGCGGCCAAAGTGGTCTCTGTGTGTGTGTGCGCGTATGGGTTCAATCACGCAAAAACTGGGGAGAACTGTCATTTGCCATGCTTATGTATTGTGGTTAATGTTGACTTCAGCCACTGTCTTTGTTTGTCAAATTAAAACCACCTGCTTACAGTAGCTGTACATGTGTGCTGCTAACTACTTTCTGGACCCACGCCACTCCAGCAGGGGGCAGTAAGTCATCTTTATATTAAAAGTGTGAGTGATTTTAAGTTCAATGTAAGTACATAATACAATTGTAAATACATTAAAAATACATGGATGACACAAGAAAGTGAAAACATTTCCACTGTGGTCCATTTAAAAATCAAATGTCAAAACAGAAGGAGAAATAAAACAATAATAGTGTATATGATAAGAACCTAAACAATTTAGAAATACCTTAAGACAGTAAATTAACATGAAAAAATACATAATTAACAGGAAATAAAAATAGTTGAGTTCTTCTAAAATTGTTGTGGTTTAACGTTCTAAAATCACTGTAGACTCACACGCCATTCCAACTCATACAAGCTTTGCTTAATTTATTGCCACCCTTACCACAAAAATGTCAGCTAGCTATTTTATAAACACTACCCAATCTAGAGTCCGTGGATCCCCACGGGCAACACACTGGTTTATATATTAATAGCCAAGTGGCCTCTGTGTGAGTGTATGCGTGTGCACATGTGTGTGTATGGCTTCAATCACGGAGAAACTGGGGAGAGCTGACATTTTCCATTTGGTATGCTTATGTATTTTGGGTCAAGGATGAATGCTGCAAAAACAAAAAGTTGATAGGGCCAATATTTTTGGAGAAATTGTGGATTCTGGCTAACAACAGTCAACAATGGATGTTGATAATTAAGTTCTGGACCCCTACATCATTCCAGCAGGGGTGGTAAATCATCTACACATTAAAAGCCAAGTGGCCTCTCTGTATAACTTTGATTATGGACAAATAATTTTAATAACAACAATAATAATGATATTAATAATAATAGTGTGTATATAACAATAAACTAAATTTATAAACACATTAAGACAGTAAATTAACATTAAAAAGAATACGCATTTAATAGGAAATAAAAAAGATTGAATTCTTCTTCTAAAAACTGTTGAGATCTAAGGTTCTAAAAACATTCTGGACTCACGCCATTCCAACTTATTACAGAAACTTTGCATGATTACCACCCTTGAAAATTGTCAGCTACCTTTTTTATAAACACTACCCAATCTGAAGACCGTGAATCTCCATGGGCAACATGCTAGTATGAATTAATAGAAAAACCCCTGATATCCAAATTTAAGAAGGTGCCATATCACACAGCAATACTACCTACATTTAATCTATACTTAAATTTAAGAATTTCCTAAAACACAAATCGTCACATCTGGTTGGTGAAAACTGATCTTAGGAATATGTTGCAAGAAGACCACGTGATGCTATGACCAAATTTTTCTCAAAGACATGATTGAGTGCATCAAGGCTCATGCTGACTGTTTGTGATGTGGTATTTTGGAATACTTCATAGGTTACACAATTTATTTTTATACAATAAAATATTAGTGTAATTATTTTCAATGAAAAGTTTTTTTGTTTTGTTTTTTTTTTGCTAACTGCCTTTACATTTGAGTGGCTCACATTTTTTCAATCTGTGTGAGTCACAATGAGGTTTTTTCAATGAGGGCTACTGGGCCTGAACAAAAATTACAGGGGAAACACTGGCATTAAATAACTTCACACTGATGGGTAACAGCACCTTTAATCTCCTTTGTGAAGCGGACCCTTTGTGAGTCAGTAAGTGTTTTGGGCTGCTCATCAATGTTACGAATGTCCAAAACCTCACACATGAACTCAATTACCGGCTGGGCTTTGTAGAAGGCCGTGGCAGACACTAGAGGGGGACAGAGAGCAGAAATAGGTCTGTCAGTTGAAAGCAGTGCAACTGAAACATGCATGGGCTGTCCAGTCCTTCCAACATCAAGGTTGAGAGCATTTATGGAAAACCATTCAACGTTACAAGTAGCCAAAAGACAGTTGGGCATTAGAGCCATTGGTTGACATTTATTAGAAATAAGTAATAATGGCTCCAATTAAGTCTGTGCACTTTGACTTTGCTACATCTGTCTCATTGCTTGTGCTCTGTCATGTAGTGTCAGTAAAACACGGTGAGCTAACTGATGACACAAGCCCTGATACCTTCATCTTTTATGACTCACCATCAATGTTAAGCATCATCTTCCACATGGCAGGGCGCACAGACTGGTGAAAGCCAAACCAGACTTCTCTGCCTCC
This sequence comes from Thalassophryne amazonica, assembly GCF_902500255.1. Taxonomy (NCBI): domain Eukaryota; kingdom Metazoa; phylum Chordata; class Actinopteri; order Batrachoidiformes; family Batrachoididae; genus Thalassophryne; species Thalassophryne amazonica. The sequence continues at coordinate 49,729,335 of NC_047109.1, read as the reverse complement.
ACCAAGGGGGTGATAGTATCCCTCAGGTGGTGAGAAAAATGAACGACCCACAGGAGTGTACCTAATTGGAGGAGGTGATAAGTTAAACACATGCAACATGACGACTGAATTCAAAGTATGACCTCAGACTAACATCATGTTAACTAAAGACAATGTCTCAATGAAATGCATTCACACAATATGCAGCACTAATAAAGGAATAATACACATCTTTTTAGCAAGATACATAAAACACCATGCAACTTAAAAAGAAATATGAAAGTTTGTAGCCAAACTAGACCACAAAATAGTTTAAACCCCCCCCCACACACACACACACACATACACTCTCTCTCTCTACCATGTTAATTGTTTGTGTGTATAATGTTCTTAGTAAATCTTTTTCTGATGAAACACCTAAATTAAACCAGTCTGTATTGTAGATGTAATTGACAAACGATGTATTTTTTAACTCCCCTTGAGGACATCAGAGCTGAATAATTTTCCTCAAAGCATATCTTCATATGTCTTTGTGTAAAGATTCACTATACCAGGAAAGAACCTTCTGTGCCGTTTGATTTAAATGGAATGAAGTTGCTGCTTGCTATGCCCTGTCTGAGAAGCGTGAGCATATTTGACAGCCAAAGGATTTTGGAAAAACTGAAGTCAAAAACAAAGATTTCACATTTACTACTCTGGAGTTGATCTTTAGAGAAAGGAGCCGTTATCAAAATGACTTCACTTCTGGCGTGTGTCACTTTTGGAGAAGAACACGTGAGTGAGAGATGCACAGACAGAAATCAGCAGAGTGATGACTGACTGATAAGTAACTGCCACTTGTCCTACGAAACGAACATCAAACGATCATACTTTGTAAGGAAAGGAAACTAAATGGACTGCATTTATATAGCGCTTTTCCATCTGCATCAGATGCTCAAAGCGCTTTACCATCTGCATCAGATGCTCAAAGCGCTTTACACATCAATGCCTTTCATTCACCGCGATGTGAAGGTGCTGCCATACAAGGTAATCACTACACACCGGGAGCAACTAGGGGATTAAGGACCTTGCCCAAGGGCCCTTAGTGATTTTACGGTCAGGCTGGGATTTGAACAGAGGATCCTCTGGTCTCAAGCCCAACACTTTAACTACTAGACCATCACCTCCCCTAAACTCTACTCAATAATTCATACCATATTAGGTTTGAAAAAAACTGTCAATGATCTACTTATATATACAGTACCTACACTGCCGCCTGTAGTCCTGTTCCGGTTGTTTGTGGGGTTTTTTTGCCACCCCACGTTCAATTCAACTTATTACATTTATATAGCACAAAATCACAACAAACCTACCTCAAGGTGCTTCACACGAGTAAAATCCAAACTTACCAACCCCTAGAGTAAGCATGCAGGTGACAGTGGTAAGGACAAACTCCCTGTGATGATGTTGAGGAAGAAGCCTCAAACAGACCAGACTCAGAGGAGTGCTTAGGACATTCTAACAGTTACAAGGTTTTAACAAAGCTTTTACAAAGTTGAAGAAACAGCATTATTGAGATGACCACGCAAGCAACTGTGCCGCAGGCAGAGGGTCAACCAGCACTGTGGGCCTGTCCTCCTGGTAGAATATATTCCAAAAGCAGACTGCAGTGTGCTGCTTCAGCATGGCATCTTATGGTCAGTCCAGCACCCTGTGTTCTGCAGCTGTCAGCCTTGTACAACATCATCAGTACCTCAGACAGAGAGAAAAAGAGCAGAAACAGTCGGGCGGAAAAACTGCACCTAAGGTATGAGTTCACCAGCAATAAAAAAAAGCAGAAAGAACATTAAGGTGATCGCCGGATGCTAGCCCTAAGCTTCACTAACAGACCCATAAGTGAGATGATGTGAGGCAGAGACCTGTTCCGTTGATAATAAGTTGAATTCAAGGGATAAGAAGGATAATACCGTACTATGCCAGTATGCTAACCATATGAGAGGGAGAACAAATGCCTATGAAGTCTGGACTTGAAAGTCTCTACAGAATCATACTGTTTTACCTCTGATCATTCCACAAAACAGGGGTACAATAAGAGAAGCTCTGTGGCCCACAGACTTTTCATTCATCCTAGCAACACAAAGTAGTCCTGCGCCCTGAGCATGCAGAATGGTACATAGGGTTTAATTTGGTCAGCTAAACAGGGATAATGTCAGCCAAATTGTCGTCATGAAATGCAGGGAGAGGGAGGATGGATACTGTAACACAAATTAAAATTTTCATAATGTGCAACAGAAATATTGCCTTGATTTATACTCTATCAAAAATAAATGATAGGAGAAATACTAGTGCAACATTTTTGCCATAATCACCCAGCCCCAAGTGCAAGTAGTACAGAGTGTACCTCATAGAGGCAAGGTGACGCATGGCAACGTCGAGGGCTTGAACTGAGTCGAGGGGGACTTGGAGACGGCCACTGACCAGAGTCTCCTGAAGCAGGCGCCATGACACCCTGGCCAGCCAACGGATGGACACCTTGAAAATTCGGTCTTTACCCTCTCCGGGAATGGTTACCTCAAAATCCACCTGGAGCGACAGTGGACAGAAAGGTCATAATCAGGACAAGAGTTAGAGAACACGACCAAAGGAGGTGAAGCTCTCAACAGGCAGATGAAGGAAAAAAAAACAAAAAATGAATACATTTTATATATATATATATATATATATATATATATATATATAAAACAAACCCCTAAAAATAGTGTTATTCCTTTAGATTTATTTATATTTACCATGTATGTTGTAAAAAAGATTTTCTTTGGCACCACTACAATTCTGTTCCTCCGTACCCAAATAAGTAATTAACACTCATATCAGCAATATGAACAAGTCAAGTTAGAATTTTGACCCATACAGGATGGAAGAACGCTCTGACATTGGGAAACCATTTGACAACATGCCATTTTATTGTGACTGATTAAAAATGCAAAAGAAACACAAGAATGACAACAACAGACAGCCAATAAACATCAGCCACATGAGATTCTGTTGGGAAGAAGCCTGGATAATTTCTGGACTAATTTCCATAAAGGTTTTTCTGGATAGAAAATGCACAGCAGTCTCCTGTGTTAGCCATCAAATACTAACATTCATTACAAGCACAACCTTCAGTGGTTTGAAAAAATGAGTCCATGGGAAGACTAATGCTTTAATCCAGTTTTCTCAGCTGTAACTTAAAAAATTCCAAGTTCACAGTTTCCATCAAACAGAATGAACTTGAAACTTTGCATATGTGCTTCCTCCTCCATGTTGTCTACAAAGTTCTCATGGTGAGTACCTGAGCTTAATATATTTACAATGGATTTCCTCCAAAATACTTTACCAACAATAACATGGGCTGTAATTTTACCATATACCAAAGAAATTAAGGTATTTTATAAGAGCTACCAGATTTCAACATAAAGTCAATTTCGGCCATTTGTTTAAAACCAAAAGGGACAATACCTTTAATCTGGGAGCTCGGTATCATCCCTACAGAATGGAAGAAAGGAGTACAGTATTGCATGCATATACAGTGACATTTTTGTCACCGGGTCCTCGGTCTTGGACATCAAGAGACACCTGGGAAAGGCTTTATGAACTCACGAGGTCCCTGGACAGAGGTGTTTTGCAGTGCCAATGCCTTTGCAGGAGAATGAAGGCCGAATTATGTGGGGTCCTGGCGCTATCTGTATTACTGTGTGGTTGCGAGACTTGGATGCTCACCAGAAACCAAGATGACAACCCTGGGCATGATCCAGATTGCAGCTGCCCCAGTAATTAGAGAAGGCCAAGGGGATGTGCACATATCACCTGGCTGTGACAAACAGATGATTACTTTCAAGAGATGAAGATGCACCAGTTGTCCGTCCCTGGGGCTGCTATCCAGGACCCAAGAGGGTTCTGTTTGGTGGATGTGGCAATGCACTGCACCAGCACATAGCAGTACAAGCTGCTATGACAAAAGACACACACACACACACACACACACACACACACACACACACACACACACACACAAATTGCCGTGGGACATGAACTCTTTGAAACTACACAGGACCATCTGATAAAACAGCTGCAAATCAGCTATGAAGTGGCAATATAGTTATTCTGCATAGTTGGAAAGCTGTTGGACGAGTATAGTATTGCCATTCCCATTGAGGCAACAATGACTTTCATGACTTATGTAAAGATCCAGGTTACAGACAAAGACGTAGGATTGGAATATATTTATTACTTATGAACCAGACACACGTAGCTCATCCTAGTCTGTGTTTCTCCAAATAAACATATCTCCCCCCCCCCCCCCAACCCCCCTGCCCAAAAACTACTATAATTCTAATATAAATAGCTCTCAAAGTGCATTTTAACAATACAAATAAATGTGGTGGTGCTTATCTATATTATAATAGCCAAGTGGCCTCTGTGGGCATGTGTGTGTAGTTGACAGGACAATTAATTTTTGAAGAAATTACCAATTTTAACTAACCAATAAACAATGGCTGTTGTGCTACAATGCACCATAGGAGTTTGGGGTTTTAAATGTTATTGTGGTTAATGTTAGTTTAAAACTGTTGATGTTTTTTTGTGATTTTGTAGTTCAATTGGTTTACTCACTTTCGTTAAGTTATGTTGCTGTTACCATGAGTGAGTTCAGTCTCATGTTGCTGAAACGAGTGAAATGTGTATTTTGTTTGATTTCCAGCCTGTTTGTGTCTAAAATCAGAAGAACCTGGAAGCGGTAAAGACAAACATGCATGCAACTTCAATCAGGCACAGAGCAAAGTTGACATTTTCTATTTGGCATGTTTATGTATTTTGGATCAAGGATGAACTCCACGAAAACGGAAAGCTGATAGGACTAATAATTTTGAAGAAGCTATGGATATTAGTTAATGTTGCTAATTACATTTTGGGCTTGCATGCCTTTCCAGCAGGGAGAGGTAAGTCATCTTTATATTAAAAGTGTGAATGTGATTTTATTTAGTAAGTTCAATGTACAGTTGTATGCAAAGGTTTAGTGGCTCATGCAGCCGTTATGAGCACACACACGCACACAGCTGAGTGATCATCCCAGCCCCCACGTGTGCACACAGGGCACATGTGCCACTGGACACCTTTGCTGAAAGTTTGCAGCAGTCACAGCATGCGTCAGACGCAGCCTTTCCAGCAAACATTCATTCCTTTTTTTTTTTTTTTTTTGCTTCTTCAGGAGCACAGCGCAAGTCTGTACGTCATGATGTCAGTTGGATTATCACATGGGATTTAATTTTTGCGTGGTTATTTGCAGCACATGCATGTCATTTGCACCACATACATGTTATGTAATAACATTTCCTTTGCCCTCCCTGGCCAGGGTCCAGTGGAGGTGGACATCCATAGCACAACATGCCGGCAGACTTAGCTGTGACCGATCGATCTCAATCAACCGCGATCAGATCATTTCAGATGCTGTTTTGATGGTGTCAGAATATGTAGACTGCGATCAAATAACGCAAAAACTGCATATAGACCACCGTCAGATGTGCGTCACATCTCGATGGCACCAAGATTGTTTTGAACATACATGTGCAACAAACTCGGGACAGCTGAGTGAATGGGACCAAATATGTAGATGCTCACAGACTGCCGTCTGTTGGTCTTCAGACCGCACCTCCATATTTCCTGATTGTGGCCGGATGTGTCATTGTGACGTAATTCGGTCTCAATCGGCATATGTGTGATGGGGGTATGAAGTCCAGACGGATGAAGAGAACATCTCTGCTCTTCAAAATGTGAGGAAAATGTCTTCAAAAAACTCCACCAAGAGGTTGAAACTGCAGAGGAGACCTTCATCTGGTTAAATGTCCTGAGGGTCCAGTTCACCTGTCATCTCAGATAGCTCACACTTGCTGCTGTGCTTCTAAATAAAACAAAGGCTCTTTAAATAGCAACTATTTAATTATTTGAAAAAGCTAATTCCTTTTATGGGTGATTCTTAGACTACGGGCACTTATGTCCTTTGATCATATTGTATGAAAAACAGAAAAAAGGGGAAATTTCACACTTTTATAGTTATCTTTACAATGAAAGTGTGTTAAGAAATTTGTTCTAGTAGTCTATGATGACTTTTTCACCTTTTTTCAGCATCATTATATGCAAATATTGCCGTTTTGTGCTTGTCCCACACCCAGACTTTTGATCTTCAATGATAAAAATGAATGGTAAAGAAACGTTTTTTCTAATGTTTTAAAATATCTCTGAATAAAATATCAGTAAAATAATCAAAACATAATTGGGGTATTCAATGTCATACAACTGTTGTGATTTTTTTTAAACAAAATGTAGTTGTCCCACACTATTGCCGTAATTTCCACCACAACACTAATGTCCCTTTAAACAGTTTGTACGAAAGATTGTTTGGGTAGTTTCTATGGAGATAAACAGTGACATCAGTGCACATGTATATAGTGCCAAATCACAACAAACAGTTGCCCCAAGGCGCTTTATATTGTAAGGCAATGGTGTTGTGGAAATTACATTTACAAGGCCAATAGTTAAAGAATCACCCTTATATTTTAACATTAAATGAATGAATCATTAAAAATGTCCATGAAATCAAAGGTTAGTCAAAAAGACAATTGCATCGGTCAAAGAAGCCCTGCTCTTATTGTGCACAATTTCAAAGCATTCACAATCACCAGAAAAGTCAATCTCCTGTTTATAATAAATATTTGTATTTACAATGCCTTTTTTCCTGGTTGAAATGCAGATATGAATTAATATATCTACTAGGCTTAACAATGTACACATACTTTTCATGCCATTTTATTTGTCTAAAAATAAATGTTCAAGGTTCCTTACAATGTTAAAAAAGAAATCTCCTCTGAAACAACAACAGATAGGTTACAGTTTCAATTTACGGATGAACATCAAAGATTCCAAATGAATCTTTTTTTTTTTTACCTAAAACTATTTTAATTACAGGTTTTCTAATGTAAGAAATGTTTTTTTTAACTTCAAAATGTACAGTAATCAGACGTTAGTCTTGAAGCAAAAAAGAAATGATTTGTAAGGATTTTCTTTAGAAAACTGCTGTGTATAAATTAGCAGTTCTGATGTCCCTCTGACACGCATTTCTGTACTCTGTGTTTTGGCCTGATGCCTTGTTTCTTTTGGATTTAAAGTAGGGCTGTACCAAACATAAAAATCTTGGGCTTTATGTAGGAAATGGTGTTTCAGAGGGTTATAATTTTCAAAATTTTTCAGGGGGAGAGGAGAGAGAATGCCCTCAGACCCCCCTACAATACTCGTGCCTGCAGCGTTGCCTGTGCAGCTATGCCACACCAAGTGATCCATAGATGCTGTGAAAAAATCCTGGTGCAAACCCTGAACACACATACCTTCTCACTCCCAATAGGTAGCGCTAGCACTGTGTAGATGTTCTTCTTTCCATCATACACTGGCTTCCTGTCACCAAAGAGCTGGGGCTTGAAGTGTTGGACCATGTATTCCACCACCTCCCTATAGGAAGCAATGTATACAAACAAGTCAATATGCACTGTCAATCAGAGTGTTAGAGATGGATTACTTTCTGTCAGTTAAACCAATTTTTGCATCAAGATGCTGACTGAAATTGAGAAAAGGTGAGCAAATATTGATTCAACAGGATACAGTTGGTGGATTTGATAGCTTATGGTAATGAGAGACAAGATCAGGACAAAAAGAAGTAGAAGAGTGTACAGAACATTTCAATCCTTCATGCTTTGGCTTTCACAAGTATGGGAGTTAAGGATTTATTGGGAAAGAGGAAAGTCAAAGAGGCTTGACTTTTGCTTGCCTTCTCAGACCCTTTGTCCAAAACCCTGAATGCAAACGAAACCACAGCATAGAGAACAACTCTACATGACAGACTGGACAAAGGCACTGTCATGTGACATGAAGCCACAAGTTAAGTCCCAAGTCAGCTTCCATTACATGACAATCAAGACTTGGGACTTGCAGCAATAAGAATTAAGTTATTCAACTTTTTTTTTTTTCGTCTTGTGTAGAATTACAGGGATTTCTGTGTGGCTACAATGGATCCAGAAAGTATTCACAGCACTTCACTTTTTCTACATTTTGTTACGTTACAGCCTTATTCCATAATGGATTAAAGTTTTTTTTTTTATTATTATTATACACGCAATATCCCATGACAATATGAAAAAGAAACAGATTTCTGCAAATTTATTAAAAATAAAAAAATAAAAAATCAGCTGATTGGACATGATTTGGAAAGGCACACAGCTGTCTACATATAAGGTCCCACGGTTGACAGTGCATGTCAGAGCACAAACCAAACATGAAGTCAAAGGAATTGTCTGTAGACCTCCAAGACAGGATTGTCTCGAGGCACTAATCTGGGGAAGGGTACAGAACCATTTTGCTGCTGTGAAGGTCCCAATGAGCACAGTGGCACTGATTATTCTCAATCTCTGCAGCAATCCACCAATCAGGCCTCTAGCACATAGGATTTTGATCGTGGAACAAATGTGATTAAAAAAAAACAAAAACAAGAGATAACAATGGCAGCTGGACTGCCCAGTAAAACTGTGTAGGGCCAGCACCTTTTTGGAAAATAAATAAATAAAACACTGTAGTAGTATCTATATGGCTGCAATACAAACAAACAGAAGACCGTCTCTACATAAACTAATATTTTTTAGAAAATGAAATGTTTTTGATATGAGGTAATGAATTTCTTCCATCTTCAATTAACCATTAATGTTCTCTTTATTATTAAATCTGTATATCACAAGGTTGAGCAAAGATACCCTTAAGAATTGAGATTTCAAATATTACACCCCCCCGCTGACTTTCTCAAGATACTAACAAAGGAGAGACTATTTACAACGACAACTATTTAACCTACACTTAGCTCAGAAAGCATGTTTTTTCAACATCCAACACAAGAACATCTTCATACCAATGCTTCAGAGCAGAAAACACCATCTATGTTTACTTAATGGGGTCAGTAAAGTCAGGCTCACTTTTAACTTTCTCAAATATTATTCATAAATCTGTCTAAATCTGTGTTAGTGAGCACTTCTTTGCCGGGATAAACCATCCCATCTCACAGGTGGGTGTGGCATATTAAGATGCTGATTAGACAGCATGATTATTGCACGTGTGCCTTAGGCTGGCCACAATAAAAGGCCACTCTTAAATGTGCATTCCTAACCATGTAAGAGTCTCTCTGCTTACTCGAGATAATGGAAACTTCTTCTCTCTGACAAAGTTCAAAGCAAAACAACAGTCCAAAGACTTGTCTTTGGGTTTTTCTATGCAAACGATGCTGCTTTATGTGCAATCTCAGCCCTACAGCTACAAGAACTTCTGGATGGGTTCAGTAGAATGTCAATGATTTGGTCTCACCATTAGTCTTACGAAGACAGCTGTCCTCTCTCTAACCGGTAATCAAAACTTCTCAATCAACAAAACACTTGATAATGTTGACTCCTTCACATATCTTGGATTAATTATATCGTCTAATTCTTGTCTTGAAAAAGAATCGTCTACGAGACTTGGCAAAGCTTCCACTGCATTTGGAAAACTTGAGAAATGTGTATTTAAAAATAAGAACCTTACCATCAAGAACAAAATAAAAGTATACGAAGCCTGTGTTTTGAGCATACGTCTGTATGGCTCTTCCTGCTGGTCAACTTATCGCCATCAAGAACAGCAACTCAGTGCTTTTCACACAAGATCTTTAAGAGCTATACTTGGTGTCACTTGAAAAGACAAGATTATCAATGAGGCCCTTTTTCCACATTCCAGCCCTTTATCAGGTATCCTGAAATTCACTTGACTCAGGTGAGCTGGGCATGTCCACAGAATGCCACAATCTTGCCTACCTCTGTGTCCATAGTGTTCTCAAAGATGGATCAAGGGCAATAGGCCGACCTTGCCTTAGATAGAAGGATGTTCTGAAATGAGATCTGAGAAATTTCCAAATAAACCCTGCTACCTGGACATCTGTATCCATAGATTGTGACACTTGCCATGCAAATCTCAGGTGGAGTATTAGGGTGGATATAGAGGCTAACCTGGAGAGACTCAAAAGACGGTGGAATCGCCTGTCACCTATAGATGATGATGAACTCCATTTCTTCTATGGCACAGTCGATAACAACTGAAGCTGGCCTGACTGACTATACACACACAGTCCTGACCATAAAAGCAGTGTGTGTTATATATATATATATATATATATATCCCCCTGCAAGTCGTCAGACAGACTGCACACAGAAATGTGTGTGAACCAACAACCACCTGTGAGTGGCCAATATTTTCATGCAGCTGTGTCATAATTACAATTTTTGGCTCTGTGACCTACAATACTAGTTAAAGACGATTTATCACCAAACTAGACCTAGACCTTTAAGAGATGTATTTTTTCTTCCAATTTGGTAAACCTGTCTTATTTCTATGACAAGTTATTGGGGGCACAATGTTCCAGATATTTTGGCACTATGACTCAAAAATAGGTATATTACGGATATAGTTAAGCCTGTATGTGTAATTCTGACTCTGTGTGGATTAAAAATGAATACATTCAAACTTGTGCACCCAATTTTTAGTTAGGTTCCATTTTCAGATAAGTAAGATTACCCAAGGCATTTTCTGTTAAAAACAGAAAACAGGCTAATTCTTATGTATTCTGACCTGCTGAGTTCAAAAATTGCTGTTGGCATGCTGTATCTTAGATCTAGCAAACCATGTGACCTACAGGGAGTGCATCTTCAGAGAGTGTGTTGATCTACTTGGCTTCAGAGGCACTGATGGTCCCGGCATATATGAGAAACCAAACAAGACACGGCATACAGTGGGTAAGTGGGTAAAATAGGTCTTGAACATATCACCATTTTTCTCAGCAAATATATTTCTCAAAGGTGCTGTTGACATGAAATTTTCACCAAATGTCAGTAACAACCCAAGTCATCCAACATGCAAAAAAACAAAAAAAAACAAAAAAACAAAAAAAACAAATACGAAGTACGTAAGTACAGAAATTAAGTTGTTGTTGTCCATCAAGACACCTCCTGTATCCAGAACCTAGATGCATGCATTGTTCAGGTATGATTTTAGCCCATTCTTCCACACAAACAGTCTTCAAATCTTGAAGTTTCGGTGGACTTCTTCTGTGAACTCTCATGTTTAGTTCTTTCCATAGATTTTCTGTTGGATTTAAGTCAGGTGCTTAGCTGGGACATTCTAGCAGCTTTACTTTCATTCTCTGAAACCAATTAAGACTTTCCTTGGCTGTGTGTTTGGGATCACTGTCTTGCTGACAAATCACAAATGTCTCATTACATTTTTACATTCATCCTTCCTTTGATTATATGACGTTTGCCAGTACCATATGCTAAAAACAGCATCACACCATGATGTTCCCACTTCAAAACCTCACTGTTGGTAAGGCCATCAGTATGTTTTGCAACAACAAGGTTGTGAAAATCTTGAGAGAGGTCTTTGCTTTTACCCATCATGAGTTGTTTCTTGTGACACCATGGTGATTAGACATGGGGCGATAACCAGTTTCATGGTATACCGCGATATGAAAAAGCCACAGTATCAAAACCACTAAAAGTTTCCGTTATACCGTCCCTACAGTATAACGGAAAGGAGACGAAGCCTGCACTGAACTTTTCCTTCCGTCTAAAAGGACCAAGTTGGCTGTATGGGATTACTTTGGCTACCGTAAAAAGGCAGACTCCAACGAATTAGAGGAAGGAAGTTGTCCAACATGCAAAACACGCTGGCGGACATTCTGGCCTGTGTGGGACTCGGAGCGATTCAAGATACCCAGAAAGGATTACATGGAAGGAGTAAACTTTATCCCATCTTTGAAACCACTGAGAAGTACAAGCGGTGGACTCGAGTCGTGCTTGTGGTCGACCAAATTTCTCCCACAAACATGTCAAGAAGGACAAATACATCTATTCCAAGCACATTGTTGGTGAAGCTGGGTCAAGTATTAAGCATCCAGAGTTCCGGACCTTATTCCAGCCACATTTCACCAAGCAAGTAAGTCATGTTTCCCATGGGGCAGATAGTACATGTGCAAAAGAGTGATTATCATTTTGGTATTTTCTCTAAATTTATCAGTGGTGTAGTGCTCATAGCGGTAGACATCGCGTCAACTAATGTGCCTGAATCACGCACGCTTCATATGCAAATAGCCATATTATTGTTAAAGCACATCTTAAAGCTATACATAATACCGTGAAACCGCAGTATTTTTGCCCACGGTTATCATACCATCCAAATCTCATACCAGCCCATGCCAAGTGGTGATGAGACATCTTTTTATAGGCCATCAGTTGCTACTGAATCAGGTGATATTACATTGCACCACCAAGGGGCAGGACTGCTTTCCAATTACTGATAGATTTCAGCTGGTGTCCTGACTTTCCATGCCTTTTTACACCTTCTTCAGGTGTTTAATACTTTTTCCCTGTCATTTCACATCATTGCACAAAACTTAATTTATCGATATCTTTGGTTTGATCTCTTTGTATGTGTGGGTTACTTTGGTTGTTAGAGACATCTGGTGAAAATTTCATGTCAACAGCCCCTTTAGAAATACATTTACTGAGAAATATGGTAGCATATTCAATACTTATGTTACCCGTTTTGTCCCGCTGGATGCAGCATGTGGCCAAAATCCGTAGCGCGCCGTCGGGTGAACAACCAGAGTAGACAGCACATTGGTGTCTGTCTTGGTCAGGCTTTTGAACTGTTCGGCCCCCCATATGTTTTGTTTATATTCTCTGACATGTTTTTTTCTTTTTATTACAGAGTTTGAGAAACTATTTCTTTTTTATTTTGGATAAGGATCTCTCCTGCAATCCAACGACATGAATTTTGTTTCTTCTCTCTTGGACAATATTCTGGTGAGGAACATAAGCCATTTCCATGTGGTTTTCAAATAGATATTTTGTTACTATATATGGTTAACTGAGGGTGTTTCTAAATGCAAATGACCATGACTATGCATGTGCGATTTGCCAACAATTGATTACTTACTGATGTGTGTACAACTGACATCTGTTTAATAAATAAAGACTTTTTTTTTTATACTTATACATTTTGTTCATACAACAGAATTTAGAAACTTAACTACACACAGTTTGATAAATAAGGCCCTGGGAGATCATCTGATGTGCACTTTGTCCTCCTTACCTGCTCTGCTCATAACCAATTACCTCAGCCACGTGTGTGTAGCCAATCAAGACCTAGCAGACACCAGACTTGGCTAGTCAGGTGTGGGAAGAGCAGTTAAACATGGAAAATGTTTGGGTATATGAACTCCAGGAGCAGATATGTTCTGAAAGAAAAATTTCAACGTATCAAGCAAAAGTCAAATATATTACCTGTTGACTCGTCTGGGGCACTTGTCGGGCTTAATGTCCACCTCATAGTGGTAGACGTCCATCTTTGGGATCTCCACCTCGAAGTAGTTGGCCAGCAGCTTGATGGGCTTGCCCACTGTACCCATGCCTGGTCTGCGGGGAGCATGAAACACCTGCTGCAGGGGTGGGGGAAAGACCCCCATGGGCACTGGAGCATTCAAAAAGAGCAAATAAAGATGTTCAAGGAGCGGGTGTGTACAGTGGGGGGGGGAAAAAAAAAAAAAAAAAAAAAAAAAAAAAAAAAAACAGAAAACAGACATTTAGATTACAGCAAAGAAAATAGAAAAATGGACAACGGAAAGCAGGCACACGAGAGAATTCAGTAGAGGGTAAATAAAGAGTGAGCACTGATTCGGAAAGTGCTTATAAAAAAGTAAGGACAGGACCTTATATCATGTCCAATCAACTGAATTTACCCCAGGTGGACTCCAATTAAGCTGTAGAAACATCTCAAGGATGATCAGTGGAAACAGGATGCATTTGATCTCAAGTTTGAGCTTTATGGCAAAGGATGTGAATACTTATGTGTATGTGATTTCTTAGTGTTTTTATTTTTAATTTAAAAAAATCTCAAAAACAAACAAATAACAAAACAAACAGTTTTCCCATTGTGCTTATGGAATATTTGGTGTTCTCCCCAGACAATGGAATAACAGCACCGCGCCATTATACTGCCACTGCAGCACCACTATACTGTCGCTTAATCTCGCAATGTTTTAGCGCAAGACTTGGGAATCTAACCACACGCAAAGCCATTTTTGCGGGGAATTTCACATTAACAACTTAAGCTCTTTATTTTATCATGTATACATCCAGATAACACAAACCATGACAAAAGGCAAAAGTTGCACGAAGCTGATCAGAGGATGACCTCTGCATTTGTTGTTTCATCTTTGGTGGTGACCACAGCCTATGTTGCAGAGGAGGGGCAGCCAGAAAAACTTCCCAACATCCAGGGCGCTGCGATCGATGGTGTGTCTGAGGAGGGGGGACATGCCAGTGTCGAAAGTCAAGAGCCCGATTCACAACCAACTCGATCAACGCTGTCTGCCGCAGGATCGACCAGATCAGATGCTAACAACAATGCTGCAACCCCTGTTTTATGGAGAAAATGGCAAAATGGAAATCGAAATTCTTGAGGTACTGAAACATATTTTCATTCTTTGAGATTTTGGTGCTGGATAGCGGAGTGCAATATTTCTATTCTTCAATGTTTTAAAGCGCATGTCACACAGAATTCATAACATTTAACGATTGTTTCCAACACTGTTTAGCTTTGAGGAAAACATCCCAGCGCGCACTTGAATGTTAATTCAAGTGCGCGCGAGTTAATTCAAAATGCTGCAGCTAGAGTACTGATGGGGACTAGAAGGAGAGAGCATATCTCACCCATATTGGCCTCTCTTCATTGGCTTCCTGTTAATTCTAGAATAGAATTTAAAATTCTTCTTCTTACTTATAAGGTTTTGAATAATCAGGTCCCATCTTATCTTAGGGACCTCATAGTACCATATCACCCCAATAGAGCGCTTCGCTCTCAGACTGCAGGCTTACTTGTAGTTCCTAGGGTTTGTAAGAGTAGAATGGGAGGCAGAGCCTTCAGCTTTCAGGCTCCTCTCCTGTGGAACCAGCTCCCAATTCAGATCAGGGAGACAGACAACCTCTCTACTTTTAAGATTAGGCTTAAAACTTTCCTTTTTGCTAAAGCTTATAGATAGGGTTGGATCAGGTGACCCTGAACCATCCCTTAGTTATGCTGCTATAGACTTAGACTGCTGGGGGGTTCCCATGATGCACTGTGTGTTTCTTTCTCTTTTTGCTCTGTATGCACCACTCTGCATTTAATCATTAGTGATTGATCTCTGCTCCCCTCCACAGCATGTCTTTTTCCTGGTTCTCTCCCTCAGCCCCAACCAGTCCCAGCAGAAGACTGCCCCTCCCTGAGCCTGGTTGTGCTGGAGGTTTCTTCCTGTTAAAAGGGAGTTTTTCCTTCCCACTGTCGCCAAGTGCTTGCTCACAGGGGGTCGTTTTGACCGTTGGAGTTTTTACGTAATTATTGTATGGCCTTGCCTTACAATATAAAGTGCCTTGGGGCAACTGTTTGTTGTGATTTGGCGCTATATAAATAAAATTGATTGATTGATTGAATGGAATCTATCTGCTAACATTAAGAATGAAGCCACAGATCAATTACAAAGTTTACATAAGTGTGATGTGTTATGATTAGGGATGGGTACTGATAAGATTGTAATCAATATCGATACCATTATCAATTCAATTCCCTATGGATACCTCTTGTGAATTTTCTGTGTACTAAAAGTAGGCTTTACAGGTTTTCTATGTCAACAACATTTTATTGAGTCTTAAAGTAAATAAATATGAAATTGGTCACTGGATCCTTAAACTCTGTACATAATGAACTCTACATGGTGGATCCTTGATCTGTGGACATACAGTGGGGAAAATAAGTATTTGACCCCGTCAGTTTTGCAGGTTTTCCCACCTACAAAGAATGGAGAGGTCTGTAATTTTTATCGTAGGTACACTTCAACTGTGAGAGACAGAATCTAAAAAAATGAAATAAAAATCCAGTAAATCACATTGTATGATTTTTAAATAATTATTTTGCATTTTATTGCATAAAATAAGTATTTGACCCCCTAGAAAAACAGAGCTTAACAACTGGTACAGAAACATTTGTCTGCCATTACAGAGGTCAGACGTTTCCTATAGTTCTCGACCAAGTTTTCACACACTGCAACAGGGATTTTGGTCCACTCGTCCATACAGATCTTCTCCAAATATTTCAGGTTTGGAGTTTCAGCTAGATTTTCTACTGAGTTCAGATCTGGAGACTGGCCAGGCCACTCCAGGACCTTAAAATGTTTCTTACGGAGCCCCTCCTTAGTTGCCCTGGCTGTGTGTTTGGGGTCATTGTCATGCTGGAAGACCCAGCCATGACCCATCTTCGATGCTCTTACTGAGGGAAGGAGGTTGTTTGCTAAAATCTCACAATACATAACCCCATCCATCCTCCCTTCAATACGGTGCAGTCGTCCTGTCCCCTTTGCAGAAGAGCACCCCCAGAGTATGCCGTTTCCACCCCCATGCTTCACGGTTGGGATGGTTTTCTTGGAGTTGTTCTCATCCTCTAAACATGGTAAGTGGAGTTGATTCCAAAAAGCTCTATTTTGGTCTCATCTGACCACATAACCTTCTCCCATGCCTCCCCTGGATCATCCAGATGATCACTGGTGAACTTCAAACGGGCCTGGACAGGGGCTGGCTTGATCGGGGGACCTTGCTGCCCTGCAGGATTTGAAACCATGACAGCATCATGTGTCCTTAGACAGCTCTTTGGTCTTGGCTATGGTGGACAGGTTGGAGTGTGATTGAGTGTGTGAACAAGTGTCTTTTATACAGGGGACAAGTTCAAACAGGTGCAATTAATACAGGTAATGCTGCATTTACACATAACGATGACAAGTCACGAATGCTACGAAGTATACATTCTTGGCCGCTGATCACGAATGTGATAATTCGGGGCAGAGGCATTAGGTGTCCTCAGAAACTGTTGCAACCCGTTACCATGCGTTACAATTAATGGCACGTGTTGCTGGAGAATTATCAGGAACCATTACACATGGTCAAGAATAATGTTCCGCATTGTTGCGCGCAACAGCGCACCGTTAAGTTCTGTCACGTTGTGAACGAGGTGAATTGTCTCCACATACACACCCTCAGATCGCTCCAGTTTTTCAGAAGAACTTTGTGAATGCATGCGTAGTTGGGCTCTGTGCCATGGAGTAGTGCAGAGAGGAGGAGGAGACGGACAGAGCCAGATGTGTGGCTTCATGCGGCTCTCGTCTCGCACATTTTCCCCAAACATCAGGCACATGTAGCATGTGGAACACCTGCAGGAGCGCACTGAAGAGCACTGAAATCAGACTTTTAGCCGACTTGGTGTCAGCAATCAAACTGAATGCGGTGCAGCAGGGTTTAATTGTGCGCACGCTTCTTCCTCCGCCGGACTGGAGGAAGTGTAGAGATGTCTGGCTGCATGCGAGTCTCCTCTTGCTCCTCTGGCTCAGACTCGTTCTCCTGCTCATCGGTTACAACAGCAGGTGGAACACCCGCAGGAGCGTCCTGAGGAGCTTCAGCAGGAACTGTGGAATGACACTTGGCTGACTTCGCGTCACTGTTCCTCTTCGGCATACTATATCAAACTGAACGCTGTGGAGCTGAGTTTAAAGTGGATATGACACCTAAAAAATTAGGTAAAACTGATATAAATATCAAAATATACATACAGTACAGTAAGTTGAAAGTGGTTTTAATTATCACTGAGAAATAAAGTTTGTACAGTTTCTCAAAAGTGTGTTTCTTGGAAAGCGCGCTGGTAGCATTCTCTCAGCAGTCACGTGATGCCGTGACGTCGCAGAATGTAGAGTCCCGTCTTTGTCTGTTAGATTAACAACAGGAACAGATGGACCTCAGCATGGACAATGACGAGATCAAGAACTTTTCTGACTCCTCTTCAAGTGTGGATTATTTCTGACTCGGATGCTGAGGATGGCACAGCAGTGATTAGACCCTACAGATTGGAGCCATATCTTTCGGACAAACATTCAAACAGGAGCATTCTGACAGCGAAAATAATGCCGACGGTGTTTATGGTGGAGCCAAAGCAGAGGTAAGAGACGTGCCAATTCCGATCAATTTTGAAAGGCTGCAGAATATGGAATGGTAAGGTAGGCTTTGATTTTTTTGATAATTACTTTGATAATTACTGTATAGCATTTTCGATTAGAGCGTCTGTTTACTGCCTTTGTTATTGTTCTGGAGCCGTGACAGTGTAGCTATTACTTATGGACCACCGTCATTACCTTTGGGTTTTTGCCATTTTCGAGTGCCTGGCATTGCATTCATCCGTGTTTAGTTACGCTATTTTCACGAAAGAATAGGAAATAAACGGCGAAGGTTTCAAAAAAGATCGCCGAAAACAACACTGAACATGCCGCCGCCGTGTTTACACACCGCCGCCGTGTTTTCTACGTAAGTTCCTTGACCATTTCAAGATTATTGTGAACGTATTATTTGGGGTTGACATTTTATGTGTTCCTGTGAGCGGTGCGAGAACATGGAGACAGTCGAGGAAAGTGTCTGCTGTCAGGAACAAATGTGGGTGTGCGAGCGGAGCGAGTGGCAGCCGGACATTTCGTGCATCACACAACACTGCAGCTTTTGATCAATCTGCCTGGACTTGAAAAGGCTAAAACCTTTCGCCCTTGTGTTTGTGCAATATGCTGCAACACACTGGTCAGGCATATCGACAAACATGTCCCTGAGAGCTGTGTTTAATCAAAGTTTCTGCCATTAAAAAAAGTGTAAACAACGGCCGCCAGGCACGCGAGCCGATACGGTCTACATGTAGTGACATATTTTAGGCTTGGTGCTCAGCGGGAAGCTGGTCACGGGGCGTGCACATTTTTCAGTGGCGGGACGTTCAAATGTTATATATAATGGGAGAACTGCGTCCATTTTCCCAAAACGCTTAGGTTGACCGAATTATATAACCTTTGTTACATGTAATAAGACTATGTTGTCTTTAAGTGTCATATCCACTTTAATTGTGTGCACGTGAAAATTGATTCGTCGTGGCGCGCAGTGAAATGTGACACCGCGTTCCATGTCGTGTCAAACTTGACAGTTTCCGTGTCACTTCGTAATAATGCGTGACAGTCTGGGCTCCAAGAACCATGACAAGAACCACTACGAACATTGTCACGATCTATTAAGGATCACTACTCATCAAGAAGGATCAACACGCTCAGTTGCGACCTCCACGACATGAGGCGAAATGAGGGTGGTGTGTGACATTCGTGGAAGATTTTTTGACAGCCAAAAACATGCTCCACGAATATCACGCACCAACATGCACTATTAAGAAACCTATTCAGATGCGTTAAGTCACGTTAAGAATGTCAGGAATGTGTCACGAATGACAAAAATGACATTCGTAACACGTCTTGCTTATGTGTAAATGCTGCATAAAGAGTGCAGAATAAGAGGACTTCTTAAAGAAAAATTAACAGGTCTGTGAGAGCCAGAATTCTTGCTGGTTGGTTGGGGGTCAAATACTTATTTTATGCAATAAAAAGCAAATTAATTATTTAAAAATCATACATTGTGATTTTCTGGAATTTTTTTTTTTTAGATTCTGTCTCTCACAGTTGAAGTGTACCTACAATAAAAATTACAGACCTCTGCATTCTTTGTAGGTGGGAAAACCTGCAAAACTGACAGGGGGTCAAATACTTATTTTCCCCACTGTAAATATAAATAAACAAAACTGTAGTTTTTGTCAAAAGCATTTCCTTTCAGACATTATTGGCATGAATGTCTTTCCATGCATCTGAGCTTGAGCTCTTGCAGCTGGTTGTGCTGCACATCAGGATGTAATTCATAAAGAATGCAAGATGTCTCATTTTGGGAGGAAAAAAAACATTTTGGTCGATTGTAGTTTATTGTCTGTATTACAGCGTTTGGAAATTTATTTAAAGTGGTGATTCGTTTTGAAGTTATTATTTCCGACCAGACTCTCTGCAGAGTTTTGCTCACTCTGCAGCATTTGGAGCTGTGCCAATGGAACAGAGGATGATTCTCGTTTCTTGACTGCAACAAGATAAATCCCAGTTAGTGACTTTAATCCACACAAACGTGACTCACAATTGACATATTTTAATGGCTTTGAGAGGTGTTAAGAAGCTAACTTGCCACTTCTGAAGAGCAGCGAATCAAAGAACCAATGAGCCAGCGGACCAAAGCACTGCTTCATTGATTCACACTTCAAAGTGGAGTCACGCTGCAGAAACGGTTGATTACAGAGCTGCTGCAGGGTCTGTAATCAACATAGAGGAATGATCATTTTCCCGACAGACACCCTCAAAAACAATGGCCCCTCTGAAGGACCAATAAGGGAATCGTTCAGCAAAAAGACTATTGATATCAGTGGATCGAATCATTTCTTAACGATACCCGAAAAGAACTGGTTCTCGATACCCAACCCTAGTTATGATGACTCGCATTTAAGTGATAACTATTAATTTTGATGCAGCCATGGTAAAAACAGCAGCCACTTGCATTCACTTGCCATCGTGAACGCAGCCTGTTATAAACAGTCTGCTAGAGGCCCAGCTTTGTGCATGCTTATAAGTCTTGTCATCATATAACTGTGAAAAAATTAATAAATATATCTGTGTAATCAGGAAGCCTGAAAAACAGCGGAGAGGTGCGTGAGTGTGGTGCACAACACTGTGCATGCTGCTCCGTTACAGAATGGACTTGCACACATCAATACACGCTCTCTCAAAGCAAAAGAAAAATAAAGCCTCTCAGCTCCACTGAGGAGAACAAAATACAAAAGGAAAAAACTGAACAGGGCACTCACTCACTTTCAGAATGATTTCCATGATTAAACAAGTCCACTCCACCAAAGAAGTCCACATGCACGGATCGCACGCAATCACCAGCCGGTGTTGCGGAGCTCCTCACAAAGTTCTGTAACGATTCTGGCACATTAGATAGAAGGCCTGTTACCTCCTGAAAATAACGTACTCTAACTTTTTTCCAAATATAAGAAATACATCTGTGTGTTCAGGCAGCCTTCTATGGTAACGGAATTACAATCTGAGCTAATCTGTCGTGGTTAGATGCCATATGTTCAGATTTTGCTGCTGTTGTAATTCCGTTATCATAGAATTGCCCAACAGAATTGTGGGGACATTCCACATGCACGTTCATGGTGGCAGTAAAATAGCATCCTGCGACACAAAAGCAGCATCAGCACGTTAGGATACAAAATCTAAGACTCTGAAAAAATCACCCCAAAACAAAAGAGTTTTGGAGTGATGTGTGTCGCCTCCTGTCTGTACATCCTTTGTAAATCCGAACCTTCACTTTCAAATGCAAGATCAGAAGCTTCATTATCGGATGGAGCAGCGTTCATTTCATTCTGTCAGCCATCGGGATGTTTCTGGTTTTCATAAAACGTACATAACACGCTGAGAAATGCAGAGTAAGAATTTTTCCATAAATGCACCTGCTAACTTGTGGCGTGAGAGGGATTATTAACAATAAAATCCATCAGCAACCACTAATTATGACTGCATGTGCACAGATAGACTTTCATGAATACTTTGATGCTGTGTTGCTAAGTGGGACATTAAATAACATGCAACGTGTCCTTCTTTCTATACTTGTTTGTGGCTTATTTTTTTACATTTAAAGGATAATTTCTGGGGGTATTTTTCCATTCTTCTTGGAAGAAGGAAGGCATAATATGTTTTAGTCTATGTAAATTGGTTTCAGTAACAAATTTAGTTATTTCTAGGGATGGGTATTGAGAACCGGTTCCTTTCAGGTATCATTAAGAAATTATTCGATCCACCGACATCAATAAGCTTTGTGCTTAACGATTCTGTTATCGGTCCTTCAGAGTGGCCGTTGTTTTGGTGGGTGTTTGTCAGGAAAATGATAATTTCTCTACATTGATTACAGACCCTGCAGCGGGTCCTTTATCAACTTTTCTGCAGCGCGGCTTTGCTTTGAACCTTGAATCAATCGAAGCAGTGGTTCGCAGACTGAAGCAATGCTTCGATCGATTGCTTCGTTTATTTCTTTCTTTCGCTTACTTTCCCCCACTAAAACCCTAAAGAGCATACGTCTGAGTATTATTTACCTTTTCTATGTTAAACCGACCTGTTATGGTCTTCTGAAACAGTTGATAGATCAGTATTTTATAACTTAAAAATGGGAGTGATGCTAATGTGTTAGCATGTCTATGGCATTTTCAATGTTAAAAGTTAGCATTTAGCAATTGCAGCCGTTGTCACGTTCGGGTGCATTTGTTTTCAAATTGTAATATTCCCTAAATTTATTTTTGCTTATATATTAATAATCTAATTATTATATACAATTTTAGAGAAAGAGACAAAAAGAACCTGAATAGAAACACAACAGAAAATATATAATAGCAACTAACAATGAACGTACATAAATAAATAAATACAGAAATAAATAAGTGTTTCCTGTGAACACCTAGTGACTCTCACACCTCCATTTCATCCCTGTCTTATTTAAGTTTAATGACAGTTTGTTTCGGTCTAACCATATTTTCAATGTGTTAATTTCTTCAGTGATTTCCTCCAGAACTATCTGCCAAACTAGAAAACTGCTGCATCATAGTAAGAGCAGAATACTACTGGAATGAATCTGAATAAGGAAGGTTGTATTTTTTTTTCTCACCTAAATGGATACTCCAGTTTATCATCTAGAATAGTCCCAGATTGCATGTCAGAGCTTCTAGAATTTAAACATTTTCGTGCAGGTGGTGTTGGGGGGTAATTTTGGGTTTCAGCTTTTTTTTGTTTTTCACCACTTTCATCCCTGAATATGAGTTGTGATTCACTTTTGTGCGGATTAAAGTTACTAACTGGGACTCCTGTCTCATTGCGAGAAAGAAACGAGAATCGTCCTCTGTTCTGTTCACACAGCTCCAAACGTTGCGCGGCTCTCTGACAAGTCAAGATAGAACAATAGAATCCAGTCTGAATTAATAACTTCAAAGTAAACACCATTTTGTTTATTTTTATTTATGTCCAGAGATCAAGGATACAGTGACTAATTTCATATTTATTTACTTTAAGACTCAAGGAAATACACAGACAACCTGTAAAGCCTACTTTTAGTACAAAATTCACGAGGCATCGATAAGGGAATCGAATCGATAAGCAGAATCGATAATGGCATCGATAGATAAAATCTTATCAATACCCATCCCTAGTTATTTCTAATGCTGCAAGTTCATCATTATCATTTACATTTTTTCAGGGGAGAAAAGCTGGACCTTTTGTTTTTTTTTTTCTTGGTTTTTTTTTTTTTGGACAATATAGAGTGTGTCAAAATCTGAATCACAAGGACAAAATGAGAATTTCACACTTCGAAGTGAATGCCCACAGCTTAGTGATATTGCAACTTGGGAATTCAAACTTTTCAAATTGAAAATTAAGCATGGAAATGTGTAACAAAGTCTGGAATCTCCCACATTTTCAATCATCTTTCTGCACATTCTTTTTTCTTTCAAATAAGTTTATTGCACATTTGTAACATGTATCCAGTGCGTCAATGAAATACAAACATTTTAGATTAATTTCACTAATCAACAATTCAGTACAGTCAGACCAGAAACCGTACTAAAAGATTTTCATTTTTGTCTTAGGACTTCAGGACACATGGTCGGATGGGACCCCGAGTGGAAACGTTGCATGCCGCTTCAGATGATAGTTGCCAACAGCACCACTATACTAAAAAATTCTGGCGAGAACCCTGGGTATTGTCTGCAGAATGTTGAGGGAAAAAAAACATTTAATCCATTTTGGAGTAAGGCTTGAATAATTGTACTACTCTTAAATTTATTTTATTAATAAACAGAGCGGGTTTTGGCCTCAACTTTATCTAAAGTCTGGTTCTGTTAGTGAAGCTTAGGGGTAGTGGCCGATGATCACCTTAGGTTTTGTTTTGCTTTCCTGTTGCTTAATGCTGACGAATTATACCTTAAGTGCAGTTTTTCTGGCTGTCTGATTGTTTTCTTTTTCTCTCTGTCTGAGATGTGGCTGGATCCACGTGCTGGATTGGATGATTTCTGTGGTGGACATGGAATGGACTCTGCTGTACGAACAGATCCAATGAGAGGCTCGATTAACCCCTTCCCCATGACGGTGGACTGGACACCTGCAAGGGTTCCCGTCAATTGTTGTTGTGTTGTGTTCTGTATTGTAAACCTTTTTGGTAGAATGGCCTAGTCAGTGGCTCACCCCTCTGAGACTGGTCTGCTTGAGGTTTCTTCCTCAATATCAGAGGGAGTGTTTCTTACCACTGTCGCCTTTTGGTTTTTCATTTATCTTTGATGTCTTTTTAGTAGAATGCAATGGGCCCCAAACCTGGGGTCTAAAGTTGCACCCTAGGCTCTATAGTTATTCTAACCAGATCTGGCATTGTATCCGAGGGCTCTCTTCAAGATGGTGATCGTTCCCTTAATTGCAGACAGCTGCACCTCATGTGCACTGGGGTGA
Source organism: Thalassophryne amazonica (assembly GCF_902500255.1). Classification (NCBI taxonomy): domain Eukaryota; kingdom Metazoa; phylum Chordata; class Actinopteri; order Batrachoidiformes; family Batrachoididae; genus Thalassophryne; species Thalassophryne amazonica. The sequence continues at coordinate 49,704,773 of NC_047109.1, read as the reverse complement.
CCGGGGACTGCCTCAAGGTATTTCTTCAGGTTCTTCTTCATCAGGACTGTTGCTCCCACCACAACTGGGATGATATCAATGTCTTTCAATGAGCATGTTGTTCGTAGGTCATTTTTCAGGTCTTGGTATTTCGAGATCTTTCCCCTTTCAGCTCGATTCAGACCGTAGTCATTGGGGACTGTCACATCGATGATTTTGGCTGTTTTTTTTTTGCTTGTTCCAGATGACAATATCAGGTTTGATTGCACCTCCTTCAATGTGTCTTCCTGCTGGGATCTCTTTGTCGTAGAAGATCGTAACTTTTCCGTTGGATGAGACTGGTGCTGGCTCGTGCTCCCAGACATGTTCTTTGACTTCCATCTCCAGTTCCTTGCAGACCTTCCAGTGGAGATATTGACAGATCTTGTTGTGTCTGGATGTATAATGCCCATCTGCCATGAGGATCTGGCATGCTGAAGTTAGATGTTTACACTCTCAACAGCTGTGTGACAGAATCGGCATTTATCATTCTGTGAGATCCCTGCCATTTTTTTGAAGCCATTTGTTAGAAGTCCCTGATCTTGTGCTCCAATCAGAATTCTTTCTCCATCAAAACCAAGTTTTCCATTTTTAGCCACTGCATTGATCCAACTTTGTCGATGTATTCCTTTGAGTTCTTCTTTTGTGCTGTTTCCATCTTTCCACTCGATGTTTTCCTTCTCTTTTGCTGTATTGTTCTCTGGTCTGTCTTGCAAGTTTTGTTGCAGGCATGAGCCTGTTGCATTTTCTCTCTTGTAGAAGTTCTCCGCCAACGTTTTTTGCCAGTTTAGTGATTGAGGTCCGTTCAGTTATGGCCTCGTGGTGTTGTGTGACCGTTTTTACGATTTCTTCATCAGAGCTCTTTAAGTACTGTCCAATACTTATTATCGATGCTCTGTAGGCCTGGTTGATTTCAGTGAGACCCATACAGCCTTCTCTGCGAGGGAGATATATTCTGTCCATGCACTGATTTCTGTATGTGATTTTTGTGGAGGGTGAGCATTTTCCTGGTTTTTGTGTCCAACTTAAGCTCACATTGTGGCCAGTTCACTATGCCAAACCCATAGGTCACACTGGTATTGCAAACTGGTTTATGGCTGTGATCTTATTTTTTGGTGTCAGCTGTGTTTTGCAGATCTTTTTTAAGCAGTTTAGGTATTCTTTTGTTGTTTTTGTTCTCATTTTCTTGTGCTCAATTGTATTACTTTGTTCAATTACCAAGTATTTGTATGCGCTGCGGTGGTTTGAATCATATTTGTCTAATAGATTACAATTTGTTCATGTAAATGGGGAATCTTCTTCACAGACTAAAGTTAATTATGGAGTTCCACAAGGTTCTGTGCTAGGACCAATTTTATTCACTTTATACATGCTTCCCTTAGGCAGTATTATTAGACGGTATTGTTTAAATTTTCATTGTTACGCAGATGATACCCAGCTTTATCTATCCATGAAGCCAGAGGACACACACCAATTAGCTAAACTGCAGGATTGTCTTACAGACATAAAGACATGGATGACCTCTAATTTCCTGCTTTTAAACTCAGATAAAACTGAAGTTATTGTACTTGGCCCCACAAATCTTAGAAACATGGTGTCTAACCAGATCCTTACTGTGGATGGCATTACCCTGACCTCTAGTAATACTGTGAGAAATCTTGGAGTCATTTTTGATCAGGATATGTCATTCAAAGCGCATATTAAACAAATATGTAGGACTGCTTTTTTGCATTTACGCAATATCTCTAAAATGAGAAAAGTCTTGTCTCAGAGTGATGCTGAAAAACTAATTCATGCATTTATTACCTCTAGGCTGGACTATTGTAATTCATTATTATCAGGTTGTCCTAAAAGTTCCCTAAAAAGCCTTCAGTTAATTCAAAATGCTGCAGCTAGAGTACTAACGGGGACTAGCAGGAGAGAGCATATCTCACCCATATTGGCCTCTCTTCATTGGCTTCCTGTTAATTCTAGAATAGAATTTAAAATTCTTCTTCTTACTTATAAAGGTTTTGAATAATCAGGTCCCATCTTATCTTAGGGACCTCGTAGTACCATATCACCCCAATAGAGCGCTTCGCTCTCAGACTGCAGGCTTACTTGTAGTTCCTAGGGTTTGTAAGAGTAGAATGGGAGGCAGAGCCTTCAGCTTTCAGGCTCCTCTCCTGTGGAACCAGCTCCCAATTCAGATCAGGGAGACAGACACCCTCTCTACTTTTAAGATTAGGCTTAAAACTTTCCTTTTTGCTAAAGCTTATAGTTAGGGCTGGATCAGGTGACCCTGAACCATCCCTTAGTTATGCTGCTATAGACGTAGACTGCTGGGGGGTTCCCACGATGCACTGTTTCTTTCTCTTTTGCTCTGTATGCACCACTCTGCATTTAATCATTAGTGATCGATCTCTGCTCCCCTCCACAGCATGTCTTTTTCCTGGTTCTCTCCCTCAGCCCCAACCAGTCCCAGCAGAAGACTGCCCCTCCCTGAGCCTGGTTCTACTGGAGGTTTCTTCCTGTTAAAAGGGAGTTTTTCCTTCCCACTGTAGCCAAGTGCTTGCTCACAGGGGGTCGTTTTGACCGTTGGGGTTTTACATAATTATTGTATGGCCTTGCCTTGCAGTATAAGGCGCCTTGGGGCAACTGTTTGTTGTGATTTGGCACTATATAAAAAAAAAATTGATTGATGTGGAGTCTGCAGCCAGATCTTCAATGTAGCTCCCTTCATCCAATTGTATGTTTTCGGTTTTTGTCTTTTTTCCTTTTGTCATTGTGCATTTTGAGGATTTATCCAGTCCAAATTCCATTCCAATGTCTTTTGAGAACTTATGGACAGTTTCCACGAGCTGAGTGAGTCCGTTTTTTGTGTTGGCATAGATTTTCAAATCGTCCATGAACAACAGATGGTTCACAAGTTTTTGGTTTTCCTTTGTCTTTAAGTCATGCTCCTTCAGGATCTTGCTGAGCGGGTCCATGATTAAGCAGAATAAGAGGCGAAAGGCTGTCTCTCTGAAGTATCCCTCTCTGAACTCGTACATCTGGGATTGTCATTTGTCCCTCTGTGTGAATGAGGGTGATAGTGGTGTTCCACTTGTTCATTTGTTCTCTCAGGAAAGATCTTATTTCCTCATTGATGTTGTAGAGTTCTAAGCACCTCATGATCCAGGAGTGTGGTACACTGTCAAATGCCTTTTTGTAGTCAATCCAAGCCATGCTGAGGTTCCTCTGCCTTGTTTTGCAGTCCTCCAGGATAACTTTGTCTGTCAGTAACTGGTCTTTAGCTCCTAGTCTTCTTTTGGAACATCCTTTCTGTTCATTTTCCAGGTAGCTACTAGTGTCAAGGTGTTCATAAATGGCATCAGCTATGATTCCTGTCAGCCATTTGTATGTTGTTGTTAGGCAGCATGATGGGTCTGTACTTGTTGGGAAGCTGTGTTTCCTTGGTCTTTGGAATCAGGCTTGTGTTCCCTGTCGTTAGCCAGTCTGGTGTGTCTTCTTCTCCGTTCAATATTTTTGTGAAAGTCACAGCATAATGTTGGTGTAATGCTGTCAGTCTTTTCAGCCAAAAATTTGGGATTTTGTCGATGTCAGGTGCCTTGAAGTTACTGTATTCACTCATTTTCTTTCTGATGTGCTCTTCAGTGATTACAATTGCTGGCATTTGTTGTTTGTCTTTGTTTTTCTGTTTTATTTTTTCAATCCACTCAGCCTCTTGGTGTTGTTTTGGGTCTTCAAAAAGTGGTCTCCAGAATTTTTCAATTTCTTCTCTCTCAGATGGCTGTTGTACTTCTATTGTGTCGTTTGCCAGCTTTCTGTACACTAGTCTGGGTTTTTTTGCAAATAGTTTATCCGTTTTGCTTGTATTTTCTTGTCTTTGTTCCTAATTTGTGCTGCGAAAGCTTTTACTAAGGCTTGATATTCAGCCAGCCTTCCACCTAGCAGTTTGTCTTCAACATTGTATTTTCTTTTAATGCGATTTACTTTTTTAAGAAGATTCTTTTTGTGGTTCTTGTTTCCCAAAAATGTGGCCATTTTGGAGATCTCTCTTAGGTGGCTGATTTTTTGTTGTAATTTCTTTTTCCATCATGGCATGGTATTCTTTTTCTTATTTGTGGTGCCGTTTCTCTCCAAATCTTGTGGGACTAGTTTACTTTGTATGTACCATGCCGCTCCATACTTTACAGAGTTTAACTCTGTCAATGTGGCTCCTTTTGGGACCAGTTTGGTCAGTCCTATGTTAACTTTTTGAAGGATATTTTTGAATTTTTTATTCTACTTTAGTCAGCTTTGGGCGGTCTTTCATGTCCATTTTTCTTGTTTCTTCAATCTTATTTGCCAATTCCTCTTCTAGTTCCTGCTGTCTGGGTCTGTGTGCACCTGTATATTATTTTGTAGATGAGCTGGTGAACTGTTCCTTTTTCCGGGAGGCAGTGAGTGATTTGTTTTTTCGGGGGGCAGTGGAAGGCTTGTTTTTTCAGGGATGTACTTTTTTTGAGGGCAATCATTTTTTGGTGGTGTAATGGGTTGCGTCAGAGGGCAGATGCCATCTCTTATTTGCTCAACCTCCTGTTGCATCATTTTTATTTCATTATCCGAAAAATGTTTTTGTTTGATAAAGTTTGATTTTTGAGTTGTGAAATTCTTACAAGTGATGTCTTTCTTATTTGGGCAGTGGTGGTGGATTTTTTTTTTTGCCATTCTTTGGATCTCTTTGTCTGATTTTTGGGGTATTTTATTTTGGCATATTCCTTTGCCCACAACAGTATCCACTCTTAATCCCTCTTCCACTGACTCCTTTTAAACTGGAGTTGCTTCCCTTTATCGATCAACTGATAGTATTTTATCGCTTCCTTTTGGGCTTCTTCCTTTATTTTTTTTATTTCCTCAGCCGTCAGATATTTTTCGATCTGTGAGGCGATCGATTCCAGTTTTGCGGTTGTGGTGGCTTCTTTCTTTTGTGTAGGTAAATCCGCTTCTTTTATGCGTTCCTCAAATACTGCCTTTTTCTTTCTGCCCCACTTCTCATGCCTTGAGTAAGTGAAGCAGTGAAAGATCTTTTTTTTTCTCTCTTCAATGGTCCAATTAACTGTGGTGTAGTTTCGCTTGTTTCTTCTGGCCCATTGATGCTGTTGTTGCTGGAATCCAGGATCAGAACTATGCTGATCTGGTGGATTATCCAGCCGAGTGTCCTTCTGTTCCAGTATTTGTTGTCGATCAGAACAGCTAAATGGTTTTCCGCTTGCTTGCCTCTCCTTTTGTTGCTCTGAGCTGTTCATGTGACCAGATGCTTTTCCATATTTAGAGCAATTAAACTGTTTCTCATCAGTGTTGCCTGAATCAACAATATTGGTATTTTTCTGACAGTTAAAACGTAACTGAAGTGCTCTGGTCTGTTTCCAGTCATCACTGTCATCAGTCTCAGTTCCAGAACTGTCTGAACTCCTGCCACTGGTATCTGGTTGTAAATGACTGTTTGGACCTGAGTTGCTGGCTGGTTGTGGTCCTCCATCGTCATCTCCATCAGTTTCTGCTGTCAGTGTTCTGTGTACAGATGAGCTGCTGGCTACAGGCTCAGCCTCTGTGCTCTCATCACTTGGGCTTTAATGAAGCTGTGATGACTCTGGTTTTTCATCATCATTTTCACTCTTCACAGGGAAGGCAGTGAAACCAAACTTGGTGAGATGTGCCTCCTCCAGCTGCTGAAGCTGCTCTCCCTGCTGACTTATCCACAGCTTCTCTTCTTCTTTAATGCCCTCCTGGTCAACACTCAGATTCCATTCCTGGTGTTCAGGGAGAGTTTCTTCTTTAATCACCAACAAAGGCTGCATGTCTTGTAGTCAGTAGAAGAGCGGCGAGAAGTCCAGGCGCCGATGAGTCAGTCCAGTCAGTCCAGAACGGGCTGCCTGCTCGCCTGTGTGCTTGCTCTTGGGGTTGGTAAGGTTACACCTTACTTGTGTGAAGTGCCTTGAGCCAGCTTTATTGTGATTTCGCACTATATAAACTAAATAATTTGAAATTGAATTGAAGGCTGCAACAGAACAAAATGTGGAAAAAGTGAAGTGCTGTGAATAGGAAAAATATCATGGTCTAATTAAGTTAATTCCAGAGCTATTTGGTCAATTTAGAGTGTAGATTATGTAGTGTGCAATAAATAACAGTCTATCATAAGAAGAGCTTGGTGTTGGAAATTTTCTTATGTCTCTTAAGTTGTATATTTAGAGAAGCCCGAAGGCTGAAGTTGCAGGAAATGGTCTCTATTTGTACTTGAAGCACTCAACATCCTAGAGCTTCCTCCAGAGGGGGAACTACCCCTCCAGTGCACACGCTGCGCGTTACCTCAGGTGATAGCTGCCAACAGCACAGCCATACTAAAAATTTCTGGGGAGAACCCTGACAAACGCATCCTAAAAAATTTGAATGTTATGAAAAAAAGTTTGATATTTGTAATTTCTTTCAAAAAATGATTTTTTTTATATATTTTGAGACTCATTACATATAACTAAAAATGTTTCAAGCTTTTTGAACTTTGATTTTGATGGTACAGCTGGCCCCCACTCCTCCCAACCTCTATGTCTTTTAAATGAGAGAAAGAAGAAACACTTCTGTGCAAGGTGCTGATCTACACACAGGGAGCAAATTGAGGTTAATTTGAGGTTATAGACTTCTTACACAGTCAGAAGCAGCAACGGACCAAACAACTGGCCATTCAGTTACTCAACAGCCTACAGCCCTCTTGCACCTGTGCTTTCTTTCTTCAGTATTTCTCTGGCAGAAAGCATGTATGACACCATTATCAGCTGGTGACAACATCAGTCTGACTGAGGGGTTACTGGCCATCAAATTGTCCACTACTATAAAAAGTGGAACAAGCCTGAGTTGACAGAGAAGCCCAGCATTGAGGGTCCGAGTCAGGGTACTTGATGTGAGACTATCTGCGACTCCTGCCTGAGAGGGGCCCAGTGCCGTAACCTCTGGGTCCCCAGAGAACAACCCTCTTCCACCATAACAAAGACCCCAGCTGTCCTGCTCCTCCATCTCTCTCTCACACACACACACACACACACACACACACACACACACACACACACACACACACACACACAAATAGATGACTGTGTAAGCAAAAAGGAGCGCCCCTCCAAGCCAAAATGCACGCTCATGCACACAGAGGGGCACCCCCTCTGCATTCCCAGCCTCACCATAGAGACACCACGGCAACAAGGTATTGTCATGGATATCAGGGCACCCATCTATGTGCGTTGAAGAGGCCACTGTGGTCATGCTGAAGAGACCTTGGCCTTTTGGGTCCAGTGGTGACTGTGTTCTCTCTTTGGGTCAAAGCTCCCGCCATCAGTATCTCAAACGGAAAAACTCCTTTAAAAAATTGCTGTTCCAGAGATTCTGGGTCAAATATATTACTCAGCTATATGTACACAGTCAGAAAACAACAAAATTGCTCATGGAGACAGCCTGCTCTGCTTTTACTAAAATATGTAACACACATGATGATAAATGCAGACATTTGTACGCCAGCATGTGAGCACCTGGAGTTGTGATCCATACAACATTCGCACACAATGAAGCACACGCCCCCCTCGTGCCAGTAAAGGCAGATGGTGAGAGCACAGCCAGGATCTCAGGCATCCCAAAACAATGGTGAGCTTTCCCTGATGGATTTATTAATCTTTGAAAATTAAATGTAGTCAGGGTCTTGGATTGTTGGATAGCAAAGAAAAGCAATTTGAAGATGTTGAATGTTTTTTTACCAGTTGAAATTGACTTTTTCTGATAATTATAATCTAAAATATTTCATAATTTGTTCAAAAGATGAAACTAAAGTGCCATTTTTCAGTTCTACAAGAGTCATAAACACAGAAGACATGAGAAAATATGTTTACTGAAAAAATATTTACAATGTCTTCTGTGTGCAACATTTTAAGATTTTTGACAGGTGACTTTTTGAACACAGTGAACTGTAAAAAGAAAAGAAAAATAAGAAATCATGTAGAAATTTTACTACGTTTTAAACTTCAACAATCAACGAAAGGAACAGTATGGATGCTGAAACCACTCTTCTACAATCCAAGTACATGAATAAGAAGGAACAGCCAATTTCACAAGGACTGTTTGGCAGATTGTTTTTTTTTTTTAAGGTGGGGGGGGGGTCTGCTGATCATGACTTAAATGCAGCAATGAGCTCAAATATTAAGTTTAATTGTAATTTAACCAGGTTAGTCACATTGAGACAAAGATCTCTTTTACAAGAGAGACCTGGACAATTATAAAGTTTACAATTCATCTAAACTGCATGTCTTTAGATGAGACAACAGCACTAACCATTAAGCCATCGTGCTGCCAATCTTGGCAAACGGGCCATAACTCCATCATACAGACAGCAATTTGTTTGGACCTGGGTCCCCTTCCCACAGCCATACCAAAAAATGAAGCAAGTCTATTCTTTGGACTTAAAGGACACCATTATTCATGTGGTGCGGTGTCCCTTATGTCGCCAACCATCGGGGATGCCAATTAAATAACCAAGTCTCTAAAGGTCTAGATCAGTGACAGCCATTGCCTGTCCAACTACATGTCATACCATTTCCAGTTTATTTGTATGTGCAGAATTCATCTGTGCAGGTAGCTAATTACATTCATGTCTGAATTGTGGTTTTAATAAAGGTGAAGGTTAGGGTCAAGGGTTTGCTAGGACTTGTTGGGAGCCCTCAACTGTCCTGACCCGAGCAGCGGCAAAGCGCCATATACCTCATGATGTAAACAGGCTATGCTACAAATTTATAGCAGTAACTGGCCAGCACAAATGCCACCCCAATTGATGCAAATTTATTTTCTATTCTCATAGCAAATTATAAAAGTGTTAAAGTAACAATTAGAGACATTTTCAACAGCTAACTCAGACAGAAAATAATTAATCTGCTACAAAATAATTATTTTATATACACAGCGTCCAGCGCACAACACATGGCAGCCAGTGGAAAAAAGCACAGCATCCAGCTGGGAACACAGCGAGTGGGATCGTCACAATGATGTGTGTGCAAGTGCACAGATCAAAGTCATGCAAGTGTCAGGGCAACCTGAAGCCCCTTTCACACCAGAGCTGCTTCGAGTTGCGTCAGGCATCGTCATGATGACGCAGCATGGAAGCAACCTAGTGCCGAGACGATGTAGCTCAACACCACAACATCGCAAGGGGCGCAAAGGACGAAGCAAATCGGATGCCAAAAATTAAATATGTTTAATTTTTTTGCGTCCTGTGCTCAATGCAGAAATTAAGTGGTTTCAGCACAAGTCAGAGCAACAGGACGGTACTCAATGTGACTGGAAGCCACACCCTCACAATACAACGTTATCCAACACCAATTTATGATTCCTGCTGTGCTCCATTGTTCCTGAAGTATAAATCACGCAGGATTGTTTTTATACCATGTACACAATGCAGTGAAACTACACCCTCAAAAAGAGCACAGAAAAAAAAACAAAAAATGCTGATTGCAGTCTGACAGCTGCTGCAGCTGCTCACTCTTCTCTCACAAATGTGTTTAAATAAAGTCCATAAAAGTCCTGCTCACAGACTGATTGCCAGAGACAGGACATGTCCACATCCAGTAAAAAGTCTGGACATCTCTGGTCCACTCACAGACGATTCGTTCGCGCGTGCACATGTGAACAATTAAGAAAAAAAACTCTGGCTGCAGGCAGTTAGTTCCTTGTTCTCCGCTCAAACTCTCTCATCACTGTGTTAAAAAAAGGACAAACAAGGACACAAGTCCTGCTCACAGACTGATTGCCAGAGACAGGACACGCCCACATCAAGTACAACTCCAGACATCTCCACATTTATTCACGGATGGTTTGTTCACACCCACCTCGCGGTCATAGTAAGAAAGATAAACTATAACAGAACTCAGAGCGCAGCTCAGCACAAAACAAATATAAACTAGAAGAAAAGTCAGCGTGCATAGTCTGGCTGCAGCCAAACTGTGCACTCTGATTACTCTGTGTAGAGAACCTGCAGGATGCATCCTCACCTCCTCTCTGCCCCCTACTGTGCGCACCTGACGCAGACATTCCTGCGTCGTCATGACGCAACAGGAAGCAACTCGAAGCGGGCCCGGTGTGAAAGGGGCTTTAGGCTCAGTGCAATCAAAGATTTCACCAGGTTCAACTGCATTCACAATCAATACCAGCTCACAAACAGCAACAGAGAGGACAGTAAACATCTTTCTCTTCAATGCCTTCGACAAAAAAATCTTTAGTCTGACTTTAGCTAAATGAACAGCCGTGCTGCAGGTTGCTGAATCAGTAAATGTCCTCTGTCTCCTTGTGCTGAATTCAAACTCCGCACTATGGCCAATCAGAAGCATCAGACAGCCACAGGATATAAACGCATGAGTATCGTCAGAGTAACAAACAAGTATAGGACAAAAGGAAAAGCTCTCCTCTGCCTGATGTCTGCTCAAAGTTTTCAGCATCCACAAAACTTTCTGGACTGGCCGGACCTCAGGTGATAAGGAATACATTTAATGAATGAGAAAAGGACTTGTACAGTACAAAAAATTGAGCATAAACAGATAATATCAAAATTTCATATACATTAGTCAATACATTTCCTCAACCCATCATAGTGTGAAGGAAGATTATAGTTCAAAGTATGTACACCGTTGTACATTAACTTGTCTATTAAATATAATAGAGTGAACACAAGGCACTGGCTGGATTAAGTTAGGAAAACAGTCAAACCCTCTGGAGTCGACGGACACAGAGATGCATCAAAGTCACAAGACCAAATTAAGACACCGTAACATGAAATACACAACAGACTGAGTCTCCGTTTGAATGTGTGTTGAAAGGGCGGACTTCAAACTATATACTACTTGTTTTTAAGTTGTGTTGATAGGCCTAGTAAAACCTGAATCATGATTAATAATTTACACCATGCTTTTTCCTGAATATTTTTGTCATGTTTGGTGGGAGTTTCATGTAGGAATGCACTCCAAAACAGGAGTTTTTCTTCCCTTTATCTCCTTTGTCACGGGAGCAACTGCAAGGAGGGGAAAAAAAAAACCATGCCTTCCCCTTTATCATTGGTGGAAAAATGCAAGACAACAGTGTAGCGCAGGGACACGCACAGCCAGAATGACGTATGTGGAGAGAGGAGGAAACGCAGAGAGAGGGAGGGAAGTGCAGAGAGAGTGAACTGATACTGAGATGGAAATCTGTACATGTGTTTTGGTCTTCTGATATACATGTCATTGGTGTCACTTCCAAGAGCAGAAGAGTGTCATATTCCTGTGCTCACTGGTACAGATGCTGGCCAAAAAGCCATTAAACACAGACTAGGGTGCCAAAGCTGCCTCCAGGTGGACAACAGGAGGAATTACACACCCTGGAAGTGTAAAGTCTGTAACATGCCCCTCTGTTTTGTGTTAGACAGGAATTAATTAATTTATTTATTTTTTGAGTGGCACAAATAATTTGTGTGGCATCTTATCATGACATCTGACTGTTATGAAAGTAGTCAAACAAAAAAAAAAAACGCCTGAAGTTTTCACGCATTTTAATGTAAATCGTTATACATATATAACTTTGTTGTTTGCTACATTTGTACATGTTTTTGAAATTTACAATTTACAAGTGCAGTGCCCGTAAGAAGTCTGTATTCCTATAGAAGATTGAGAGCTGAAATAGATTTTCATGGATGGACATATGAGGGTGTGTTTGAAGGTGGGATGGAGAAAGAGGTGTATTTATGTCATATTATATTATTATTTGAATATAGCATTTCATATTGTTTAAAAAAACTGTTTATTAACAATTATAAGAAAATAAAAGGATTCCTATTAAATAAGCTATTGGAAGAGAGTCAGACAAAATTAAACAGAACATTTAGAATATTTGAAAAAACTTTATTTATTTAGTTAAGTTTATTTAAACTTAAACTCAGAGCAAATATAAGATTTTATTCAGCTTATGTACTTACTGAAATGTACAAATAGTGGGAAATGTGTTGCTGTGAGCAAAAAAAAAAGCCTTTAGCTAACATCCCCTCAGTGTTGTCAAGTTAAACTCACAAGGCACATTGACAGCAAGCCTTTCACAGTAAAAGTTTTTGCTGGGATGTTGGCACTAAATGTTTTATTGTGAAATGGTGCGAGCAACAAACTATCTGATGTTGTTTAACTTTGCTTCCAGTAACATCAGCAAGCCACGTCATCTTGGAAATATGAATGTTACAATGTTAATCAAAATAAATGTTTCAAATAAAAGTTTTAAAAATTATTCCCAAAAATTTCATAATAAAGGATGCACATCATCGCACCATGCACAAGCCATATCCAATAGCTCACGTCAACCTGACAAACAGATGCATGAGCCACATACCCATGCACAGATGTTTCTTGCTTTATAGATGGATATTGGCATTCTAAGTTATAAACACGGTTAGTTAAACATGTTTGTCGTTTTCACAGTTAAAAAAAAAAAACAACAAAAAAACCTTTTTACTCGGATCATATGTTTTTGTGTGAATTTAGGTCCATTGTGTTGTTAATACAGTATGTCAGAATTAAATAAAAACTGTAAGGTCACACAGGTGCGATTGTGCTGAAAACAATGACACTAAACAAGGAATTGTAAATAGTTTTTAAGGTAAATTATAAAAAGGTGAAACCAAAAGTAGTCAAAAACAGCCAATTATACCCTGGACCCCAGATAGTGCAGCAGATAGAATATTTACAGAGGAATCCTTCAAATTTGGAAAGAAGCACCAAAGTTTCAATCATATTGAAAGCTATCACACATTTGTCTGATCACAACGATACCAAAAAGGTATAGTTTAGACTATCTATGACTGAATGTTATGGAGTTACGTGGTAAAAAAAAGCAAGAATGGTAACAAAGGTCAGCATTAGTTTGTACAGGGGTCAGATGTTAAAGTTGCTCTAAATATTGTAAAATGTGATGCAAATTATTGGTTGAGTTAATAGGGTTTTAAAAAGGAATAGTCTGCACTATGTGGCATTCTTAGTTATCATGTTACAGGGTAACATATGTCACATGTCATAGAATCCAATGGACGTTGACATTGCTCTACCTTTACCTTGCAGACCAAGCATTCAACACAATCAAAACTATTTAATTTATTAATCCTATTAGTTCTAGCAATAATTTACACCACTTTTTACCAAAATTGGAGCAACTTTAACTTCTAACCCCTGTACAAACTGAAATTGACCTTTGTCACCATTCTTGTTGTTTTTACCCCATAACTCCATAACATTCAGTCAGATAGCCCAAACTATACCTTTTTGGTATCGCTGTGATCAGACAAATAATGTGGTATAGCTTTCAATATGATTGGAGCATTTTTAAATTTTGACCCCTGTGTAATTCTTCAGTTGACCCCTACCTGGCCGCCTACTGAAAATTCAAGTGGCTACTCAGTTTTTTCAAAAGAGTAATGTCTAAGGAGTATTTGTGCCAACTTTGGTGCTTCTTTCCAGAAATTGTTACAGTTATCTGCTCCACTAAGAGGGTTAAAGTTAGCTTCGTGCATTAGTCGTGACATTGTGTTTTAAATTACAAAGGGTGCTGTACTAAATAATAGTAATTCAAAATTTGTGTATGGTACCATAACAATACCAGTGGTCTTAATCCTATGCAGCATACCCAGCTGATTGCAGGGACAACTTCAGATGTGTGCACAAAGTTAAACATCTGCATTTTAATGGGTTGCATTCACACATTTATGGACCACAATGGAAATACGTAAGTATTTCACTTTCATGTGTCATCCATACATTTTTACGCCAAATAAATTAAACCAATCAGTCATACCTCAATATCATCCAAGCAAAAAAAAAAAAAAAAGAAAAAAAAAAGACATGAATAAATGATTCATTCATCTGTGCAGATTTTTAGGAGTGTGTCCCTCCACCTGAGGGAGGAGAGGAGCTGCAGCAGCCAGCTGCTGCTGCCAGAAGGCGGGCTTCCACTCGTCCCTCACCGCGCCGAGCGCAAGACTCCAAAATCGCCACGATAACCAGAAATCTGGTCAAACTGAAATATCTTACACAAGGTGTAGTGTATTTAGAATGACGTGGTACCCCACATTCGGAGTGTCCAACATTAGGGTCTGTAAAAAATAATAAAAACAAACCTACCAGCACCAGACGGTCCCGGCTCCATCCCATTCACTTAGCCGCGCGGGGACAAGCTAGCTCGTCCGGGGGTGCTGTGGCCAAACGGCCGGGCCCTCCAGCCCCCTCCTCTCGGCGTGCAGGCTACTCTGTCCTCGGTGTCCCCCCCGCCCCCTGCCCCTTATACAGCCCCCCAAGACCCGCAGATGTGGAGGCTAACGGCGGTAGCCGCCACTTGACCGTCGAGTCTGTAGGACACTGGAAGCCGGTATTTCGGCGTAGTCGTCTCTTGCCAGCGGCTGCGGTCCTCTTCGTTCGGCACGTTAGCGCTGGTTCAAACGAACGTCGCCCGCGGGGTGGATAGTTGTCGGGTACGAGGAGCTCTTGCTCTCCGTCCGCGCAGCTTTCACCACCGAACAAAAAGGCCAACCCCTCACCCTCGCCCACACGCTTCTTCTCTCACATTAAAACTAACGCAATAGCGAGAGGGTGAACCCACTGAGGCACCCTAACGGCCGGAGATGGAATAACACTGCAGATTTGTAAATAAAAGTGCAATTTATTAACTGCAAATATAATAATAAAATACATTTAAAAGATCAAATACCTTAAAATAAAGGTGCACGAAGCTTAAATATGATAAAAATAAATATCTTGTGCGATTACACATTACCTTAAAGCAGCAGTTCCTAAATTTTTCTATGGAGATGCCACAATTTGTATCTAAGAAAAGCTGAGAAAAGTCATCTGTTTGAGTGTATGTATGTCAACTGGTCTGAATTGGTTTTTATCTAATCAGAAACAAAGGAGTTATGCTCCCCAGGTTCCATCAGGTATCAAACAACTCTGTGCTGAAGACAACGTGTTGCAGGAATAAAACCCACCCACTGTACAGCCTACATTGTCCTTTTATAAAAAAAAAACACTTGTTGACTTTGTTTGATGTCTCTCACATGATGGAGCCCCTTTGTGGGTTATATCTCTGGGGACCCGGGCCTGTTTTTTCAACATGATTTAGAATAAATCCAAACTGAGGAATAATTTGACTTTGTAAAGAACAGGATTACAGTAAGAACTGGGTAGAATTAACACTAGTCTTATTGCAGGAAAAAAAAACTGTCAACAGGCGTCAAATTCTTCAACTCAGAATGTGCTGGTTGTGCTGATTGATTTCATGGTCAGTAACTGTTTTCTGAATTTCACCACCTCATCCTCGGAGCTGAACTCCTCCAGGCAGGTGGAGGCGCTGTTCTCTAGGTGTTGCAGACAATCTTTGTTTCCATGTGGGAGATGGTACCACCTCTACAGCGTGGAAGGACCCACTCTGGAAAGGAAAGGGTGATCACCTGGACTGCAATAAAAAGTATTACGCTTATTACCGTACTCTCTGTGCAAAAAGAAAGATGCTTGTGGCGACAGAGGATTTCATTCCTGCATTGGACCACTGATTGACTGAAAGCTTGCAAATCAGCATCACAACCGAACTGTTGTACAAGTAGGGCAATGTTGGAGGAGAAAATTATTTTGGTGACTTATGGCTTTGGTTGAGGCTTTTGTAGCTCAATATCAACTGCATAAGCTTTTCTTCACCACCCTGTCATGGTTGCAATCAAAAAGGAATGTGTGTCACCAGCCTGCTTTGTCCAACTCCTGCAAAGGAGGGTTCATAGACTGGAGACAAGTTCATTCTGGATCCACTGATGTTTATTGATTGTGAAGTGTTCAATGAGACATTTTGTTCTTAAGATGAATGTTGGATGCCGACTAGCTGTAGGACAAATTACTTTGAAATTGGAAAAGCAAGACTTTATCACCAAAATAAATAAAAATACCATTTTAAACAAAAACTACTCACATTCTGACAGCTTTTGTTGAAGCATTGATCACAAAGCATATTTTCTACAGCCACAGCAAATCTGTAAAGGTAACACTTACTGTACTGTATATCACTATACGATGTACTGTTTACTGTGAGGTACAGTTACTGCATACTCATACATGCTTTATCTGTACATACTGGTAGCACAGCTCCTTCACTCTTTCACCATTTCTTTCAATTGGAACAGTGTACAGCTGCTTCCTGTTCATTTGGTGTGTTTTCAGCACCCTGTCAGTGGTTGAGATGCTGACTGCTTGAATGTTTTCAAAGATGTTGTTGTCCTCTATGATGTTAGTCTTATGTCACTGTTTTCTAGAACCATGGTGCAAATAGCCTTCACCTGTTCAGGTGTGAAAAGGGGCCCTCTGGCACCCCTGTGAAGTTGTCTTGCAGTCCTATGTGGAAAAAAATATAGTAATGCAAAACACAAAATTGAGTAAGATAAGATGTCACTGTGAATACTTACTGTATATTATAGAATGCAAATGGAATACTGTATGAAGCATTGCAGAAAGTATATAGTATTACAGTAGCGTGCCTATTGTTAAATGGCATACCTGTTCTGCTGACGAACAGTCTGAATGATTGAGGACACAGTTGTTCTCCCAACATTTGGCTGCATCCTTCAACCAGCCTCGGCTACTGTAAGCCCATGATTGAGAACGAGTGTGGCTCTTATCTCATTAGGAACATATCTCATATGTCCTCGGCCTCTCCTGCCTCTTACTGTTTTGCCTCCTAACTCTAGTTGAAACTAGAGATACTGAGTGACAATATGAGCCATATTTCATCAGGGCACATGGGGAAATCACTTTGCAAAAAAGTGGTAATTTCACATTTTGGCAGCAAAAAGCGCCCCCTATGCTTATGTGCCCAAAGTCAGCCCCCCAAATTTTCATCAAAATCAAAGTAAGAGGTCCTAATCTATCATCACATGCATAAAAGACCTTGGCTGACGAACAGTGCAGACCACATCACCCCTGTGAAAATGTGCACAATTACAAAAAAATAGCAATTTGCAGTGCCACCTATGTAACACATGGAACTATGAGCATTCGAAAACTTAAATTTTGTGATTTTAGTTCCTGTCTTGCCTGTAGTTTGATTTCCTTACTGCTTGTTGTATTACTTTTGTATTCTTTCACTTGTGGTCCCTTTAGTTACTTCAGTCTTAGTTTAGTTTTGTTTTTCACATTTATTGTATTATGC
This sequence comes from Thalassophryne amazonica, assembly GCF_902500255.1. Taxonomy (NCBI): domain Eukaryota; kingdom Metazoa; phylum Chordata; class Actinopteri; order Batrachoidiformes; family Batrachoididae; genus Thalassophryne; species Thalassophryne amazonica. The sequence continues at coordinate 49,687,517 of NC_047109.1, read as the reverse complement.
TTTAGTCACTGCTTTTGGTTATTTATCTTCAGTGTTTTTTTTATCTGTTATGTTCCCTTAGTTATTTATTGCATTATCTATCATTTAATTTGTGTTTATTCTCTGCTCACTGGTTTTGTTTTATGTCATTTATTTTCTGCTCAGCTTGTAGTCTGATTTGCCATCTCTTTATCGGTTATTGCATTTATTTTTATACTTTAATCTGTATCAGTCCTGTTGTAGTTTCTATTATAATCATTGACCAGTTTTCCACTGTCTAGATTAGTCATGTTATTTCCTAGTTTTTTCCTTTTGTTTTGTTCACGTTACTTATGGTTTGTTGAGCACGTCACATTTTGCACCGTTGGTTTTTCTGTCACAGTTATCTTGCCCCAGTTTGCTTTGCTTTTGTCTCACTGCACTCTCTTGTACTAATCTTTGTCTTCTCCGGTCACGCCCCCTTCCAGAGCCTTCCACACACCTGCACCTCATCACACCTTGATTAGTTTGCTCCCTATTTAAACCCTCACAGTCTTACAGCTCACTGTCAGACTGTTGATTTTATGTCACTCTCCAGCCAATGTTCCAACCTCTCCTTTGGATTTTTGACCTTACTTTGTCCCCCAACCTTGAGTGTGTCTTTGGCTCCGATTGCCTCCTCACTGTGTATTTTGACCTGTGCCTGTATGTTGAACCACGCTTCAGCCTTACGTCTGTCGGTTACCGTTGCCTTGCTGTTGGATCACCTGTGTACCGACTCCCTGCTTGCTTTCACAATGAAACCTTTTTCTTATTCCATCCCTGGTGAGAGCATTTGTGTCCACCCGTTTTTAAGCCACGCTTACGCTATGCCTGACAGAACAATTTGGCCAGACATGAACGTAGTGAGTTCTCTTCTTGCCGTCACAGCCGCAGAGTGTGCTGCCATTAAAGACATTTTTTCTAATATCAACTTCCTCTACAATTGTTTTCACTCCTGTTCCACACCGAAGAGGAAGTTTAATTATCTGGACCAAGCTTGGAACCTTGTTGACAATTAAAACTTTTTCTTACTCCATCTCTGGTGAGAACTTGCATTTGTGTCCACCTGTTTGGAGCCACTCATACGCTATACCTGACAATTTTGCCATTTTGACCCCAAATTTCCAGCAGACCCTATCAAGGATAAAAATAATCTAATTTTTGTTCAGTTGTAACATATCTACCTATAAAAAAAATTTGGGACAAATCTGAAGGGGTCACCACCTGCCTGACTCTTATAAATACTGGCTGTTAACATCAAATTATAACCATTTCAAAATGCGATTCACACATTATATTTGAGATGACTGTCTATTCATTTCATTACATCATTACAATAATAATTACAATCGATACAACTGCTAAAAATGACAAGTAACTGTTGCATTACTCTTAAATCATAGTGTCATGGAAACTGAGGATGACTATGGTCAGATCATGAAAGTTTCAGGATGACGACAGTGATTCAAAGCTCTCAATTTACCGATTGATCTATGTTATGACTTCTGACCCTCACCTATGGTCATGAGATTTGGCTCATGACTGAAAGAACAAGATTGCGAGTACAAGCTGCCGAGATGAGTTTCCTCCGCAGGGTGGCTGGGTGCTCCCTTAGAGAAAGAGTGAGAAGCTCCGTCACTCGGGAGGAGCTTGGAGTCGAGCCGCTGCTCCTCCATGTCGAAAAGAGCCAGCTGAGGTGGCTCGGGCATCTTTTTCAGATGCCCCCTGGACGCCTCACTGGAGAGGTGTTCCGAGCACGTCCCATTGGGAGGAGGCCTCAGGGAAGACCAAGGACACGCTGGAGGGACTATGTCTCGCAGCTGGCTTGGGAATGCCTTGGGGCTCCCCCGGAGGAGCTAGGGGAGGTGTGTGTGGATCGGGAGGTCTGGGCAGCTTTGCTTGAGCTGCTGCCCCAGTGACCCGACTTCGGATGAAGCAGAAGAAAATGGCTGGATGGATGGACAATGACTGACACCACGTGTGACAACACTTCATTACTGATGATTGGTCTGACCTTGTGGTATGGGTATAAATAAGTGGCATCCACAACAACATCTGTAGTGATACAACATGAAGCAGGGAGGTGGGCACCATAGAGGTCAAGGAAGAGGAGGAGCACCCCTTTTGAAAGGTGGCCATGGGCCCCGTTTGAGAGGTGTGGGGGAACGGGGTCGAGGACAATGACCAAGACAGTAATGGCAAAGAGTCTCTAATAAGATTAGAGCAATGGTTGTAGGCCATGTCATCAATCATGGCATGACAATGACTGAGGTAGTGAGAATGATACAACCAAACCTTAGAAGATCAACCGTGGCCTCAGTCATTAGAACTTTCCGCAATAAGAACCGGTAAGTCTTCAGAATGCACTACAGTAAACATTACAGTACTGTAGGCTACGCTTACTGTAATTGTCAAATGACTGTACACTGCATGCCAATGTGCAGCACAGAGTACACAGTAAAACCACTAGTGTTAAATTAACACTGCCAGTGTACATATGGTCCTACTCTGGCCAAAGTGGGACCATATGTTCACTGTCAGTGTTAATTTAACACTATCAGTGTTAGTTTTACACTGGTGATTTTACTGTGTAGGTAATGTGACTATGCAAATGTGTTCTACAGTATGATGGCATGTTCTTCCTGTCATATTCCATACAGAATTGAGACTAGACCCAATAGTGGAGGCAGAGGCAGACTCCTCACTAAGGAACAGGAAAGGACTGTGGTCAACATGGTCCGGGCCAGAAATGACATTCGTCTTACAGAAATCAGACAGAACATCCTGGACGATGAAGATCTCTTCAGGAATGTGGAAGCCATAAGTTTGCCGACCATTGTACATCTTCTGAAAAGGCACCAGGTGTCCCACAAACCATTGTACCGTGTGCCTTTTGAAAGAAATGCAGATAGAGTGAAGCGAGGTTTGAGTATATGCAGGTATTTTCAGTTTCATGATGCTTGTTTGTGAAAGATTCCCCATCATTTTACTGTAATCAATATTGTACAGTAATTCTCTTTCCAACATGTCTTTTTGTATATAGAGGGTGATGGCCCTGGATGTGAATGAAAATCATCACAAATTTGTTTTTTGTGGATGAGGCAGGCTTCAACCGGGCCAAGACCAGGAGGAGAGGGTGAAATTTAATTGGCCAGCGGGCACCCATACAAGTACCTGGACAATGTGGGGCCAACATCAGTATGTGTGCAGTGATATCAGAAGATGGTGTGGTAGGGCGCAGATCTCTGATTGACGCATACAACGCATACTACGCATCGCCGGTAGAACTCAATTTGCAACTGTAATCCAGCATGAACGTCTGCAAATCATCAGATATAACAGGGTTATTCCCATTCGAATCCAATTCCATTTGCACTGTTTATTTTTCTGTAAGTAATGCGGTCCGCGAATCGTTATGAATGGGTGTGGTTGGCTCGTCAATGCTTACCATCGCAACAGCGTCTTCATGCTAAACTGGAAACTCTGTGAGCAGACCCACAGGTTTCTCCATCTCGTAAAATGCATTGAATTAAATCCATGGTAAATCCATCAATCGATCCAGTTAAATCCATTAAATCCACACATTTCGGGATTGTCGTCGCTGCAATACTTTCTGTCGGTCTCAGGTGACAGCGCCATTGTTGACACCTGTGCAGCAACACAATCAGGGGGCAAAGTAACACATCAAATATAAAACGGTTTTAATATTTTGCCACCGTCCATGCGATATAAATCTCACACGATTAACCAATCAGATTCGGATTGTGGAAAAATGTAATTGGATTAGAATGCAGAGCTCCTTGTTGCATTTCTTGATGAGCTAGCTCTAGTATGTAGAGCTGTTGGTGTAATTTATGTCATTGTGTGGGACAACGTCAGGTTCCACCATGCTCATCTGGTGCAGGCATGGTTTCAGGCCCATCCACAGTTCCTTACTGTGTACTTGCCCCCATACTCTCCTTTCCTTAACCCCATTGAGGAATGTTTCTCCACATGGAGGTTGAAAGTGTTGTGAAAGTGTAGTGACACAGACCCACAACAGGGGGCGCAAATGAATGGTCAATAGATGAGCCAAAAAAGTAACAATTTAATGTTGTGAAGGTGCACAACGAATATACAGACAATCACAGAATCTGATAACAGTCAATCCACAAAGGTGACGTGTGGGCAGGCTCGAGGATAGAAGACGTCTGTCCTGAGAAGAGCCGGAACCACACGATTTCCGCCGCCACCGAACCTGGTGAATACTGGAGCCGCCAAGTCCCGAATTCCCAGGTGATCACCGTCCCCGACTGTCGGATCTGGTACTGCTGGCGAAGAGCAAAGACAGTCAAGTGTGGGTGTGTGTACACCCCGTAACAACAATGGTGGGAATGCCACCTCCACCTCTAACACACACTTGTGCAGCGTCTGTGTAACCACTTATCTGACGTAGGATGAAACAGTCGCGACCCATGCCGGTCCTCTGGTTGACAGCTGCAACACAATAGCACTTGGAATCAATCAATATAGGCAGAGAATGTTACCTCCATAGAAGTACGATATCTCGGCAACGAGGTGGAGATGACGTCTGGTCTTTATGGAGTGAGATGATGTAGAGTAGATGGGTACCATGACAGAAGTCCAAGACTGCAGCTCTGGCCTCTGGTGGGACGTACAGACGGTTCTTCGGACCAGTTCCGGGGTCCGGGCTCCGTGCCAGGGCCTCCCGGACGATCTTCTCCACGTCCCAGGTGAGGGTGGCCACGATAGTGGACTCAGGCAGGATGGGCTCCGGTGGATCCGACAGTGCAGTTTTGACCTCCTCTTCGTGTACCCGGGACAAGGCATCTGACCTCTGGTTCTTGGTCCCGGGGCGATAGGTGATCCGGAAGTCAAAACGCCCGAAGAACAGTGACCAGCGGGCTTGCCTGGGGTTCAGCAGCTTGGCGGTCCTGATATACTCCAGGTTCCGATGGTCAGTGAAAACCGTGAACGGCACAGACGCTCCCTCCAACAGGTGTCTCCACTTCTCAAGAGCCTCTTTCACCGCAAGGAGTTCTCGATTGCCGACGTCATAGTTCCGTTCAGCCGGGGTCAACCTGCGAGAAAAGTAGGCACACGGGTGAAGAACCTTATCGGTCTCTCCGCTCTGGGATAGCACGGCTCCTATCCCTGAGTCAGAGGTGTCCACTTCAACCACGAACTGGTGGCTAGGGTCGGGCTGCACCAAAACTGGCGCAGTAGAGAACCGTTGTTTCAACTCCTTGAACGCGGCTTCGCACCGATCCAACCAGGTGAAGGAGACTTTTGGAGAGGTCAGGGCTGTCAGGGGGCTAACTACCTGACTGTAGCCCTTAATGAACCTCCTATAGAAATTAGCGAAGCCGAGGAACTGTTGCAGCTTCCTACGGCTTGTTGGTTGGGGCCAATCTCTCACCGCCGCAACCTTGGCCGGATCAGGGGCGACGGAGTTAGAGGAGATGATAAACCCCAGGAAGGACAAAGACGTGCGGTGAAACTCGCAGTTCTCACCCTTCACAAACAGTCGGTTCTCTAACAACCGCTGCAGGACCTGACGTACATGCTGGACATGGGTCTCAGGATCCGGAGAAAAGATGAGAATATCGTCCAGATATACAAAGACGAATCGGTGCAGGAAGTCCCGCAAGACGTCGTTAACCAAGGCTTGGAACATCACGGAGGCGTTGGTGAGGCCGAACGGCATGACCAGGTACTCAAAGTGACCTAACGGGGTGTTAAATGCCGTCTTCCATTCGTCTCCCTTTCGGATCCGAACCAGGTGATACGCATTTCTAAGATCCAGCTTAGTAAAGATTTTGGCTCCATGCAGGGGGGTGAACACGGAATCCAACAATGGCAACGGGTATCGGTTGCGAACCGTAATCTCATTCAGCCCCCTGTAATCAATGCATGGACAGAGTCCGCCATCTTTCTTGCCCACAAAAAAGAAACCTGCACCCATCGGGGAGGTGGAGTTCCGGATCAGCCCGGCAGCTAATGAGTCCCGGATGTAGGTCTCCATTGATTCGCGCTCAGGTCGTGAGAGGTTGTACAGCCTGCTGGATGGGAACTCTGCGCCTGGAACCAAATCAATGGCACAATCGTACGGACGGTGCGGGGGAAGGGTGAGTGCCAGATCCTTGCTGAAGACGTCAGCAAGATCGTGGTACTCAACCGGCACTGCCGTCAGATTGGGAGGGACTTTGACCTCCTCCTTAGCCTGTAAACCGGGAGGAACCGAGAATCCTAAACACACCCGATGGCAGGTTTCGCTCCACTGAACCACCACCCCAGACGGCCAATCAATCCGGGGATTGTGCTTCAACATCCATGGGAAGCCCAAAATCACGCGGGAGGTAGAAGGAGTTACAAAAAACTCAATCTCCTCCCGATGGTTTCCAGACACCACCAGAGTTACTGGTTGTGTCTTGTGTGTGATTAAAGGGAGGAGGGTGCCATCTAGTGCCCGCACCTGCAATGGCGAAGGAAGCGCCACCAGAGGGAGCCCTACCTCCCTTGCCCATCTGCTGTCTAGCAAATTCCCTTCTGACCCCGTGTCCACCAGTGCTCGGGCTTGAAGGGTTAAATCCCCTCTCAGGATTGTAACTGGGAGTCATGTGGCAATCTGTGTGTGTCCCACGTGAATGTTTTGACCCCCCCTTAGCCCAGTCTCTAAGGGCGGTTGTTGTTGTTGTGGCCGTTTGGGGCAGTTTTTCTGTATGTGCTCCTTTGAGCTGCAGAGAAAACACTCCCCGCAGACCAGCCTCCTCATTTTGGCCCTGTGCGTCTCCCTAACAACGTCAGCAGGGGGAGCTGTTGCCCCACGGAGTGCTGTGGCTGTGGAGCGTGGGGAGGGCGGCCCCTTTTCGAACCCGGAAGGGAGAGGGACGGCGCGTACCCAGCCACGTCTTTCGCCTCGCTCCCAACGGCGTTCCTCCAACCGATTGTCTAACCGTATAACGAGATCGATAAGCCCATCTAAATCCTGCGGTTCTTCCTTAGCTACCAGATGCTCCTTCAGGACCGATGACAGTCCGTTTATGAAGGCGGCGCGGAGCGCAACGTCATTCCAGCCGGACCTCGCAGCCGCAATGCGGAAGTCGACTGCATATTCGGCTGCGCACCGGCGCCCCTGTCGCATTGACAGCAGCATTGTTGAAGCGGTCTCTCCTCTGTTAGGGTGATCAAACACTGTTCTGAACTCCCCCACAAACCCAGTGTATGCTGATAACAACCGTGAGTTTTGTTGCCAGAACGCCGTAGCCCAGGCGCATGCCTTACCCCGAAGCAAGTTAATAACATAAGCCACCTTGCTGGCATCAGACACGTACATCACGGGTCGTTGTGCAAAGACGAGCGAACACTGCATCAGAAAGTCCACGCACGTCTCCACACAACCCCCGTACAGCTCTGGGGGACTTATGTATGCTTCAGGGGATGGTGGGGGGGTTTGTTGAACGACCAGTGGAATGTCTGTATTCAGCACCGGGTCGGCAGGAGGAGGAGCCGCAGCAGCGCTCTGATCGCGCGCTTCCACCTGTGCGGTGAGAGCCTCCATCCTGTGATTAAGGATGACGTTTTGCTCGGACATCAAATCCAGCCGAGCGGTAAAGGCGGTGAGGATTTGCTGCAACTCACCGAGCACGCCTCCTGCAGACGCCTGTGCACCCTGCTCTTCCATTGGCTGTCCAACAGATGGGTGACACCCCTCGGGATCCATGACGCTGGCCGAGATATCCTGTTGTGAAAGTGTAGTGACACGGACCCACAACAGGGGGCGCAAATGAATGGTCAATAGATGAGCCAAAAAAGTAACAATTTAATGTTGTGAAGGTGCACAACGAATATACAGACAATCTCAGAATCTGATAACAGTCAATCCACAAAGGTGACGTGTGGGCAGGCTCGAGGATAGAAGACGTCTGTCCTGAGAAGAGTCGGAACCACACGATTTCCGCCGCCACCGAACCTGGTGAATACTGGAGCCACCAAGTCCCGAATTCCCAGGTGATCACCGTCCCCGACTGTCGGATCTGGTACTGCTGGCGAAGAGCAAAGACAGTCAAGTGTGGGTGTGTGTACACCCCGTAACAACAATGGTGGGAATGCCACCTCCACCTCTAACACACACTTGTGCAGCGTCTGTGTAACCACTTATCTGACGTAGGATGAAACAGTCGCGACCCACGCCGGTCCTCTGGTTGACAGCTGCAACACAATAGCACTTGGAATCAATCAATATAGGCAGAGAATGTTACCTCCATAGAAGTACGATATCTCGGCAACGAGGTGGAGATGACGTCTGGTCTTTATGGAGTGAGATGATGTAGAGTAGATGGGTGACAGCTGTCAAGAGATAATGAGTGACAGCTGTCACCCCCGGCTGTGTCCGTGGCGGCAGCGCCCTCTTGTGCCTGAAGCCCGCACTTCAGGCAGGGCGCCCTCTGGTGGTGGGCCAGCAGTACCTCCTCTTCTGGCGGCCCACACAACAGAAAGTGTAGGATCAGCATGGATCAGGCCATGGACAGTGCCTGCGATGACATTACAGCAGATCAGTGTCAGGCCTGGATTTGCCATGCACGAAGGTACTTTCCAAAATGTTTGGCAAACAAAAACATCTATGCAGATGTTAATGAGAACCTGTGGCCCAATCCACAAGACGGGGTTGATGGGGATGACCAGTGATTGTTGATCCTTTGTTTAGCTTTTTTTTCTAGCGAGGTGATGAACACGGCAATTTGTTTTTTAGGATGATTTTGTCACAGTAATTGTTGCTTTCATTCAACCTATGTTGTCATTTAATTTGTATTCATCAATAAATTTCAGCTTTGTTAAATGATCCCACTGTGTCTGTGGTATTCTCTCTACTGATCCTTTGACAGTGACATTACGTGTAGCACAGGTTGAAATTTGTACTACAATATTTAATGATTGTACGAACAACCAAATAGTGAAACTATGTTATGTATATGTTGTGTGTGGATGATCTAAAGAAATGTCCCTATGGTATTTCATGATAAATGAGTTGTTTGAACCAGTGATTCTGTGAGTGCAAGCTTTTTTAAAAGATATGAATACACAATGCAATGTTTTGAATGTTGGACAGCCTGTGATACAAATGGTGACCGTTTTGAGTTTTGTATCTAGACTTGTGAAAAATGACTTCAAGGTTCTGACACTAGTGTCAAAGCAATTGGCAACAACTGTAAGGACAGATTTACAAAAAAGTGTGACGGAAATGTATAGAAATATGCTTGACATATTATGACAACTTGTTCAACCATGTAGGAAAGAGTGCATAATTATACATAATCATTTGCACGGACATACCAAAGCATTTGCAACTTGTTCAAAGAAATGAGAAACTGCTGCTTTGATGTGCACAAGTGACACAATGATGTGAAGATTGAATACGTAGTTTTGAGAATTTCCATTCTGATGTGAGAAATGTACCAAAGCAACTGAGAAAAACTGTAAGTCTTCATTTATATATACATGTATTTTTTACCAACACCTGAGACTGTCAGGATGTGAGGTCTGGTTGTGTTGGGGTTGTTTTTGTATTGTTCGCCTGCTTTTCTTGCTGGGGTTTTTCCCGTTTGGGTCTGTCTGTCCCTTTCTCTCTTGTCTGTCTCTGCTGGCTCTTGGTGGTGGGTATTTCCCTCTCTCTGGCCACACCCCCTTTCTGGTGCATTCCATGCACACCTGCTTTCAATCAGCACCTCATCACCTGGGTGTATTTAAGTTCCTCTGTCTGTCTTATTCCTTCACCAGATTGATGCACCTTGTGCCTTCTCTCGAGCTCTGTTTTTGTGTATTCCTTACCTGCTTGCCTCTCGTGTGTTATGACCACCTGCCTGTATTATCGACCACGCCTAAGCCTGATGTTTCATGTATTTCTGTTCTTGTTGGACTGCCTTTTTGTCTACCGCACCCTGTTTACTACCTCAGTAAACTGTTTTTACTCACAGAGCTCTGTTATCGAGTCCTGCATCTGTGTCCAGCCTTTCTGGGGAACCAGACCTGATAGAGACATATTTACCTCAGTAACCCAGCTTGCAGACTGACTAATCCATTTTAATTCTGTAGGTTTTTAGGTTCTTTCATAAAGAAAGTTTCTAAGAGGTGGTCAGTCCATTAATGTTCAGGCACATGCATGACGCCAGATGATCCTCCTTCTTAGAGAAATAATTTGAGAAATTCATGTGAAATTGAAATCAGGACTAATAGCTATACATACTGTTAGCAATGATTAGGGCAACTAATGCTATGATTCTAAGGTTATGAACCTGAACATTAAATTAACTGAAATTATTATAATATTTTTCATTCATTCATTCATTCATTCTTGCTTACTCTAATTAAGGGTCACAGGGGGATGAAGCCTATCACAGCAGTCATAGGGTGAGACGAGGGGTACACTGTGGACAGGATGACAGTCTATTGATTATTATTATTATTATTCAATTCAAGAGACAAGGGTATGATTCAGATCTTGGCAGCAACAGACAATATGGGATGAATCCTCACTATGATACAAAAATGGAAAAAGCAGTCCTTGTCAGGGCAGGTGGCTGCCCAGCAACCGTAGCAGCTGGACCTGCAAAGCAGACTCCCAGACTTGGCTTAGATGTAGGAGTAAACATGGTCTTTATTCCAGGCTCTGGTACGGTACAGAGGTGGTCAGTCAGCGGAGCGGAGGTACAATTGGGATCAGGCAAAAATGCAGTCATATTCAGGTGGGGATCAATAGCACGTGCAGACACAGACATAAGAAATGAGGCAAGACGTGTGGTCAAGGAGAACAGAGTAAAACATGGTACACGGCAAGGCAAAAATCAGGACTGAAAACAAGAGGCTGGAATGTGTTCAAAGACGACAAACTGGCAGGAGAGTGATGGCCAGGAGGTGTTTAAATAAGGCAGGTGTTAACTAGGTGCAAGTGAGGAACAATCTAGAAAGGGGGCGTGGCTGGTGGACAACGATTATACATGGGGCAAGATAGCGAGGAAGGGATTGCGCACAGTGGAGTGATGTAAGATACAAAGATGCGTAAACAGGTGGCAAGAGTGTGAGACAAAGACAATAGCAGGTACAGTGCTGTGGAGTGGGAACATACTCGGATGGGTGTGAGGGAAACAGAGATCTATGAGCAGAGGTAAAACAGAAACTGAAGGCAGAATAAAATATAACCATGAACTGTGTTGTGTGGGCTGCTGAAGAGGAGGTACTGCTGGCCCACCACCAGAGGGCGCCCTGCCTGAAGTGTGGGTTTCGGGCACGAGAGGGTGCCGGAACAACCGGGAGTGACAGCTGTCCCTCATCAACAGCACCAGCTGTCACTCATCTTCTCTACAATCACTTCGCTATAAAAGCCCGACAGCATCTTCACCTCACTGCCGAGAAATCGTCTACCATTAAGGTAAACAGCTCAGGCTGGGAAAGACACAACAGCTGTACGTCTTTACTTCTGTGTGTGTGTGTGTAACACTGATTTTGCAGACGTACCTGATTATACGAGAGGAATAGTCGTGTGTTGGGGAGTTGGCGTACTCCGCTCCTCGGATTGGTGACTATTTAAGTATAACAGCAGTATCTGCACGTATCTCTGGACTGTAGTGATTAAGAGGTGGAGGTGTTTCCCACCCTCTTCAGACTGTTTGCTGGGTGTTCACGCACCCACCATCACTTGTCTGTTCTCTCTGCCAGCAGTACCCGATCTGACAGCCGGAGGCAGTGGCCACCTGGGGACTCTACGCTGGGTGGCTCCGGGGTGCTCCAGATCTGTTGGTGGTGGAAAGCGTGTGGGGATCCGGCTCTTCTCTGGACAGGTGTCTTCTATCCTCGAGCCTGCCCACACGTCACCTTGATTAATTGACTGCTGTACCAAATTGTGTTGTCTGTTGTTTCAGTTGTGCACATTCACAACATTAAATTGTTGGAGTTTGACTTATTCCATTGACCGTTCACTTGCGCCCCCTGTTGTGGGTCTGTGTCCATACACTTTCACAACAGGATTTCTCGGCCAGCGTCATGGATCCCGAGGGGCGTCAACCATCGAGTGAACCACCAATGGAAACACAGGGTGCACAGGCGTCAGCAGGAGGCATGTTAGGTGAGCTACAGCAAATCTTAACCGCCTTCACTGCTCGGTTGGACTTGGTGACCGAGCAGAATGTTATTCTCAATCGGAGGATGGAGGCTCTCACTGCCCAGGTGGAAGCGCGCCCGCAGGGCGCTGCTGCAGCACCTCCTCCTGCTGATCGAGCACTGGATACAGACATTCCAGTGGTGGTTCAACGATCCCCCCCCCCATCCCATGAAGCATATATAAGCCCCCGGAACCGTACGGAGGCTGTGTCGAGATGTGCGCAGACTTCTTAATGCAGTGCTCGCTCGTCTTTGCACAGCGTCCCGTCATGTACGCGTCCGATGCTAGCCGGGTAGCTTATGTCATTAACTTGCTTCGAGGAGAGGCACGCGCCTGGGCTACGGCGCTCTGGGAGCAAAATTCACGGCTCCTGACCACATACACTGGGTTTGTAAGGGAGTTTAAACAGGTGTTTGATCATCCCAATAGAGGCGAGACCGCTTCAAATGTGCTGCTGTCAATGAGACAGGGGCGTCGGAGCGCAGCTGCTTATGCAGTCGACGTCCGCATCGCGGCTGCGAGGTCCGGCTGGAATAACGTTGCACTCCGCACCGCCTTCGTAAACGGACTGTCTCCAGTCCTGAAGGTGCACTTGCTGGCTAAGGATAAGCCACGGGATTTTGACGGGCTTGTCGACCTGGTCATACGGTTAGACAACCGGTTGGAAGAACATCGTCGGGAGCGAGGCGAAGGACATGGCCGGGCGCGAGCCGTCCCTCTCCCTTCCGGGTCCGAAAGGGTGCCGCCGTCCCCACGCTCCACAGCCGGAGAGCTCCGTGTGGCAACAGCTCCCCCTGCTGACGTAGCTATGGACACGAGCAGGGCCAAAGTTAAATCTAATGACAGACAACGGAGGCTGGCCCGCGGGGAATATTTTTACTGTGGCTCATGTGAGCATATACAGAAACACTGCCCCAAACGGTGAAACTACAACGCCCGCCCTTAGAGACTGGGCTAAGGGTGGGCCATAACATTCACGAGGAAAAATCCCGTAAATCTGCACGCATCCCAGTGACGATCCTGAGTGGGGATCTAACCCTTCACGCCCCAGCACTGGTGGACACGGGGTCGGAGGGGAATCTGCTGGATAGCAGATGGGCTAGGGAGGTTGGGCTCCCTCTAGTGGCTCTCCCTTCTCCATTGAAGGTAAGGGCACTAGATGGTACCCTTCTCCCATTAATCACACACCAGACACAGCCCGTGACATTGGTTGTGTCTGGAAATCATAGGGAGGAGATCGTGTTTTTTGTAACACCTTCTACCTCCCGAGAGATTTTGGGTTTTCCATGGATTGTGAAGCACAATCCCCAGATAGACTGGCCCCCTGGGGTTGTGACGCAGTGGAGCGAAACCTGCCACCAGGAATGTTTAGGATCCTCGGTTACACCCGGTGTGACAGCTAATGAGGAGGTCAAAGTCCCCCCCAAATCTGATGGCGGTGCCTGAGGAGTATCACGATCTTTCTGACGACTTCAGCAAAGATCTGGCACTCACTCTTCCCCCTCACTGGCCGTATGATTGTGCCATTGATTTTATTCCGGGCGTTGAGTACCCGTCCAGCAGGCTGTACAACCTCTCATGTCCACAGCGCGAATCAATGGAGACCTACATCCAGGACTCTTTAGCTGCCGGAGTGATCCAGAACTCCACCTCCCCGATGGGTGCAGGTTTATTTTTCGTTGGGAAGAAAGACGGCGGACTCCGTCCATGCATCGATTACAGAGGGCTGAACAAAATTACAGTTCGCAATCGATACCCATTACCTCTGTTGGATTCGGTGTTCACGCCCTTGCATGGAGCCCAAATATTTACAAAATTGGATCTTAGGAATGCGTACCACCTGGTTCGGATCCGGAAGGGAGACGAGTGGAAGACGGCATTTAACACCCCATTAGGTCATTTTGAGTACCTGGTCATGCCGTTCGGCCTCACCAATGCGCCCGCGACGTTCCAAGCGTTGGTTAATGACGTCTTGCGGGACTTCCTGCATCGGTTCGTCTTTGTATACCTGGACGACATCCTCATCTTCTCCCCGGATCCTGAGACCCATGTGCAGCATGTACGTCAGGTCCTACAGCGGTTGTTGGAGAACCGGCTGTTTGTGAAGGGCGAGAAGTGCGAGTTCCACCACACTTCTTTGTCCTTCTTGTGGTTCATAATCTCCTCCAACTCCGTCGCCCCCGATCCGGCCAAGGTTGCGGCAGTGAGAGATTGGCCCCAGCCAACAAGCCGTAGGAAACTACAACAGTTCCTCGGCTTCGCAAATTTCTACTGGAGGTTCATTAAAGGTTACAGTCAGGTAGTTAGCCCCCTGACGGCCCTTACCGCCACTAAAGTCCCCTTCACCTGGTCGGATCGGTGCAACGCCGCGTTTAAGGAGTTGAAATGCCGGTTCTCGACTGCATCAGTTCTGGTGCAGCCCAATCCCAATCGCCAGTTTGTCGTTGAAGTGGATGCCTCTGACTCAGGGATAGGAGCCGTGCTGTCCCAGAGCAAGGAGTCCGATAAGGTCCTCCACACTTGTGCCTATTTTTCCCGCAGGTTGACCCCGGCAGAGCGGAACTATGACGTCGGCAATCGGGAACTCCTAGCGGTGAAAGAGGCTCTTGAGGAGTGGAGACACCTGTTGGAGGGAGCTGCGGTACCATTCACGGTTTTCACGGACCATCGGAACCTGGAGTACATCCGGACCACCAAGCGTCTGAACCCCAGGCAAGCCCGCTGGTCACTGTTCTTCGGGTGTTTTGACTTCCAGATCATCTGACACCCTGTCCCGGGTCCATGAAGAGGAGGTCAAAACCGGACTGTCAGATCCACCGGATCCCATCATCCCTGAGTCCACTATCGTGGCCACCCTCACCTGGGACGTGGAGAAGACCGTCCAGGAGGCCCTGGCACGGAACCCGGACCCGGGGACCGGCCCAAAGAACAGACTCTACGTCCCAGCAGGGGCCAGAGCTGCAGTCCTGGACTTCTGTCATGGTTCCAAGCTCTCCTGTCACCCAGGGGTGCGAAGAACCGTGGCAGTGGTCCGGCAGCGCTTCTGGTGGGCATCCATGGAAGCCGACGTCAGGGAGTATGTCCAGGTCTGTACCACCTGTGCCAGGGGCAAGGCAGACCATCAGAAGACACAAGGACTCCTCCATCCATTGCCTGTGCCTCATCGCCCCTGGTCCCATATTGGCCTGGACTTCGTCACGGGCCTCCCGCCGTCCCAGGGCATGACCACCATCCTCATGATAGTGAACCGGTTCTCCAAGGCGGCCCACTTTGTGGCCCTCCCAAAGCTCCCGATGGCCCAGAAGACCGCAGACCTCCTTGTCCACCATGTCGTACGTCTGCATGGGATTCCATCTGACATTGTTTCAGACCATGCTCCCCAGTTCTTCTCGCAAGTCTGGAGGAGTTTCTGTAGGGAGCTGGGGGCCACCGTAAGCCTCTTGTCCGGGTACCATCCCCAGACAAACGGACAGGCAGAGCGGGCGAACCAGGATTTGGAGCAGGCCCTCCGCTGCGTGACCTCCGCGCACCCGAAGGCCTGGAGTAACAATCTGGCCTGGATCAAGTACGCTCATAACAGCCAAATTTCATCTGCCACCGGCCTCTTCCCATTTGAAGTGTGTCTGGGGTACCAGCCCCCATTGTTTCCCGTGGTGAAGGGAGAGGTCGGGGTGCCCTCGGTCCAGGCCCACCTCAGGAGGTGCCGTCGGGTGTGGTGTACTGCCCGCTCTGCGCTGCTGAAAGCCCGGACGAGGGCCAAGGCCCATGCAGACCGCCGGCGTTCCCCGGCCCCTGCATACCAGCCCGGGCAGGAGGTTTGGCTATCCACCAAGGACATCCCCCTGCAAGTAGAATCCCATAAACTCAAGGACAGATTCATCAGACCTTTCCCCATTCTCAAAGTCCTCAGTCCAGCCGCAGTGAAGCTGAAGCTTCCAGCTTCACTGCGGATTCACCCTGTCTTCCACGTGTCCCGCGTCAAGCCCTACCACTCCTCACCACTCTGCACCCCTGGACCTGCGCCGCCTCCTGCCCAGATTATCGACAGGGAGCCTGCCTGCACAGGCTCCTGGACGTCCATCGAAAGGGCCGGGGGTTTCAGTATCTGGTGGACTGGGAGGGTTATGGACCCGAAGAGCGCTCCTGGGTGAAGAGGAGCTTCATCCTGGACCCGGCCCTCCTGGCCGATTTCTACCGCCATCATCCTGACAAACCTGGTCGGGCGCCAGGAGGCGCCCGTTGAGGGGGGGGTCCTGTTGTGTGGGCCGCTGAAAAGGAGGTACTGCTGGCCCACCACCAGAGGGCGCCCTGCCTGAAGTGCGGGTTTCGGGCACGAGAGGGTGCCGGAACAACCGGGAGTGACAGCTGTCCCTCATCAACAGCACCAGCTGTCACTCATCTTCTCTACAATCACTTCGCTATAAAAGCCCGACAGCATCTTCACCTCACTGCCGAGAAATCGTCTACCATTAAGGTAAACAGCTCAGGCTGGGAAAGACACAACAGCTGTACGTCTTTACTTCTGTGTGTGTGTGTGTAACGCTGATTTTGCAGATGTACCTGATTATACGAGAGGAATAGTCGTGTGTTGGGGAGTTGGCATACTCCGCTCCTCGGATTGGTGACTATTTAAGTATAACAGCAGTATCTGCACGTATCTCTGGACTGTAATGATTAAGAGGTGGAGGTGTTTCCCACCCTCTTCAGACTGTTTGCTGGGTGTTCACGCACCCACCATCACTTGTCTGTTCTCTCTGCCAGCAGTACTCGATCTGACAGCCGGAGGCAGTGGCCACCTGGGGACTCTACGCTGGGTGGCTCCGGGGCGCTCCAGATCCGTTGGTGGTGGAAATCGTGTGGGGATCCGGTTCTTCTCTGGACAGGTGTCTTCTATCCTCGAGCCTGCCCACACGTCACCTTGATTAATTGACTGCTGTACCAAATTATGTTGTCTGTTGTGCACATTCACAACATTAAATTGTTGGAGTTTGACTTATTCCATTGTCCGTTCACTTGCGCCCCCTGTTGTGGGTCCGTGTCCATACACTTTCACAACAAACTGGGCATGAACAGAGAAGGTATAAGCTATAAGAAAAACAGACACTACATGAAAACGGAAAAGAAAACCCAACATTAAAGCATAAATGATAACACAAATGAGAAAAGCCAAATAAACAAGTGCTAAACTAATGATAAATAATGCAAACACAAACTGGCTGAACAAAACTAGAACGGAATTGGACAATGGCTAAAGTATGAAAAGTAATAAAGAAACAAAGTGACAAAGCAAAATAGAACAGAGAATAAACACATAATGAAGATAAACAACTAATAAATCAAAGCTGGGGCAGATGGAGAGAAAAGAAAGATGCAAATCAAAGCCACGATCAGGGCTAAAATGTGACAGTTCTAATGATTTCTCTAATACGATTCCTCACTTTATCACTGTGATGTATAACACACACAAATCTAGGTTTAATGTTAGCCAGGCCTCACTTGAATGGCTGCAGCTGGTTCAGAACGCTGCAGCCCGTCTTTTGACTGGATCCCGGAAGTATGACCATATTTCACCCATTCTTTCTTCCCTTCACTGGCTGCCAGTTCATTATCATACTGATTTTAAAATTTTATTGTTGGTTTTTAAATGTCTCAATGATCTTGCCCCACGGTATCTGTCTGACCTGCTCATGTCTTATTCCCCTTCATGTTCTCTTAGGTCACGAGATCAAGCTCTGCTTGTAGTTCCTCAGACCATGCTCAAACTTAGAGGTGATAGAGCTTTTTCCGTTGTTGGTCCCAGATTGTGGAATGACGTGCCTCTCTGTATCACCTCTAGTCTTTAAATCTCGCCTTAAAACATATTTGTTTTCTTTGGCTTTTGACTAGAGGGTTGATGATTTTACTGTTTTAAAACTTATATTGTTGCCATTGTTATTTACCATGTGATTATTTATTTATTTATGTCTTTGTACAGCACTTCGTTCAACCTTGTTGTTTTTAAATGTGCTCTACAAATCAACTGGACTGGATTGGAGTAGCTGTTCAAACTGATGTATATCCCTTGCAGGACCAATGACTATCATCTCAGTCTTGTCTGAATTTAAAAGCAAGTAGTTACTAGACATCCAGTTTTTCACTGAAGCCAGGCAGTCCTCTAAAGTCAAATGTACATTAGAGGGTGACACGGGAGTAGATTTTCACTCCTGTCCCATCCAACTCCCACAGAAAAAACTTGTTCCATCCCAATCCAAGGCCAGAGTAAAAAAAAACAAAAAAACAAAACAAACCAAAAACTTTCCCCATTCCACTCCTGGTAAAATGACTCCCACTCCCATCCCGTTCCCATTCAGAATGACTCCTGCTCCTGCACTGCTCCCATTTGTTATCCTTCTTTTAGTTTTTAGGCAATATACTGACTTTGATTTGATCTTCTCCACATTCTTTTTAAAGATTACTTTGTGTTCTGCAGTTTTATTTCAAAAGATATGGCAACAGGAACAGTTCATCTGTGGTAATATAGGGAGGCACATATTGCCTTAATCCAAAAAAGAAAGAAAAAAAAAACTAAAAAGCACAAAACATAAATAATGCATGGCCTGTGGTCCCTACAGTTTTTCCAATGGAGGACCAGGTGCTAAGTCCCTGTTTCTAGCGCTTTTGGGGGTCAGTTTGTCAGGAATTCAGTGTCATGTGTTGTTTTTTTCCACCAGATGGCACCCTCAGTTTTTGTTTTACACCTGGATTATCTGAGTAACTGATTTCTGAGAGAACACCTGGATCATATAAGTGACTGATTTTTGATAGACTATTTAAACCGAGGCTTTCGGTTCATGTTTGCTGGATTCTTGATTGTTTCTCCATGCCATGAAGCCAGATGGTTGGTACATGAACTGTCCGTGCCATGGTTGATTGTTCTCCGTGCTATCAAGCCAATCGATGCCAGATACTACTGTAGACTTCCACATCTGCGCTCAGACGCCGAAGCACCCTGCAGATTATACTGAGTTCCTGGTTGTAAAGGCGAGTGTCCCACCTGGTCCTGGTCCTAGAATCCTTAGTTGACACGTTCCTTCAAGACTGGCCCTGTATCCAGCATTACCTGGATTTCCACCGCTAGAAAGCGGGCCAAATCTCTCCTCAACAGACCACTTTATTTTCTGGTTTTGTATAATAAATCTCCTTTCATTTGCATTCCGTCCTGGTTATTGTTCCCTGCGTTTTGTTGTGGGCTGGGGTGTTTGGCTGGCTTGGTTTTTGTTTTCTGTTTCTCCCACCAGGTGGTATGCATTCAGGACTGAGTGGCTGAGCATTAGGACCTCACCCTGAACACCTGAGGCTTGTTTTCACATGCAGGTCATCAGGACTCACAGCTGTGGTGTATTTTGTCTTAATCAGAGATTGCTGCATTTAAACCTTGAATGCACAGTGTGTGATTGCCAGAGACTTGACCTTGTGAGCAGACGTGTGAGATCGACGTCAGGAGAACAATCTCACCATCACGGACGCAGAGACCGCTCCAGGTTTGACCCCACAGTCTGTGAAGGAGGATTGGGTGAGGTCTCACGCTCTTCAGCACACTTCCTGAGGTAATTTGTTTCTGGTGACTTTTATGAAGTAATGACAGTGGATTTGGTGTCCCTCACACCTTGTGTTATTGAGCTGTCATGTTATGCTAATTGTCTAATCAGCTTCTGCTGCAGTGGAGATTTGAACTGAGTTGTTCCATGCCTGCAGGGTGAGAAGCTGATATATAGATTTAAGCCAGGAAGTGTTTGCTGATTGCGTGCACCTTTGAGTTGTGTCTCTCTGTGTGGAGTTGGACTCATCTCCATGTTTTCTTTCTTCACAGACTTGGTTTGTCGCGGCCACCTGGGGGGTGTCAGCGGGGTCCCTGGGTCCGAACTGCTGTGGCTCCGGACCGTTTGCGCTGTTGAGAGCGCGCCGTATTTCCACCTCACCAGACCGCGGACTTTTTAGTTGTTTAGCACTTCACCCACTGTTATGTTTATTAAATTCTGTTACCTTTTGAACCATGCTCTGCTTATTTTATGCTGGGTCCTTTCAAACGCTGGGTCGCTGCTCCGACCGCGTCCGAAACATAACACGTTTAAGTCCATCGCCAAGTAATGGACCAGTCCCGTCTGGACCCCTAAACCTTAACACAGTTACAGCAAAAATAAATAAATAATAATAAAAAAGAAAAAATAAATAAATAAGAAGAAATAAATAAGAAATAAAAAAAGAAAACACAGGTCACACCATGCCTACCTTAGTTAAATAAACCCAAACATAACATATAAAGTTGCATTTTACTAATTTATTGAGCAATTGTTTCCCTTAAACAGTGGCATTAATTTTATGTTTTAAAATACTAAAACAATGACAAAAAACTGTACCAAGGAACAAAAGTGCATAAAGGCATTAACTTCACAATTCACATACTGTACCTGAGTTTTGGAAAAAGAAAAAAGTGCATATGATGCAAATATAAAATAAAAAACACAACTGATACAAATATTGGTCTACTTTCTCACTCTTCAGCACGCTTGAATATTTGTCTATTTGCAAGAAAACACCACCCAGAAACTAATTAGGGCTAACTATCAGAATCATCACATTCAAATCACATCTAACACATTCTTTCCTTAAATGTTGCTATGTAGGAACAAAAGTGCATCTATATTTTCTGGATTGCCGGAAACACTGTTGGCTTCTGGGCTATGTAATTCTTTTGACTTGCATTACAGTGTAGGCTTACTGAAAGAAAACTACAAAATGGCGGTACCTGTCATATGTTTTCGTCAGGACTCGTGGTGGCTTGACACAGGAAACAGTAGGAGACCTATGCAGACTCACAGGCATGGTAGGTTTAGATGAATAAAAGGCTTTATCTGTTAACCAGACATTGGGTTCGGTACACAGGTAGTCAGTCATACAGACAGAGGTATCAGGCATGGTACAGGCTGGGTCATGGTCTAGAAATGAGCAGAGTTCATACAAACAGCGTTGAGGAGTAAAACAGAGGCAGAGTCAAAAACAGGCTGAGTTCACGGTAATGGCGAGGTGGAGGCTGGAGTACACAAGCAAGGTAAAAAAAAACACAAGAGCGGAAACAGGACGAGAACAAGAGGCGAGAGAGTGAACAAAGTCAACAATTGGGTAGTGAGCTGTGGAACTGTGAGGGCTTAAATAAGGAGCCGACTAATTAGGGTGTGATGAGGTGCAGGTGTGTGGATGGTTCTGGAAAGAGGTGTAGTGAATCAAAGAAGAGGGAAGAAAGGCAAGAATGCGGGAGTGAAAAACAAAGCGGTGCATAGCAAGGGAAGTAAGTGACAGAAAAATTAACTGTGAATAACGTGACATGTACGAGACAAACAATAATGCAGGGGCAAAAAAAAAAAGGGGGGGGGAACTAAGAAATAATGTGAGTAGTCTAAAAAGGGGGAAAAACGGGAAACCTACTAATAAACCAAAACTAGGATGGGACAGATACTGGCTGAGACAAAAGTGAATACAATAAATGATGACAACAAAACAAACTTGGTTAAAGAGAAGATAAACAAAACTGGTGGCTACAGAATAATGCAATAAATAAAACAAGATAACTAATAAACAAAGAATGCAATAAATAACAAATGGAACATAATCTGTTAAGCAACACTGACGATAAATAATAACCAAAACCTGTGACTAAAGCATAATACAATAAATGTGATAAACAGAACTAAACTAAGACTAAAGTAACCAACTACAGGATAAATGATAACCAAAGAATGAACCAGTGACAAAAGCGTAACACAAAGAAAAGCAATAAACAGAACCAAACTGAGATTTACATGACAAAGTAAAAACCTCACTCACTCATCTCATCACTCATCTTCAACCGCTTATTCGAGATCGGGTCGCGGGGGCAACAGCTCTAACAGAGGACCCCAGACTCCCCTCTCCCGTGCCACATTGACCACCTCCGACTGGGGGATCCTGAGGTGTTCCCAGGCCAGTGTGGAGATATAATCTCTCCACTTAGTCCTGGGCCTTCCCCGGGATCTCCTCCCAGGTGGACTTGCCTGGAACACCTCCCTAGGAAGGCACCCAGGAGGCATCCTTACCAGATGCCCAAACCACCTCAGCTGGCTCCTTTCAATGCGAAGGAGCTGCGACTCTACTCCGAGCTCCCCACGGATGACCGAACTTCTCACCCTAAAATTAAGATGAGAATCCAGACCTAAACCCCGAGCTGGGGCCGAGCATGACAGTTTTCTCTTTTTTTTGTCCTATTAGTTGGTTCCCTCTCTCGTCTTCTCCCGTTAACTTTTATGTCCTGCGCCGTCCCAATCACGTGATAAATAGTAAAGTTGACTCCCATCCCGTGGGAATCCCATCACCTGTGGGATTCCAGAAAAAATGTCAGCCTCCAATGTGCAGTTATTGGCATGCACAGTTGAGTATCATAAGCATAACAATAAAAGGTAATCCTTTCATTGTTATGCTAATTGCTATGAATGGTAATCCCTCTCCAGGAACCATCACCTTTTCATGGTGGAGAGGTTTGTGTGCCGCTATGAACCTGAGAGCTGTGTTGTCTGGAGTCTTTGTTCTCCTGGTAGGGTCTCCCATGGCAAATTGGTCTCAGGCGAGAGGCCAGACTGGTTCACAAGACACCATGACAGAACGAGGTAAGCCCCTTTCACACTGGTGTATTTGTAGAGCTACATATTGCAGCGTTGTGTTTCATTTAAATACGCCCAAAATGCGCGCGTACTCAGCCTTTTTTCATTTTCGTTTCATATTTGCAGCTGCGTGTGTACACAGTCGCGTGTATCTTGCCGCTATTTAAACCCAGTTCACTCCTGCAGGCTGTGCAGAACACATCACTGCACTTGGAAAACAGTGGACTGTATCATGAAGTTTTTACAGTTGTAGCCAAAGCTGCTATTTTCTGCCTCTGTGGAAGTGCGCTCTGTTCTCTACTGCACCGTGTGGTGCAGAGTCACAGCTCTTTCCAGGTTTGATCAGGGCGTCTGATGAACGCACCAACATGCAGCGACGAGGCTTTTATTTTAAAGTCACAGATTTGATCAGACACACACACACACACACATAGAGAGAGAGAGAGAGAGAGAGAGAGAGAGAGAGAGAGACCTGCTGTTTCTGGATTTCTGAGTTGAGGTTCGATTCCCTGTTCTGAGCACACAGGCGCTATGGGCTGTGTGATCATGTTCTCCAGCTGACGCACTCAGTTTTTGGTTGTGTACAGGAGCACCGTGTTGCATAGACTTGCATGCAGTAACGCTGTGCTGCGCAGAACTGCTTCAAACTGTGTCCAGCACTCTACGCCTAACAAAATTAAGCATGGTTAATTTCTTCCTTCCTATACGTGTAGCCCTTTAATATACTGCTGCACAGGGAGAAAAATTTTGATGTAGAGCTGCTAAAAGTGGGTGTAGAGCTGCTCAACTCAACTGTAGATGATACACTGCAATGAGCAGCTCTACGAATACGCCAATGTGAAAGGGGCTGTAGAGGAAATGTGACCTGAAGGAAGCCTGGGGCCATCATCTGGAGCCAGGTCTGGATGTAGGGCCCATCAGCGAGTGGCTGGTGGCTGGGCTTGCCACGGAGCCCACTCAGGCACAGCCTGAAAAGGCAACGTGGACCTTCCATCTCCACCCTGTGGTCTAACCACCCACAGGGGGAACAGCTGGTGTTGGGTGCGCTGTCCCACGGGTGGCAGTGAAAGTCGAGGGCCTCGACGGACAAGACACGGGCTAGCTCTGGGGGTGTGGAACGTCACCTCACTGCCGGATCTTGTGCAGAAGGTGGAGCAATGCAAGTTAGATCTGGTGGGCCTTGCCTCCACGCACACCCTCAGCTCCAGAACCACTCTCCTTGATAGGGGTTGGACCTTATTCTTGTCTGGAGTTGCCCAGGGGGTGAGGTGTCAGGCGGGTGTGGGAATATTCACGAGTCCCCGGCTGAGCGCCGCTACTTTGGAGTTTACCCAAGTAGACAAGAGGGTCGCCTCCCTGAGTCTTCAGGTGCCGGGGGGGGGGTAAACTCCAACTGTTTGTGCATATGCACCGAACAGCATTTTGGAGTATTGGCCTTCTTGGAGTCCCTGAATGGACTCCTGTATGGGGCTCCAGTGGGGGACTCCATTGCTCTGCTGGGGGACTTCAACGCACACATGGGCAATGACAGAAATACCTGGAGAGGTGTGATTGGGAGGAACAGCCTCCCTGATCTAAACCCGAATAGTCGTTTGTTATTGGACTTTTGTGCTAATCACAGACTGTCCATAATGAACACCATGTTCGAACACAAGGATGGTCATAAGTGTACATGGTACCACCTTAGGCTGAAGTTCGATGATCGATTTTGTGATCGTATCATCTGATTTGAGGCTGCATGGTCTGGACATTCGGGTGAAGAGGGGGCAGAGCTCTCAACTGATCACCATCTGGTGGTGAGTTGGATCAGACGGTATGGGAGGACTTTGGACAGACCTGGTAAGCCCAAACAGATAGTGCGGTTGAACTGGGAACATCTGGAGGAGCCCACTGTCCAACAGATCTTCAACTCACACCTCCGGCAGAGCTTCACTAACATCCCTGTGGAGGTTGGGGGCATTGAACCAGAATGGCCAATGTTCAAAGCTTCCATTGCTGAAGCTGCAGCGGGGAGCCTCTACCCCGAAGAAGCAAAACAGACAAACCTGCCATTATCATCCGATTTGCAAACAGAAAGTATAAAAATGAGCTATTACAACAAGGAAGAAAGCTGAAGGGCTCAGATGTATATTTGAATGAGCATCTGACAAAAAAAAAGAAAAAAAGAAAGAAACAAGCTTAAGAAACAAGGGAAAATTCAAAACACTTGGATACAAAATTGCAAAGTCTTCATTAAACTCAACGGAACACCAGAAGAAGCCAGGCTGATAGTCATCTGTGACATCACTGAACTGGTCAAATACAATTGAAGAAAAACTAAAGCAAGGTAATGAACAAAACCTGTGAACAGAACACACAAAAGCTAATTGGATTCAAACATGTCCATTTAGAGATAATGAACAACAGCAAACATCACGGATAGCTGACTGCTATCTGGATACTTTTGTGTACACAGAGTATAAAGAAATGGACATAGAAAATAATATTGATCCAGAAAACAATTTACTTAGTAACTGTCATGATGCGAGGTGGCTTGACACCAAAAGTGGTAGGAAGCAAATGCAGACTCTCACAAATGAGGGTTTGAGTAAGAAGGCTTTATCTGGATACCTTGCAGAAGGTTTGGTACACAGGGAGGCAGTCAGTGTAGCAGAGGTAACAGGCAGGTAACAGGCTGAGGCAAGGTCAAAAAATGACCAAAGTTCAAACAACGTGGTGACAAGAAGCACAATAGGCAGAGACAGAGGCAAAGTAAAAAAAAAAAACGAGCAAGGTTCAGAGATTAGTAGTGATGTTAAGCTCAAGTCAGTCTGCTCGACACAGCATTGAGCTTTCTGAACCAGAAGTGTCAGTGAGCAGCGTTTCGAGCACGCCCCCATCACGTGACCACTGCAAGCGAGGCCTCGTTATGCCACACCATGTGTCGAGCTTCACGGAAAATTTGAATAATCTGGGCGTGTCAATACAACCCGCCAAGTATTTAAATGAGAGCTGAATCAAAGCTCAAACTGTGGGTTTTTGAGAGGAGGAGATTGCTAGCGACACTGTATTAGCCAATTACCACATGAATCGGAGACAAGGAAAGCATGAGTTTATATTTAGCTCTAGTTTAGAGTTCATTTAGTATAGTTAGCTACATACACATAGGATCTAACATAGACAGACACACACCAAACACAACAGGCATCCATTCATATACAACATTTATTCACACAGTACATCAACACAGGGTATAGGTTAGACTATATGTTATAGGTAGATCAGAGACTGAGCTGAGTGACTGAAGAGCTGTGATTTTGTTGAAGTGAAAGGTGTGAGAAAGGTGAGTGTGTGTGAGACAGAGTGAGTAGTGGTGAGGAAGGGACATGGAGGAGCCAGTGCCAAAGAGAGCACGATCAATTGCTTGGGAGCACTTTGATCTAATAAGCCCCCAAAAGGTCAAGGGCTTGATTTGTGCTCAAGAGTTGAGGTACAGTAACAATACGTCTTCAATGCTACGACAAACATCCAAACATCCCGAGACATCAATGGCTGCTGCTTCTGTTGCTGCTCCTGGAGCAGGAATCAGGCCATGTAAGCTGTATTTTATTCTTTATCTAAGATTAAAACATATTCATAAACAAAAATAGCTCAGCATGTCATACTGTATTTCCATTAAAGGCAGACAAGCTGATTTGGATGAGGGATAACACAAATCTACATATAGTCTACAATAAAGGCTTTCATAACCATTATGTGTGCATCTGTAGGGACTATTTATTACATTAAAAAGACACAATAATACATATGACTTTTTTATTATTATTTTTCAAGAACAAACCACATCAGTCATGAATTAATGCGAACATTTGTTAGGGCACTCGCTCAAGGTAATTCTCAAAGCAATCCAGCAGATGTCACCCTTCAAACTGTATCAAATGTGTCAAAGCAGTGTGTCGATTTTCATCCAGTTGTGTTGCAGTGACTCATTGGTTCATGAGGCTTCGAAATTGCCATCACTAGGGATTAGGCAAGGCGAAGGTTGGTTAACAAAAGCAAGGTCAAAAATACCAGGCAGAACAGGGCTGACGTGAGGCTGGAAAGTGCAAAAATACAACAATCTGGCGAGGGCCTGGGAGGACTTAAATACAGGTGGAATAATTAGGGTGAGAAATGAGGAACAGGTGTGCAGAAGGTGCTGGAAGGGGGCGTGACTGGGGAAGATAAAGGCAAGTGCAAGAGAGTGCAGTGAGGCAAAAGCAAAGTGAACTGGGGCAAGATAACTAAGTGACAGAAAAACCAATGGTGCAAAACATGACGTGCTTGACAAACCCTAATAAATGTGAACAAAACAAAAGGGAAAAACTAAGAACTAAGGTGGTGAGTGGAAAAAGTGTAAACCCAGAAAACTAAAGATTATAACTAAAACTAGAGCAGACCTGATACAGAAAAGTGAATACAATAAAAGTGGCTAAACAAACTATTGGTTAAACAGAGAATAAATGCTGAGCAGAAAATAAAACCGGTGACTACATAATGAAGTAATGAATAACTGACACACAATAAATGATAACAGAAAATAAAATCCAAGACTAACAGAACACAACCTGACAATAAGACACTGAAGATAAACGAAGCAAATCCAGAGAAAACATAACTACTACAGAAAATCCTGAATAAATGAATGACTGCAAAACTAAATGATAACGCATGAACCGGTTACTACAGTATACACAAAGGAAAGCTATAAAACCTTAAAAGACAAAGTATGAACATATGGGAAATAAAACTAGAGAACCACGGAAATAAATCCATAAACTAATACCTAAACCCCGAGCTGGGGCCAACCATGACAGTAGCATGAACTGAACTGTAATTATCACATAGAAGATCAGTTTAATAGCATGTTTAAATCGGAGCATAAAATAATCAATAATACACTTCAATAGCAGAAGTTTGTACGCCAATTTTCATAACATAAAAGAATACCTGAGACATTTCAATAATCCATTTAATATTATAGCTGTCAGAAACCTGGAACAGTGAGGAGAAGGGAGCAAATTTTGAGATGGAGGGATATAAATTCAACTATGTGAACAGTAAGAACAAAAATGGAGGAGGGTGGCAATATACGAGGTCTGTTAGAAAAGTATCCGACCTTTTTATTTTTTTCAAAAACTATATGGATCTGAATCGTGCACTTGCATCAGACAAGCTTGAACCTTCGTGCGCATGCGTGAGTTTTTTCAGGCCTGTCGGTTGCGGCATTCGCCTGTGGGCAGGCTTTGAGTGAGCACTGGTCCACCCCCCTCGGCGGACTTTTATTGTTTAGGAATGGCGGAGCGACTGCCGCTTTGTTCCATGAAAATTTTTTCAGAAACTCTGCCAGACAGCCAGCTGGAAACCATTTGGAAGATTCATGTGGCTTTCGGTGAAGATTGTATCAGTATCACACGGATTAAGGACCATTAAAACTGGGTTAAAAATGGCCCACAGGGCTGGAGGGTGCACCGCGCCCCGAGCGGCCATCGACAGGCTGAAACGAGCAGATCACTAACAAATTTAAGGCTCTGTTGATGCAGGACGTCGTGTGACTAGCAGAGAAGTTTCATAAGAGGTCGGGATCAGCACTTTATCGGCACATTCCACTGTTAAAGGAGATTTTGTAATGAAAGACGTGCGGATGGATTCGCGCGTCGGGATGCAGCCGCTCATGGTGCGGGACAAACAACACCTCCGTGTTGGAAGTCTCACAGGACAAGTTGGAACATGCCCAGCTGTTAAACAATTTCTCGGATACTCACTCGACTGAAAAACCATCGAAAGCCGTCTGAATCTTACGAATGGTTTCCAACATGGAGGTGTTTTTTGTTCCGCCGCGCCATGAGCGGCTGCGTCCCGACGCGCGAATCCAGCGCTGTGGGCCGTTTTTAATCCAGTTTTAATGGTCCTTAATCTGTGTGATACCGATACAATCTTCACCGAAAGCCACCTGAATCTTCCAAATGGTTTCCAGCTGGCTGTCTGGCAGAGTTTCTGAAAAAGATTTCATGGAACAAAGCGGCAGTAGCTCAGCTGTTTGCTGAGAATGAAAATCTGCCGAGGGGGCTGGACCACTCCTCCCACAAAGCCTGCCCACAGGCGAATGACGCAACCGACAGGCGTGAAAAAACTCACGCATGCGCACAAAGGTTCAAGCTTGTCTGATGCAAGCGCACGTGATTCAAATCCATATAGTTTTTGAAAAAAATAAAAAGGTCGGATAGTTTTCTCACAGACCTCGTATATGGATAAAAGTCTAAGGTATAAAATCGTTGAATGTATGACAGTAACTGTTGATGAACTACTGGAGTGTATTACAGTAGAAATTTATTTTTATAATTCCAAAAATGTTATGTAAGTTGTGTGTTCAGAGCACCAGGATCAGATATGGAAAGCTTTAAAAATGGGATGGAAAGTACACAAAAAGATATGTTCATATGTGGTGATTTTAATATTAATCTTCTAAACACTGCAAAGCATAACATGACACAGGAATTTATCAATTGGGTGGGTTTGGGTTTATATCCAACCATTACTAAGCCAAGCAGAATTGCTTCACATTGTGCCACCCTAATTGACAATATATTCACAAACATTATGGAAAACAACATAAAGTGTGGGCTTTTGATAAGTGATATTAGTGACCATTTACCTATCTTTGTGGTATATTATTGTTCCAGGCAGAGGAAAGATGTAAGAAATTCTAAATATAAAAGAGTAAAAACAGAAGAAGCAATACAATCTCTAAACAAAGATTTAATTGCACAGAACTGGAAGATGGTACATGAGGCAAAATATATCAATATAGCCTATGATGAATTTCTCAATATATTTAATCTTTTATATGATAAAACCTGCCCTGTAAAATGATACAATAATGACCATAAATACAAGAACAGTCCATGGGTCACTAAAGGGTTACCAAAGGCCTACAAAAAGAAAAATATGTTATGTAGGAAGTTCATAAAGCTCCAAACGGCAGAAGTAGAGGTAAAGTATGAAAACTATAAAAAGAAGTTAACTAATATTATGAGGATATGTAAAAAGGAATATTATAATAAAATATAGGAGAAAATTAAAAATAATATGAAAGGTATATGGCGTGTATTAAATGGTATAATAAGAAATGGACATAAAAATGCTAATTACCTGGAATACTTCATTGAGAACGACAAGACCATAATTCTTTGTAAATGTGGGTCCAGAATTGGCAGCTAAAATCAAGGAGCCAGAGATAGCAGAGGGTGGGGTTAATAGTAGTATGGGGAACAGAAATCCAAGCACAATATTCCTAAAAGCAGCTGATGAAAAAGAAATCATAGACATAGTAAGAAATTTTAAAGATAAAACATCCACTGATTGGAATGGCATAGACATGAATACAGTAAAAACAGTTATTGAAGGAATTGCAAAGCCACCAACTCATATTTGCAACCTATCTTTTCAATCTGGTGGATTCTCCATCCATCCATCCATCTTCTACTGCTTAGTCCAATTAAGGGTCGCGGGAGGCTGGAGCCTATCCCAGCAGTCATAGGGCGTGAGGCGGGGTACACCCAGGACAGGATGCCAGTCTGTCGCAGGGCCACAAACAGACAAACAAACACAGACACACCCACACGCACACCTAAGGACAATTTAAAAATCCCAATCCACCTAACCCGCATGTCTTTGGATGTGGGAGGAAACCGGAGCACCCGGAGGAAACCCACGCAAACACGGGGAGAACATGCAAACTTCACACAGAAAGGCCACGGGAATTGAACCCACAACCTTCTTACTGTAAGGCAACAGTGCTAACCACTAAGCCACCGTGCCGCCTGGTGAATTCTCCAACAAAACAAAATGAAAGTATCCAAAGTAATACCATTGTTTAAATCTAGAAATAGACACCATTTCACGAACTATAGGCCTGTTTCTTTGCTCTCCCAATTCTCCAAGATACTCGAAAAACTTTTTAATGACAGACTGGATATATTTATTGAACAACATCATTTGCTGACTGAGAATCCATGTGGATTCCGAGCAGGCAGATCAACAGCACTGGCAGTCATACAGCTAATAGAAGAAATCACAAATAATGTTGACAACAGAAAACTTGCTCTGGGTGTATTCCGTGATTTAAGCAAAGCTTTTGACACTACTGATCATAAAATATTATTAGACAAAATGGAAAGGTATGGTATTAGAGGGATTGGGCTGAGCTGGCTGAGGAGCTATCTAAGAAGCAGGAAAAATAAGTACAAATGGGTGAACACAAATCACACTACATGGATATCACTTGTGGGGTACCACAAGGGTCAATATTAGGACCTAAGCTGTTTATTTTATACATCAATGATATGTGTAATGTTTCAAAGTTATTGAGATTTGTATTGTTTGCAGATGATACAAATAGTTTTTGTTCTGGTGAGAGCTTGCAGCAGATTTTGGAGCTGATCACGACAGAAATGAATAAAGTAAAATTATAGTTCGACATAAACAAATTATCATTGAATTTAGAGAAAACAAAGATGTTTGGAAGAAATTCCATGAATGTTTATGTAGACCCGATTATAAACAATACACACATAGAAAGAGTATACCAAAATAAATTTCTTGGAGTGATCATAGACAGCAAAATCAGCTGGACACCTCATGTAAGCCACGTCAGATCAAAACTGGCAAAATGCACTGCAATTCTGAGGAGGACAAAATACATACTGGACTATAAAGCCTTACATATACTCTACTGTTCATTATTTTTACCATATGTTTTACTGTGTGGAAGTATGGGGAAACAACTACAAAAGTACCCTGCATCCACTATGTATACTACAGAAAAGAGCAATAAGGACAATAAATAAAGTGGGATACAGAGAACATACCAACCCACTATTTATAAAATCAAACATCTTGAAGTTTATGGATTTGGTCAAATTTAAAACATCACAAATCATGTACAAAGCCAGAAACAATTTAGTGCCGAAAAAATACAAACTCTATGGCTATACGAGGTCTGTTAGAAAAGTATCAGACCTTTTTATTTTTTTTAAAAACCATATGGATTTGAATCACGTGTGATTGCATCAGCCAAGCTTGAACCTTCGTGCGCATGCGTGAGTTTTTTCACGCCTGTCGGTTGCGTCATTTGCCTGTGAGCAGGCTTTGAGTGAGCACTGGTCCACCCCTCTCGTCGTTAAGGAAATGGCGGAATGATTTGGAGCTTTGTGGCATCAATTTTTTCTTGAAACTGTGAGAGACCTCCAGGTGGACACCATTCAGAAAATTAATATGGCTTTCAGGGACGATTTTATGGGGATTACACAGATTAAGGAGTGCTCCAGCTGGTTTAAAGACCGCCCACAGCGTCTGAGAGTGTGGCGCGCTCCGAGCGCCGATCGACAGGCTCAAACCCCGCTGAAACAACCAGATCATTTCCAATGTGAAGGCTTTGTTGATCCGGGAAGTCGTCTGACTTTCACAAAAAGGCAGAAGGCGTGGACATCAGCACTTTTTCGGCACATTCCACTGTTACAGGAGTTTTTTTCATGGAAAAAGAAGCGGATGAATGCGCCACCGTGCCGCTCATGGAGCGGGACAAAACCAACTCCGTGTTGGTCTCTTAGGACGGCTTTCAGGTGGCTTCCGGTTGCTTTTCAGTCGTGTGAATATCAGAGAAATTGAGCATGAGCTGGACATGCCCCAACATGTCCTGTGAGGCTTTATCACGGCGTTGCTTTGCGCCATGCGGCTCTGCCGAGACGCGTGGGATTCCTCCGCTCCTCTTTCCATGACAAAAACTCCTGTAACAGTGGAATGTGCCGTTCATTTCTAAACTGGACGCTGTCTTGATCCGGTATGTCGTCTGACTAGCACAGGAATTGCGGAAGACGTGGACATCAGCACTTTTTCGACACATTGAGACACACGTGCAGAGGAATCCCATGCGTCGCGGCGGAGCCACATGGCGCAAAGCAACGCAATGATGAAGCCTCACAGGACTTGTTGGGGCATGTCCAGCTCATGCTCAATTTCTCGGATAGTCACACGACTGAAAAGCAACCAGAAGCCGTCTGAAAGTTGTCCTGAGAGACCAACACGGAGGTGGTTTTGTCCCGCGCCATGAGCGGCACGGTGGCGCATTCATCCGCTTCTTTTTCCATGAAAAAAACGCCTGTAACAGTGGAATGTGCCGAAAAAGTGCTGATGTCCATGCCTTCTGCCTTTTTGTGAAAGTCAGACGACGTCCCGGATCAACAAAGCCTTCACATTGGAAATGATCTGGTTGTTTCAGCGCGGTCTGAGCCTGTTGAACGGCGCTCGGAGCGCGCCACACTCTCAGACGCTGTGGGCGGTCTTTAAACCGGCTGGAGCACTCCTTCATCTGTGTAATCCCCATAAAATCGCCCCGAAAGCCATATTAATTTTCCGAATGGTGTCCACCTGGAGGTCTCTCACAGTTTCAAGAAAAAATTGATGCAGCAAAGCTCCAAATCATTCCGCCATTTCTTTAACAACGAGAGGGGTGGACCAGTGCTCACTCAAAGCCTGCTCACAGGCGAATGACGCAACCGACAGGCGAGAAAAACTCACGCATGCGCACGAAGGTTCAAGCTTGGCTGATGCAATCACATGTGATTCAAATCCATATGGTTTTTGAAAAAAATAAAAAGGTCCGATACTTTTCTAACAGACCTCGTATGTGTGTTCACTCTGTGTCTGTTATGTTCACGTGACTAGTGTCATCTAGTGTGAATGTATGTGGGCGTGCCTTCCATGGTCTTTCTTCCCCATCCGTGATCCTTTCTGTGGGATCTGTTATGTTTCTTCATTGTTCTTTGTATTGTTTATCTCCGCCCTGTGGTTGTTGTCATTTCTGTTCCTTCCTATTACTGTCCACGATGCCGGCTTCTGTTAATGCCGGAGTTTGGTTTGATCATCTGGTTATTGTATTCTTAGCGCTCCCATTGGTGTCATTATGTTCTCTGCGTCCGCGGTATTGCATGATCATTGTGTATCATTTTTCTACTTACCCTGTGATGCCTGTTGTTTTATCTGTCACTGGTTATTGTTTGTCATCTCCTTGTGTTTTGATTCAATATCACGCACATTCTTCAGTTCCGCCCCATTGCCGTTCGCACAACTGCTGTCACTTAACCATTCATTATTTATGCGTTTCTTGTCTGTGGCTGCTGGTCAGCTATTCTGTACTCCTTGCCTTTTCATGTGCACGTAGTTCTTGGTTGCTGCCTCTCCACCTGTGAAGGTCTAACCTGTGTTCTCTGCCACGCAACCTGTTCCATCACCACTAGTGCTTCTACAGTTTGTCAGACTACCTCAATGTCACCTTTTTGACAGTTGCCTTTTGTTGCACTTTATCTCCTTGTTTATCTTTTGGATTTTAGTCACTTTGGTTTTCTGACATTTTTGGTGAGCACTTGTATTTTTTGGAGTCTGTCTATTTTGGGATTTTGGACATTGTGGATTTGTTGTGTCACTGCCTATCTTGAAAATCGTTTGTTTGTGCCCTTACCTATGTCTTGGCTACCTTCCACTTGGGGTCCAATCTTGACTCAGTTTAGCACTAAACATAACACACAGTGTCGTGCAGGATGGAACAGTTAGTCTGGGTTGGTTTGCGTTTCTTCCGCTGGCAGAACACTTTTGTTTGGCAGATGGAACACATGAATATTGACAAGCACGTCATCGAGCGCGCATACTCTGTCATGCAGCATCTCTTTTCCACATGGAAGCACAACAGAATAATTTAACTTTATTTTATTTTTTGGTGGCTCATGGGATTTATTGTCATCGCGTACAGAATGCTGACGAGTCGACTGATGGCTGTGGTAAACGCTGCCGTGAATGCTGTGACTCTTTCAACTTTTATGGCGCCGGTCATGGTCTGATCGGTACCCCCCATCAGACGGGGGGACCGACAAAGGCATCCTCAGGCTGAGAAATGCACCTGAAGCAATAAAACAACCAAGGGACTTGTTTTAAAATGCTATGTTTCCAGCAGCGTCAAGGAATTTAAGTATTTTCAGACATTGTTTTCCAAAATCAGGACGCTTTATATGGATTTCATCAGGCTGTGATGATGAATCAGACTGAAACAAACAGGCAAGCTCAAGACTTTATATTTACTCTGTATGTGAATGGTTTTAATATTTGAAACAGTCTGTTTGCATGAGGACTGCAGCTTTCAGCCAATCAATGGACAGCATCAATGGACGTATTTCGACTTATGAGCAAATTACAAGAAACGTGTGTCAACAATTGCATAACTTACCTACAACTTATATCCTGCATGTGTGGGACGTGTGAGTCATGCCCTGGCATACGTAAGAAATATTGTGCATGCCCAAAATTTTGAGGTTCTCTGCGTATTACGGTGTATATCAGCGTGCCTGAATGTACTCTAACTTATAAAAAAAACTTACCCATAATGTATTAGATGTATGCTCGCGTATGTCCATCCTTTTTAATATAGTCGGCATACACTGGTTAAATGATGAAGGTGTGACGGGGTGTTACTCTGGTTTTCTGTTTCCTGTTTCTTCAGCTTTGTAAAGACTTTGCAATGGTTAGAATGGCCTAATCAGTGGGTCACCCCTCTGAGTCTGGTCTGCTTCAGGTTTCTTCCTCAATATCATCAGAGGGAGGTTTTCCTTACCACTGTCACTGTGTGCTTGCTCTAGTTGTTGTAAGGTTAGCCTTTACTCGTGTGAGTAAAGGCTAAGGCAGCTTTGTTGTGATTTGGCACTGTATAAATAAAATAAATTAAATTGAATTGTTAAGGAGTGTGATTGGTCTCCAGTTGTCAACGATGACTTAAGGATATTTATTTGCTTTTGCAATCAAGGTGAGAAGCCCCTGCTGTAATTATGGGGTAGCTCTACTTTATAAAAAGCTTCATTTTTAGCAATTCCATTTGCAAATATTTTACAAAATTCAGATGTGAGGCCATCATTGCCTGGTGATTTATTATTCTTTAGATATGTTCTACTAGAGAGTATTTCTTCTCGAGTTATTTTTGGAACAATTAGCAATAAAACTTGCACTTGCTGTTGTGGCATCTTTAATTGCATGGAACTTTCATAACCCTGTGACCTGATCCCGGATAAGTGGTTGAAGATGAGTGAGTGAGCTTTCATAGCAATTACAGCATTGATACTGAGGCATCAAAGCTGGCTATATACAACCCCTGGCAAAAATTATGAAATCACCGGCCTCTGAGGATGTTCATTCAGTTGTTTAATTTTGCAGAAAAAAAAAGCAGATCACAGACATGACACAAAACTAAAGTCATTTCAAATGGCAACTTTCTGGCTTTAAGAAACACTATAAGAAATCAAGAAAAAAAAATTGTGGCAGTCAGTAACGGTTACTTTTTTAGACCAAGCAGAGGGAAAAAAAAATATGGAATCACTCAATTCTGAGGAAAAAATTATGGAATCATGAAAAACAAAAGAACGCTCCAACACATCACTAGTATTTTGTTGCACCACCTCTGGCTTTTATAACAGCTTGCATTCTCTGAGGCATGGACTTAATGAGTGACAAACAGTACTCTTCATCAATCTGGCTCCAACTTTCTCTGATTGCTGTTGCCAGATCAGCTTTGCAGGTTGGAGCCTTGTCATGGACCATTTTCTTCCACTTCCACCAAAGATTTTCAATTGGATTAAGATCCGGACTATTTGCAGGCCATGACATTGACCCTATGTGTCTTTTTGCAAGGAATGTTTTCAAAGTTTTTTGCTCTATGGCAAGATGCATTATCATCTTGAAAAATGATTTCATCATCCCCAAACATCCTTTCAATTGATGGGATGAGAAAAGTGTCCAAAATATCAACGTAAACTTGTGCATTTATTGATGATGTAATGACAGCCATCTCCCCAGTGCCTTTACCTGACATGCAGCCCCATATCATCAATGACTGTGGAAATTTACATGTTCTCTTCAGGCAGTCATCTTTATAAATCTCAATGGAACGGCACTAAACAAAAGTTCCAGCATCATCACCTTGCCCAATGCAGATTCGAGATTCATCGCTGAATATGACTTTCATCCAGTCATCCACAGTCCACGATTGCTTTTCCTTAGCCCATTGTAACCTTGTTTTTTTGTGTTTAGGTGTTAATGATGGCTTTCGTTTAGCTTTTCTGTATGTAAATCCCATTTCCTTTAGGCGGTTTCTTACAGTTCGGTCACAGACGTTGACTCCAGTTTCCTCCCATTCGTTCCTCATTTGTTTTGTTGTGCATTTTCGATTTTTGAAACACATTGCTTTAAGTTTTCTGTCTTGACGCTTTGATGTCTTCCTTGGTCTACCAGTATGTTTGCCTTTAACAACCTTCCCGTGTTGTTTGTATTTGGTCCAGAGTTTAGACACAGCTGACTGTGAACAACCAACATCTTTTGCAACATTGCGTGATGATTTACCCTCTTTTAAAAGAGTTTGATAATCCTCTCCTTTGTTTCAATTGATATCTCTCGTGTTGGAGCCATGATTCATGTCAGTCCACTTGGTGCAACAGCTCTCCAAGGTGTGATCACTCCTTTTTAGATGCAGACTAACGAGCAGATGTGATTTGATGCAGGTGTTAGTTTTGGGGATGAAAATTTACAGGGTGATTCCATAATTTATTCCTCAGAATTGAGTGAGTCCATATTTTTTCCCTCTGCTTGGTCTAAAAAAGTAACCGTTACTGACTGCCACAATTGTTTTTCCTGATTTCTTATAGTGTTTCTTAAAGCCAGAAAGTTGCCATTTGAAATGACTTTAGTTTTGTGTCATGTCTGTGATCTGCTTTTTTTCTACAAAATTAAACAACTGAATGAACATCCTCCAAGGCCGGTGATTCCATAATTA
Source organism: Thalassophryne amazonica (assembly GCF_902500255.1). Taxonomy (NCBI): domain Eukaryota; kingdom Metazoa; phylum Chordata; class Actinopteri; order Batrachoidiformes; family Batrachoididae; genus Thalassophryne; species Thalassophryne amazonica. The sequence continues at coordinate 49,649,809 of NC_047109.1, read as the reverse complement.
TTGCCAGGGGTTGTATTTAGCAATCAAATTCACAAACTCTATCTCCAGTTTTTAGTTTGGTTATAAATTTAGTTCTGCATTTCTTCTCTCTAAATTACAGAAGTATCTACTGTTCTTTTCACCTTCCTCTAACCATTTTCTAAGAGAGTGAACAAAACCACCTTTTATGTATAAATTTCATCAAATTCCTATTGTAATTTTTCTAACATGATAGGTTTTTCTTTATGTCACACTATCTATTTTTATATTACAACCATATACATTCTATGAGTACAACTCAAATGTATGTTATAATAAAGATGATACAATTCCAAAACCAGTGTTGGGGAAAGTAACTTTGGAAAGTTACTTCATTAGTTAGTCTATACAGTTATATTTTACAGTTACTTCTTACATTTACTTCATTAGCAGCTGCAGACTCCTTGTCGGCAGCTGCTGAATGTAATTAATAAAGTTACTCATAATCTAATTTGGTTATTTTTAAGATTTAGTACTCAGAAAAGTAACTATTAGTTACTTTGCTGATTAGTTACTTTTCTGATTGCTCAATTTTACGAGTAACCAAGTTAGATTACTCGTTACCTTATTAGTTACATTACTTATTAGTTGCAAGTTTTCTGCAGATTCTAATAAAGTAATTGCATAAAGCTGCTAATGAAGTAACTGCATAAAGCACCTGTATAAAGCAACTAAAAAAGTAACTAAAAAAGTAACTTGTCAAAGTTACTTTCCACAACACTGTCCAAAACAAACAAATGAGCAACACTATTAAACAACTCATGAACAAAAAGGTGAAAATTACAAAATAAGTGTAGATAATGCTTAAATAAAACATAAAAATGAAAAAGAAGAAAAAAGTGTCTGGTCTGTAGCCAAGAATTAACGGTTATTCAAGTGAATAACCCTTTAATACAGTGTAATTTCCCCGTCCTTTATTTTTTCTCCTCTCCCTCATCTCTACAATTCAGAATCCACACCTAAGCAGTTGGTGGCGGTAATGCACCATTTTGGTTGTAAAGCGCCAATAAACTCGGAAGAAGAAGAAGAAGAAGAAGAACTGTTTCTGTACCGTCGATTTCTGTACTCTGGCAAAATAATTTTCTTCTGGATAAATAAAATGGATCTTTATTTTTAAGAAGAAGAATAAATAAGTAGTAGCCATGGAGCTGTGTCCATGCCAGTGCCAAGTATTATTGTGAAAATCCTCTAACTTTGTGACAGGAAGTGCACTTACGTCACTTATTCCGATGCGGAAGTAGTCGTCATCATAAAAGCTGTGAGTTGGAAGGCGTGTGAAATGTGATTTAAGGTTCATTTTTGCGAATTCTTCAGCGTGCGGATAAGTATTTTGAATGAAACGTGCATTTTGCCTGAAGACTGGTTGTTTTATGGGGCAAGTGTGACTCGTTTTATGCTTTGCAGCTTTTCTGCATTTAATAAATTTTATGTCTGAATGGAATAAACCCTTAAATCACTGCACGTCACACACGGCAGCTCATTTACGTTCATTATTGGCCAAAGAATAACGTTTGTTTTCTTTGCCAAGTCAGAATATTTAAATCATATTGATTTTGATGATTTCCAGACTGATTAAAGCTTGAAAATGTCGTGGATAAGAGAAGGGGAATTAAACCTTCTTGAAAGGATTTCAGCTAATATCCTGAAGGTAAGTAATGCTTCTTTCATTAAAAAGTCTGTACAAGCAGGTTATGCATCTATTAGCATCTATTTAGAAATTAATAGTTTGGCTAGTTTGTCTATGAGCAAGATTACTCTCTTTTTTTTTTCTTTTTTTTTGTCTAATTGCCACTAAAATTTACACAATGACCGTTCTTACCAAAATGAAGAAAGTATCATCTTTTCATGTTGAGCCAAATGATCAGTTTTTTATTTATTTTTTAATTTTAAAGCTTGTTTTTCAAAGAGAGAGAGACATTCTTTGAAATTATTATTTTGATCAGTTCCTGTCAATGTAATCCATTAAAGCTGTCAGACACGAACACTGGTTCTGTGCTTCAATAGTCCAACTTTATTGCAGGGTTAATTATTAGTTATTTTATTTATTTATTTGAGGGACGGGTGGAATTTGGGTTGTCAGGTGTCATTTTTTGCTGCCAGAGATATCACATGTTCACATATCTTGAGGCTGAAGCTGTAGTTCTGGGACCTGATGCAGCACATATTGTGTTGTAGCAACTCCCATTACTCATCCACAATGATCCATATCGGATCACCACAAAAACAGGAGTAACTGGGAACTTTCTTAGCCTTCACTTGGAATACTGCCACTCCATCTGGTGAGATGTAACTGCAACACACAGCCAGACAGCTGCCTGGACCATAAATCTTCATGATCCGGACCTATTGACACTTTGATACTTTTATAATGCAGGCAAAAATTTAAAATGTACGTATGGTTTTTGATCTTCATGTGACTAATTCAGTTCTTTCCTGCCACATATTTGTGTTGTGGTGGCATGAACAGACTAAGTAGCTCACCCCACACTTCCCTATCCTTGGCCAAGTCTTCTAACTCTTCCTGGGGTATCTTGAGACATTCCCAAGACAGCTGGGAAATACAGTCCATCCAGTGTGTCCTGGGTTTTCCCAGGAGCTTCCTTCCAGTTGGATATACAGGGGAAATCCTGACCAGGTATCCAAACCACCTCAGCTGGCTCATTTCAATGTGAAGTAGCAGCAGCTATGTCCCTTATGGATATTCAAGCTTCTCAACCTGTTCCTGATTCTAAGACACTGATTCATGCTTTTGTGTCTTTAAGAATTAATTACTGTAATATATCATTTTCTGATTTGTTTCAAAAGAGTGCAACATATCTCTAGGTGGTGCTAGAATTCTGACAGGATCAAGGAACCTGTTCTGGCTTCTCTTCTTTAGCTTTCAGTGAAATACAGAGTTTGGCATTGTAATGGCCGTATGCAGTCTTATCTTATGGAATTTTATTGATACTGATGTACCATCCTGTGCCCTGGATTCTCAGGATATAGGTTTACTTCTGGGTTTTTGTGAGGGTGGGGGGATGAAGAAATTGGTAGGATGGAGAACTTTTGCTTGCCATGCTCCCAGTTCATGGAAACAATTCGCCAATACATATTAGAATGACTAGTTCTTTTCAGTCTTTCAAGGCCATTCTTAAAAGCACATTTTCCTTCCTACTGTTTATAAAGCATGTATGGTTTTATTCATTTGTTTTCACTGAAAATTTACATTTTTTTAAATTTTACTTTATTTCTAATTGTTCAGCTCTTTGATTTTTTTTTTTGTGTAAAAGGTGCTGCATGAATGAATAAATGATGATTAAACTATTAAAACTATTTATTATTGTTAATTCAAATGCAGAATACAGGGATTGTTCAGTCTTGATAGAAGTATATATTTGAGTTATTTTCAAGCTTCCCAATTCCTTGTTGAGTTCTCACCTGTATTGTGTCTCCCAGGCAGGACCCATGCCGAAACATGTGGCCTTCATCATGGATGGCAACCGTCGCTTTGCACGTAAGCTGAACATGGAGCGCCAGGAAGGGCACATGCAGGGCTTCAACAAGCTGGCAGAGGTGAGGTGTACATTAGATCCTGCCTTCTCAGACACACAGACATCCAAGTTATCTACGGATGTGTGACCGTTTACCCATTCCAACACAGACACTACGATGGTGTAAGCACCTTGATATCCAGGAGGTAACAGTGTACGCCTTCAGCATTGAGAACTTCAAGCGCACTAAAGATGAGGTGGATGGACTGATGGAGCTGGCCAGACAGAAATTTGTTAAACTGTTGGAAGAACGGTAAGTAACAAGGAGAGGATTCATTAAAGATCTAAAATAGCTTAAGGCTCTGTGTCTACATGTGATTTTAGGTCACATTCTCCACATCACATGATTCACAGCTTCCACAAAAGAGAAGTGGGGAAGAATCAAACCTCAAATTACAGTACTGTGGTACACTTCACATCTTTCAGTCTCTGCACAGAAGAACTGAAAATCAAAGTGTTGATACTTAACAGTGTACATTTTGCTGCCACCAAGAGCAAAGGTGTTTTTGATGTCTCTCTTGCTCTCATTTTCGTGTGTATATATATATATATATATATATATATATATATTAACCTTTATTTAACCAGGGTAGTTCCGTTGAGATTGAGATCTCTTTTACAAGGGGAGACCTGGACAATAAATACATTTCTGATGTCACGGATTTCCCACAATTCCGCAGTCTGCCATGTTGTGAGACAACTTTCTTTGTCACTGATCTATTATATAGAGATCAGTGGCATCGCCACGATAATGTTGACATCAAAGCCGGATAAAAATAGCAAGAAGGAAAAAACCAATATATCGTGACACATTGAATCCAATTTGCACAGCGAGGTATTTACAGAAAATTGCTGAAATTGGCAATAAGGACCCGTACATGATCAGAAAAGAAGAATGGTGCTCAGACGAGGAAGCGCTCCCAGCCATTACCTTCCCAGATTCTGTCAACTATTTGGTATACGGTTTGAGTGCGTACACGTTAGAGGAAATGAAGGCCTACAATTGTCGTCTACGTGCAGACAAGGATGATTCGGGCTGGAACAATCACACCGGGATTTACGCTGCACCCAGAGTTGTTGCTCTGATCCGCAACAATGCTGGCATTTTTTTATTATTACTGAGCCAATGTTGCCCGAGCCCAAATAATTCACCAGCATCTGACTGCTAAAAGTCATGCTGAAACAATGTGGTTTTCTGCAGCCTGCGCAAAAGTATCTGTGTTACGCATCGCCAGTTAGTACGGGACCAATCAAACCATCTTCCTTGGTCCTGTGCGCACTGGTTGCAAAAAGTCCTGGCACTGTCAAGAAGGATTGCAAGAAAATAAATGTGACAATTTTCATGCGCTCAGTGATAAAACGCCAGAACAGAGCCCGGTGTGCACCTACGGGAAGCCTACTTTTTAGACCTCCGTGTGCCGCCTAGCCGTGTGGTATGTTAACAGTCAATGCGTGATGGTCGCAAAAAACAAACAAAAAAAACACCTTTGGGTTATGACCTCAGATCAGATGACACCACCCGCTGAATTTAAGCAGCATATTAAATAAATAAATAAATGTGGATGATTTTATTACGTTCTTGATGGGCATAGTGTGTGTGTGTGTGTGTGTGTGTGTGTGTGTGTGTGTGTGTGTGTGTGTGTGTGTGTGTGTGTGTGTGTGAGAGAGAGAAACGGAGTGGGGAAAAAAAAATCAGTTAAACATCAAGTGTTACTTCTTGCTCTGATGACCCGCGACAATATGTACCTTGATTGTTGCTTGGGACAATATGTGCCTGAATCTCCTGGAAATCAGGGAAAACCTGGAAAATGACTTCCGCTTTTTCTAGTCACAGAAAAATCAGGGAATTTTGTTTGGTCAGACTTCCACAGCTTGTGTCTGTACCAAAGACGGACTCAATTCCTTTGGATGATTGCATGGCTATGGTGGTGTAGTGTATTTTTAGTAAATGCCTCCTCCTCGCTGTATTAGTTTAGCAGCTGTGGGAAAGACACCCTCCTCCCCAGGCCAACATTATTGGAATATTATATAACTATAATACAGAGAGAATGAAACATTATTTTAGCCTGTTATCACTTATAAGCACACATTGACATTAAATAAGGTAATAGTTTTTTTTTACAACCTCTATGACCTGTTGTTCAATACCTTTGAAGGCTTTTTCAAAACTCTTCACACAGTTACCACATCAGCCTGTGTGGGCTACACAATTCTTCTTCTTTTGACACAAAATACAAACATTTTACATGTTTAAAATTAGTTTCAACTCCTTTTACACACAAGCTCAATCATGACCTAAACAGTAGGTGCTATCTGGTGAATTTTCAATTGCTTTCACATGGTTTGTCAAAAGAGAAAACATGTTCAAAACTAATGGATAGAAGCTCATTGATCACAATTCCCGTATCACCCAGATCAGGTGCTGGGCTTTTTTCATTCACATCACCTATATTTATAGGTGGATCTTGTGAAGGAAAAGAACAAAAGACAAGACAAGGGAGAAGGTGGAGGTCTTGCAAAAAAGTGGGAAAAATGCATAGAGGGAGAGTTAGAATGCGTGGTGGGGCTCAAGGCTGGATAAGGTATGCAAAAAGATACTTCCCAAGATGCCTGGCCAGAGAAGACATCAGGTGTGATGTCGATGAAAATATGTGGCCCAATGCTGACAACCAAGCAGATCAGCTTTTTTTTTTTCTTCCTCTTTTACAGTGATTTCTTCTGCTTCTTTTTCCTTTTTGTGTATTTAACAATGCACTGAGTGACAGCTAAATGCTGATTTATTTTTTCTTCTTTACTGTACTGTAAGTCATTTTCATTTGCAATACAGTAAAGTGTTTAAATGCAAATCCTGTCATTTACTGTCTTCTTCCGTCATCAACATTCTGCAAAGCTGCTCTGATGTGTCATTTTTTGTGCTGAGTGTTGTACAAAAAAGGAACAAAATTCATGCCCAACAAATGAAAAATGAACTTACAAACATTAATTTACATGTATGATCAATACAATATGTTGATTGTAAAAGAAAAATGAAAAAAGTAGATTTGACACATGCAAAGTGATTCAGTTTGTATTATTCCATCAGTTGTCTGTGTTTTTTATGACACTGTGCTGTGACTGACTAAATGTTTCTGTTGGAAGACGGTGTGTGTCGGTGTAGATTTGGTGAACTGTGTTAGTGTATTGTATTTTAGAAGTGTGTGTCTGTGTTTATTTACACTGTGTGAATTTGAGCATGAAATTACCTGTTTGGGGAATTGTGTGTTTCGGGTGTGATGTGCGTTAACAGTTTTGAAAAAGTGTTTAAGGTCCTGACAAATGGGTCATAGTGGTTGTAAAAAAAAAAAAACAACAAACAAACTGTAAATGGTTAAATAGTGACAAAAAACTTTTAAGAAATGAGGGGGACAAAAGGCAGCCTTACCCAGTTGTGGTGCACCTATAACCTTGTAGCCTGTAACACGAGCACCTATTGTGTATAATATCAGACATGAAACTAAAATGGAGTAGTGTCCCTTGCCTGCAGAGCTAGCATTCTCCATCAACAGTAACCTGCTTATGCCAAAAACCTAAAGACCCACTCATTGGTGGCACAGAGAATGATCTGACACCGTCGCTCTTCCTTGACGGCCTGTTGGTTACTTTGAGGTTACATCAGGGCTACTGCAGTCATGCCTATGCAAGATACACATCCCACCTACAGGCACAGAAGGCAGCAGAACTAGAGAATCAAAAGAAACTGAGAAAGAGGGCTGCAGAAGAAAGTGATCTGAATGATGCAAAGAAGCAAAGTCAGATGCCTTGAGGCAGAAAGCCAAAGAAGTGGAAGATGACATTAAGAAGCAGAAAGGTGTGAGCTATCTGCTCCTCTGCAAAGAGTCTGAGGACTTTAGGGGATGTGACAGTCTTGTGGTTAAGTGTTGGGCTTGGGACTAGAGGATCCTTGGTTCAAATCCCAACTTGAACGGAAAATCACAAAGGGCCCTTGGGCAAAGTCCTTAATCCCCAAGTTGCTCCCGCTGTGTCGTGAGTACCTTGTATGGCAGCACCCTGACATTGTGGTGAATGTGAGCCATTATTGTAAAGCGCTTTGAGCTTCTGATGCAGATGGAAAAGCGCTATATAAATGCAGTCCATTTACTTTCTGAGATTGAAGTACAGTGAGGCAAATGAGTATTTGATCCACTATTGAGTTTGCCATTTTTCCCACCTACAAAGAATGGTCTGTCATTTTTATCATAGGTACACTTCAACTGTGAGATTGAATCTAAAAAAAAAAAAGTATGATTTTTTTTTTTTTAAGTATTTAATTAGCATTTTGTTGCATGAAACAAGTATTGCTATTTGTCTTGTTTCAACACCACCACTCTCTGTTCTTTTCTAGGGACAATCTGGAAAAGCATGGTGTTTGTATCCGGGTACTGGGTGACTTGAATATGCTGCCAGTGGACCTTCAGCAGCTTATTGCCAAAGCCGTAGTCACAACAAGGGCACACAATAAGTATGTGTTTTTGTACTTCTTTGTTTAACTTTTACCATCTGACCATATGCTGTCCATGTCACACAGATTATTATTATAATTGACAAGAGACATGCATATGCCTGTTTTGCAGATGTTTCTTGAATGTGTGCTTTGCCTACACGTCAAGATACGAGATCACTAACTCAGTCAGGGAGATGGCGTGGGGAGTGGAGCAGGGTCTGATCAAAGCAAGGTAAACAACTGAGAGCATTTCTACGTATCATCAGAATTTCACATAATGCGTTATACTATATTCATATCTATCTGTCTAATCATATATATATATATATATATATATATATATATATATATATATATATATATATATATATATATATATATATAAATATAAAAATCTGTCATCTTGTATGTGTGGGGTTCAGTGATGTGTCCGAGGCCTTGCTCAGTGAGTGCCTGTACAGCTATAATTCCCCTAATCCTGATCTGCTTATCCGCACCTCTGGAGAGGTGCGCCTTAGTGACTTCCTCCTTTGGCAGGTGAGATTTGGAGTTGTTACACATTTATTATTATGATTTTGTTTTTATTTAGGTAATTATTTTAAAGGTAAAATCTTTTTGAGATGAAATGTAATTGTGCTTTTTGTGTTTGCTCTGCTTTGGGATTTTGAGGTCTCCTGTACACAAAAGCTGCTAATTTAATTTGGGGGAGGTGATGGTCTAGTGGTTAAGCATTGGGCTTGAGACCAGAGGATCCTTGGTTCAAATCCCAGCCTGACCAGAAAATCACTAAGGGCCCTTGGGCAAGGTTCTTAATCCTTGAGTTTCTTCCGATGGGGGGAAAAGTGCTATATAAATTCAATCCATTTACCACAGTGGTGTCCAAACTATTCCAGAAAGGGCCGAGAGGGTGCAGGTTTTTCTTTGCTGCCACTGACTCCAGCAGTTTATCAGTGAGAACCTGCTGGAGTCAGTGGCAGCAAAGAAAACCTGCACCGTCTCGGCCCTTTCTGGAATAGTTTGGACACCACTGATTTACCATTTTCTGAAGAACCAGTTTGAAGCTACTGTCTTGCTTTTTTTCACATTCTGTTTTTGCTACTTACAAAATGACTACGTTATACAACAGAAATTGAAGTGCGTATCGGCACGAGTCTCCTAAAGGACATCCTTTGCAATGGGTTAAAGTTTGTTTAAAAAAATGTGGTTAATTCTGCTAAAACAACATATAATGGGCAAAATCAGAGCATTGTTTGCAGAGGTGAATAAGCAAATTCTAATAGCAAGTGCAGTTTATACACACACCGTATACTGGTCACTTTATTAGATACTCCTTGCTAGTACCAGTTAGGACCATGTTTTTTTAGAACTGCCTTAATTCTTCATGGCATAGCTTCAACATGGTGTTGGAAACATTCCTCAGAGTTGTTAGTCGATATTGACATGATAGTATCCTGTCATTCAACCAGTTTGCCTATTCTCCTCTGACATCAACAAGGCATTTTCGTCCACATAACTCCTGCTCACTGGATGTCTTCTCTTTTTTGGACCATTCTCTGTAAACCCTAGAGATAGTTGTGCATGAAAATCCCAGTAGATCAGCAGTTTCTGAAATAGTCAGAACAGCTATCTGGCACCAACAACCATGCCACGTTCATTTTCACTTAAATCCCCTTTCTTCACCATTCTGATGCTCTGTTTGAACTTCAGTAAATTGTCTTCACCACTTATAGATGCCTAAATGCAGTGATGCCGGTAACGCGTTACTCTAATCTGACCACTTTTTTAGTAACGAGTAATCTAACGCGTTAATCTTTCCAAATCAGTAATCAGATTAAAGTTACTTCTCCAAGTCACTGTGCATTAATATTATTTTTGCATTGTGGGTCAATAGCAGCATTAAACTTGGTCTGTGGGCAGGAGGTCAGGGTTCAACTGAACTGTCCACTTTAAGCGAGCTGTGAGCTTTTCATCCGCGGTTTTCTGCAACAGCTACGACTCATCCTCACCTCTTAAAGCGCGGTGACAACACACCTGCACTGAGCTTTACAAAGACATTTTCATGCTTTTTTTTTTCCTCTTTTATTTAGAATTCTGAGCTGAGCCGCTCCGTATCTGCTCGCTAAAAACAACTGATCCTCCGACGCGTCAACAACTAACACCATTTTCCACTCAAATGCACCTAAACTCTCTTTCTGAGGACCATATGATGTGAAAACGCAATAAAACTTTCTTATCTGTAAATCTGGTCATGTTTTCTGCATAAATAAATGTTATCCATTCTTTGTGCTCAAACGCCAAAGCAGGGGTGAATCCAGATGGAATGGGGGCATGGGGCAGGGATGTGTGGCCCCCCACAACACCCCTAGATTAAAGGTCCAGTTTTGAAGCCTTTTTTTTATTACAACTACTACTACTACTTATAATTTCAACAAGTAAAATGTTTAGAGAGAATTTAAATGTTAGAAAAAATGTTAGAAAGAATTTAAGTTACATTTATAAACAATGTAGGTTAGAAATTGCAAGTTTTACTGTGCTGTGATGTCAAGAAAGAGGTCTTTATTTTACTTTTTATAAAACAAGTATTTATTTTCATTGAAGCCAAGAAAGGGTGACTATAAAGTGAGTTTTGGCAAAAGAGGTATCACTGTCCTTTCCTTCCCACTGTAGCCAAGTGCTTGCTCACAGGGGGTCGTTTTGACCGTTGGGGTTTTACATAATTATTGTATGGCCTTGCCTTACAATATAAAGCGCCTTGGGGCAACTGTTTGTTGTGATTTGGCGCTATATAAAAAAATTGATTGATTGACTGTCATGTTGAGGTGGCAGAGGGTTGTTGTCGACAGCTGGGGAAAGTAACTAAAAAAGTAACTAGTAATCTAACTTACTTTTACAATTGAGTAATCAGTAATTGGATTACTTTTTCAAAGTAACTGTGGCAACACTGCCTAAATGCATTGAGTTTCTATCATGTGATTGGCTGATTAGCATCTTGTGTGAATAAGCAATTGAACAGGTGTAAAGTGTATTTGTCAAAATAACAGAATTGCAGAATTCAGTGGGAATTTAGTTTGTGTGGGTATTATGTAAATATACATTTTTGGGTATATTGACATTCTGTTAATTACCCATACATGCCTGATAGAGTATTTTATTTATTTTTGTATAATGTAGAAGTTTTTTTTTTTTTTAAGTATTCAAAAATGGTTTCATACCTGTGCAGCTCAGTACCAAATTGTAGGTATGATGTATTGTGCAGCATATTTACCAGATATATAAAGTTTTTAATGACTGGAACTGTGAATGGGTCATTTTATTAAAAATGTCTCGTGTTACGGCAGCTGTGCATTGACTCCACCCCACCACGCTCCCATACTTATTTTTCATCTTGCAGACTTCACACTCGTGCATCGTGTTTCAGTCAGTTCTCTGGCCAGAGTACTCATTCTGGAACTTGTGTGAAGCCATTCTTCAATATCAGTTAAATCACAAGTCCATTCAGGTAAGGCTTTCAACCGAGACCACACACACACTCTGCACACTAACATTTTACGATAAGCCTTTTAGATGTTTTGTAGTCTACCACATTTGCCTCGTTACAGGAGTCTTTGAGGACGACAAATGTTTAGATATGAGTCTGGTGTTTTTGAGGCTGTATTGTCTTAAAAGATGATTTTTGTTGTTGTTTTTTTCCCCCCTTTCTCCCAGTCATTGTTGGTAAATTATCATGGGTGATTTTTTTTTTTTTTTTTTTTTTCCCCCCCTCATTATTTTTGCAGGTTTTCTTGGTGTTTGAGTTTGTCCTTTCCATGTTCTGTATTTTTGCATTATCTGAAGCCAGTGCATAACCAATTTAGGACAGTGTCTCTGTCTACATGTCCTGTTTGACCAAAATTGCGTCTTTCCTTATTCAGTGTGACAGGGTCATATTATGTAACATAATATGACCCTGGTGATGCGCCAGTGCATCACCAGTACATTTACATAAATTATGTAAATATACTGGTGATGCGCTGGTGCACTTCTTGTTAAGATGATTTAATTTGTTGTTGTAGGGCTGCATGAGTAATCATATTGAAATTGCAATCTGTTTATTCAGTTCAGTCCAAAAGTATTTGGCCCCTTTGTATTTCACGCAGTGTAATGTTTATCCCATTTAAAAAAATAAAAAATAAAACCTACAAAAAAAAAATCTAAAATTGTCATCCTTAAACTCAAAGCAAATCTCTACAACTTGATATAAATTATTTAAAAATATGGAAGCCAAGATGATGTGGTGCATAAGTAATGGGCCACTTTGGTATAATACCTATAACTAATCACTTTTCTTAAGACTGATTGATTTGTTCCTCACAAACCAGACTATTGGGTGGAGTACATTACTACCTTAAATCACCAGAAATTATTTTAAAAGCTCTATGAAAATGAAAAATGTCAGATTTCTCATGAGGAGGAAACATGTCCATAAATATTTGGATATTGTCAGACTAGCTAACTTTTGAAATGATGTCGGGTGGATTTTTCTTGTGTAGTAGCAGTTTTGGATGACGTCCGAGCTGAACTGTGCATCACCCATATGTATGGATTGTGGCAGAATGTCTGACCCTAGATGTTTGTTTGCATCCTTTGTCAGTCTATCTGCGAGTAGGCACACTCAGTCTGAGTCAGAACACAGTTGTTTGGAGACAGAGCACCTCCCACCAGTTGATGTGTGCAGTCACTTTGCGATTGAATGTGGTGGTGCAGAGGTTGAGCACGCAGCACAATCAACCTCTACGCAACTACTCACCGCAACTCCTTGCAGTTGGTTACTTGCAGTGACATAATTCACTGGAATCACCAGGCAACCATGACCATCCCTGCTCCAGTAAGGAAGTCTTATTTTTAGTCTAGTGTGACTGGGATGTAACTGTTCATTTGGCACAAAGACTTTCTAGCAGTACCCAAGGATCCTCCAAAGAGACCTTGTAGCAAAGACATCTGCTCACCACTTTAGGTCCTGGGGTTTTTGTCTTAAGTCTTACAACCATACAGTAAGACAGGAAGCAACAGTACCACAAAGACTTAGACCTTGGTTGGCCTGCAAAGGTTCCATCACCTTTGTTCAGACACCTCATAACTCCATAAGCTCTTCCATGATGTCTGTCTCAAAGGCTGAGAACCTAGGGACATGAATGTCACAGCTGAGATGAATGAATGAACTGTACATGAGATTAACATTTACTTGACTAATTTTAAGGGGGGCGGGGTATTTCAGAAAGCCAGAGACCTCCACCGAGAGCATCAAGCCTTACAGCAGCAGGAGGCAGATCGTGGCTGCATAGCAGAACACCTGCAGCAATATGGGAATGGAAAGCCTGTCAATGGCCAAAGAAGACAGGAGGCACTGCTGCACTACACCGCCTGCCGTGAGGAACGGGTCCAGGACTTTCTAGAAGCACTGAAGCAAAAGAGAGACTCTTACTTCAATGATTTATGCAGCTAATCCATGTTGGTTTATGAAGGCTCTAAAGAACAAACCCTGTGAGGAAGTGGGGATGAAACCTCTCCTTTACTCTTCTTAAAAGTACTTTTTTGGAGAAAGGAACCGTGAGCAGTAATTGAGATCGGTTTCATTTAGATTTATATAAAATGGGAGTTTTACCCCTATGGGGCTGTAGAATATGGGTAATATTTATGATTGTAGAATAAAACCTAATTCACAGAATGTCTGGTCAAGATTTAGTTATGGTTTATATTGTGTCTAATGCATGCCCTTCAATGGAAGATCAGTTTTTCTAAGTGCAATCCAATGATACTGTGTTGTGGCTTTCCAGATCAGTGTAAATCAGTGCGGGTCTTTATTTTTGTTCAGACACACAGTCAGTGTCATCTGTTAAGTGTGATGTTTATGACATACCTAGATCTTGACCAGCTTTCTCAATCTAAATAAATGGATTTCTGTATGTCAGATGTCGTTCAAAGATGAAATTAATGACATTGTTCTTATGAAATACCTTGAAAGTTCCAGCTGTGTTGCAACAGCTGCTTTTGTTCTTCCCTCCATCTCTTATCTGATTACGATTTTATTTTATTTTTTAAATATGCTGTAATAATAGAAGCAAAGTAACTGTTACTCAGCATCTTATGTTTAGGAAAAAAAAACAAACCTGAGCCTAATGTTCAACATCAAAGCAATACAGTACATCCAGAAACTATTCAGAGCTTCAATTTTCCACATTTTATGTTAGTCTTATTCCAAAATGGAGTAAATTAATTCTACACACAATACCCCATAATGACAATGTGAAATGTTTTGTAAATTTAGTAAAAATAAAAAGCTAAGAAATCTCATGTATACATTAGTATTCACACCATAACGAAAAAAAAAAATTGCTCAGTGCTTTGTTGATGCACTTTTAGCAGCAATTGCAGCCTTAAGTCTTCTTTAATATGATGCCACAAGCTTGGCGCACCTATTTTTGGGCTGTTTTGCTGATTCCTCTTTGTAGCACCTCTCATGGTCTATCAGGTTGGATGCGGAGCGTCGATGCACAGCCATTTTCGGAGATGTTCAGCTGGATTCAGGTCTGGGATCTGTCTTGGCCACTCAAGTACATTCAGAGTTGCCCTGAAGCCACTCATTTAATAACTTGGCTGTGTGCTTAAGGTCACTGTCCTGCTGACAGATGATCTGTCGCCCTGTTAGGGGAGGGGATGGTCTAGTGGTTAAGGTGTTCATGGGTTCAAATCCCCGCCTTACTGGAAAATCACTAAGAGCCCTTGGGCAAGGCCTTTAACCCCCTATTGCTCCCGGTGCATAGTGAGGGCCTTGTATGGCAGCACCCTGACATCGGGTTGAATGTGAGGCATAATTGTAAAGTGCTTTGAGCATCTGTTGCAGATGGAAAAGCGCTATATAAATGCATTCCATTTACCATTACCCCATTTCTGAGGTCAAGAGCGCTCTGGAGCAGGTTTTCATCCAGGATGTCTCTGTACATCAGTAAATTCATCTTTACCTCAATCCTCACTAGTCTCCCAGTTTCTGCTGCTGAAAAACATCCCCACAGCATGATACTGCCACCACCGTGCTTCACTGTAGGGATGGTGCCTTGTTTCCTCCAATGCCAGGCGTCATGTTCAATCCCCCCCCCCTTAAAGAGTTCAAGCTCTGTTTCATCAGACCAGATAATTTTCCTTCTCATAATCTGAGTCCTTCAGGTGCCTTTTGGCAAACTCCAAGTGGGCTGCCATGTGCCTTTTACTAAGGAGTGGCTTCTGTCTGGCCACTCCATCATATAGGCCAGATTGGTGGATGGTTGTCCTTCTGGAAGGTTCTCCTCTCCTCAGAGGAATGCTGGTTCTCTGACAGCGTGACCATTTGGTTCTTGGTCACCTTCCTGACTAAGGTCCTTCTCCCCAGTTCACTCACTTTAGATGGGCGGCCAGTTCTAGTAAGAGTCCTGGTGAAATCCGAACTTCTTCCATTTACAGATGATGGAGGCCACTGTGCTCATTGGGACCTTCATAGCTGCAGAAATGTCTGTACCCTTCCCCAGATTTGTGCCTCAAGACAATCGTGTCTCAGAGGTCTACAGACAATTCCTTTGATTTCATGCTTGGTTTGTGCTCTGACATGCACCGTCAACTGTTTGACCTTATATGTAGACAGGTGTGTCTTTCCAAATCATGTCCAGTCAACTGAAATTACCCCAGATGGACTCCAATTAAGCTGTAGAAACATCAAAGATGATCAGTGGAAATGGGATGCACCTGAGCTCAATTTTGAGCTTCATGGCAAAGGCTATGAATACTACTTGATTTCTGAATTGTTTTTTCTTAATACATTTGCAAAAGTCTAAAGAAAAACACAAAACTTCAATTTTTCATTTATATACTTCCATTTTATTACAGAAATTATAGAACAATTCACAAAACAAATATACAGTATTGTTCTGTAATTTATGTCTGTAGCATGGTCTAAGCAGAGAGTCACCCCTTTGAGTCTGGTCTGCTTGAGGTTTCTTCCTCAGAGGGAGTTTTTCCTTACCACTGTTGCTCTGGGGGTTAGTAAGGTTAGACCTTACTTGTGTGACGCGCCTTGAGGCAACTCTGTTGTGATTAGGCGCTATATAAATAAAAAGAAATTGAAATTGTGATATTCTGACGAAAAGCGCTTAATTTTTGTCACGGCAGCACAAATTAATTCTAATTCATTCCGTGATGGCTGCACAAAATTTAAAGTGAAGAGGAGGGGTCGGGGTGGTTATGGTTAGGGTGGGGGAAGGAGTAAGATTAAGTTATGGTTAAGGTTAGGGTTGGGGGTAGGAGTAGGGTTAGTAATAGTGAGTTGAAAAAAAACTGGCATGAAAATTTTACTCATTTTGTCACTGGACCACGAAAAAATAATGTGAGACTGGGCTGGTGCAGGACACTGCTGAAACCCTTTTATGACTCTATGGTGGCATCAGTCATACTTTACGCTGCGGTCTGCTGGTGCTGTGGAAGTTTTGTGAGGGACAGGAAAATGCTCAACAGATTAGTCAGAAGGGCTGACTCTGTCATGGAATGCACCCTGGACCCCAGAGGTGGTGGGTGAGAGGAGGACAGTAGCTGACATCAATTATGAACAACCCCTACATGAGACTGCGGGAGCCTTAAGTAGCTCCTTCAGTAACAGAACGCCTCTGCAGGTCATTCATCCCAACTGCAGTTTTGTATAATACTTCAGAATGTAATGCTGTAGCCACCTGCTGATTGTTTTGCACTATAAATGTCTACCACCACTCATTTTTGTGCTTTATCACATGTATGTCTGTACAACGTATGTGCATTAATTTTACTTTATCTTTACATACTTATACTCACTTATACTCTATTTTTTACAGAATCTGTTTCATACCAGCATTTTTAACCCCTTAACGCCCATCGTCGCATATATGCTACAATCTCTGACTCAAATATGCAACTTACCAAATTGACCTGTATGCCTGTTGTCGCAAATTTGCAACATACAATCATTATTATTAGAACATAAAGTCATTACCAGAATACCCAATATTACTATCTAGTTTTTGTGCAAAAGTGAAATTATTAATCTCAACATTATTTACTATCTACTTAAAGGCAAAAACACACACAAAACATTTTTTTTTTATATACAGCTATATAAATTTGGGTGTTAAGGGGTTAAATTTACCAGCAAATATGGCAATACACTTAATACACTTTATTGGTTGGGGGAGGTGATGGTCTCGTGGTTAAGCGTTGGGCTTTGGACCAGAGGATCTTCGGTTCAAATCCCAGCCTGACCAGAAAATCACAAAGGGCCCTTGGGCAATGTCCTTAATCTCCTAGTTAGTGTTGATGTGTAGTGGGCGCCTTGTATGGCAGCAGCCTCACATCGGGGTGAATGTGAGGCATTAATGTGTAAAGCGCTTTGAGTGTCTGATGCAGATGGAAAAGTGCTATATGAATGCAGTCCATTTACAATTCACAAAACAAATATACAGGAAATGTTGAACTTGTTTCTCATTGTCATTATGGGTGTTGTGTGCAGAATTTTGAGGTGAAAAAAATAAATTTCATCTGCTGTGGAATAGGCTGTTACATAAAATGTGGAAAAAGTGAAGTGCTGTGAATACTTTCTGGATGCACAGTACATTCAACTGAGTGTATGACAGGATATATTTGTGTAATAACAGTTTATTTAAAACATTTTATAGTGAAATCAGAAATGGGGGTTTTACTTGGAAAAGCCTTGACATACACCCTGAAAAATGCAGTGATTGAATCTCCACCACATTAACACTAATTCAAAAACAATAAATGCTGTCATTTTGTATGTCTTTAAAATAATCAGACACATAATGAGGATAAACTGATTAAAAATGTGGTAACCTTTGCTGCATCAGATCAATTGAAAAGGCAGCAGTGCTTTCTTCCATAAACTTGCCTGTCTTGAGGATGGTTTAGTGTATGCTGGATGGATGATGATTTGGAGCAGGTATGGTTGGACTTAACGGCAGCTTGAAAGGATCTTGACAGTTTTTTATTTTTGTTCCCCCCCCCCCCATTTCCAAAGCTTATATGTAGATCTGGGGCTGGTGGCCACCAAGGTCATCGCTGCAACAAAAACCAAATTATTGTTCTGGTTATTTTTAACATGTTCTTCAGGACAATAAGTAGGTAACTGGAGGTCAGGCCAGTTTAGACTTGCTATGGTACAGGCTGTGTGTTGTCATTTCAGCCAGACACTTGATACAGTTTCACTGATTAGCAGTCCAATAAGAACAGATGAAGGCGGATCAGGATTGACCAAACTGAGCTGAGCTTTCCAGTTTTGTTTTTGCCTCCTCTATTGTCATTAAAACATAGCATGATGACTTTTACTTAAGACCTTAAGTAAATATTTTGAATAAGTACCTCTGTCACAATCTGAATTTATTTAGGGGACACAAAAGTCATCCATGGCTAATCTGTGCAAGACAGGAGAGCAAAAACAGCTGTTGCTTTGTATTAGAACAAACTTAATAACTCAGAATAAAAAAAATTGGGTCAATGTAGAAAATGCAAAAACAAACAAATGCAGTGACCCTTGCATTTATTTTGACTTATATTTCATTGCAGATTGTATGAACCTGAGATATTTCATGTTTTGTATGGTCAACTTCTTTTGTTAATGTACATCCATTCCTGCTTATTAGGCTTGCATATGGTCCAAGAAAAAGTTGGGGTAGAGCCATTGTATTCTAAATATAAGGATTAAATCATCCCGGTTCCAGCTAGCTTTCTTGTGATATGTCTGGATGAACATTTCTGAATATGTCATTGACTGTGTTTACACCATTGATTAAACACCATGCAAACTGTATGGTAAATCTTTGTCAAGTCAGCAGTTGTCAAAAACTGAGTGACCATGTCGGACATAGACTAGTGAGGGAAGCCACCAAGACACTCAGATAACTGAAAGAATACTGTGGAGGTGGGGATGGTGTAACATTTGCCTGCTGCATCCCCACTCAGCTTCATGTTAGAGCGGAGTAGAGGAGGACTGCAAAACCTTAAAACAGATCAAATCTAGGCTCAGATTTAGCATATGCCTTTTTGCAAACTGCATCTGAAATTTCTCAAGTTCTTTTAAAGAAAATTCTCCTTTATACCGCTTCATCTTTAAGCTGTATAGTGGGTGATGCAACAGACAAACATTGCATTATACACAGAAATCTATAACTCCTTTATGGTGTCTTGATGGCTTTCCTCACTAGTGTCCTTCCAGCATGGTCACATTTTTTTTTTCATAACTACATAACTGACACAGGTTTACCATACAGTACCATACTTCTTCCATCTCTTAATGATTGATAGAAATAAAATCTTAGACATTCAGTGTTTTTGAGATGCTCATGCATCCATCACCTGACTTGTCTTAAGAAAACTTAATGTTAAAGTGATGATTTAATCTGTGTAATTAGAATAAATTGTCCCGGTCCCACGTTTATTTTATTTATTTATTTATTTTTTGTAATGTGTTGCAGGCCTTAAATACAGGAATGGATGTATATTTGTAAATGAAATGACGATGACCACACAAAACATGAAATATCTTGGCTTCAAACTATCTACAATGACACAAAGGTCAAAGTAAATGTCAGGATGACTGATATTATTATTATTTTCCATATTGTTCCAACTTTTTTTCTGATTTGGGGTTGTACATGGGGAAGAGTGTGGAATATTGTTAAATATTTCACAATCTGTTAGGAAGTTGCTTGATTTCATTTGTTAAAATTTCTTTAATTGAAGTTTTCGTTTATGGAGCACTCATTACTTTTAGGTCAGAAGGGACGTACCTTTGAAATTAAGACAGATAATTCATAAATATACTTAACAATCGCGCACATGTTTCGTCATGAGAAAATGCGTTTAAAATACATTTTTTTAATCTCACATTCCTAAAGTAATTCCAGTATGATGTGGAATACGGTTGACATTTTTTTTACTTAATCATTTCGTTGATACAACCCTGCAATACTGCGCCTCCTAGTGGTAGGGATCAGGCTTCACATAGGAGGCGCCTGTAACCATCTGACCATTTCTTATCCAATGGCTGACTGCTAAACAGAACCGGTTCAAACCGGTTTCACTCTTATTTTTCAGCGTATAAACCACAAAAACATTTGTTTGCATTAAACATTCGCCATTTCACACAGCATCTGATCGACTGTTGACTGTAAACTCTCACAAAAAAGAGGCATTTCACCTCCTACACACAAATTTGCTTTCCTGCTACCAACATGGTCAAAAAGAAGGTAATATTTTTATATTTTATAATATTTTTCATTGCATATATTTGATAAAATTGCTGTATTTTGTTCCTATTGATAATCTTTACGTCCGAATCATTCGGAGAACATTTAAATTATAGCAGTAAGTCATGTCTGGTGCATTCATTTGCCTATGCAGGGTTTTTGGTAGGGTCTGTTTTATTTTTATTGTTTTCCTTCTGGCGCGAAGAAAATAATTATTAGTGAGTTGTTATTTAAAAGCAGTCACTTAAAGCAAATTAAGACGGCGATGTGCTATTTAAGCCTAAAATATTAATAGAAATGTGTATAAATATCTCGAGCTGCAACCTGTAAAATTTGAAGGATGGGGGAGGGGAAGTTTCAAATATTTCTCTCTTGATTTTGAATGTACTGATTTTTAATAAACCATGAATCTATTAAGGTTCAGATACATTTGGTCCGTTGTGTTTTTTTTTTTTTTTTTTTTAGAAAAACTGATTTTCATATATATATATATATATATATATATATATATATATATATATATATATATATTCATTTGCCTATATTCTGATTTTTTTTCTATTAATTTTAGCGGATCATGTAAAAAATTTTTACAGGGTGAAAATTGGTCACAGTTTAGAAATGACGTATTTTGAAGTTGAGTCATTTTACTTTTTATATTTGTCTATTACCTATGTCGGAGTTTTATAAAACTAGGTTTTCTGTACATGAGTCGCTAGTATCACACTAATTATATATATGAAACAAACAAAAAATGCACACGTTTGCTCGTTTAGTGTGAATGAATTCGGTCTTATTTGCAGGATTTTGTTTTAATGTGAAACAGCCGAACAAAAACGTCTGTGGAATCATCAGTGGAATTTGAAAATAAAAATAAAATCTGTGTTATTTTCGTTGGTTTGTATCGGGTACAGACTAATTTGATCAGTTCCTGGACAGCTGGCTGCCTTTGCGCGCTCTTGCAGTACAAAGGAAACTGTCAGAGCGCCAAGCCGTTACCATGGAAACACTTTGAATTTAAATATGCGCGGGAAGTTCTTTGTAAAGTTCAAACACAACAGGGGAAAAAAAAAAATAGAAACTCCCATTCTAAAAGTGATGTGATATTTATATGTTTGGAGTTGTTAAGCTGCACTATGTATACTTTTTTCAAACTTTACATATTTTTTCCTTTTCATCCTGTTCAGGAGGCAGCTTCCACCACTGAGGTTTGTAGCAACAATTTATTTTTCACATGATCTGTTAATATTTGACAAATTGTTCTAGGATTCTATCAGGGATTATTGTGCTTAATTGTGATTCACCTACTTCACGGTGTAACAATATTTTCAATCAGGCCATTTGTAAAAAATATGTAAAAAAAAACTATTTTGTGTGTGGAATTAACTGAAAACTTTTCTTTCTGTAACAGAGAAGATGCTCAGAACGTCTGAGGGGGGTAAGTTATTTTCATCGTAGTTTCACAATTATTTGTTTATGAATGATTTCCATAATTTTGACAATTAATCTAACCATGCAAAAATGCTTTTTGTGTTTGCTACAACAAAATTTTACTTTTTGTGAAAGGAAGAATTAAGTCATTTTGTGATGAAAAGCACATAAAATTAGGAGATGACAGCCATACATCTGAGGGTGTGCTCAGTTTCTTAAGCTTGTTCTTCAGTGTCTGTCTTCAGTATTGTTACTTGATGTGGTAGCAAATAACAGCAACCCCACACCCCTACCTTGTCTTGCAGAAATCCAAACCTGCACTTAAAGTGGCGTCTGCGATGGCGACAACTGGAAAAGTATGAATGCCATAGCTGATTGCAGATTGTCTGTAGATATCACATGTGAATGTTATGCATGACTTTCTGTTCTTGGAAAAACATTAAAACATTAACATTAAAACAGAAAAGGGATGGGACCTTGACCAACACTTAATTGCTTTCTCTCTCTCTCTCTCTCTCTTTCTTTCTTTTTGGTCTAATTAATTGAATATTATCATTGAATTATTCTGAATCATGTGATGAATATGAAAAAAAACCTTGCTGGCCTTACAGCTCTGCTTTGTTAGTAATCAATTCTTCTGTTGTTCTGTAGAAGAAAACCAAAGCAAAGAAGCCTCCTACAGAAAGTGAGAATGCCAAGACTGAGGTTTGTTACATTATGAAAAGATGCAACAGTTTATACAATAAATAAATTAAAAATGTTAAATACACACACACATATATATACACACACACATATACACACACACATATATATACGTGTGTGTGTGCGCGCGCATTATTATTAATTGAGACATTAATTAATCCATTGTGCCACAAAACTATTTTAACATTTCAGTAATGTCAAACACGTCATTAAAACTTCAAAAATGATTGTTGCTTTTTTCTGTTATGTATCACGTTACAGTACAATTAAAATGGAAATTCTAACGTAATATCGCCCCCTGCTGGCTTGTCACAAGACAAAAGAAAGGACATCAAAAAAAATAAATATTTGAAAGCCTTTTTCCTTTGGGTTTGGTAAACTGATACAAATAAAGCACTTTGAAAGAAATGCAGCACTGAATTTTTTTTACTTAAGAAGTTGACTGTAAAAGTCAGCAATAAATTAATTATATAATAATTTTAAGTAAGTATTGCCTGCAAGTAAATTTATGTTAAATGGCGATTAGAAAATATTCCACGTATCAGTAAAATTTAAACACACACAGAATAACAGTGGAAACAGGAAATACTGGGATTGCCTGACATATTTACTAAAATTTTAAATCTTCAAAATCTGATTGTAAATGTCCCTGAAATAACATATTTCTGCTGCCACAGAATTTGTCTTTTCTAATGTCTGATTTCTTTCTAATTTAATTTCTAATTATTCTGTACACTACAGCCATTAAATTACTTCTAATTATTCTCCACTTTGTTTAGTATGACATCACATGACAGTTCTTGTATAGTTAAACTTTGAGGCATCCTGCAACTTGCATAACAAGCATTTGTCATAATTAGAGTGCATAACCCTGCCAGCGGGCAAAAACACCCGATACTCGATTTTGTGTGGTCCAAACACCTAATTTTTATGATCAACATATGTCTTTAGTTTTTAATTACTGAGAAAAGCCTACCAATGAAAATGCACTATTAGTGAATTGTGAAGAATTTGTTTTTAATCATCAATCTGTAACTGATACTCCTGTAATGTGTCATGTTTCATTCACTAAATGTTTCGAGTAATCAAATAAACAAAATATAACTGTTGGTTGGTTCCAGAATAACAGATTCTGCTGCGACGACAATCACACATAAGAGAAAATTGTATTCATGCTTCCACAGCCTGTATTGTTTTGTTTTCATTTTCTTTTCCCTGCAGACCAGTGCCAGCGCCCCTGAATCCAACTGAATGACTGAACTGCCCTCTACATGTACTTGGTGACTGTACAGTTTTAAAGAAGTATTTTTTACCAGGTTTTATATTACAAATTGTCATTTCTAGATTTGTTTTGGGCATGCACCTGATGAAACAAAGTTGTTTTCAACATTCATATGCATTTTAAAATAATTCATTGTCCATATCCTGTAGACGTGGCAGTTTTTTTTTTTTTTTTTTTTTGGTAAAAGCAGAGTACTGCTAATACAGCTGTTTTCCGCTAAATATTAAATGTAATTTTAAAATACGGCAGCTACAGCATGTTGTTACAAGTTCACTTATAATTTTACCGATAAAGAAATGAATCATTCAGCTAATGCTTTGAACATTTTTATATCCACATGAAGTGTAAGCAGTGAAAATGCTGCCAAAAATAAAATTAAATAAATGAAAGTAGAGCTGATAATCTGTTTAATACATACCAAAAGCATGTATAATGTGAAGCTTGTCATCTGATTTAAACAGTTCTGTTAAATTATGTCCTGTAAAAGTGGAAGGAAGCCTTAGCTTAATGTTGAATAAAATTCTACAAAATGTAGCTTTGTTTTCTTTATTGTATGATAAGTGTGCCAGAGAAAGTTGAAGACTTTGACGACTATTCCACATTAAATGTATCTGTCCCAGTTTCACCACAGAGGGACGAGTGAAGCCTCATTGTCACGTTTGGATCAGTCAAAAGCATCGTATCTGTCATCAGTCTGCATGCTGGCCAGAAACAATTATGTAGCTAGGCTTTATTGTTGCTCCACCTTGGACAGCTAATGGGAAATTCTGAATTGAGGTATCATTTATTCCAATAATTGACGTGCAGCTTTATTCCCTTTCTAAGTGGGTAGTCTATTACCTGTCTCTATATATGCCTGTCTAGGTGTAAATGATTTGCACATAAACCTCAGTGGAAATGTGATATAATAAAACAATCTTGCATATTCATACATCTTCATTTAACTTGTGTACAGTTAATGTGTGAGTGTGTGTGTATTTCCAAGTGTTTTATGTATTTTACAGTTATATACAGGGTGACAGTAATACTGCTCATTTTGTGTGTATGTAAGTATACACACACATATATGTGTGTGTGTGTGTCACTTTATACATGCTTCCCTTAGGCAGTATTATTAGATGGCATTGCTTAAATTTTCATTGTTACGCAGATGATACCCAGCTTTATCTATCCATGAAGCCAGAGGACACACACCAATTTAAACTGCAGGATTGTCTTACAGACATATAGACATGGATGACCTCTAATTTCCTGCTTTTAAACTCAGATAAAACTGAAGTTATTGTACTTGGCCCCACAAATCTTAGAAACATGGTGTCTAACCAGATCCTTACTCTGGATGGCATTACCCTGACCTCTAGTAATACTGTGAGAAATCTTGGAGTCATTTTTGATCAGGATATGTCATTCAATGCGCATATTAAACAAATATGTAGGACTGCTTTTTTGCATTTACGCAATATCTCTAAAATTAGAAAGGTCTCAGAGTGATGCTGAAAAACTAATTCATGCATTTATTTCCTCTAGGCTGGACTATTGTAATTCATTATCAGGTTGTCCTAAAAGTTCCCTGAAAAGCCTTCAGTTAATTCAAAATGCTGCAGCTAGAGTACTAATGGGGACTAGAAGGAGAGAGCATATAAATTCTCTCTTCTGAGGAGACAAAGATAAGTCTTTGCTGTGAATGCCAGGTGTTATGTTTGGAGGAAACCAGGCACCATCTCTACAGTGAAGCATGGTGATGGCAGCATCATGCTGTGGGGATGTTTTTCAGTGTCAAGAACTGGGAGACGAGTCGGATTGAGGGAGAGATGAATGCAGCAATGTACAGATATGTCCTGGATGAAAACCTGTTGCAGAGCACTCTTGACCGCACACTGGAGCGATGGATCATCTGTCAGCAGTACAGAGTACACAGCCAAGATATCAAAGGAGTGACTTCAGGACGGGCTGAACGGGGACTGTTAGTGCACAGCCATTTTCAGATCTCTCCAGAGATGTTCAGTCGTATTCAGGTCTGGGCTCTGGCTGGGCCACTCAAGGATATTCACAGTTTTTCTGAAGCCACTCCTTTGATATTTGGGTTGTGTCCTTAGTGTCATTGTCCTGCTGAAAGAGGAATCGTTGACCCAGGCTGAGGTCAAGAGCCTTCTTGAGCAGGTTTTCATCCAGGATGTCTCTGTACATTGCTGCATTCATCTTTTCCTCAATCCTGTCTAGTCTCCCAGTTCTTGCTGCTGAAAAACATCCCTACAGCATGATGCTGCCATCACCATGCTTCACTGTTGGGATGGTGCCTGCTTTCCTCCAAACATGACACCTGGCATTCACGGCAAAGACTTCAGTCTTTGTCTCATCAGACCAGAGAATTTTGTTTCTCATGGTCTGTGAGTCCTTCAGGTGCCTTTTAGCAAACTCCAGGTGGGCTGCCATGTGCCTTTTATTAAGGAGTGGCTTCTGTCTGGACACTACCATACAGACCTGATTGGTGGATTGCGCCAGAGATTGTTGTCCTTCTGGAAGGTTCTCTCCTCAGAGGAATGCTGGAACTCTGACAGAGTGACCATCCGGTTCTTGGTCACCTCCCTAAGGCCCTTCTTCCTGATCTCTCCATTTAGTGGGATGGCCAGGTCTAGGAAGAATTCTGGTGGATCCAAATTTCTTCCATTTACTGATAATGGAGGTTAATGTATTCATTGGGACCTTCAAAGCAGCAGTTTGTGTCCTTCCTCAGAATTGTGCCTTGAGACAATCCTGTCTCCGAGGTCTACAGACAATTCCTTTGACCTCATGCTTGGTTTGTGCTCTGACATACAGTCAGCTGTGGGACCTTACATGTAAACAGGTGTGTGTGTTTTTCCAAATCCTGTTCAGTCAACTGAATTTACCCCAGGTGGACTCCAATTAAGCTGTAGAAACATCTCAAGGATGATCAGTGGAAATAGGACCTGAGCTCAATTTTGAGCTTCATGGCAAAGGCTGTGAATACTTATGTACATGTGATTTCTTTTTTTTTTGTTACACATTTGCAAAAACCTAAAAAAAAAGTGTCGAATTCTTTTTTTTGGGGGGGGCAAATTAATTTTATCCATTTTGGAACAAGGCTGTAACATAAAGTGTGGAAAAAGTGAAGTACTGTGAATACTTTTTAGCTGCACTGTAACTTATTCCACAGTCCTACTATAAGCTAAGTTAAAATTTCAGACAAGTAGGGAAGTGCATGTTGGGAAGGTGTCCTAGCACGGACCCACAACAGGGGGCGCAAATGAACGGACAATGAATAAGCCAAAAAGTAACAATTTAATGTTGTGATAATACACAACTAAATTCACAGAAATCTGCACAGTCAATTGATACCAGGTGACGTGTGGGCAGGCTCGAAGATAGAGGACCCCCGACGAGAGAGAAGCCGCGTCCCACACGGCTTCCACCACCAACGGTCTGAAGAACACCGGAGCCGCCAAGTCCCGAGTCCCCAGGTGGCCTCTTTCTTCGGCTGTCGACCCTGGTACTGCTGGCAGAAAGCAGAGATAAGATGAATGAGTGTGAGCCCGCACACTCAGTAATCCACAGTCCATACACAGGAGGGAGCACCTCCACCTCCAATCACACACTCGTGCAGCTCCTGGTTAACCACTTATCTGGTTTGGGGTGTGAGGCGAAGCCGTCGCTGTCACACCAAACGCCAATTCCCCAGACAAGGCAAAACACCAGGAAAACGGCCGCAACAGAAGTTCAGATTAGGCCACAACGTATTAGTCAGCAGAGAAATTACCTCTTCAGTAGTTGCGATTTCTCGGTGAGGAGGTGGAATTGCAGTCCGGCTTTTATGGTGGCGATGATGATGATGAACGAGTGACAGCTGGTGCAGAGGATGAATGTCAGCTGTCACTTCTTCTGGGTTTGGCGCCCTCTCGTGCTTGGAGCCCGCACTCCAAGCAGGTCGCCCTCTGGTGGTGGTGGGCCAGCAGTACCTCCTCTTCAGCGGCCCACATAACAGTGCAAGTCCATTAACACATTTAAAAACAAATATTAAAATCTTCAAATCAATTCTAAAATGAACTGGAAGTCAGTGGAGTAAGTAAAAGACAGCTGTAATATGCTCATGTCTAGAAATGTTCATTAAAAGATGAGCAGCAGCGTTTTGCACAGTAATCAAGTCTGGAGCTGATGAAAGCATGAATGGCTGTCTGAAGATCACGTCTACTGAGGAAGGACTTTACTTTAGCCAGAAGATGTAGCTGGAAAAAAAAACTTGCTTTGACAACAGAGTTTATCTTTTGATCAAACCTCAAACAGCTGTCAAATATCACTCCCAAATTCTTGACAGCTGGTTTTAAATAATTAGCCAGACCACCAAAGTTTGACAGTTCAACATTTGGCATGCCAGACTGTCCAAACACAGTGCTCTCTGTTTTACCATCAGCCATCATTTAGGTAAAAGAAGTTTTGGGACAGACACTGCTTTACATCATGAATACAATTAAATGATGACAGCAAAGAATCAGTTCCATTAGTCCTCATAGGCAGATAGATTTTGTCTAGAAATTGTCTGCATAACAATGAAAGGACAGTTTGTGCTCAGCCACAATTGACCCCAACGGCAACATGTACTGTATAATGAAAACAGAATCGCACCAAGAATAGAACCATGTGGCACTCAAACGAAAAAGGAGTTGATGAGGAGGGGTCACCAATCATAATGGAAAAACTCCTCTCAGCCAAAAATGATTTAAGCCACTTAAGTACAATGCCATGAATGCCAACAAGTGCCAGCTGGGAAACAAGTATTGTGTTATCAACAGTATCAAAAGCTGCTGTGAGATCCAACAGTACCAGCACAGTAGGATTCCTTGCATCCACATACAGAGTGATGCCATTATGTACTTTTAAAAGTGCTGTCTCAGTGCCGTGTTGCGATATAAATCCAGATTGGAATTTTTCAAAGATGTGATTGTCTTACAAAAATGACTGTAACTGTATAAAAACAACCTTTTCTAAAACCTTGGAGAGAAATGGCAGATGTGACAAAGGTCTAAAACTGGATAAAAGTGACGAGTCGAGGTTAGGTTTGTAAGAGGGGGTCGAACCACAGCATGTTTAAAAGTAGGTGGAACAGACCCTGAACTAAGATAAGAGTTGATAAAAGATAGGAGACCCACCCCGACAGTATTAAAGACCTCTTTAAGCACCTTAGCTGGAACATCTAAAGGACAACCTGTAAGTTTTGTGTGTTTCACTACTTCACGAACAGACGAAAGAGAGATGGGCTCAAACTGCTCGAGCACAGCAGAATGTGCACAAGTAACAGACAGTTCAACATTACATTTATGATCAACATTCTATCTGACTGATGACACACTGTCAATGAAAAACTGAAGGTCGTGGTTGTAGCGTCCATCAAAACAGAGGTGCATGGATTTACAACTGTCTGAAACAACACTCTGGGACAATGACAACTGCTGGAAATAATACAAGACAGATGCTGAGATTTTGCCTCCTTCACAAGCTTCTGGCAGTCAGTTAAACTGTCCCTCAGAATACCCAGAGACACCTGTAGTTTGTTATTTTTCCACCTTCTTTCCACCTGCCTGCAGCGTTACCTGAGGGCACGGATTGAGGCATTTAACTCGAGAACAGATCTTGGTTTAGTGGATTTCTAGCAAAAAGGGGCAACAGAGTCCAGAATCGCTGAGCATGTGGACTGAAAGGAAGAACGGATGTTTTCTGGGAGTAATGGAGAAACCAGTCCATTCATGACATAAAACTGAGAGTCCATGAAGGTCAGAAAAGGACAACAGAAGACAGGTGGTTGATTTGGTGGTGAAAAATAAAAAAAAATAAAAAAATAATGTGTTTGACCAGGTGGTCAAAAATAGAAATAAAAAATAAACTAAGCTAAATCCATTATAAATGCATTAGTGACATAAGAGAAGAGGTGTGTTACAGCAGATTTACATCATGAATACAATTAAATGATGACGACATTAATTAGCTGAAGCTAATTTCCATCTGCAGTCCCTGTGACAGGTAAGCAGAATAAAATACAAAATACCCACTGCAATTATAAAAAACAAAAACAAAAACAAAACAATATAATCAAAGATAAATTCATGTGGGATGAGAGAGCGCGCTGTGATACCCCTCTGAGCCAGCAGGTGTCTCTGTTTCATCGTTTTCCACAGTTAAATGGAGTCAAACATGACGTGTTCGGAAATGAAACAGATTGTGCCTCGTGAGCGCTGCGTCTGTGCACGAGGCGGTCAGCCGGTGAGTTTGTTGATTTTTTTGTTGTTTGGTCATTTAACTATAAACCGGGTGACAAAACAGACCGAGCCGCTAAACGGTTGCAGAGTTCACAGCTGATTTTACACCACTTACCGAGTTTTGTTTTGAAATTCGTGACTGAACTGCTGTTCTTATTAAAAAGTTCACAGACACGTCACTCAGTAATGATTTATTTCACTTTTTAACGTGACATTATGAGTCCGTTTTCACCTTGCGTGGCTCACTGACGGTCCTACAGGCAAACTTACACTGGTTTTTAACATGTAAAATAAACGTGTGCTGGTGCTTCATGTTAAAATTTACAACCCAAGAAACCAGAGACTTTATCTTATTTCTAACATGCAGCCTACAACAACTTAAAGAGGGGTCTTGGTGGCTTCCCTCACTCATCCCCTACTTGTGTGGTCACCAGTGGTGGAGGGTCTCAGTAGTACTTAAGTAAAATTACATATAACCGAAGAAATATTTACTCTAGTAAAAGTAGTAGTACAACAATGAGAACACTTCTTAAGTAAAAGTAAATATTACCTGCTTTAAAATGTACTTTTATGTATTAAAAGTAAAAGTGCTTGCATATTGATTAATGTCCATATTTTAATAAAATCTGTATGGACTGTTGCATTTTAATAAAGTTAGTTTTAGTATAATGCAGTTATGCTTACCATCTGTGTTACATGATGACTTGCAATTCTGGATATTGTAAAAGGTAATCAAACAAAGAACACTGGTTATACATATTTAAAAGATTTATTCTGTTTTTAGTTCAAGATTTTATACTTCAGTTTACAAAAAACAAACAAAAACACTTGTGTGACAGACACATTAATAGTCCCAGACACTGAATTCAAATCACTTAAAGCTGTACTATAGTATGCAGCGTTGTTCCCTCTTCAGAAGTTGTGCATTATGCTACATAACAAACACTAACTTACTGCAAAATGC
Organism: Thalassophryne amazonica; assembly: GCF_902500255.1. Classification (NCBI taxonomy): domain Eukaryota; kingdom Metazoa; phylum Chordata; class Actinopteri; order Batrachoidiformes; family Batrachoididae; genus Thalassophryne; species Thalassophryne amazonica. Next base: position 49,618,840 of record NC_047109.1, on the reverse strand, counting down.
AGTGGACTTTTTTTTCAAGATGTGGAAAAAGCATAAGTTTGGCAAAATGATGTGGACAAGAAAAGTAAAAGAGCAGAAATGTTGAGTAGAAAGTACAAATGCCTGCTGCAAACTAACTGAGTAAAAGTTGAAAGTATGCAGTAATGATTCAACTTAGGTAAAGTACAGATATGTAAAAAATGTACTTAAGTACGGTAACAAAGTATTTGTACTTCGTTACATTCCACCAATGGTGGTCAGTGAGTTACCATGCCTACTCCAGACAGATTTACTGTGCAAAATCATACTGTTTGTATTTCTTAATGAATGATGTATATGAAGTCCAGGACATTTTCAGTGACTTGGAAATGTTCATGTATCCGTCACTTGAGGTGTCGAATGTCAAAAAGAAACTGGTTGTATCGGCATCAATTTGACCAGTTAACGCTGGTTAGCCTGGGCTCCTGTGTCATACATCAGACTGACAAAGTGAGGCACCTTGGGGTAATTTTGATCCTATGTTGTCCTTTGATCTCCACATTAGCGATATTACGAGGCCTGCTTTCTTCCACCTGCAAAATATAGCGAAGATTCGTCCCATCCTGTCTATGGCTGATGCTGAGACCCTGATTCATGCATTTGTTTCTTCTAGATTGGACTACTACAATGTTCTGTTTTCTGGTTTACTGCAGTCCAGCATTAGGGGTCTCCAATTGGTTCATAATGCTGCTGCCAGACTTTTGACAGGAAGCAGAAACTTTGACCACATTGCACCCATTTTGACATCTCTTCACTGGCTTCCTGTCTCTGAGATCAGATTTTAAGGTTCTGTTAAGATAGGCAAACACTGACACACTATACGGCCTGTTGTTCTGATGCCATCTGACTACTTACATTGTACGAGGGCTGTCCGTAAAGTATAGGTCCTTTTTATTTTTTTCAAAAACTATATGGATTTCATTCATATGTTTTTACGTCAGACATGCTTGAACCCTCGTGCGCATGCGTGAGTTTTTCCACGCCTGTCGGTGACGTCATTCGCCTGTGAGCACTCCTTGTGGGAGGAGTCGCCCAGCCCCTCGTCGGAATTCCTTTGTCTGAGAAGTTACTGAGAGACTGGCGCTTTGTTTGATCAAAGTTTTTTCTAAACCTGTGAGACACATCGAAGTGGACATGGTTCGAAAAATTAAGCTGGTTTTCAGTGAACATTTTAACAGCTGATGAGAGATTTTGAGGTGATTCTGTCGCTTTAAGGACTTTTCACGGTACGAGACGTCGCTCAGCGCTCTCAGGCGCCATCATCAGCCTGTTTCAAGCTTAAAACCTCCACATTTCAGGCTCTATTGATCCAGGACGTCGTGAGAGAACAGAGACGTTTCAGAAGAAGTCGGTTTCAGCATTTTATCCGGATATTCCACTGTTAAAGGAGATTTTTTTAATGAAAGACGTGCGGGCGGATTGCAGCGTCGGCTCGCAGCCGCTGCGACGCTCCGCCACAGGAAAAACACCTCCGTGTTGATAACCATTTGTTAAAATCGAGTTGGCTTTTGATGGCTTTCAGTGGAGTGAGTATATGAGAAATTGTTTATCAGCTGGAGATGTTCCAACTTGTCCTTAAGGCTTCCAACAGAGGTGTTTTTCCTGTGGCGGAGCGTCGCAGCGGCTGCGAGCCGACGCTGCAATCCGCCCGCACGTCTTTCATTAAAAAAATCTCCTTTAACAGTGGAATATCCGGATAAAATGCTGAAACCGACTTCTTCTGAAACTTCTCTGTTCTCTCACGACTTCCTGGATCAACAGAGCCTGAAATGTGGAGGTTTTAAGCTTGAAACAGGCTGATGACGCTGCCTGAGAGCGCTGAGCGACGTCTCGCACCGTGAAAAGTCCTTAAAGCGACAGAATCACCTCAAAATCTCTCATCAGCTGTTAAAATTTTCACTGAAGACCAGCTTAATTTTTCGAACCGTGTCCACTTCGATGTGTCTCACAGGTTTAGAAAACATTTTGATCAAAGAAAGCGCCAGTCTCTCAGCAACTTCTCAGACAAAGGAATTCCGACGAGGGGCTGGACGACTCCTCCCACAAGGAGTGCTCACAGGCGAATGACGTCACCGACAGGCGTGGAAAAACTCACGCATGCGCACGAGGGTTCAAGCATGTCTGACGTAAAAACATATGAATGAAATCCATATAGTTTTTGAAAAAAATAAAAAGGACCTATACTTTACGGACAGACCTCGTACGTTCAAAAACCACACGTCGGACTCGTGTTTCTGGAAGCAAAATGTAAACGGAAGCTTTTTTTTTTTTTCCAAACCTTATTTACATTTCTTATTTTTACAAAAACCCTCGATGGGAGACATCAAAGTAAAAAAAAAAAAAAAAAAAAAAAAAAAAAAAAAAAAAAAAAAAAAATACAAGACTTTACATGAGTTGAAGAATAAGGTGGAAAAAAAGAAACAGAAGCTGCTCTCCCAAAGAGATAACTGTTTATGCTCCTTCCAATTCCGCGTCGGTGTTTGCACATGCGCTCTGCGAGAGGTTGGGGTAAATTGGCTCGTAGACGCTTGTAGCGCTGCTTCAACAGTGCGATACCCTCACAAGGGCCGACCAGAATACCAAACACGTTTGATTTTCATCTGACCATATGATTGCCGATCGGGAGGTGGTCGTGAGGAGTTAAACGCAGCTCGTTACTCCATGTATACTACATGATGCAGGACGCACGATTAAGCTGAAACTCAGCGTGATACAAAAAATTCTCGCACGAGTGAAAAATCGGCTCAAAAAGGGCCAAAACTCGCACAGTGTTAACCCAGCTTTACTAACCGCTAAAATTATTCACGGACTAGCCCCTCCCTACTTAGCTGACCTAATTAAACCCTATGTACCGTCCCGGGCTCTGCGTTCCCAGGGTGCAGGACTATTTTGTGTCCCTAGGGTGAATAAAAAGTCTGTGGGTCACAGAGCTTTCTCTTATTGTGTACCGACTTTGTGGAAAGATCTCCCCGTATCAATAAAACAGTCAGATTCTGTAGAGACTTTCAAGTCCAGACATAAGACACACTTATTTTCCCTTTTGTATGGCTAACATACAGGAATAGTATGTTACTGTACTTTTTACTCTTTTAAATTTATTTTATTTGGAAACGGAGCAGGCCGTGGCCTCAACTTTATCTAAATTCTGGGTCTTTTAGTGAAGCTTAGGGCTAGTGGCTGGCAATCACCTTAGTATTTCTTCTGTTTTTCTTGTTGCTTAATGCTGACAAATTATACTGTATTTGTAGTCTTCCTGCTGCCTGATTGTTTTTTTTTTTTTTCCTTTCTGTCTGTTTGAGGTGCGGCTTCATCCAGAAGTGGGAGTGGTTGTCTTCTTCTGCAACCCTCCCGTCCTGTGCACCAGCATGGACTCCCAAAATTTCCTGTATATTTTCCTGTATATTTGTATAGTCAATTGTGTCGGTAGCATGGCCCAAGCAGAGGGTCACCCCTTTGAGTCTGGTCTGCTTGAGGTTTCTTCCTCAAATCATCAAAGGGAGTTTTTACATGGTGCTGCTGCCTGTGTGCTTGCTCTAGGGGTTGGTAAGGTTAGACCTTAGTTGTGTGAAGTGCATTGAGGCAGCTTTGTTGTGATTTGGTGCTATAAATGAAATTAATTAAATTGAACTGCAAAAAGTGATGATTTATGTGCAAACTAATCCTTATATTCTGTTTGTCCAATTAGTTATGGGTGTTGAAGATGGAGGACAATGTTTGTCTTCCTTTTATTAATAACTATTTGGACTATAAAATGTTAGATAATCAATAAGAAATGCCCTTCATAGCTTAAAACGTCTCAGGGTGATAGGAGTACATTTTTTTTTTGACCAAGAATCACAAAAAAAAAACCCCTCATTTAGTTGACAGTGTTATAAAAGAAAATGTTATTAAGTTTCCCAGCTGATGAGCTTGAACTACAGGTGTGAATCTTTAAGTATCTCATGATTCAAAAATAATTTTTGATTCCATGAATCAATTTTTGATTAAAAAATCAATTCAGTACACAGGGCTGCTAATTTTAGAATCTATAGTGTGATCTCCATCCAGTGATGAAAATCTGTCTAAAATTACTGCCACTGAACTTACTTGGGCAACCTGTCCATATGGAAACACATTGCTTTTAAAACATTTTAAAATCTTTTTACAAGTCAGAGAACAAGGCCATCTGTGGTGAGTTAACTGGGAGGCACACCCACAAATATCCACTGTATTCCTTCCTGTGGCACTTGTCTGCGTGTGAGCGTACATGAGCTTGAAGCATAGAGAAGAAATACAAAAAAAGGGAAAAGTAAAACTGGAATTGTCAAGTGGATAGTACAAGTGGCAGGAGGTGACAGGTGTTTTTTTTTTTTTTTTTACATAAATCAGCCTTGCAAATGTGAGATTGGTGTGCAGTGTATACAAATGACCAACAGTGGTCACAGTGATCTTCAACAAGCAGACATATTGTGAAACACGAATCAGTAAAAATAAACCACTCAAACAGGAAGGATGAAAATGATTGTAATTCAATAAAAACAATATGGACATCCACTTGCCAATTTATTAGTTACACTAATACAGGGGCAGAGTCAGGATTTTGTAAGGGGGAGGGGCGAGTGCCCCCCAGAAATTTTTGAATTTTTGAGAGCCATTTGCTGCATTTTGGCACATATTTTACCACAAAATACACCACAGCGAGATGAAACTTTATAACCTCGATTTTATTTCTTTGAAGTTGTATTGTATAATCTTAAATGTGATGTTATGATGACAAGTAACAGAGAATATTTGAAATGTCTGTGGCTTAAAAAGTGAACACCTTTGCGACACCTCGCTGGATCATTGTCTGGTATAAATGCATCTGACTGAGTCACTTGTTGCTGAATAGAGGGTTCGGAAACAGCATTCGGCAGGGATTTTTATGTTTTTGGTCCATGAAATGGACAGAATGGACTTGTCTCTGCAGTCGCTTTCTTTTGTCTAGCGTGAAGTTATGTTCATGTTTTATTTTGGGTGTGCTCTCTGCAGAGGTACGTAGCCGTGCACACTCCATGTGCCAAGTCAAAGCAGGTAGCCTGAACATGCCTACAAGCACAAAAACCAATGTTTCCCCCTGACTTTGTATTTAATGTGCCACTTTATAATTTATTTGGGCATACAGGAGCACGCTCTATGCAGTGCCCACTGCTTGTGTGCCATAAGCAGGCAGTCTAAAGATGCAGAGTGAGGGAAGGCACCGAGTTCGGGCGCTGACATGAACATGACCACATAGAAGTGTTACGTGTGAATACTGGTAGAGACATTTTATGAAAATAAATCTCAAATGTGAATGTAAATCTCTGCTTTTGTTGGGTGGATTGTCTTCCAAATACCTCTTTAAGTACCTCAGTACTTGAGACAGGGTTCTAGTTAGCGCAAACTTGCGTTACGGCCCGTTACGCTATAATTTTGGACCGCTACGCTTATTTTGGGCTGTTACGATTTTCAATACAGTGTCTGTAATCAACCGTTTCTGCAGCGCGACTCTAGTTTGAAGCGTGAATTGAAGCAATGCTTCGATTCAATGGCTCGTGGCCCTTTGATTCACTGCTCTTCAGAAGCGGTAGGTCCGCTTCTTAACCCCTCTGAAAGCCATTAAAATATCATGAGCCGCTTTTGTGTGGATTAAAGTCACTAACTGGGATTCTTGCAGTCAAGAAACGAGAATCGTCCTCCGTTCCGTGCTTTAAACGCTGCGCGACTCTGTGCTGAGACAGAGTCCACTTGGAATTAATAACTTCAAAACAAATCGCCGCTTTAAAGTAGACCTGCATTGAAATAAATGCAGTCAGATCTTTGGACCAAAAAATGACTTATATTTACACATAAGCTCCTTCTGAATGTAGTAAAGTAAATCTGCAAGCCCAGCTCTGTCATTCAACGGAGAAATCTTCATTTAAAAATGAGAAATTTACAGCTAAAATTTAGCCCTCCGCAAAACTGTCAGCACATCCAGGACGCTGCCGAGACGTCACAGAGAAGACCCTATCCCAGCATGCATTTCGCACGCCAACTGTAATTTGTGGATTTACGTCAGTTTGCATCTGCACCTTTTTCTTGTCTTATACGGAAGGATCTACTTTTTTTAAAACTTCATATTGTCTTGTGGCACGTTTGGTGAGTACACATCTCTTTTATTTGTGCTTGAAAATTATTTTGGGGGACTTTTTCATACGCCCATTTGATTGAGTGGTGTCGCATTGAAAATCTACTGTCTTTCGCCTCCGGTGTTACTGTCGCGGGGTACGGAGGCGAGACCCGCAAAGAATCCAAGTCATTAAAAAGATGTAAACCTCTCTCACCGGCCACGGAGCTCTGGGGCTTCGATTACCGAGACGTGCGGCGCTGCGGATTTTGCCGCAAGAAGTCTGTCCTTGCGAGCAACAGGTGTCACCGGCCGTTTCGCATTAAAACAGCGAGCGTAATCTCTGGACTTATGCCAAGTTGACTGCACCTTCATTCAGTAGACAGGGACGTGGTGCCGGCTGCACAGCAGACACGGGGGGCGATGTGAGTGGCCCGCTGCGGCGTTTACCGAGCCCGCAGACTCGGTAAACGCATCGGAGGCAGAGAGCAAGGCGTCGGGGAAATTTTAGCTGCAGATTTGTCATTTTTAAATGAAGATTTCTCCGCTGAATTACAAATTTGGGCTTACAGATTTACTTTACTGCATTCATAAGGGTCTTTATAAATACATATCAGCTATTTCTTTCTGAGATCTGACCACATTTATTTCAATGCAGGTCTACTTTAAATAAAATGACACCTCTTACAAACGTTGCAATACAGACAATAAACTACAATCGACTAAAACGTTTTTTCCTCCCAAAATGAGACGTGCTGCATTCTTTATAAACCTGACCTGCAGCGCAGCTGCAAGAGCTCAGCTCATAGGTATGGAAATACATTCATGCCAATAATAATGTCTGAAAGGAAATGCTTTTGACAAAAACAGATTTTATTTCTGTTTATGTCCTGAGATCAAGGATCCACCATGCAGAGTTTATTATGTCCAGAGTTTAAGGATCCAGTAAACAATTTCATATTTATTTACTTTAAGACTCAATAAAATGTTGTTCAATTTCAATTTAATCAGCTTATAAAGCGCCAAATTACAACAAAAGCTGTCTCAAGGTGCCTCACACAGTTCAACATAAAAACTTTAAATAAATAAAAAAAAAAAATAGAAATACCTAATTAAAAACAGAAGTAAAAGAATAAAACATAAGATAAAAACTATTCATAAGAAAGAGAATAAAAATAGGTTTTAAGTCTTGACTTAAAAATGTCCACGGACTCCGACTGCCTCACTGAGGGCCATGTACTGGCTAACCCAGAATGAGATTGCCCACTCAACAAACTTCCCCAGCCTTCTGGACATAATGAAGGGACTTGGGCTGTCGTACCTGGCTTTTCCCCTTTGGGTACCCCTAGAATGGCCAATTTTTAGCTTGAATTCTCAAAAGCTTCCCCCCTTCTGCACCATACCCCCCCCCCCCCCACGGTCACTTCGTTCCCTCGACATAACCACTTCGCTAAAAATTTTATCCTAGCTACAACCCTGACTTGAGATAAACGGCACAAGTAAAGCCCTTTTTAGACGGGGTTACTGTGATTTTATTGTTTAAATACCTTTTTTCCCCTGTTTTGTCAAGTCTGATGCACCATTGCACCCCCCCCGCCCCCCCAGCCCAGGTGTGTGTGCGCTTCTCACGTGTCTACTATAATCAACTTTTAATCACAAAAAGTGAAGTATAGGTTTTCCGATAAACTCATGAATAGATGATTAAAAGCCTGATGCTTTGGCGCTTTAGAGGTGAAGCTGATATCAGTTATTCGTGGGTTTTGATAACTGAGTGCTGATATTTTGTTGCTGTTGTACATTCAGTTACAGTTTTAGATATGGTGCAGCACCTCTGCCTTGAATAAAGTTGATCCGGGTGTCGCTGATCCACAGCCTGCGGGTGCATCTGCAGAGAGACTGATAATAATCTGTTTAGAGAGGGGAGACTTTAGCTCGTGAATATTGCTGATGGGTGTGATTTTATTGTGCACGCTCACTCACAGCAGATGTGGTCATTTTGTTGAGCAGAGGGGCGGTAGTTACAAATGAAACCAACAGGGTTTGTGCTGAAGGCTTTTCATTGGCTGTTTGCAGCAAAGGACACTGTGTTCTCTTTATATATGTCGTCCCCCCCCCCCCCCCCGTATGACAGTGACACAGATTGACATCTTTCGTTGTTGCCTAGAGGAGAGATTATTTATGTTGTCCCACCGACTGTTTTTTTTTTTTAATAAACATCCAAATAAATGGAATTTGTGAGTTTAGAAAATATGTATTTTATAACTACATGTGAAAATCACATGATTTGAATTAAAAAGGTCCATAAAGCAAATGCAAGTTAGTTTTTTCCAGTTGTACGAAAGCCGCATAAGCAGTCATTGCACTAAGAGCTCTCCTCCTATGTGAGAAACACTTTCTAAAAAAAAAAAAAAAATCACTGAGATTAGAGGTTAGAGGGTGGTGGAGGACTTTGGATAGACCAGGTAACCCCAAACAGATAGTGCGGGTGAACTGAGAATGTCTGGAGGAGCCCACTGTCTGACAGATCTTCAACTCACACCTTTAAGCGGAGCTTTTCTGGCGTCCCTGTGGAGGTTGGGGGCTTTGAACCAGAATGGGCAATCTTCAAACCTTCCATTGCTGAAGCGGGAGCGGGGAGCTGTGGCCTGAAGGTCTTAAGTGCCTCAAGGGGCCACAACCCTCGAACAGGTGGACACCGGTGGTCAGGGAAGCCGTCTGACTGAAGGAGAAGTCATTCAGGGATATGTTTTTTCCTTGGAGGTCTCCAGAGGCAGTTGTAAGGTGCCAATAGGCCTGAAGGGTGGCAGCCACTGCTGTGAGAGAGGCAAATTAGTGGGTGTGGGAGCAGTTCAAAGTAAATGTGAAGAAGCATGTCTCCTGCCAGACCGTGAGGCACCCACAGACAGGTAAATGGGGAACCATCCAAGCTGTCTACAGTAAGGATGGGACTCTGTTGACATCAACTGAGGAGGTAATCGAATGCTGGAAGGAACACATTAAGGAACTCCTGCATCAGACCGGAGCACCCTCTATAGTAGGGGCAGAGCAGGAAGCTGATGGGAGTATTATCATCAATTTCCTTGGTGGAAGTCACTGAGGTAGTCAAACAGATTGAAGAGGAACAATGCAGGTTCTGTCCTGGCTGTTGAATAACTGACCAGCTCTTCACTCTCACAAGGATCCTGAAGGGGGCCTGGGAGTATGCCCATTCAGTCTACATGTGTTTTCTGGATTTGGAGAAGGCGTATGTTCAGGTTCCCTGGAAGGTGCTGCAGGAATATGGAGTGAGGGGGTCCCTTTTCAGGGTCATCCAATCTCTGTATTCACAAAGCGAGAGCTGTGTTCAGGTTCCTGGCAGTAATTCAGACTCGTTGCTGGTGGGGGTTAGCCTCCATCACTGCTGCGCCTTGTCACCAATCCTGTTTGTAATATTCATGGATAGGATATCCAGGCATAGTCAGGGGGAGGAGTGTCTTCAGTCTGGTGGTCTCAGGGTTTCATCACTGCAGATGATGTGGTCCTGTTGGCTCCATCAGCCTGTGACCTCCAGCACTCATTGGGTCGGTTCACAGCTGAGTGTGAAGCGGTTGAGATGAAGATCAGCACCCCTAAATCTGAGGCCGTGGTTCTCAGCAGTTCACAAGTAAGGGGGCAGTGGGACATGAGATTGGGCAGAGAATTAGTGCAGCAAAGATGGTATTGCATTTGCTCTACCGTACTGTTGTGATGATAAGGGAGCTGAGCCAAAAGGTGAAGCTCTTGAGCTACTGGTCAGTCTTCGTTCCTGCTCTCACCTATGGTCATGAGGGTTGGGTCATGACCGAAAGAACTAGACTTGCGGTACAAGCGGCCGAAACGGGTTTCCTCAGAAGGGTGGCTGGTGTCTCCCTTAGAGATAAGGTGAGAAGCTCGGTCATCTGTGAGGAGCTCGTAGTAGAGCTGCTGCTGCTTCGCATTGAAAGGAGGCAGCAGAAGTGGCTTGGGCATCTGGTAAGGATGCGCCCTGGGTGCCTCCCTATAGAGGTGTTCCAGACATGTCCATCTGGGAGGAAACCCTGGGGAAGACCCAGGACTAGGTGGAGAGATTAAATCTCCAAACTGACAGGTGGATGCCAAGGTATTCCCAGGCCAGAGGTAGTTTATGTGGCCTGGGAAAGGGAAGTTTGGGGTCCCCTGCTGGAGCTGGTGCCCCCGTGACCTGATCCTAGATAAGCAGTTGAAGATAAGTGAGAGAGTATATTGTTGGTGATTATATTAAGTATTTATTGTGATAATTTACTGTCTGCTGCATTTGCGATTTGTTAAAAAAAAAACCCACAACTTCAGAATCAGAATACTTTATTAGTCCCTTAAAGGGCAGTTCATTGCAGACCCCCTGGCCAACCATAAAAACACAGACATAACATTTACATAGGTATATGCTAAATAACAATCACAGAATCAAGGTTAAAAACAAGGACAAAATCCTCAGCCAGTGTTCAGGAGTCTAATCGCAGAAGGAATAAAAGACATTGAATAGTGATTAGTTCTCATCTGGGGTATCTGATAGCGCCGCCCAGAGGGCATGAGTGTAAAGCCTAATGATAAGATGTGTCTCTGATCTAAATCAATGATCTGCTGGGCTTTTGTCATGACACGACTCTCCCACAGTGATGCCAGGTCTCTCTGCTGGACGCCAATTATTTTTGAACAGGCTTTCACTATATTGTTCAGGCTGTTCTTGTCCTTCATAGACAGACAACCAAACCAAGAGACAAAGGAGAAGGTGAGCAGGCTCTCTATGTAGGAACAGTAACAGACTCTGAGGATCCTCTCACTCACTTCAAAGGATCGAAGTTTGCGCAGCAGATAAATCCTCTGCTGTGCTTTTTTACAGATGGCCTCTGTGTTGTCATCAAATCTCAGTTTAGCATCAAAATGGTTCCCAGATATTTATATTGCTCCACTATCTGGACATCTTCATTATGACTGATGCTAGGAGTATGAACACTCTTACATTTCCTGAAATCTATAATGATTTCTTTTGTTTTTGCAACGTTCAGGTCCAGATAGTTTTGATCACACCATGTGACAAATGAAGACAGGGCCGAGCCATGCCCCTGATCATCGCTCCGCAGAAGGGACAGCAACACTGTCATCAGAGAATTTGACAAAGTGTGTGTTGCTGTTTGGGCTCCTACACCCATCTGTGTACAAAATAAAAAGAAGTGACGATAGTACACATCCTTGAGGAGAACCGGTGTTGGACACAAGAGCATCAGAAATCTGCCCATTTACCCGCACACACTGCACTCTGTTAGTGAGGAAGTCCAGAAGGATTGCCAGCAGTTGATCAGGTAGATTAAAATGTGAAGAGAGTCTCTCAATTAAAACATGCGGTTGCATTTTATTAAAAGCTGATGAGAAGTCTGCAAATAAAAGCCGTGCAAAAGTTCCAGGATTTTCAAGGTAATTTAAAACTTTGTATGTAATAAATATTTTAGCATCCTCCACCCCTTTACTGGGCTGATAGGCAAATTGTAGAGGATCCATTTTGTCAGCAGTATAAAATAAGATAATGTCTTTTAAAAGTTTCTCAAACAGTTTCATCATCAGGGGAGTAAGAGCAATAGGTGTAAAATCATTAGGCTCTTTCGGTCGTGTGGACTTTGGGATGGGACTTCTGCATATGGTGCAAGCTTGGGGTTATGTGATACTAATTTTTCAGGGCCAATACAGATTATTTCTAATGTAGCATAATAATGCAGAGTAATGCAAAACTTTGCTGAAATGCTTTACACCATAGGTTTAATTCACGGAACCTTTCAAAATGACCATCACACAAAAAGTGCAGGAAGCTATAAGCAAAACTGAACAAATGATCAAACAAATAAATAAATTCAACCAACACAGGCCCAGTCTGCACACTGCTACCATTTTTTGTGTCAGTCTGTGGGACAGCTGAACCTGTGACATCTCTGGGCAGGACATTGCTAATGACCAGAAAGCAGTGGTTTATATGTGAAAAGGGGGGTATGGGCTAATGGCCCCTGAGTGCCTGAAGTAAGGGGCCATTTTCTCCATATGGTGGTCCTTTTTCAGACATAAATTACCCAGCTCAAGTTCATGATTTTTTTTTTTTTTTTTTTTTTAGCCCCAATGCCCCCCCCTCCTGGTGTCACCCACATTTTGTGTTACTGTCACAAAATATTTTGTGACAGACTATCATCAACTTGGCACGACATTGGGTTGCAGTTAGCCCATGTTAAGCAGAATAAAATAAATTAATAATTCAAGGTTTGTAATGTTTTTACCCATTGTAAGAGCCACAACTTCAGATAATTTAAGCTGAAGTTAAATATGATACAAATGTCATGTTTATATTATTATAGCCAAGATGCCTCTGTGTGCATGTGTGTGTATGGGTTGGATCACAGACAAACTGAGAACTGACATTTGCCGTTTGGTATGCTTATATATTTTGGGTCAAGGATGAATGGTGCAAAGACGGAAAGTTGATAGGACTAATATTTTTGGAGAAATTAGCGATATTAGTTAACAATAGTGAACAATGGACGTTGTGCTTCAATGCACCATGGGAGTTCAGGGTTTTAGGGGTTTTAATGTTGTTGTGGTTCATATTAGTTAACAGTATTGGTAATTTAGTCACAATGTGCAGACTTCACACAGAAAGGCCCTAGGTGGGAAACGAGCCAACAACCTTCTTGCTGTGAGGCAACGGTGCTAACCACAAAGCCACAACACTGCCTAAGTGAATAAATAAATAAATAAAACTTCATTAATCTCATCAGTGTCAGGCCAGAAATAAATATTTTATCATATCATTATTCTGGAAATCAGTTTCAAAGCATTGGCAGAAAGGTGAGGGAAAAAAAGTTCCATTTTATTTGGTCTTCTGTTGCTCTGCTGCACACATTGGACAAAAACCTGTTAATTACTTTGTGTAGAAGTAACTTGCTTTCATAACCGTGATGGAATAATTTCAAACATGTTTTTGTATGTGTTTGTCTGTTAGGTAGCAGAGTTTTGCACTGAAATGCTTGAATGATTAATTAACCACAGTCTCAAACTACTGAAACATGTTTTTTGCCAACTTAAAAGTCTAATTACAGAAATACGTTTTGTGTGTGTATGTGTTTTAATGTAAATTAAATATGCAAAAACACAGTAAATGCAGTGTCCAATAGAATCAATACGGTTTCTAATCAGTACCAGTTGCCACACTCAGTATGTAGACACTCTATACTGACCTCTATCTCTGTTCTAAAAGGGGAGTGGGCTTGGCAAGCAGCATTTGAAGTGACAGGAAACTTGAATTGGTATTTCAAAGATGTTTTACTTATTTACAGCCGAAAGACTTTCATATCTGTCTGAAACACCTGGTTACAGCACTGTGCATCAGTCACTTTAGAATCTATATTATAATAGGCAAGTGGCATCTGTGTGTGTGTGTGTGTGTGTGCGTGAGTGTGTGTTTGGCTTTGATCACGGAGAAACTGGGCAGAGCTGATATTTGCTGTTTGGTGTGCTTATTTTGGGTCAAGGAAAGTTGATAGGACTAATATTTTTTGGAGAAATTAGCAATATTAGCTAACAACAGTGAACAATGGACTCTGGGCTGTAATGCACCATGGGAGTTCAGGATTTTTGGGATTTTAAATGTTTTTATTGTGGTTGATGTTAAACCATGTTGTAGGTGTTATTGATTTGTTGTTTTTATAGATCAATTGGTTTAGTCAGTTTAGTTAAGTGTCATGTTGCCCTTACCATGAGTGAGAACTGTAGCACGTTTGATGTCTTCCATCAACATTTCTGTTTGTGGGTATGTAAAAATAAAAACACCTGCTTGCAGCAGAATGCAGAAAAGACAAAAAGCTCTGCCTGCTTGCGTGCATGCATATAACTTTGATTGCAGACAAAGCTGATATTTGCTGTTTGGTATGCTTATGTATTTAAAAATCAAATAGAACAAAGTAAAAATAAAATAATAATACTAATGATAATATTTACAATAGTGTCTATATGATAAGAAGAACCTAAACAATTTATAAATACACTAAGGCAGTAAATTATCATTAAAAAATACGTAAGTAACACGAAATAAAAGGGTTGAATTCTTCCTCTACCCTTTTATTTATTATTATAGTTTGGACTATCTATGACTGAATTCCATGGAGTTATTGGGGTAAAAGCAGCAAAAATGTTGCCATTTGGTCTTTTTTTTTTAAACTAATTTTGGTTAAAAAAAAAAGCTGAAAATTATTGGTTGAGTTAATAGCATTTTAAAAAGGAATAGTTTGCACCATTTGTCATGTTACAGGATAACATATGTCATACGTCATAGAGTCCAATGGACGTCGACCTTGTTTGACCTTTTATTTTGGAGACCAAGCATTCAGCACAGTCAAAACTATTCCGTTTATTAATCTTTTTATTTCATCTGATAATTTGCATCCATTTTTACCAAAATTGGAGTAACTTTAACTTTTAACCCCTGTACAAACTGAAACTGATCTTTGTCACCATTTTTGCCATTTTTACCCCATAACTCCAGAACATTCAGTCATAGATAGTCCAAACTACACATTTTTGGAATCATTATGATCAGACCAATAATGTGGTATAGTTTTCAACATGATTGGAACATTTTTTAAATTTTGGCCCCTGTGTAATTCTTTATTGACCCCTGTAGGTCATTAGAGGTCAGCTCCAGGATGGCTCCATGTCTGAAAATAAACATTAGTTAATTTAGAATATCTGTGCCAAATTCCATGCTTTTATCACAAAATGAACAATTGTTTTGCTATGCCGCCCCAGTGTTCCAGCCACTGGACCTATAGTCTGCAGCTGTCAGTCTTTTGCAATGTCATTGGTACCTTGGGTAGAGAGAAAAAGAGCAGAATCAGTCGGCCAGAAAAACTACCTGAGATATAGTTCACCAGCAGTCGACAGAAAAGCAGAGAGAATACTAAAGTGATCGCCGGCCGCTAACCCTAAGCTTCACTGACAGACCCAGAATTTAGATGAAGTGAGGCTGAGACCTGTTCTGTTGCTAATAAAATAAATTTAAAGGGATAAGAAGCATAGTACCATACTATGCCAGTATGGTAGCCATATGAGAGGCAGAATAAGTGTGTCTTAAGTCTGGATTTCAAAGTCTCTACAGAATCTGACTGTTTTATTGATGCAGGGAGATCATTCCACAAAACAGGTGTACGATAAGAAAGTTCTGTGGTCTGCAGACTTTTATTCACCCTATGGATGTAGTCCTTCACCCAGAGAACAAAGAGCCTGGGCTGGTACGTAGGGTTTAATTAGGTCAGCTAAGTAGGGAGGTGCTAGTCTGTGAATAAATTTATAGGGTAATAACAGAACCTTAAAATCAGACCTCACAGAGGCAGGAAGCCAGTGAAGAGATGCCAAAATGGGTGTCATGTGGTCAAATTTTCTGCTTCCAGTCTAGATTCTGGCAGCAGCATTTTGAACCAGTTGGAGACCTAATGCTGGACTGTGATAAACCAGAAAATGGAACATTGCAGTAGTCAGTCTAGAAGAGATAAATGCATGGATCAGGGTCTCAGCATCAGCCATAGACAGGATGGAACAAATCTTCGCTATTTTTCGTGGGTGGAAGAAAGCAGTCTTCGTTATATCTCTAATGTGTGGGGAGACAATTAGACTTGGTTAAAATAAATAAATAATACATGACATTTGCCAGTTAGTTATGTTTGACCATTTTGTTAATTCAGGTGTTTTAAAAAAAGACATTACAGCAATGATGGCAAAAGTAATCTATTATGTTGCAAATCAGGGCCTCATTAGGTGTGTGTGTGTGTGTGTGTGAGAGATATTTAGCGTCTGCATCTGTTGAGGGTCAGCGGACACATGGCACTGATTATGTAACAGAGCAAAAACGACATGCACACTCTTAGTAAAACGTGCTTGATCTTCATCAATTACTGTTCTTTTACATCTAGTTGGTCAAACAAGTTAATTGCCTTTGGCAGCTCACAAAGGGCTTTTCCTGTTTTAGTTGCAGCTCTGAAGAGGTGTGTTTGGGAAAGCGACCGACTGAGAATAATGCATTTTGACAACGATGGGCATGTGTGTTGACGGTGGGTGTGTGTGTTGGGCAAAGCTGTGGATCTGGTTGGGTTAGAGCTTTGCTGCATATAAAGGCAGAACAGCGCTGCAGCTTAGTCAGTAGTTTAAATTCACTGTTTGGCGACGGTTTTGGATTTTTAGTTAGGTTATGACGTTTAGGGTAATTTTTTTTTTTTCATGAATCTCAAATTGACTTCTGTGTGCTTATTTTTGCTGCAAGGGGGTGCCTGGAAGGTTAGAAATCCAAATTTTGTTTTTCAGGAACTACATCACCAGCGTGCATTGGAGCACCTTCTAACGCTTGGATTGTGATTCTTGTTCAGTAAAAACAGCGACGGGCTAACTCCGGTCAGGTTGGCAAATTATTCCTCCTCACTGTCCCCCTTAAATTGTGACACACGCAGTCTTCTGCTTGTCTTGTGTTGTTGGGATGCCTCCTCCATCCTTGCCCCCTCCAACAAAAACCGTTCAGTTTGTTAAATTTTAAAACAATAGTCTTGTTTTGCCTGTTGGGGACATCTTGTTCTGAACTCAGGTGCAAGATGGGTTATCGGTGCATTTCTTTTCTTTCTTCTCATCACCGCCCAACGGTTTGAAACGTGCAATCCATGAGAACTCACTAATGGGGATGATGTTTGCAAAGCTTGAAATTTTTTGCAGTGAGCCCCGATGTGCAGTGTCTGTCACGTGCACAATTTTGTCTGCACGACATATTTGGTCTTAGCGTGGCTTTAGGGGAGAGATGTTCCTTCCTCATGCATGCATCACACAGTTTATTTATAAGGAAACTCTTCTCTCTGGTTCCTTTTGGTTTTCTTCTTTTCCTGGCCAGTGATGACACACACTGGGGAAAAAAAAATCTTTTCTGAAAAGTTGGTGAGAAACTAAGATTTAACTGTGTGACAGCTGACCAGTGATCATTTGCATCTTGAGAAAGGATTAGAAATCACAGATTTTTCTATCAATATGTTTTAGTTGCACAACTTGCATGCTGAAGACATTTGTAGATGTTGGTTTCATGAATCACCTGCTCCTTTACAGGCTTTGATCTCCTCCAGCTGTTTCCTCTGTCAGTCGTCACGTCAAACGATATGATCATCAGACTGTCCAGGCTGACACCAGGATACTTCCGCCTCCTCCAGGTATTTCCACCTTCTCCGTGTGGTTGTTTTCATGAGTGTTTCTCAGTTTAGCAGTCAGCGAGCACTGAACATTAAATGCTTCTGATTTAAATTGTCATTTTTTTTTTTTTTTATTACAGCACATTATTCCTCTTCTCCTCAGTCTACTTGTCCATTTGTAAGGTTGTCTGAAATTTAAATTTCCACTCTTCACTCAGCCATGACAGCTTGTTTGCTGATCGAACCTGCTGCTGGCTGCGGCACATCGGGTCATTTTTCGCATTGTTACAGCCATAAATCAGGGCTGTTCAAATCTGTTACTGAAAGGAACCTGCCCTACATATTTTCTTGTTGACTCACACCTGATTATTTTGTTCTGGTTTTCCCACCTCCTCATTGGCTGAGCACACCTGTCAGAGTTAGTTAGCTGTAGGTGGAGTAGGCGGAAAAAGAACCCCATGCTGGGCAGGTACCTTCCAGGAACAGATTTGGTTAGCCCTGCTATAAATAGTTACACATGTGTATTTATGATTTGCATTAAGTGCATAGACGTTCTTTGGTTAAAAAAACAAAACAGCTACTGTACTATTAAAATGGGTGTCCTTCCGCTGTGTAACTCCAAATTCAGAAGGTTTGTGAATAGCGGTGTCAGTGTTCTGTCACCCACATGATGAATGATGGAATAAATGTGTAAATAAATTATTTAATTTATTTAATCCATCGTCATTGTTCACCAGGATGGAAGAAGTCTGCACACTGCACTGGAAAAACAAACCACAGGGCCGTGACGGTATATTTATGTAAATTACGAGAAGGTGTCTGTTCCTGATGCTACCCTTGTTTGCAATGTTTGTGTTGTTTGGTTTTTATTGTCTTTGCAGAGACAGGTGGCCGGTGAGGTGCAGAGCCCGCCGCAAGACCGAGCTGTCAACAAGATCGCCATGACGTTGGCCATCTTAGGCCTTGGATTGTCTTATTACAGCGCCAGACAGTTGACTGAAAATGTCAGTGTGCGGTCTACATGATGAGGAGACTACATTGAGACCCTCCCATGATGAAGGATCTGGAGCTAAAGCTGGCACATCTGTTTTCCTCAAAACACCTTTTTCAGTTGTCATCACCAAATTTCCTGAGAATCCTCACTTCGTGTTTGTGTGAATTTCAAAGCTAATCTTGGTGATTTGTAGTTCTAGCTGATGATTTTTGGACCTTGAGCGTCTCTAGGACAGCTCAGTCCAGTGTTGTACCTCGTATTTGGAGTGCGTCACTGAACTGGTGAACAAAGTTATGTGACTCCTGCAACTTGGTTACAGAACTGCTTTGCAAGATGAATGCTGTTTAGGCCAAATAAAGGGAAAGGGACTGCAGTATTTGGAATTAAAGAAATGTGAATTACACCAGTGGTCAAAAGGTGGCTGTTAAATACTGTGCATAGCAATGTCTTTTCTGGGAACGCTGCCTGCAAATGAGATGTACCATGTAACGAGGTTCTAATACAACCTCCTAGTTTTGCCGGAACTAACGATGGTAGTGTGGGGATTTGGGAGAAGTGTGTTAATTTCTTGTTGTTGTTGTTGTTATTATTATAATTATTGACTTTGTTTCTTGGGAGAAGGTCTGGGAGCCTCGTGAACAGGTTGCTTCCGCTAGTTTAAATACAGCAGCATATTTGCACAGTACTGCAGAAACACTACAGAGGGACTGTTACTAATAACTAACTTTTAAAAATTTTTCTGTGGTTTCACTGTTTTACTTTAATTATAGAAGTTTTGTTAATGAAATGTGATAACTGGTCATAATGTGCATTATGTGTCAAAGGAAATGTTTGACTTTAGTGGACTTTAACATTTTCATGTAATGGTTTTATGAATGATGTAATTTAATAAATCGGAAGGTTTTAAAAAAAATCTACAACAGCTGTTTGGCATTGTGAAGTATTACAGTATTAGCAAATACCTCAGTTCTGCTGCACTTTTCCTCCCCTGTTTCATTCGTGAGGATATGAAGGGTCATGTGCACGCAATGGGAAGTGGTTAACACGCTCTGCTGTCCCTGTGAGACAACTTCTTTTTTTCATGTCTCCCCCCCCCTCCAAAAAAAAATTAGGATAACTGACGACAAACTCTGAGTTGCAAAAGATGTTAATTAATGCAACCAAAATTTATTCTGATCCAAATCAATATTTGTATAATCAAATCTCAACTAGTCTCATTTGGCCACATTTAGAACTTCAGCTGATTAAAGTTGTCTTCCTAGATGTAAAAGGCTGTTGATGAATGACTTTTTGGGCTGGATAAGATCCATGACCCAACAGACTACAGCCTATGGCGTGTCGTGAGTCTAAATATGAACTATATAGAGAAAATTTCAATCTATTAAAAACTGTAAAAGGGTTGTCATCATTTGACCAATCCTCAGCCACATTTTTGCTTATTTTATACTGATGCCTCTGGTTGGTGCAGTTTTGGAATATTTTCATGAACTAGGTTACGTTAATTATGCGAAATGATGTATCTGTCACTGAACATTCATTGTGCCGTCTCGATTTTAAGACTCCTACATTGCTAATTGTGGCAGTCGTTGACATGTTTGGACCAAACTGATCACTTTGAAGATTTGACCTCTGACTCCACTTCTCTTTGAGCCAGACTGATGAGTGTTCTTCACGTTGTTTGTCGCGTTCAAAGCGTGCATGCCTGCTCGCTGTGTGATGCGATGCCATGTGACAGGCTCAGACTTTGTTGCACACCACGTGACCCTCTGCCCATCCTGCAAACTCCTCCCCTAACCCCTCCTCTGTACTGCACCTCGTTCATCACTGGGCAAAAAAATTTCACTTTGGCCTCAGTGATGCCAACCTCGAACGCAGCCTCAAACGAAGCTCGCTGATTGGCTGACCGCTAATACATCACCAAAATCGGCCTGCATCTAAGCCGCAGGGACAAATGGTGGAAATAAGGTCAGTGATGGAGAATGTGGGAAGGATGGCTTTTATAAATGCTGTATATGTCATAAAACAGATATTTAGAAGATATGTTTACATTCAGAATGAAGGCAGATGTTCCAACATGGTGATCCAGGAACGGGAGCAGCTGTAGGTGTGAACAGGAATGCTGATGATCATGATTAAACCTCTGCCAAAGCAGTTATGCAGTCACTGTCTCTCACATGCTCAACATGCATCTGCATGGCTGTTCTCATTTTCCCTGCACTGGTAACACTGTAGGACTTCATTCACTCATCTTCAACCGCTTGCTCCACTTAAGGGTTGCGGGGGCCGGAGCCTATCCCAGCAGTCATAGGGTGTGAGGCGGGGTACACCCTGGACAGGATGCCAGTCTGTCACAGGGCCACTGCAGGACTTCTACAGTAAAAATGTAGATGAGTGGGTTTTCCATCCCAGCCATATTGTGTAAGGAATAACTCAAAAACAACAAATGCTGCTATATTGTAACTTACCGTGGTAAATGAATACGTAATGAGGATAAGGTGATTAGATGGAGGTTGCCTTTTATACACCACACCAATAATAATAATAAAATAGTGTCATTAGACCTGTCTTCCACCAGCTGGATGGGTGGTGGATGTTGGATGGAAATGAGGACCTGCTGTGGTTGGACTACATGTATTTTGTTTAACCATTTGCTTAACATTATACACATGTGCTCAGTGATGCCTGCCTTCATTTGAGTGATGATTAATAAGGTAGCAACTGCAGTGAGAAATATGATGCCCCCTACAAAGTACAAGATTAAATGCACAACAGAATGGGAACCAGAAGGAAAGCCACATTCAATTCAATTGAATTCAGTTTATTTCATTTATATGTCACAACAAAGCTGCCTCAAGGTGCTGCACACAAGTAAGGTTTAACCTTTGCAAAACCAAACATATCATCTGAATTGCAAATTACTGACTGCAAACTCAAAACACTTATGTAACGTTTTGAAACCTTTGCAACACCTGTGTTTTGGAACCTTATCGTGGAGTCTTATCAAGAGGTAGACAGGAGGTGTGCTAAATGTGGGTTCATTACTTCATGGGGTTCGTGGGTTTGTTACTATAGTCTTGAACATTTCAAAACATTTGTTTTGAAATGTTCAAGACTATAGTCAGTGCAGGGTCTGAATATGCACTAGCATGTCTATTGCTTATTTATCGTCTATATAAAGGTGAGGTGATGGTTTAGTGGTTAAGTGTTGTGGTTGAGACCAGATGATCCTTGGTTCAATCCCAGCCTGACTGGAAAATCACTAAGGGCCCTTGGTCGAGGTCCTTAATCCCCTAGTTGCTCTTGGTCTGTAGTGAGTGCCTTGTATGGCAGCACCCTGACATTGGGGTGAATGTGAGGCATTATTGTAAAGGGCTTTGAGCTTCTGATGCAGATGGAAAAGTGCTGTATAAATGCAGTCCATTTACCATTTATGTAAAATGTAGCTTGATCCTACATGTGACAATATTGTCCTTTTATGAACCTCAGTCATGTCTGAGGTTTTAGTGAGGTGAGCCTTTGTACAACGTTTCACCGTGATATAACAAGTTTCTGTCATAGTCTCACACAAGGTTTGTGAGACTTGGCTCACTGGTTGCCACAGTTAGAATCAAACCATATACCCAATGTCAAACTTGTCTAAGGTCTTACAGCCATGACCTTTGGCATGAAGTTCCACCTTGATACATGAAGTTTTCAATTCAATTTCAATTTATTTTCATTTATATATCGCCAAATCACAACAGAGTTGCCTTCACACAAGCAAGGTTTAACCTAACTAACCCCCAGAGCAGCAGTAGTAAGGAAAAACTCCCTCTGAGGAAGAAACCTCAAGCAGACCAGACTCAAAGGGATGACCCCTGCTTGGGCCATGCTGACTCCGACATAAATTATAAAACAATTCACAAAACGAATATACAGGAAATGTTGCCAGTCCACAGGACAGGAGGATTTCAGAAACAGACACCACACCTATCTCTGGATGGAGCCGCACCTTAAACAAAGAGAGAGAGAAAAAAAAAACAATCAGGCATCAGAAAGACAAGAAATACAGTATAATTTGTCAGCGTTAAGCAACAAGAAAAACAAGAAATACTAAGGTGATCGCCACCAGCCCTAAGCTTCACTAAAAGACCCAGAATTTAGGTAAAGTTGAGGCTGTGGCCCGCTCTGTTTCCTAATAAAATGAATTAAAAGAGTAAAAAGTGTAGAACTATAACTATGCCAGTATGCTAGCCATACGAAAGGTAAATTAAATGCATCTTAGGTCTGGACTTGAAAGTCTCCACAGAATCTGACTGTTTTATTGATGCAGTGAGATCAGAGAACAGGGGCACGATAAGAGAAAGCTCTGTGACCTGCAGACTTTTTATTCACCTTATGGAAACAAAGTAGTCCTGCACCCCAAGAACGCAAAGTCCAGGCCAGTACGTAGGGTTTAATTAGGTCAGCTAGGTAGGGAGGTCGCAGTCCATGAACAATTATATAGGCTAGTAGCAGAACCTTAAAATCTGATCTCACTGAGAGAGGAAGCCAGTGAGGAAATGCCAAAATGGGTGTAATATCGGTCAAACTTTCTGCTTTGTGACAAAAGTCTGGCTGCAGCATTTTGAACCAACTGGAGAGCCCTAATGCTGGACTGCGGTAAACCAGAAAATAGAACATTGCAGTAGTCCAGTCTAGAAGATCAGCCATAAACAGGATGTGATGGGACTTTGTGAGGATACCTCATACAGAAAGTTTCAAAAGCTCTGCCTAGTAGTGATCACAATTATTTGTCATGATTTGCCCTTGCTCCGTCTGTGATCATTATAATTTTCTGCCAGTTTGTCTTTATTGAGTTCTTTTGTCTGTTTTTTTTTTAATCATCTGTTTATTTTGCTTTGTCACAGCTGCTTGTTTTCTGTTCATCACTCTTCACCCACAACTTGAGTTTCATTCTGGTTTAGTTCAGTCTTTGATCCACTGTCTTTGTTTTTTGTTCAGCATTGCTTTTGTCACAGCTTGTTGTTTTCTGTTTATCACACTTCTGCCACATGTTGAGTTCTGTTGTTTAGTTTTGATCCACTGTTTTTGATTGTTTTTGATACAGGAAGTCTTTTTCAAGGTATAGTGTACAAAAGGTTTTGAGACTCTGTCCCCTTGTGGCCACAATTACAATCAAAAGGCATTCAACATTAAAGTGGTCTAAGAATTTAGTGAGGTGACCTTGTGTACCAAGTTTCACTGTTATGCACAAAGTCCTTATTTAGATATTGTGAACACAATTAACCACAACATGAACAAATGCACAGATGAGTCTGAACTGTGCCTCCTGCTGTGTCCAGCTCCCCTGAGAATCATGACAGAACGAACAAGCCATTACAAGGAAGCCGCAGACTCACCTCCAGCCATGACTCCAGACCTTTCAGTCATCAAGAACATTTTCTCTGAACTCAATTTTTTTTTTCAACTGCTTTCATACTTGCTACACTCCAAAGCAAAAATTAGATTTTTTGGACAAAGCCTGGAATGTGATCGAAGCCAACATATGGCTGTACCAGTTCTTCCCAGAATTAGAAAACCTGGATGAGTTATTTGCAGCGAGGAGACTTCCAGACTGGGTCAGGCATCCAGAGGGACACCTGTCATCCGACCATCTGTTCACGGTTGACGAGTCTGAATGGGAAGACCTGGAGGATGACACCTCATCAGAGATAGAAGGAGCTGAGCTACAGAGCACGGCCACAGTATTTTTCAAGATTCAAGATCTGTTTTACGAATTTTTGGACAGTCCAGGACAGCAGGACATGCATCGTATTCTTTCCGCACTAGATCAGATCCTGCAGGAAGAATCCAAGATCTGCTCAACATTAAAGCACAGTTTGAGCAAGGTTGGATCCCACCATATATAGAGGATCCAATGGACTTTCTTTCTGAATCTGAGATTTACGATTCCTGTCAAGACCCACCTCAAGCAATCACACTGTCAGCCGCTGCGGTCACGCCTCCTCAGAGCGTCGCACCAGTCATGCCCAGTCAGCCACCAGCACCACCCCCTCAGCGTTCAATGATGCAGACACCAGCTGATCTAAAGCAGCCAGGAGATTCGGCTACATTGGGACATTCTACTCTGATGCTGGCCGTACCCAAACCGGCTCCACGTAAGCAGCAGGTGCTGCTGTTAACGCCAACTGCTCCTGTCACCTCTCCGTCTACTGCTACGGAAGCCTCCTTGTTGCCTTCCTTGACTTCCTTGCTCTCACAAGGCCATCAGGAAGTGAACCGCCACTACAGCAGCCAACGTCACCAGCACTGACCACCTCTGCACGTCAGCTCCGGGAAACACCGGTTCCGGCCCCACGGCGCCTCTCAGGGCGGACTTTTGAAATCGCTCCAACATGTCCGCTTCCGCAGTCTTTAGCAGCTGTCCTGACCGAGCGGGTTCTGATGCAGCCACTTTCACAGCCTCCTGCGGCGCCGACACGTACACCCCCACAGACCTCAGCGTTACTGAACGAAGCTGCTCTGCCAAGTCCCCTGTTTCCGTCTTCAGCAGCTGCACTGGCAGAAACAGCTCTGGTACTACCACCTTCACAGCCTGCAGCTGCAGCTCCAACCACAACAATTCTGACCAGCCTGCCTTCACAGCTTCCTGCGACATCCTTCGAAGCAGCCCCAGTCTGCCCCTCTCATCCACCATCAGCCCAGGTCAGGTCCTCAGAATCATCCACTGCACGCCTGCCACCAGAACCATCTTCAGTGACTCCTCTCATCCGATCATCTGAGCTATCTTCAAAGAGGACATTAGAATCCACAACCAGCTGGACAGGTATTTTCTTTTTTTCTGTTGCTTAATTCTACTGTTCAGTGTGTGTTTTCCACACGCTCTGTACTGGTTGGATATTCAATGGCAATCTTCATGTGTGCATTTGATTTTTTTCCCCATATCATGTTTTTCTGGCTTGTCTTTTGTGTTTTAAGGATGATTTCATGTTCTGCTTCTCATATGGTTTGCATTTCTTGTGGAATTGGGTTGGTGTTCCTCCCTACCAATGGACAACTTGGTCTCACAGGTCCCTCAAGTGTTTTCATTTTTGTCACCCCCTGAGATTTTGCTTTTGGTTAATTCAACATTTGCGTTCTTTTGGTTCTCCATTTGATTGCCCATTTCAGTTTCTGGTTGGATTTCCTTTTTTTTGGAGCTCCAAGATTTTGTCCTACATCTGCTATTATAAGCAGTTCAAAGTTTTCTCATTTTTTAAGTTCTTTTACCATTTGTGGGTAAGGGTTGAACAGGACCACAGCCCACCTCACTGTGGGGTTATGGTCTTCCCCAGGTCCCTGATGTTTTCTGTTCTGTTCCCACTCCAACTGTTTTGCTGGTTTATTTGTTCAGTTTTTGGTCACTTTGGCTCATTTTGTAGAGTTTTCCTGGGTTTTTCAGCAGTTCTTAGGCCACGTGGTGTTCCTCTTTTTGTTTTTTCAGATGGCTTGTCAGGTCCATATGTATTGTCTTCATTTTTTGTTCTGCGGTGGGGTTGTTGGGTATGTGTTCCTTCTGGAAGGTCGCATCCCTTTGGCCAGACCACCCCCTGTCTCATGGTTTTGTGGGGTTTGCGCTTCCTGTGCCCTTCCCTGGTTCATTCCCTACTCTGTGGCTTGTTTTGTTGCTTTGTTTTTTGTGTTATTTTGCTTATCATTTTAGTTATTACTTTCCAGCACTCACTGGCATCATTTTAGGATCAATAGGTCAGTTGAGGCACCTCACCCACCTTCACTGTCGTGTAACATCCACCTTCCTGGGTTGGCCTTTTCAGTTTTGGTCGTGCCCTGTTCCTCCACCAGCCCCCACTAAGCCACATGGCCAGTCTCTGGGTTCATCCCTGGGGTTCATTGGGTCACAGGGCCGCCCCCCGGACTCAGAGTTACCTTACCCTTCAGCAGGTGTTCCTGATCTCAGTCAGCCATATGGCTTCTTGCCCTGGGTCCCTCTGGTTGTAGTTGTTTACCGCTGGCATTTTGGTCCCTGTCCTGTCCGGTGGGTTCTGCCAGGTTTTGTGGGCATCAGTTTCATGATTGCTGATGTCACTTGTTTGATTTGTCAGGTTTATCACATTAGTCTTCGGTTGTATTATTTATGTCAGTTCTATTTTCTTGATGCCTGCATTTCTATTTTTGGTCTAGTATGAATCTTTTCTTGTCAAATGTCCACGCATCCTTTGTCCATTAGTTCTTCTTGGTCTTGTTATTTTAGTATTGTTAGTTTATTGTTGTTAGTTATGTCCATGTTGTCTCTGCATTCCCTTGTTACACCCCCCATCTCTGTTCTCATATAATCACGCCTAGTTTCATTTGTATCTCTGTCTCCCTCTGATCCCTGCACTCTCTTGTCCTCATCTCTGTTGACCACACCCCGTTTTGTCTGCCATCTTGTCACTGCACTCTCTTGTCTCACATTGTCTCATCTTTGTCTGTCCACACCCTCCTCCTGCGTGCTCACCAAGGGCGTAGGTTTGGTCTCAGCTTTGGTAGGGACAATACCACCCCCCCCGGCCCCCCTGCCCACCACCACCACCCCCTAACCCACTCATACCATTAGACGCACAAGTACAGCATAATACATAACATATGACGACATAATGCTGAATAATTTAACACTTTATTTACAATATTAAGCGTGTAGGCAAACAAACAAATAGCTTAAATAACAAAATTGCACCCAAAATCACGAATCTATTTGATAGGCCTACACCTGAGAGAACAAGACAACAAAAAAATACTTGTGGAGCTAACAAAAAAAAAAGTTTTTGCAACCAAGATGTATAATTTATTCTCTTCATCAATAATGCAGTTGTAGGTATCTGGCAACCTAATTACAAAAAAAAAGGGATTTCCAATGATATATATATGGTGTATTACGGTAAACGAAGCCTGTGATGTCATAACGCAGAGGAAAAACACGGAAGTTTCACACTAGTGCGCCGCTGATTCTCATTACCGTAAGTTCTCATGTAAGCCCTCACTCTGAAAAATTTAACACTGACAGCAAGCCAAGAACCCGTGCTTTCCAACAGTGTGCTATATGTTGCATATATTACGGTAAAGTGCGTTCGGTGACTTTTGAAACGAGGCAAAAGTATGAAAAAGAGCGCAAAAGTGACAAAAAAGTACAGAGACAGACAGCAAACATAAATGTAGTAATTTCTGAGGAAAAGGCAGGATGTTAGTGTCATTTGTGAAGGTGTGTGTGGGTGTGCAGTTTATTTTAAGTGTGGCGCACAGCATTGTTCGCAACCCCTCCCCCCCGCCCTTCTTGTTTTTCTGCACCAGAGCAGTGTTGCCAGATATGAAATATGAAAGTATCGTACCAAAACCTCAAAATTATCGTATTTTGGGAGAAATGATCGTACACAAACAAAACGCATACAACGTAGCTATTTTAGTGTTTTTTTTTTAATTTCCAAAGAATTTTATGTCACATTTTTAAACAGTAATTATAGTAATGGGGAAACTAGAACGCACTACTAGAAAGATTTTTTTTTTCTGTGAAGGGACACAAACGTGTTAATTACCAGACCAGAAAGAGTCGAATTCAACCTCGAGGTCGCTGTCGTCATCCGATGCCATGGCCACTTGTGCAGATTTTGTTGAACACAGAAAAAATGTTGACACCTCCATAAGGAACTTGAACTTTTTTTTTTATTTTTCTTGTATATCTCTTTGCTCTTGTGTTTTGTTCGTTTGTTGTTGCATTTGTTGAAATAAAGTTTCAAAAAAAAAAAAGAAAAGATGTTGGTTGGGGAATCTTCCTGTCACGGTAAAGATTGGATGGGAACTTGTATAGAGAGGGGGCGGGCTTTCAAATGACTGTCCCGGGCGGCCAAAGCCAGCAGCAGCCCTGTGTGTGGTGTGTCTTTGATGCCGCCTGAGTGCAACACCTGCAAAATGATTCTTGGGTGTCAGAGAGAGATGCGTGTTTGGGCAACCAACTGAAATTATCATACATATTGGATTTTTTCCCATTATTGATCGTACATCGTACAGAGGGCAAAACTATCGTACAAATACGATAATTATCGTACATCTGGCAACACTGCACCGGAGCCACCCATCCTCTGCGCTCTGGGACCTCCCACTTTACAAATGAAGCACTGCCTGCCACGAGATGCGCTTTGTTTACATCCATGTGAGAAGAACGTGAGCCAATGAAATTGCAACATGGGTAACCCTGTCACTCTGGCACGTCGAAAACACAAAACGTGACGACTAAAATTATAGTATCGAGTTCGCAAAAAAATAGTGAATGATTTTGTTATATAAACAAAAATGCTAAATATTGGTAGGGACTATTTTGCCATCCCAAAATAATGATTGTGACTTGTCCCTATGGTCCATATGCAAACCTACGCCCCTGGTGCTCACCACACCTGCTCCAAATCACTTCCTAATTAAACCACTGTGTATTTAAGCCCTGCTACTTTTCATGTCTCTTGCTTGTTCGTTGATGTTGCTATCTCCATTCCAGCTCACATATCTATGTTCCAAGTTTCTAGTCCTAGTTCTTTGTTGCCAACTGTGCCTGTTTTTCTTGACCTTGCCTTTTGTCTTAGCCTTTGTAACTTTGATTGCAGTGCTTGGATCTCAGCCTGTATTTTTGACTACGCTTTTGTATTACACCTCTCTGTACCTTCGCCTCGCTGACTGCCTTTTTGTGTACCAGACCCTCTGCCAGAATTCACGATAAAGCCTTTTACATTCTACCACCTGTTTGTGAGTCTGCATTGTGCCTCCTGCTGTGTCCAGCTCCCCTGAGAATCATGACATTATAATTGAAACACACCCAGTGCTGAATTTGCCCAAAATCTGAGTGATCATGTGTATCAGCTTTCTCTATGACACAGGAAGTCTTTTTCAAGGTATAGTGTATGAAAGGTTTTGAGACTCTGTCCCCTTGTGGCCACAATTACAATCAAAAGGCATTCAACATTAAAGTGGTCTAAGATTTTAGTGAGGTGACCTTATGTACCAAGCTTCACTGTGATGCACAAAGTCCTTATTTAGATATTGTGAACACAATTAACCACAACATGAACAAATGCACAGATGAGTCAAGCGATTCATAGATTTGGTCTGCCTTTGGTAAAACAGGTAAAAACTTGATGCTGCCCAGCTCAGTGCAAGACTGTATAAAGACAATAGATCAATGTATAATAATTTCATCAATATGAAAGATGATGTTGATGAAACCATGCAGTATCAACTCATAATAATTAGATTTAGAAGGTGAAGGGTAGGGATACAGGACTGTATTTGTATGCAGTCATTAATGTCTATATGTGTTGACCCTGTGATAGACTTTTTGCCTGTCCCAGGGTGTACCCCACCTCCCACCCAATGATTGCTGGGACAGTCTCCAGGCACCCCTCCCCACATGACCCTTAACTGGTATATGTTGGTTTAGAAATTGGATGATTGATGGATACTTTAAACTAGATCATAAACTGATTCAATTCACCTCTCAATACTTGTATTCTAACTTTACAAGTAGAGTATGTCCTCTTGGGAACCATTAAAACCAAATATTTTAGAAAGGCTATAATGAAAATACAGCCCACAAAGTAGAAACTCAATGCAACAAAAGTCAGTTATTCTGTCCTGTTCAGGCGCTGAGGCCCATTGAGCCAGTGTTTATCCAAAGATAGCATGAAGCCACCAACAGTCTACAATTTTCTGTGTGGATGGGATGTCAATCTATCAGAGTTTACTCTCTCAGTGGACTGGGACAATGCAGATGGACACTAAAATGTCCTCTAAAATGGAAACATCTGGAATTAAACCCCAGTCTATAGGTTGGTAATCCATTCCCAGTGCCACAGAGCCACCTGCCCTACAGCAAAGTAAAAAGGCACTGCCGCACATGTGAGTCCAATTATACATATACTCACCGGCCACTTTATTAGGTACACCTTGCTAATGCTGATTTGGACCCCTTTTTTCAGCAGTGCCTTAATTCTTCGTGGCATAGATTCAATAAGTTGTTGGAAACATTCCTCAGAGATGTTGGTCCATATAGACATGATAGCATCACGCAGTCACCCATTCAACCAGTCTGCCCATTCTCCTCTGACATCAACAACGCTTTTTTGTCCACACAACTGCTGCTCACTGGATATCTTCTCTTTTATAGACCATTCTCTGTAAACCCTAGGGATGGTTGTGCGTCGAAATCCTAGTAGATCAGCAGTTTCTGAAATACTCAGTCCAGCCCATTTGGCACTAACAACCACGTCATGTTCAATGTCACTTAAATCCCCTTTCTTCTCCATTCTGATGCTTGGATTGAAATTAAGCAAGTTGTCTTCACCATGTCCAGATGCCTAAATGCATTGAATTGCTGCCATGTGATTGGCTGATTAGTTATGTGTTTTTTTTTATTTTATTTTTTATTTTTATTCAACGACAGAAATAGCAGCAGCAGCAGCAGCATCAGCAGCAACTGCAGCAACTACAACAGCAACAGAGTCTGTAATTTATAAGACACATCAAAAAACACAAAAAATTTAAACATATAAAACAAACTCAAACAAATAACAAACAAATAACCCAACAATGCAACTGAAAGGGTGTGGGCAGAAGCAGAAGCTTATAAATGCCCACCCCGTACATCATACAATAAATTGCTTGTGTTGACAAGCAATTGAAAAGGTGTACCTAATAAAGTGGCTGGTGAGTGTAGTGTAATATACGTTACCATGTAAATCCAGGGGATGGATACAAGAGCATTTTCTTTCGGAATGTTTCTTGGAGATTATTAAGTCATTCCTTCATAAGTAGAAACAGTATTGTACTGTATGACAGTTTTGGATAGAGCAAGTTCACTTAAAAAAAACAGCGATAGTAGGCAAAGGAGACTAGTGGAGGAAGCTTTCAAGAGCCTCATGACAACTTTGAAGATGCTTTCTGTGGATGTGATTGGTGAAACTGGGCATAAGGCAACTTTTTGTCTGATACTTCACAAATTACATTTTTATGGTTGACTGACCACAAAGAAGGACTTAAAAATTAAATCTAGACTTCAGTCTTGCCTGTGTGTCCTGGCAAACTACAGCTTTAATTTCATGTCTTCTTGATAACCAAGTCCTTCTTTGTGCCATTCAACCATAAAGCCATCATTAGCCAGCTATAGAAATCAGACACAGATAAGATCTCACTCAGATGTAGAAGCGAGTACACAAGTGAGCACACCAGGACACAAAACATGAGATGTTCTCAACATTAAAAAATATGTCTGTTCTCACAACAGCCAGAAAAGATGTGAATCCACATATCAGATATGCCGAGCTGATGGGACATAATCAGATTAGCAGAAATGTAATTTGCACGCAATAAAATTAGATTCAGCTCACTTCAGAGTAGAATGTGGACAAACTGATGCTGACATCCTAAAGTGGATGGCAACACATGGAAACAGGAATTAAGAAGATACATGATGAATCATGTCAGTGAATGGGTGAAGCAGTGGGTGGTGACCAAGTGGATAGCGCAATTGGTTTCAGTACAGAAGGTTCCCGGTTCAAATCCCATCCCTGCCACATTTCTCCATGTAATGTGGAGTTCCTTTAACTTTAACTAGTAATGACTTCATGACTTTCTTTGCTAATAAAATTTTAACTATTAGAAAAAAAATTACTCATAACCATCCCAAAGACGTATCGTTATCTTTGGCTGCTTTCAGTGATGCCGGTATTTGGTTAGACTCTTTTTCTCCGATTGTTCTGTCTGAGTTACTTTCATTAGTTACTTCATCCAAACCATCAACATGTCTATTAGACCCCATTCCTACCAGGCTGCTCAAGGAAGCCCTACCATTAATTAATGCTTCGATCTTAAATATGATCAATCTATCTTTATTAGTTGGCTATGTACCACAGGCTTTTAAGGTAGCAGTAATTAAACCATTACTTAAAAAGCCATCACTTGACCCAGCTATTTTAGCTAATTATAGGCCAATCTCCAACCTTCCTTTTCTCTCAAAAATTCTTGAAAGGGTAATTGTAAAACAGCTAACTGATCATCTGCAGAGGAATGGTCTATTTGAAGAGTTTCAGTCAGGTTTTAGAATTCATCATAGTACAGAAACAGCATTAGTGAAGGTTACAAATGATCTTCTTATGGCCTCAGACAGTGGACTCATCTCTGTGCTTGTTCTGTTAGACCTCAGTGCTGCTTTTGATACTGTTGACCATAAAATTTTATTACAGAGATTAGAGCATGCCATAGGTATTAAAGGCACTGCGCTGCGGTGGTTTGAATCATATTTATCTAATAGATTACAATTTGTTCATGTAAATGGGGAATCTTCTTCACAGACTAAGGTTAATTATGGAGTTCCACAAGGTTCTGTGCTAGGACCAATTTTATTTACTTTATACATGTTTCCCTTAGGCAGTATTATTAGACAGCATTGCTTAAATTTTCATTGTTACGCAGATGATACCCAGCTTTATCTATCCATGAAGCCAGAGGACACACACCAATTAGCTAAACTGCAGGATTGTCTTACAGACATAAAGACATGGATGACCTCTAATTTCCTGCTTTTAAACTCAGATAAAACTGAAGTTATTGTACTTGGCCCCACAAATCTTAGAAACATGGTGTCTAACCAGATCCTTACTCTGGATGGCATTACCCTGACCTCTAGTAATACTGTGAGAAATCTTGGAGTCATTTTTGATCAGGATATGTCATTCAATGTGCATATTAAACAAATATGTAGGACTGCTTTTTTGCATTTACGCAATATCTCTAAAATTAGAAAGGTCTTGTCTCAAAGTGATGCTGAAAAACTCATTCATGCATTTATTTCCTCTGGGCTGGACTATTGTAATTCATTATTATCAGGTTGTCCTAAAAGTTCCCTGAAAAGCCTTCAGTTAATTCAAAATGCTGCAGCTAGAGTACTGACAGGGACTAGAAGGAGAGAGCATATCTCACTCATATTGGCCTGCTGACAGGCTGGCTTTTGTCTGCTGACACAGACAAAACCAGACTGACACGGCAAAAATGGTCCCATCCAGTCTACCTCGTCCACACCTGCACAATCACATCCACAGTGTATTTAGACAACAGTTAGATGACACAGACTGCTGTCAAATGGCCATAAAAAGCGTTGAAGACCGCCCAAACTTCTTGATGGCAAACATGGGATCAGAGTGGGAGGGAGTGCTATGTCATCCCTTTGCACAGTCTTGACCGGTACTGGACACTGGAGTACAACCAACGTATGGACCAGATTCATGCCATATGTGTCCAAGCCAGCATCGGTTCGGTCACTCACTCACTCATGCAATCACACCGTTGCTCATCCTCTCTTTCCCACCGCGACTGACTTCATGTGCATGTGCATGTGTAGAACAGGTGCTGGAATGATGAAATGATCGCTTAGTGTGTGTGTGTGTGTGTTTGTTCATAACGGCTGAATGAGCCGCTAAATGTGCACACGTGTGCGCTGTTGTCAGCCACTGGACACCATTTGCTGCTAAAACTTTCTTGTGTGCTAAACTTTGCTGCACACGCATGTACCACTGTCAGCCACCAGACACCTTTTGCTGCTGAACTGAAGTCTGCTGGCAGTGGGCCAAGCTTTCCCATGCACACAGGATTCCTCAGACGCAGCCTTTCCAGTGAACTTGAATTTCCTTTTCGTGTGTTTTTGCTCACTTCAGCATCACAACGCAACTCTGTACACAGCAATATCCGGTTGCATTTTCACATGGGATTTATTTTTGCCATGGTTGTTTGCAGCACACAACAGCCGGGTGACAGGGTTTTCACCACAGACTGTGGTTCCTGGCTCCACGTCCACCCTGTTCTGTGAAACAATCCTAGTTCCGTGCTGGAGGTGAGATTCATGTTTAATATTGTTGTCATGGCCCGGTGACACAGTTCCACGTCATCCCTCCTGCAGAGTTAGAAGGTGATCAAGTAATAATATGTGTATTACAGCGGTTTGCTCCGAGCCTTTGATGTGTGCAATGACACATTACTGCGCATGAGACCACAAAGAGGCACAGCTGCCTGTGGTGTCACAGATATGATGGGCACAATATTTCACATTATTTATGTTGCCCATGGGAAGAAATGGAAATGTGTCTGTACTGTAAAGTGTATTATGGATATAACAGCCTGTTCAGATCTGCAGTGGTGTGCACTGCGCAGTGGCACATGGTGCTTTCAATTTGATTGTGCACTGTTCACACCCACTGGGCATGATGAATGTGTGCCACATACATGCTATTACATATCAACATTTCCTTTGCCCTCCTTGGCCGGGGTCCATTGGAGGTGGATATACGTGGCACAACATGCTAGCAGGCTTTGCTGTGATCAATCCATGTCAGAGTTCAATCAGCCAAGATCAGATTGTTTCAAATGCTGTTATGACGCCGTCAGAATATGTAGATTGCGATCAGATGACGCAGAAACTGCATATAGACTGCTGTCAGATGTGTGTCCCATCTCGTCAGCTCCAAGAATGATTTGAGCTGTGCAACACACTCGGGACAGCTGAGTGAATGGGACCAACTACGAGGTCTGTTAGAAAAGTATCGGACCTTTTATTTTTTGCAAAAACCATATGGATTTGAATCACGTGTGATTGCATCAGCCAAGCTTGAACCTTTGTGCGCATGCGTGAGTTTTTTCACGCCTGTCGGTTGCGTCATTCGCCTGTGAGCAGGCTTTGTGTGAGCAGTGATCCACCCCTCTCATCGGATTTTTTTTGCGAATAAAATGTCTGAACGATTTGGAGCTGTGCTGCATCAAATTTTTCCAGAAACTGTGAGAGACCTCCAGGTGGACACCATTCGGAAAATTCAGATGGCTTTCAGGCCATCACGGCGTTGCTTTGCGCCATGCGGCTCCGCCATGACGTGCGGAATTCCTCCGCTCCTCTTTCCATGACAAAAACTCCTGTAACAGTGGAATGTGCCGTTCATTTCCAAACTGGACACTGTGTTGATCCGGGACGTCGTCTGACTAACACAGAAATTGCGGAAGACGTGGACATCAGCACTTTTTCGGCACATTGAGACAGACGTGCGGAGGAATTCCGCGCGTCGGGACGTTTCCGCATGGTGCAAAGCAATGCCATGATGAAGCCTCACAGGTCATGTTCTGGCATGTTCAGGTCATCCACAATTTCTCGGATAGTCACACGACTGAAAAGCCACCGAAAGCCGTCTGAAAGCCATCTGAAAGCCGTCCTGTGAGACCAACACAGAGGTGGTTTTGTGCCGCGCCATGAGTGGCACTGTGGCGCATTCCTCCGCTCCTCTTTCCATGTAAAAAACTCCTGTAACAGTGGAATGTGCTGAAAAAGTGCTGATGTCCACGCCTTCTGCCTTTTTTGTGGAAGTCAGACTACGTCCCGGATCAACAAAGCTTCACGTTGGAAATGATCTGGTTGTTTAAGCGGGGTTTCAGCCTGTCGATCGGCACTCACAGTGCACCGCGCTCTCAGACACTGTGGGCGGTCTTTAAACCGGCTGGAGCACTCATTAATCTGTGTAATCCCCATAAAATCGTCGCTGAAAGCCATCTGAATTTTCCGAATGATGTCCACCTGGAGGTCTCTCACAGTTTCTGGAAAAATTTGATGCAGCAAAGCTCCAAATCGTTCAGACATTTTATTCGCAATAAAAATCAGACGAGTGGGGTGGACCAGTGCTCACACAAAGCCTGCTCACAGGTGAATGACGCAACCGACAGGCGTGAAAAAACTCACGCATGCGCACGAAGGTTCAAGCTTGGCTGATGCAATCACACGTGATTCAAATCCATATGGTTTTTGCAAAAAATAAAAAGGTCCGATACTTTTCTAACAGACCTCGTATGTAGACTGCTCAGAGACTGCTGTCAATCTTCACTACCGCACCTCAGTACTTCCCAACTGTGGCTGGATGTGTCATTCTGTCGCCATTCAGCCTCAATTGGCATATGTGTGATGGGGTATAAATCATGATTTGACATCACAAAGGAAAAACCTATCATTGGCAATCAAACTCAATATTTTGGCCATATGGCAATGGAAAAGAAACCTGGCCCCATGATGTCATAAAGGAAAACCTAATATTTTACCCTCATGACAAAAATGAAATGTCTTATTCTTGCTTTATGACATGAAGGAAAAACTAAAAGGAGTATTCTAACATTTGAAGTTATGATGTTACAATATCATCAATATAAAAGATCAATGATCAGTATAAAAAAAACAAGCCACCTGGATCAAAAGTCAGTGATCAGGATCAACGGCGGCAGAGGTATCTGCTGTCTTAGTGCCCTTCCAATTGCTCAAGCAAAGCTGCCCAGACCTCCCGATCCACACACACCTCCCCCAGCTCCTCCGGGGGAACCCTGAGGCATTCCTAAGCCAGCTGAGAGACGTAGTCCCTCCAGCGTGTCATGGGTCTTCCCCAGGGCCTCCTCCCAATGGGACATGCCCGGAACACCTCTCCAGTGAGGCGTCCAGGGGGCATCTGGAAAAGATGCCCGAGCCACCTCAGCTGGCTCCTTTCAACGTGGAGGAGCAGCAGCTCGACTCCGAGCTCCTCCCGAGTGACCGAGCTCCTCACCCTATTTCTAAGGGAGCGCCCAGCCACCCTGCGGAGGAAACTCATCTCGGCCGCTTATACTCATAGTCTCGTTCTTTCGGTCATGAGCCAAATCTCATGACCATAGGTGAGGGTCGGAACGTAGATCGATCGGTAAATTGAGAGTTTTGCCCCCCTGCTCAGCTCTCTCTTCACCACGACGGTCTGACTGTCACACACTTAAACTCCTCCACTTGAGGCAAGGACACTCCACTGACCTGAAGAGGGCAAGGCACCTTTTTCCGGTCGAGAACCATGGCCTCGGATTTGGAGGTGCTGATTTTCATCCCAGACGCTTCACACTCAGATGCACCTAGAAATTCTGTCCATAAAGGTAATGAACAGAACCGGTGACAAAGGGCAGCCCTGGTGGAGGCCGACGTGCACCGGAAACAGGTTTGACTTACTACCGGCAATGCGAACAAAGCTCCTGTTGCGGTCGTACAGGGACTGGATAGCCCTTAGCAAAGGACCCCGGACCCTGTACTCCCGGAGCACCCTCCACAGGGTACCTCGAGGGACACGGTCGAACGCCTTCTCCAGATCCACAAAGCACATGTGGACTGATTGGGCAAACTCCCATGAACCCTCGAGCACCCGATGGAGGGTGTAGAGCTGGTCTAGTGTGCTGCTACCAGGACGAAAACCACACTGCTCCTCCTGAATCCGAGGTTTGACTATGGGTCGAATTCTCTTCTCCAGTACTCTGGAATAGACCTTACCGGGGGAGGCTGAGGAATGTAATCCCCCTATAGTTGGAACACACCCTCCGGTCCCCCTTCTTAAACAGAGGGATCACCACCCGGGTCTGCCAATCCAGAGGCACTGTCCCCAACCACCATGCGATGTTGCAGAGGCATCAACCAAGACAGTCCCACAACATCCAGAGACTTAAGGTACTCAGGACGGATTTCATCCACCCCAGGAGCCTTGCCACAGAGAGAGAGTCAAGAGTCAAGGCCCATTAAAAAAAAAGCATTCAGTATTCAAAATCTTTTGGAAAATGTATTAACTGAAGGTACCATCACTCCCTCTTATGCTGCGTTCACACCGGGCGCGACGCGATAGACAGCAGCGACAGGTTGCCATGTAATCCCTATGGAACGACGCGTTTTGGGGCCAAGTCACGCAGCGCGATGCGATGGACGTGAATGAAGCGATGCGAGTGAAGCGATTTTGAGCGATTGGCGCGTTTGTGGCGCGATATTGTGTCGCATCACGTCGCGTTGCCCTCCTACCCAAGTTGAAAAATCTGAACTTTTTCGTCTCGTCGCGCCACGATGACCAATCAGGGACTGAATATGTAGTGACGTGGAGATGTCTGGAGTTTGACTGAAGATGTGAACATGTCCTGTCTCTGGTAGCAGCCTGTGAGCAGGACTTATGTCTCTTTTGTTCTTTATTTCACAATTATTATTATTACAGTTATGACAGATTTTTTGGGAAAAGAGCGAGCTGCAGCCCCACAGCAAGCAGTGGAGTTTCTTTCTTTTTTTTTACGTGCTCGCGCAAGCAAATTGTCTGTGGAGAATATTTTACTTATTAACTACACAGATGTATAAAAAAGCAAATGGTGACTGGTTTCTAAACACAATTATGATGGTGGAGTTTTTTTCTTTTTTTAAAATTGTTTACATGTGCGCGCGTGAACAGGAGGTCCTCAAACTGGGTCCCGCAGAGGCGGAAGGACCACTGAAAGTGGCCGTCATCCAGACGCAGCTCCTGCAGCAAATAATGATACTCCCTGAATTGGGAACGTGTCATGACGTTTGTCAACTTTCCACAACAACTCGCTCCATGTGATCAAGGTCCGTCATGTTAACTTGACTGACAACCGGAGTCGGCGAGCGAAATGGAAGCTCCTCGTATTTGATGACACACCGGGGCGAATTTTCGCAGCAAAAGGAGGTGCGTCCGTCGCCACGCGACCCCCGCGAATTTGTAGCATCTGGTCGCGCCCGGTGTGAACGCAGCATTACAGATGGAAGTCCTGGAATTAAAAAAATGCAATAAAAACAAACAGAAAATGAATTGTATTTTGTATTGTATTGTACTTTTAGGGGAGGTGATGGTCTAGTGGTTAAGGTGTTGGGCTTGAGCCCAGAAGATCCTGGGTTCAAATCCGCCTGACTGGAAAATCACTAAGGGCCCTTGGGCAAGGTCTTTAATCCCCTATTGCTCCCGGTGTGTAGTGAGCGCCTTGTATGGCAGCACCCTGACATCGGGGGTGAATGTGAGGCATTATTGTAAAAGCGCTTTGAGCGTCTGATGCAGATGGAAAAGCGCTATATACGAAATGCACTTCATTTACCATTTACCATTTTTGCAGAACATCAGTATTTTTAGGTAAAAGGATAACACTACTGTTTTCACTGGTGGAACTTCTCTATTTTTCGCTGTTCCTACTTCACAGCATAAAACACTGACTTTGTCAAGGTGATGATGTTTAAATTTGATGAACAAATGAACAAGTTATGCATTTATTATTTATTATATTACAGTTGATTAGAAGTTTTATAAGGTGTTTAAAACATCTCATTTCTATCATAGATTATATTAATATTGAAATATTAATATTATTGTTGTGTGGGCCGCTGAAGAGGAGGTACTGCTGGCCCACCACCACCAGATGGCGCCCTGCTTGGAGTGCAGGCTTCAAGCACTAGAGGGCATTGGAGCAACGGAGAGTGACAGCTGTCATTCATCATCTGCACCAGCTGTCACTCATCTTCCACATCACCATAAAAGCCGGACTACAACTCCACCTCCCCGCCGAGAAATCAGCAACCAAGAGGTAACCTTCTCTGCGGTAATTTCTCTGCTAACTGAACTCTTCTTTGCAGCCGTTTGCCCTGTGGTGTCCTTATCAGAGCTGGAGTAAGGGCGTGACCGCGACGACTTCGCATCACGCTCCATATCAGCTAAGTGGTTACACAGGAGCTGCACGAGTGTGTGATTGGAGGTGGAGGTGCTCCCTCCTTAAAGAACATTTATCTGTGAGTGGACTACTGAGTGTGCGGATTCACACTCACCTGGATTTTCTCTGTTCTCTGCCAGCAGTACCAGGGTCGACAGCCGAAGGCAGAGGCCACCTGGGGACTCGGGAATTGGCGGCTCCGGTGTTCTTCAGGCCCATTGGTGGTGGAAGCTGTGTGGGGATCGGCTCTTCTCTCGCCAGAGGTCTTCTATCTTCGAGCCTGCCCACACGTCACCTGGTGTATAATTGGCAATCCATATTTCTGTCTGTATTCCGTTGTGTGTTTCCACAACATTAAATTGTTACTCGTTGGCTTATCCATTGTCCGTTCCTTAGCACCCCCTGTTGTGGGTCCGTGTCACGACACCTTCCCAACAATTATACAATACTGACAAGTTATGTTTAACTTGAAAAAAAAAATTGGCCCTCCAGATGGTGCGTTGAGAAACACTGGTGTACAGTATAACTTGTTTTCTTTCATTAGCTGGTCAAACTAGCAATAAAAACAGAGTAAGGTTTCATATTTGCTCCAGCAGTAGAGCTATTATATTTCTGTCCTTTAACTTGCAGGATAGGATGGAGGAGGATAAATCCCAATGTCTTTCTGTTCATTTGGATTTACTGATAAGCTGCTTATCTCTGCATTTTAGGGCTTTAAAATTCACTATCAGTGTGTGTAATTGTTTTTAAGACACATAGGACTTGCATAACTTTGTTTTATACAATTAAAACAATATCAGACCAGACATTGTTACAACAAATATCCATGTACAGTTTTTGAAGCATTTAAATAGAAAGTACACACCACTCACACTCCAATAAAACATAATAAATGCCTGCTACAAGACTTTTGAGTCATACATTTCCAAATTTAATTCCAGTACGTAAAGGGATCATATTGTGGAAACTCATATATCTCCTTTACAATTAAATAAGGTGGGAACTGACCCAATAACCTTCTTGCTGTGAGGCAACCACAAAGCCACCACACTGCCTAAGTGAAGAAATAAAACTCATCAGTGTCAAAGCAGAATTATATATTGTTAATAACACCAACGAAAAATACCAGCAAATATCATTATTCTGGAAATCATTAATAATTTCAAAGCACTGGCAGAAAGGTGAGAGATAAAAAAGCTCCATTCATTTTATTTTGTCTTCTGTTGCTCTGCTGCACACATTGGACAAACACTTATTAATTACTTTGGTGTACAAGTAACTTGTTTTCATAACCATGGTGGAATTATTTCAAATGTGTTTTTTGTATGTGTTTGTGTGTTAGGTAGCAAGGTTTTGCACTGAAATTATTATGTTTATGGGTCCGGATGGGACCGGACCAGTTCAGGGTATGGACTCAAATGCTGGGAGCAATGACGAGAACAGGTGTGAATGAAAGGAGATTTATTTACAATAATGAATAACAAAGGATTAAATATGCTGAAGCTGGAGATGGTGCCTGCAGAGCCGGGACAGGGCCCACTTGTAGCGGTGGAAAGTCGGGAGCTGCAGTGCAACCAGAGCCAGGCTTGGGAGTTAGAGAGTGGGTTGAAATCCAGGACAGATGGAACAGGAAACCAGAGTCAAGTGGAACGCACAGAACCGAGGACGAAGGAATGTTCTCAGAAGATGAGGAGAACAAAGGTGAGTGAATGCACTCGTGACACTGGAAACCTTTAACAACAGTATGTTCACAAGAGGCTTAAAGCAGGAACGTTCACAGTTCGGGACCTGTTCACAGAGGTCAGAGGTCAGCAGCAGCATGTCTTATGATGCAGTTCAATTAAGGTTGACTTGGCTTCAGAAACAACTTGGAAGTTGTTAGTAGTTCTGCATAACAGTTCATACAGTTCTTGGAAATGCACAGTGACTGACAGGAGCAGAATGAGAGGCGGAATCTCACAAACTCAGAGACGGTAGGAACTTAGCTGAACAGTGCGCAGCAGCACGCTCTGAGGCAGAGTGCAGATGAGCAGCAGCACAGCTGCGAGTTCCAAAGTGACGTGTAGTGCAGGTAGTGGCGTGGAAGCCAGGAGACGTTGCAGTGTGGAAGCTGCGCAGGAAGGCATCTGGAAACACCAAAGGTCAAAGTAATCAATTGCAGAAAATTGAGAGGCCAGGTTACCTTTGAGAGGAGCTGTGGAAAGCTCAGAAGTCGCACTCAGGGCATCTCTGGGAAGTCTCTCATAAGTCAGAGCACATGGAAGCAGCGGCATGGAAGCCTGGTATGAAGAGGTTGAATCAAGGTAGCATCTGGGTAGAATCTGGCAGGTAGCAAGGTCAAGGTAGATTCTGGCATTGACTGAGCTCAAAGCTGGGGTTTAAGTAGCCTGCTCATAATGAATCACAGGTGCGAGGATTTGATGCATCTCAGGTGTTCCTCGGCTCTGCAGCGAGCCACTTGGAGGGAAAACAGACAAGCAACACACAAAAGGACAGACAGGGTAAGGGCAAAGGTTGACCACAACAGAAATGCTTGAATGATTGTTAATTAAACACAGCTACAAATCACAGAATTGTGTTTTTGCCAACTTAAAATTCAAATTACAGAAATAAGTTTTGTGTGTGTGTTTTAATTCTTTGTTTTAAAAGCAAAGAAAAAAAGTAAAGAATATAGTCCAAGGTCTGCGATAGTGATAAACAGGGGTTTTAAAAAAACCCTTATCTGTAATGGTTACTGTATCTGTGTATACACAACATACAATAAATAAATAAAGGACAGACATGTCATATTGCAAATATGAAGATACTACAATGATAAAGTTGCTACCCAATGCTACAGTGTATTCTATATCCTACATTCTATATTGCATAGTTTTTTATATTAATTTGCATTTAACTGTCTTTTGGCGGTTGGTTAAAAGCTGTCCCTTAATCTGCATGTTTTACAACTCAGGCTACGGTACCATCTACCTGAGGGCAGGAGGGAAAACAGATTGTTAAAGGAATGTGAAGCGTCCCTGATTATCCTTCTTGCCCTGGACAAGCAGCGCTGTTCTGCCAGTTCACCAGTGGTTGGCAGCCTGGCACGAATAATCTTCTCTGCTGCCCTCACGACCCTCCCCAGTGGCTTCCTGTCTGCAAGGCTGCTGCTTTCATGCCACAGAGAGATACTACTGGTTAGTACACTCTCTATTGTTCCTCTATAGAAGGAAGTGAGGACAGCCAGGCTTAGATGGGCACTCTTTAGCCTGCGGAGAAAGTGCAGACACTGGTTGGCCTTTTTAACACTCGGAAGACCAAGCTTTTCTCTTATACCTGTAAAGCCCAGAGACTGGTCAAATGACCCATCTACCTCCAAGATGTTGTGAAAGTGTTGTGACACGGACCCACAACAGGGGGCGTTAATGAACGGACAATGGATAAGCCAAAAAGTAACAATTTAATGTTGTGAATCGCACAACGAAGTACAGACAATACCAATATGGTGGAATGTCAATTATACACAAGGTAACGTGTGGGCAGGCTTGAAGATAGAAGACGTCTGGCGAGAGAAGAGCCGGATCCCACACAACTTCCACCACCAACGGATCTGAAGAACACCGGAGCCGCCAAGCCCTGCGCCCCAGGTGGCCACTGTCTTCAGCAGTCAGACCCGGTACTGCTGGCAGAAAACAGAAACAGTACTGATGAGTGTGAGTTCGCACACTCAGTA
This sequence comes from Thalassophryne amazonica, assembly GCF_902500255.1. Classification (NCBI taxonomy): domain Eukaryota; kingdom Metazoa; phylum Chordata; class Actinopteri; order Batrachoidiformes; family Batrachoididae; genus Thalassophryne; species Thalassophryne amazonica. The sequence continues at coordinate 49,575,236 of NC_047109.1, read as the reverse complement.
ATCCCACAGTCAGTGTTCAGTTAGGAGGGAGAACCTCCACCTCCGATAACACACTCAAACAGCTCCTGAGACAACCACTTATCTGGGTGGGGTGGGAGGCGAAGCCGTTGCAGTCCACACCAAACGCCAACTCAGCAGACAGGGAATCCGTCCCAGGAAAACGGCTGCAAAAGAGATCAGACTAATGCTCGAATCAGGTTCAGCAGAGAAATTACCTGAATGGTAGCTGATTTCTCGGCGGGGAGGTGGAGTTGCAGTCGGGCCTTTATGGTGGTGGTGATGAGTAGTGGATGAGTGACAGCTGGTACGGATGATGGGTGACAGCTGTCACTCCCGGTCGCTCTGACGCCCTCTAGTGCTTGAAGCCCGCACTTCAAGCAGGGCGCCATCTTGTGGTGGTGGGCCAGCAGTACCTCCTCTTCTGGCGGCCCACACAACACAAGATCCCCTGTGGAGAGCTACTTCTGTTATGTAAACAAGGAAGTCTCAGAACACCTCAGGGGAGGGGTGTTTGCATAATTGCTGTCTGCAGCTGCTGCTGACTCTATTGTATTCCTGTATCCCTCAAATCTTGCTGACACCCTTCCATTTTTGGAAAGTCAGGTAAGATTCCATTCCTTATTATTTCCATTTTTTCATATTTCATTTCAAACAAGAAGGTGGAAAGTACAAAAAAAGTATTTTTCCTTTTTCTGTTCGTGCGTTGTGCTTGTTGTTTTATTCGACAGCCTCCATTTAGTTTGAGTGCGGGCCTCATTTGTTTTCATAGGCTCCACTTTTCCCTGCACCCGAGTGTACACAAGTGCAAGACAGTATTCTGCTTCTATGTGTCTTTCATGTAGATAGATTTATCTGAATTTATTTGGAAACAGAGGAGAGTGTATTGGAAAAATAGTTAGTGCGTTTGTGATATCATTTGACTGTCCAATCACTCACAATTTCACTTTTTTTCACTCCACAGATGAGGATATTGCTCCGCAGCCGGAAAAGAGAGCTCGGTTGGAGCCTGACCTGACAGAGACGGCGAAAGATGGCACAGTGTGGCATAAAGAAAAAGTGGGGAGGCCTCTCCATTTCACCCCAATGGAAGCTTACGCTGCAGATGGAGAGCCAACGGCAGAGGCCCGACGTAACATCTCCAGTCACCTTCAGAGCTTCCTGTGTCTCATCACACATACAATGCTCCGAAACATTCAAGAGTGGACAATTCAGCATGCACAGCAAACAGGGGATGCTTATTGGTTCATGGCCCTCCCTACCAAACAAAGTGTGGCGTGGATGTTATGGACCAAATGGTGTGAGACTACACTGTCCGCAAAGGAACACGGCGCTGGCCAGTTGCTGTGTTTTACAACATGGTTGATATGTGCTATACCAAGCATACACCGGGAAAAAGGAGAGACGGGTGGACTTCCTGGTGGAAATATGTGGAAATATATGGTTCACTTTTCTTTTCTGGCTTCATATTTCATGACTTTTCATCATTTGAAGGGACCAACAGAGTAAGCATGAAATATGCACAATGATATGTTTTCAACGTCCTGTTCCAATATTATGTACATCGGTGATCCTTTGGGGTCAATTTGACCGCAAGCTAATTTGCCTGTGTGAAACATAAGATACACTAATATTGTACATATTATGGATCATATTATTATTCAAATAGTATGGGTACATATACATATATTATTAATTTTGTATTATTAATTTTTTTTATTTAGTAATATTCATACAGTGTGGGGGTGGGGCAAAAGCAAAAAAACTTGCACAACAACCCTGGTCTAAATCATTTCTTAGCTGCTCTATGCTCTCTCTTTCTGAGTGCTCTGAAAATGAACTCAAGGGAAAGGTTATCTATCACTGAAGTTCTGACAGAACGTCTTGACCATGAAAGTGATATAGAGGAGGATGTGTCTGAGACAGAGAATAATATAGAGAATGATCTTGAGGATGACCCTGATTATGAGATGGAAGATAAGGGTGAGGATGAAGATGAGGATGAGGTTGACACTCCTGTTCCTCCGATTGTCTTGGAAGGGTGTCAGCAAGATTTGAGGGATACAGGAGGGTTAATAAAAACTTTACCCTGGGGGAGAGATGAAATTGTGTTTTCTGAATTGTATTAAAATGTACCAATTGTATTGAAATGTACCAAAAAACACAACAAAAGAAAACTTTGTTTGTTGGATTTTATTGAAATGTACCAAAATGTACCAAAAAACACACCAGACACACCAGAAAACCAAAATATATACAATATTTATTTAATAACAGTGTAGTCCCGCACCATTTGGTCCATAACATCCACGCCACACTTTGTTTTGTTGTAAAGCGTGATCGTGTTTGGCTTCCTTTTGGTGGTATTCTCAGTCTCAGCCACGCTGTGCATGCTGCTGAGGATGTAAACCACCTTCCTTCGTTTGGGCGTATAAACTGTGAGTGTGGCACCAGTGGTTGAAAACACCTGAGTGGTGAATTCATTGCGGTTCATCTGTTTCGTGGAGGGAGGAATTTCCCTGCGGATCTTGTTGACGGTGCCGAGGAGGGTGGTTTTCCGGCTGTGCAGTCTTTGTGCCAGTGACAGCGAGGTGAAGAAATTGTCTGTGGTTACATTTCTGCCCTTGTCCAGGAACAGTTCCATCAGCCTCATCACCACATTTTCTGACAGTCTCTCCGCCCTGGGACAACTGGGGTCCTTGCCAAGATATGGGAAGACGTTACAGATGTACCTGGACTTCAAGTCGTAGGCCACCCAAAACTTAATCCCAAAGGAAACTGCAGCGAGTCTTTGACGGGTAAAGCTGTTCGTCAATGGTGATGTGTCGACCGGGGTTGTATGAGGAGATGCATTTGGAAGCAAAAGACCTCCATACACCAGAAATTGCAGCAAATTTATCGGTCTTTGCTTGCTCGCTGCGGGTGGACCTGTCATCAAAGCGCAGATGTCGCATGATGTCCTTGAAGCGGTTTCGGGCCATAATTCCAATGATGTGTGGGTTTCCCAGGTTTGCCGACCAGCAGTCATTGAGTGAGGGAACCTTGGTAAGCCAACGCAGGATGAGGATGGCAATGAATGCCATTAGTTCAGGGAGGGCCATGAATCAATCAGCATCCCCTGTTTGCTGTGCATGCTGAATTGTCCACTCTTGAATGTTTCGGAGCATGGTATGTGTGATGAGACACAGGAAGCTCTGATGGCGACTGGAGATGTTACGTCGGGCCTCTGCCGTTGGCTCTCCATCTACGGCATAAGCTTCCATTGGGGTGAAATGGAGAGGCCTCCCCACTTTTTCTTGCCACCGTCTTTCGCCGTCTCTGTCAGGTCAGGCTCCAACCGAGCTCTCTTTTCCAGCTGCGGAGCAATATCCTCATCTGTGGAGTGAAAAAAAGTGAAATTGTGAGTGATTGGACAGTCAAATGATATCACAAACGCACTAACTATTTTTCCAATTCGCTCTCCTCTGTTTCCAAATAAAGTCAGATAAATCTATCTACATAAAAAGACACATAGAAGCAGAACACTGTCTTGCACTTTTGTACAATCGGTTGCAGGGAAAAGTGGAGCCTATGAAAACAAATGAGGCCCGCACTCAGAAACTAAATGGAGGCTGTCGAATAAAACAACAAGCACAACGCACGAACAGAAAAAGGAAAAATACTTTTTTTTGCACTTTCCACCTTCTTGTTTGAAATGAAATATGAAAAAAGGGAAATAATAAGGAATGGAATCTTACCTGACTTTCCAAAAATGGAAGGGTGTCAGCAAGATTTGAGGGATACAGGACAGCTGCTGCAGACAGCAATTATGCAAACACCCCTCCCCTGAGGTGTTCTGAGACTTCCTTGTTTACATAACAGAAGTAGCACTCCACAGGGGATCTTGGTCATTTGACCATCCTGTGGGCCTTTAGAGGTAGATTGGTCATTTGACCAGTCCTTGGGGAAATCTTGTAAGAATGAAGGTGCTACATAAAACAGAGTTGGGAATAGACAAATTAAAGATTTTTCAAATGCTTATGGTCTGGTGCCCTGAATGATGGTCTAGTGGTTAAGGCGCTGGACTTGAGACCAGAAGATCCTCGGTTCAAATCCCAGCCTGACTGGAAAATCACTAAGACCTTCGGGCAAGGTCTTTAATCCCCTATTGCTCCCGGTGTGTAGTGGGCGCCTTGTATGGCAGCACCCTCACTTCGGGGTGAATGTGAGGCATTATTTGTAAAGCGCTTTGAGCGTCTGATGCAAATGGAAAAGCACTATATAAATGCTTGCTGGTCTTTTTCTGTTTGGGTTTCCTCTGCCTCTATCTCTCTTGTCTTTCTCTTGTTGCTTGGTGGTGGGCGTTTCCTTCTGTCTAGCTACACCCCGGTTCTGGACGTTTCTATACACACCTGTCCCTAATTTGCAGCTCTTCACCTGAGTGTATTTAAGGTTCACAGTTTGCTCTAGTCCCTCGCCAGATTGATGTGCCTTGTGCCTTCCTTCCGGCTCTGTTTTGTATTTTTGCCTTGCCTTGTTTGCCTCATTGTGTTTTTCAACCACCTGGTTATTTTTGTTGACCACTCCTCCAGCCTGATGTGTTTTGTACTGTTGCTCATTCTTGTCTGCCTTATCGTGTACCGACTCCAGCAAACATCCTCAGTAAACAATTTAATCCTACAGATAGTGCAGCGGATAAGAGAATATTTAGAGGGGAATCCTGCAAATGGTGATAAAAGCATCAAATTCAGCACAAATACTCCTCAGACAATCCTCTTTAGAAAAACCCGAATGGCCACTTGAATTTTCAATTGGTGGTAGAGGTCAACTGAAGAATTACAGAGGTCAAAATTAAAAGATGCTCCAATCATATTGAAAAAATTCACATTATTTGCCTGATCATAAAGATTCCAAAAAGGTATAGTATTTACTATCTGTGACTGAATTCTATGGAGTTACGGGATAAAAACAGCACGAATGGTGACAAAGGTCAGTTTCATTTTGTACAGGGGTCAAAAGTTAAAGTTGCTCCAATTTTGGTAAAAAAGTGATGCAAATTACTAGTTGAGTTAACACAGTTTTAAAAAGGAACAGTTTGGACCATGTATCATCCTTACTTATCACGTTACAGGGTAACATACTGTATGTCACATGTCATAGAATCCAATAGACGTAGACCTTGTTTGACCTTTACTTTGGAGACCAAGCATTCAACACTGTCAACACTATTCCATTTATTAATCCTATTAGCTCAACCAATAATTTGCATCACTTTACCAAAATTGGAGCAACTTTAGCTTTTGACCCCTGTACAAAATGAAACTGACCTTTGTCACCATTCTTGCTGTTTTTATCCCGTAACTCCATAGAATTCAGTCACAGATAGTCCAAACTATACCTTTTTGGAATCTTTATGATCAGGCAAATAATGTGGAATATTGTTCAATATGATTGGATCATCTTTTAATTTTGACCTCTGTTTAATTCTTCAATTGACCCCTACCTGACCACCGATTGAAAAGTCAAGTGGCCAATCGTTTTTTTCAAAAGAGGAGTGTCTAAGGAGTATTTCTGCCAAATTTGATGCTTTTATCACTATTTGCATGATTGTTTCACTTATCTGCTGCACTAAGAGCTGTGTGTTTGTGTCCTGCAATTGTGTCCAGCCTGCTTTGATGAACAAACCTGATAACGTCTTTCTGTTGCATCTCAGTTGATGCAGCATCACTACAAAATTTCACAAGCAGATGTGCCACTGTGCTGCCAACATGTATCCATAATGCAATGTGCTTACCTTCAGTGGATACACATCCCAAGAGTGAAGGCCTTTAATGAGTACACTGTGTCCACAAACAGCTTCTCAGGTCTGCATTGATTTTCGAAGAGAATTATTTTTTGTACATTGTCATTTTCATTAGATTTGTGAGTATATCTACAGAGTGAATAAATTAAAGTATTCATAAATTCTTTCTTATAAAGGGAGGTATTGAGCTGTGGATCTTGATGGGTCAGGGTATTAGTAAGCCCTGCTTATTTTTCTGCTTCTTTCCAGTTAAACTCTGCTTGCTGTTCATTGGCCTTGTTTTTGCGTTTGGCTCCCCTCACCTGTTGTGACACTTTAACTGCACATGTCTCATCTGTCTTTGTCCATAGTGGTGCATTAGTCAGAGGCTCAGTTTGCAGACTGAAATATTTGTCATTCTCAGGACGAGGACTGGCTGGACAAAGTCGTTCCTCCTTCAGAGGCCTTGATGTATAGAATTCCACAGACATGACTGTTGCCATGTGGTTTATAGTTCAGCTGTGAACATGATCTGACATGAAACAGTATTAACTTACACTTCTGCAGTCTTTCAATGGCACCACTATAGATACTTCAAAGAGTTCCGCCATATTGTAACATTTTCTGAGTCGTGCCTCACTGCAGTGATATAAAAAGGACACCACTGCATTCTTAAAAAAATGTCAGGAACAAACTGTTTCAGTGACTTCAATTTTCACCGAGAGAAAAAAAGTCAGTAAAAAACAGAATGAGTCAAAGTAGCTCTTTCATCTGATCATTAAACTGTTAAACACTTTTGGGCAGTAGTTCTAACACAAACACTATGTGCTTTCTGGATGTTCTTGCTCCCTACTATACTGTACATCCATTTTTCAACACTTTTCTTGTGGTACTTGGGATGAGCTACACACAGGTCCCTGGTCTGTGACAGTGCTACATTCTCCATTCACATAGGCTCACTATACGAGGTCTGTCCAAAAAATAACAGACCTTTTTATTTTTTTCAAAAACTATATGGATTTGAATCACGTGTGATTGCATCAGCCAAGCTTGAACCTTCGTGCGCATGCGTGAGTTTTTTCACGCCTGTCGGTTGCATCATTCGCCTGTGGGCAGGCTTTGAGTGAGCACTGGTCCAGCCCCCTCGTCAGATTTCTTTTGTCTGAGAACTTGCTGAGAGACTGCTGCTTTGCTCCATAAAATTTTTTTTCAGAAACTGTTAGAGACAGCCAGTTGGAAACCATTCAAAAGATTCAGATGGATTTCGGTGAAGATTCTGTTGGCGTCACACGGATTAAGGACTGTTAAAACCTTTTGAAAGACGGCCCACAGCGGCGGAGGGCGCGCGGCGCACCGAGCAGCCATCGACAGGCTGGAACGACCAGATCATTTCTAAACTAAACGCTGTGTTGATCCGGGACATCGTGTGACTACCACAGAAATGGCAAGAGAGCTGGACATAGCACTTTTGCAGCACATTCCACTGTTACAGGAGATTTTGTAATGAAAGACGTGCGGAGGATTTCGCGCGTCGGCACGGAGCCACTCATGGCGCGCAACAAAAAAAAACACTTTTTGGACAGACCTCGTAAGTGTGCCAAGTGGTTGTTGTGAGATGAGTCCACTTCCACTTTCAGTGTGATTAACATGTTACACTGAACAAAATAGAAAACTAACACTTTTGTTTTTGCTCTCATTTTTCATGAGCTGAACCCAAAGATCTAAAACATTTTCCATATACACAAAAGACCTGTTTCTCTCAAAGATTGTTCACAAATCTATCTAAATCGGTGTTAGTGAGCCCTTCTCCTTTGCCAAGATAATCCATCCCACCTCACAGGTGTGGCATATCAAGATGCTGATTAGACAGCATGATTATTGCACAGGTGTGTCTTAGGCTGGCCACAATAAAAGGCCACTCTGAAATGTTAAGTTTATCACACAGCACAATGCCACAGACGTCGCAAGTTTAGAGGGAGTGTGCAATTGGCATGCTGACTACAGGAATGTCCACCAGAGCTGTTGCCCGTGATTTGAATGTTCATTTCTCTACCATAAGCCATCTCCAAAGGTGCTTCAGAGATTTTCACATCCAGCCAATATTTGCTCTGTATTTATACTTTTGCGACATTTGGACTACCCTGAACATATCTCAAATGACAAGTTTAGACAATGCACATAGCCACCACCATACTTCAAGCCCTTGCCAAGTGCCAGTGTCGCCGACCGAACGGTCCCCCCTAAAAATTGGTCCACCCTGCCTTCACTGTGCCTTCACTGCGCATGTGTCTGACGCTGACTCTGAATCTGACTGTCTACACCCAAAACGATCAAAGGGAATAATGTGATTATTAACCATCAGATGACAAAATAAAACCTCCTAAATCATTCTAAAGTCAGTGTTAAGCAGAAACAAGGCGATAACACTATGTAACACAATTTTTGTTCCTGGCTTCTAAGTGTTATATTTCAACTGCTTATGTCTAAAGTCTATGGAAAAATGACTACATTCAGCACAAACTTTGATTTTATTTTTTTTAATGTTCTAGAAATGTTGGGAAAGTGTAGGAACACGGACCCACAACAGGGGGCGCAAATGAACGGACAATGGAGGAAGTCAAATAACAACACTTTACTGTTGTGAATAAGCACAACAAACACAACAGATTACAACAATAGACAAAGAAGTCAATTCACAAAATGTGTCACGTGGGCAGGCTCGAAGATAAGAGACGTCTGTCCAAAGCAGAACCGGAACCACACGATTTCCTCCGCCACCGAACCCCGGGAATACTGGAGCTGCCAAGTCCCGAACTCCCAGGTGGCCACTGCCTCCGCGTGTCGGATCTGGTACTGCTGGCGAGGAACAAAAACAGTTAAATGTGGGTGCGTTTGCACCCAGCAACCCGTATGGCGGGAAAACCACCTCCACCTCTCGTCGGAAGAATGTCTGCTATTTAACGCACAAAAGTAACAAAGTGTTAATGTCAAAAAGACAACACAGTCGGCTGAGTACTGTACCTCCTAGGTAGAGCGATATCTCGGCAAAGAGGTGGAGATGTCGTCTTGCTGATATACCGCTGCTGATCAGATGATTGGTGACAGCTGTCGTAGGCGATAAGTGACAGCTGTCACCCCGGCTGCTCCTGTGAGGCGGCAGCGCCCTCTGGTGCCTGGAGCCCGCACTCCAGACAGGGCGCCCTCTGGTGGTGGTGGGCCAGCAGTACCTCCTCTTCAGCGGCCCACACAACAGGACCCCCCCCTCAACGGGCGCCTCCTGGCGCCCGACCAGGCTTGTCCGGGTGGCGGCGGTAGAAATCGGCCAGGAGGGCCGGGTCCAGGATGAAGCTCCTCTTCACCCAGGAGCGTTCTTCAGGTCCGTACCCCTCCCAGTCCACCAAATACTGGAAGCCCCGGCCCATCCTACGGACATCCAAGAGCCGGCGCACAGTCCAAGCCGGCTCGCCATCGATGGTCCGGGCAGGAGGCGGCGCCGGACCCGGAGCACAGAGGGGTGAGGTGTGATGCGGCTTTATCCGGGACACATGGAAAACAGGATGGATCCGCAGTGAGGCTTCAGCTTCCGGCCTCACTGCGGCTGGACTGATGACCTTAAGGATTCTGAAGGGACCGATGTAACGGTCCTGTAGTTTAGGGGAGTCCACTTTCAGGGGAATGTCCTTTGTGGACAACCACACCTCCTGCCCTGGCCGATACGCAGGGGCCGGGGTCCGCCGACGGTCTGCATGGGCTTTTGCCCTCGTCCGGGCCTTTAGCAAAGCAGAACGGGCGGCGCGCCACACCCGACGGCACTTCCGCAGGTGGGCCTGGACCGAGGGCACACCGACCTCTCCCTCAACCACCGGAAACAACGGGGGCTGATACCCCAGACACACCTCAAAAGGGGAGAGGCCGGTGGCTGAAGACACCTGGCTGTTATGGGCATACTCGATCCAGGCCAAATGGGTACTCCAGGCCGCCGGGTGCGCGGCCGTCACGCAGCGCAGGGCCTGTTCCACCTCCTGATTGACCCGTTCTGCTTGCCCGTTGGTCTGAGGATGATACCCGGACGAGAGACTCACCGTGGCCCCCAGTTCCCGGCAGAAGCTCCTCCAGACTTGCGAGGAGAACTGGGGACCGTGGTCGGAGACGATGTCTGTTGGAATCCCATGCAGCCGGACGACGTGGTGGACCAGGAGGTCCGCTGTCTCCTGGGCAGTCGGGAGCTTCGGGAGGGCCACGAAGTGGGCCGCCTTGGAGAATCGGTCCACTATCGTGAGGATGGTGGTGTTGCCCTGGGACGGCGGGAGGCCCGTGACAAAATCCATGCCGATGTGGGACCAGGGGCGATGAGGCACAGGCAGCGGCTGGAGCAGTCCCGATGCCCTGCGGTGGTCAGCCTTGCCCCTGGCGCAGGTGGTGCAGGCCTGGATATAATCCCGGACGTCGGCCTCCAGGGACACCAACCAGAAGCGCTGCCGGACAACTGCCACGGTCCTACGCACCCCTGGATGACAGGAGAACTTGGAGCCGTGACAGAAGTCCAGGACTGCAGCCCTGGCCTCTGGTGGGACGTAAAGTTTGTTCTTCGGCCCAGTTCCGGGATCCGGGCTCTGTGCCAGGGCCTCCCGGGCGGTTTTCTCTACGTCCCAGGTGAGGGTGGCCACGATAGCGGACTCCGGGATGATAGGTTCCAGTGGATCCGACAACTCCGTTTTGACTTCGTCTTCATGCACCCGGGACAAGGCATCCGATCTCTGGTTTTTGGTCCCGGGGCAGTAGGTGATCCGGAAGTCAAAACGGCCGAAGAACAGTGACCAGCGGGCTTGCCTGGGGTTCAGCCGCTTGGCGGTCCTGATATACTCCAGGTTCCGGTGGTCAGTGAAAACCGTGAATGGCACGGACGTTCCCTCCAACAGATGTCTCCACTCTTCAAGAGCCTCTTTCACCGCAAGGAGTTCTCGATTGCCAACGTCATAGTTCCGTTCAGCCGGGGTCAACCTGCGTGAAAAGTAGGCACACGGGTGAAGTACCTTATCGGTCTCTCCGCTCTGGGACAGCACGGCTCCTATCCCTGAGTCAGAGGCGTCCGCTTCAACCATGAACTGGCGGCTAGGGTCGGGCTGCACCAAAACTGGCGCAGTAGAGAACCGTCGTTTCAACTCCTTGAACGCGGCTTCGCACCGATCCGACCAGGTGAAGGGGACTTTTGGAGAGGTCAGGGCTGTCAGGGGGCTAACTACCTGACTGTAGCCCTTAATGAACCTCCTATAGAAATTAGCGAAGCCGAGGAACTGTTGCAGCTTCCTATGGCTTGTTGGTTGGGGCCAATCTCTCACCGCCGCAACCTTGGCCGGATCAGGGGCGACGGAGTTAGAGGAGATGATAAACCCCAGGAAGGACAAAGACGTGCGGTGAAACTCGCACTTCTTGCCCTTCACAAACAGTCGGTTCTCTAACAACCGCTGCAGGACCTGACGTACATGCTGGACATGGGTCTCAGGATCCGGAGAAAAGATGAGAATATCGTCCAGATATACGAAGACGAATCGGTGCAGGAAGTCCCGCAAGACGTCGTTAACCAAGGCTTGGAACGTCGCGGGGGCGTTGGTGAGGCCGAACGGCATGACCAGGTACTCAAAGTGACCTAATGGGGTGTTAAATGCCGTCTTCCATTCGTCTCCCTTCCGGATCCAAACCAGGTGATATGCATTTCTAAGATCCAGCTTAGTAAAGATTTTGGCTCCATGCAGGGGGGTGAACACGGAATCTAACAATGGCAACGGGTATCGGTTGCGAACCGTAATCTCATTCAGCCCCCTGTAATCAATACATGGACGAAGTGCGCCATCTTTCTTGCCCACAAAAAAGAAACCTGCCCCCATCGGGGAGGTGGAGTTCCGGATCAGCCCGGCAGCTAATGAGTCCCGGATGTAGGTCTCCATTGATTCGCGCTCAGGTCGTGAGAGGTTGTACAGCCTGCTGGACGGGAACTCAGCGCCTGGAACCAAATCAATGGCACAATCGTACGGACGGTGCGGGGGAAGGGTGAGTGCCAGATCCTTACTGAAGACGTCAGCAAGATCGTGGTACTCAACCGGCACTGCCGTCAGATTGGGAGGGACTTTGACCTCCTCCTTAGCCTGTGAACCGGGAGGAACCGAGGATCCTAAACACCCCCGATGGCAAGTTTCGCTCCACTGAACCACCACCCCAGACGGCCAATCAATCCGGGGATTGTGCTTCAACATCCATGGGATGCCCAAAATCACGCGGGAGGTAGAAGGAGTTACAAAAAACTCAATCTCCTCCCGGTGGTTTCCAGACACCACCAGAGTTACTGGTTGTGTCTTGTGTGTGAGTAAAGGGAGGAGGGTGCCATCTAGTGCCCGCACCTGCAACGGCGAAGGAAGCGCCACCAGAGGGAGCCCTACCTCCCTTGCCCATCTGCTGTCTAGCAGATTCCCTTCTGACCCCGTGTCCACCAGTGCTCGGGCTTGAAGGGTTAAATCCCCGCTCAGGATTGTGACTGGGAGTCATGTGGCAATTTGTGTGTGTCTCACTTGAATGTTTTGACCCCCCCTTAGCCCAGTCTCTAAGGGCGAGTGTTGTCGTTTTGGCAGTTTGGGGCAGTTTCTCTGTGTGTGCTCAGTTGAGCTGCAGAGAAAACACTCTCCACGGATCAGCCTCCCCATTTTGGCCCTGTGCGTTTCCCTAACAACGTCAGCAGGGGGAGCTGTTGCCCCACAAAGCGCTGCGGCTGTGGAGCGTGGGGAGGGCGGCGCCTTATCGAACCCGGAAGGGAGAGGGGCGGCGTGTATCCGGTCACGTCCTTCGCCTCGCTCCCGACGGCGTTCCTCCAACCGATTGTCTAACCGTATAACGAGATCGATAAGCCCCTCTAAATCCCGCGGTTCCTCCTTAGCTACCAGCTGCTCCTTCAGAACCAACGACAGTCCGTTTTTCGAAGGCGGCGCGGAGCGCAACGTCATTCCAGCCGGACCTCGCAGCCGCGATGCGGAAGTTGACTGCATAAGCGGCTGCGCTCTCGCGTCCCAGTCTCATTGACAGCAGCACAGTTGAAGCGGTCTCTCCTCTGTTAGGGTGATCAAACACTGTTCTGAACTCCCCCACAAACCCAGTGTATGCTGATAACAACCGTGAGTTCTGTTCCCAGAGCGCCGTAGCCCAGGCGCGTGCTTTACCCCGAAGCAGAGCAATCACATAAGCTATTTTACTAGCATCTGACGCGTACATGACGGGACGTTGTGCGAAGACGAGCGAACACTGCATAAGAAAGTCCGCGCACGTCTCCACACAACCTCCGTACGGCTCAGGAGGGCTTATGTATGCTTCAGGGGATGGTGGGAGGGGTTGTTGAACCACCACTGGAACGTTCATATTCTGCACAGGGTCGGCAGGAGGACGAGCTGCAGCAGCGCCCTGAGCGCTCGCCGCCATCTGTGCGGAGAGAGCCTCCACCCTGCGGTTCAGGAGGATGTTTTGCTCAGTCATTTGATCCAACCGAGCCGTAAAGGCGGTGAGAATGTGCTGCAGCTCACCATTCACGTCTCCTGCAGACGCCTGTGCTCCCTGCTCTCCCATTGGTCGTTCAACAGCCGGGTGACGCCCCTCGGAGTCCATGACGCTGGCCGAGATATCCTGTTGGGAAAGTGTAGGAACACGGACCCACAACAGGGGGCGCAAATGAACAGACAATGGAGGAAGTCAAATAACAACACTTTACTGTTGTGAATAAGCACAACAAACACAACAGATTACAACAATAGACAAAGAAGTCAATTCACAAAATGTGTCACGTGGGCAGGCTCGAAGATAAGAGACGTCTGTCCAAAGCAGAACCGGAACCACACGATTTCCTCCGCCACCGAACCCCGGGAATACTGGAGCCGCCAAGTCCCGAACTCCCAGGTGGCCACTGCCTCCACGTGTCGGATCTGGTACTGCTGGCTAGGAACAAAAACAGTTAAATGTGGGTGCGTTTGCACCCAGCAACCCGTATGGCGGGAAAACCACCTCCACCTCTCGTCGGAAGAATATCTGCTATTTAACGCACAAAAGTAACAAAGTGTTAATGTCAAAAAGACAACACAGTCGGCTGAGTACTGTACCTCCTAGGTAGAGCGATATCTCGGCAAAGAGGTGGAGATGTCGTCTTGCTGATATACCACTGCTGATCAGATGATTGGTGACAGCTGTCGTAGGCGATAAGTGACAGCTGTCACCCCGGCTGCTCCTGTGAGGCGGCAGCGCCCTCTGGTGCCTGGAGCCCGCACTCCAGACAGGGCGCCCTCTGGTGGTGGTGGGCCAGCAGTACCTCCTCTTCAGCGGCCCACACAACAAGAAAGTTCTAAAAGTTTCTTGAAATTTCTAGATAATTCTGGAAACTTCTAGAAAATTCTGGACAGTTCTAGCAGTTCAACAATATTCTAGAAGACTACTCAGTAGTAGTGAATTTGTCTGTGAAAACAGACAAATTTCAAAATATCATTGTTCTGATCACAGAAGCAAAGTTTCTGTGGAATAACAGCTATTTTCTATTTATTTAAGGCATAACAGGTTAGGAAAACACACTGTGCACCCAGGAACAAAACAAAAATAAAAATTTGTTACATAGTGTAATCAGTGAATCGCTACTGACGCCGAAATGATGTAGGTGCAGCAGCAGATCAAACTCAGACGTGCTGCTGTTTGATTGATCCCCCATCTTTTATTATGAAATATCTGAGATATATATATTAAATATCTGTCGCTGAGATAGATGATGACTTGGAGTGCAGTTTTAAGCAGAAATGACGCTGCTGACGCTCCGAAATGACACATGCACAATGAAGGCATGCAGGGCGGACTGATTTTTACCGGGGAATGTTCAGTCGGTGACACTGGCTCTGGCTCTGGTGGTTTGGGCACCTATGTCACCTTCAGGGCTGTGAAAACTCAGTGTAATTCTGCGGATTTCATCATGTGGAGGACGGGGGGTGGGGGGGTTAGTGTTGTACTCTGTAATTGTGAATTGTGCAAGTTTTATAAGTCCGCGGACACTGATCTGTGTGTTATCGAAATCTGCGGACCTGGCGCCACGAGGGGGCGACGCCCCCTCACGTCATCAGTCCCGCCCCCTTGGATGTAAGAGTTATCAAAAAAATAAAAATTAAAAAGAAAGAAAAAGAAATACTGGAAAATATAGCAAAATATTAGTTATTCAATATTATTATCACTTTACCGGGGCGTTGCTGGGCGGGTATCGTAGATTTACGTCGACGGTACCTGGCTATACCCACCCGCTCTGCGTAAACAAATGACGTCATAGCGCGTGTGCAGCCCAAGAACTGTCCGCAGCGGGGGGGGCTGTCTGCAGAGGAAAAGATGAAAATGCGAGAAGTGTGTTTTGGTCCCAATATGGATATTCCGGATGATTTTGTCATGGATAGTATGACAATGAACAGCAGCTAAAGCAGACAGCTTGATGAGGATGCACTGGCTAAATTGTAGAGCAGCGTGTGCCAGCTAGCCGACACGACAAAAGTTAAGTGAGCCAACTTTTAATGTACGCGTTACTTGTTGTGTATCTCAGTAAAAAGTGATAATAATGCAAATAACATGTTGTTGTCGTGCAGTATGCATTTTCTTAGTCCCTCCGTTCACGGCCAGTCGCCCGCAATGACAGATATTAAAGTTATGTATTGTTGTAAATATATCTACATGAAAGTTTTATCTTTGACCCGTTGTGTGACTGTCATGCTCAGCTGCGCTGTGTTTGCACTTGTGATGGAGGGCTGTATGTGGGGTTAATCTACTGTCTTGTGTCGTTTCTCAGATCAGTTGTTGGTTTGGTTTTGTGGTATGCAGGAGATCACTTGACCGAGGATCTATACGTTCAAATAATAATTAAAAAATACTGTCATCACTCTTTACTCTTACTCAGTCAGTCTCTTACAACGGTGTAGCCTAAATACACAAGCTTTCCAGGAGCGCACCCAATTCATTACACACGCTCAGAGGCACGTCCCCTCCGGTGCGCACTTTTTTGGGGGGTGGGGTTACACGACCCCACCCCCTGTGATAAACTCATCGCCCCCTTAATATTTTTTTTCTGGCGCCGGGCCTGCAAATCTGTGTCCTCGGCTCTGCGGAACTTCTTGAAGGATGAATGCCACTCAAAGCCTGGCTGTTACGACAGTTGTCGTAAAGCGGGACTGGTTGGTTGCTACGGTGATGCTGTGTGGCTCTGCGAGATGCTTAAGCTAAATGTAGCATGTGGACATCGCAAACTGTTAGAGCTCTAAAGTTTTTAAAAGAAGAATTTTGCAGCATGTCTGTGTCACGGAGCGACATAAGATAGAGCAAAGATGGCGAGAAAGATGGTTTGAAAAAGTCTGATAAGGACAAGAATTCGTGAAATTGTCACTGGCTTCATTGTACCCTCATTAAACATGGTAAGAATTTTTCTCTCTGGAAAATAAACATTTTGCTGTTCAAACAGGATTTTAGACAAGATTATGTAACTTTTCTTTCATTAATCTAGTCTTTCTTTCATTGGAAAAAAGATTGTGGCTTTGAATAATGGATTTACATGAATTTGCACAAGAATATAAATGAGTTTTTATTAATGCAGACTTTTTTCGCTTTGAATGGATTTACAGGAATTTACACAAGAATATGTGGAGTTTTTACAGTAAGGTATGTTATTCATATTTTACCATGATTTTCAAAATATTGTACAAGCTTTAGCTGTGTTTTAAAAAATGCTTTAACCGTCTTTCCAGTCTTCATAAATTTCGTGTAGTTTAACTGTTCTGAGTTAATGCATAATTAGGTTTACAATTAAAAGGAAAATCATTCCAGGTCCCACTTCCATGTCATATTCTGTTATTTCAACATTATCATTGACAATTCAAAGGAAAGTTTGACTATAGGATCATTTAAATGTGCACTAATTCTGAGATTTTTTGTTTTCTTCCAGGAGACACTGAAAATGTATCATTAGATAAAAAATTAATTTGGTTTCGCCCGACGGAGCCCGAGACCCCAACCCCTGCAAATTTTTCCTGGGATTTCATAATTTTCATTTCACAGCCCTGGTCACCTCCCACCCAATCATCCCAATTCTAACATCCATAAGGGCCCCTTCACACATCTCAAGTCTCAATTCTCAAGTCTCAAGTCAACTTTATTGTCATTTCTACAATACATCACAGACATATTGAGAACTGAAATACCTGATCTCTGGACTCCCTGACCTCACAAAAGAAGATATTTAAGAATATAATAACAAAGTATACATATCATGTGTAGAGATCTAACAGCTGTAAAAAGACAAAAAGTTGTAATAGTGTAATTGTAACAAAATTATACAAAAGATAAATGTAAACAAACAAATACTTGTAGTGCAAAATGACAGGACAACATTCAGCAATAATGGATATGTGCAAATTCCATGACCAGAGCAAGAATATATACAGTTGTTGATCATTGTACAGAGAGTATTATACGTATAAAGTGCAATATCTTCACAGCAGCTTAGGTTAGGGAAGGTAGGGAATTGACGGGAGTGGAAAGTGAAACAGTCCAGTTTGTGTTTATGTGTGAGTGGAGGGCAACAGGGGGAAAGGGGGCAAAGCAGGGAGGGAGTTGAGTGTCCTGACAGCCTGGTGGAAAAAGCTGTCTCTCAGCCGGCTGGTCTTGGCCTGGAGACTGCGCAGTCTCCTCCCCGACGGCAGCAGGCTGAAGAGACTACGTAATGGATGAGTGGGGTCACTTACGATCCTAGTGGCTTTCCGGATGAGGCGGGTGTTGTACAGTTCTTGGAGGGGTGGGAGGGAGGTGCCCGTGATCTTCTCCGCTGCTCTCACGATGCGTTGAAGGGACCTACGGTAAGTCGCTGTGCAGGCGCCGTACCACACCGTGATGCAGCATGACAGGACACTCTCGATTGTACCCCTGTAGAACATGCACATGATGTGTGGTGTTGCTCCGACTTTTCGAAGTTTGCGGAGAAAGTAGAGGCGTTGGTGAGCCCTCTTGGCCAGTGATGCGGTGTTAGTGGTCCAGGAGAGATCCTCCGACACATGCACACCCAGGAACTTGGTGCTGCTCACTCTCTCCACAGCAGCACCATCAATGGTCAGAGGGGAGTGCTGGGTGTGCACTCTCCTGAAATCCACAACAATCTCCTTCGTCTTCTCCACATTCAAAAGGAGACCGTTGTTCTCACACCACATGGTCAGCCGGCTGATCTCGCTCCTGTAGTGGGTCTCGTCGTTGTTCCTGATGAGACCCACCACAGTTGTGTCATCTGCAAACTTGACGATGAGATTTGAGCTGTGAAGTGGTGTGCAGTCGTGGGTCAGCAGTGTGAAGAGGAGGGGGCGCAACACACATCCCTGAGGGGCCCCCGTGTTCAGAGTGATGGTGTGGGATGTGTTGCTGCCGACCCGCACTGCCTGAGGTCTCCCGGTCAGGAAGTCCAACAGCCAGTTGCACAGTGAGGTGTTCAGACCCAGTTTGTCGAGTTTGATGACCAGCTGCTGATGGGATGATGGTGTTGAATGCTGAACTGAAATCAATGAACAGCATCCTAACATAAGAGTCTTTATTGTCCAAGTGTGTGAGGACTGGATGGAGGACAGCACTGATGGCATCCTCTGTTGAACGGTTGGACCGGTATGCAAACTGGAAGGGGTCTAGGGAGGGGGGGAGTGCAGACTTGATGTGTTTCATGACTAACCATTCGAAGCACTTCATGATGATAGGGGTGAGTGCGACAGGACGGTAGTCGTTGAGGCTGGATGGTGTGGACTTCTTCGGCACCGGAATGATGGTGGTGGCCTTGAGGCACGTGGGAACGACCGACTGGCGCAACGAGGTGTTAAAGATGTCCAAGAAGACATCTGCGAGTTCCCCCGCGCAATCCCTCAGTACGCGGCCAGCAATGTTGTCAGGACCAGATGCTTTCCGGGCATTGATCCTGCTGAATGTTCTCCTCACACTGTCTGCAGTCAGTGTGATCACCTGGTCACCCAGGGGGGGGGACTTGTGCGCCGGTGTGGTGTTAAGGGCCTCAAAGCGGGTGAAGAAGTTATTAAGGTCATTCAGCAGGGAGGTGGAATCGCCGCAGGTCTGTGGCGGTGGCTTGCAGTCGGTCAAAGACTGCAGTCCTTGCCACATGCTGCGTGCGTCCGTGCTTCGCTGAAGCGGTGGGCTATTCTCCTGAAGTACTCCTTCTTCGCCATCCTGATGCCGCGTGACAGGTTGGCTCTAGCTGTCCTCAGGCCAACTTGATCTCTCGCTTTGAAGGCCGCATTCCGAGCCTTCAAAAGCCTGTAGACTTCACCTGTCAACCACGGCTTCTGGTTGGCTCAGATGGTGATGGTCTTTAAGACTGTTACATCGTCCACACATTTGGAGATGTACGCTGTAACCGAGTCTGTGTACTCCTGGAGGTCAATGGTGGTGGAGTTGTGTAAGGCAGCTTGCTTGAACACCACCCAGTCTGTGGTGTTGAAGCAATCCTGGAGTGCCTCTACAGCTCCCTCTGGCCACACTCTGACCTGCTTCTGAACTGGTTTAACTACTTTCACCCATGGTCTGTAAGCAGGCAGCAGCATGATGGTGATGTGGTCAGAGGCGCCAAGGTGGGGAAGGGGGAAAGCTTTGTAGGCTCCTCTCTGGAAGGTGTAAACATGGTCCAGAGTGTTGTTGCCCCGAGTTGGAAAGTCTATGTGTTGTTGTAGTTTGGGAAACACTGTCTTAGGGTTAGCCTGATTGAAATCCCCAGCCAAGATGAGGAATGCATCTGGGTGGGCTGTCTGCTGCTCACTAATGTGGTGGTGCAGTTTATTCAGTGCCTCCTTCCTGGTGTTATTGTTGGAGCTAGGGGGAATGTACACCGCAGCTATCATTACAGCACTGAATTCCCTCGGTAGGTAGAATGGCACGCTTGTGGCGCCTCCACTCTGGGCGAGGTGTAGGGGTGGGGGTCGGTGGTAGTCTGGGCCTCCGTAACAGACCATAGCTCCATAGCGTTTCCGTGACCACTGGATGTAGATTGGAGATAAATGACGAGTTCCTGAGTAGAAACTCACGGCTGTATGTATGCCTCAGATGGTGTGAGACACAACCCAGTGAAGATGACGACGAAGACAAACAAAAACAAGGAAAAACTCCTGTGGTCTCGGGAGAGAGAGAAGCCGCAGCGTATACACGCGCCCCCATTTTGCATTGTGCGAAGGTTGGACAAAGTGCACACTTAGTGCGCATGATGCAGGAATCGTGTGCAAACCATGTAATGTCGTCCCTGCCTCCAACGCCTCGTACACCTGTTGCTACAACTATTTGCACACACAAGCGACAGAGTGTGCACTGTGCAAACCCATCGCACCCTCTCGAGGCTGGTGCTGGCCAAATTCCAGGTGACACGCATGAACACCTAACACCACTCGCATGACACTTAGAAAAGGTGTGGCCAGTCGCACTCTTGGCATGACAGACTGTAGGCAATCACTGTTGTACTGCTGTGAAATATGTTTAAGTTCCCCATGAGTGTGACTTTGCAAACACACACACTGACACGTGGGTATGTGCGCTGTACTCACTTGAGGCGTGGCTTCCGACATAAGCAGCTGTGGTGATTTGTTATTCTGGACATTTCAGCTAGACAATACCTACTGTATCTGGACAGTTATGGACTAACAACTGTCCACTGTGAGGCTTGTGTGTCTGATTGCTGTATTTACGTGGACATAAATAAAAACATATATCGCTGTGGTGGTGACAAGCTGCAGCAAGTGAGCGTGCGCACGGAGCGGACACTGACGGCCCCCCAGGTTGAAACGGACCGTCAGTTCAGAACACGCAGCGGGCGATCTGACATCACGTCAACCACGTGAGCTCTGTTCCACATGACGCAGTGTCTGTGCTGCGGTGTGCCATCCACAAGACACGCGTGTCGAGCAGAACACACGCATGGCCAACTGGACACACCTGACCAGTAGATGTGGACATGATCAGAGCACATTACTTCACATTAATGTCATTTCATGACTGAATGTCTGTGACCATGGGTCATCACCAGAGGAATGCAGGTTCGCGTCGGGGGTGGTGTGTCTTTTTCTTTAAAAAAAAAAAAATCCACATAAGTGGCACGATGTGGTCCCACAGGTAATTTCAATTTAATTTCAATTTATTTTCATTTATTTAGCGCCAAATCACAACAGAGTTGCCTCAAAGCGCTTCACACAGGTAAGGTCTAACCTTACCAACCCCCAGAGCAACACTGGTAAGGAAAAACTCCCTCTGAGGAAGAAACCTCAAGCAGACCAGACTCAAAGGGGTGACCCTCTGCTAGGGCCATACTACAAACATAAATTACAGAACAATTCACAGAACAATTCACGGACGAATATACAAGAAATGCTATTGGCGCACAGGACAGGAGGATCACCGACACGAATACAACTCCCATCTCTGGATGGAGTTGCACCTTAAACAGAGAGAAAAAACAGAATCAGGCATTAGAAAGACAAAAAATACTGTATAATTTGCCAGAATACAACAAGAAAAAAAGAGAAATACTAAAGTGATCGCCGGCCACTAGCCCTAAACTTCACTAAAAGACCCAGAATTTAGGTAAAGTTGAGGCCGCAGCCCGCTCCAATTACTAATGAATGAATTAAAAGAGTAAAAAGCATAAGACAAAACTGTAGCAGTATGCTAGCCATATGAAAGGGAAAATAAGTGCGTCTGGACTTGAAAGTCTCCACAGAATCTGACTGTTTTATCGATGCAGGGAGATCATTCCACAGAACACGGGCAAGGTAAGAGAAAGCTCTGTGACCCGCAGACTTCTTATTCACCTTAGGGACACAAAGTAGTCCTGCACCCTGAGAACGTAAAGCCCGGGCTGGTACGTAAGGTTTAATTAGGTCAGCTAGGTAGGAGGGTGCCAGTCCATGAATAATTTTATAGGTTAGTAGCACAACCTTAAAATCTGATCTCACTGGGACAGGAAGCCAGTGAAGGGATGTCAAAATGGGTGTAATGTGGTTGTATTTTCCGGCTGGTTTTTATTTCTTCCACATAAGCGGCACCATGTGGTGCATCTGGCACTGTTCCTGCTCGATGGACACCAACACGTGCACGAAGTCTCACACTGGGTTTGTGCACACCTGCCAGTCGGCGCAATGTTTCATGTGCTAATTTTGAACTGATGTCCCAGTCCATCTGACAGAATGACACCATGTCCGGGGGGAGTCGTAGACGTTCATTAGCTTCACACTACGGTGTCTGGTGGTCAGCACCAGCACCATCTGTGGGCCTCAATGTGTATAAAACTTGCTACTACTTCTTCTCCATGTGTAATTTTGACCTTGGGTTGATTTTAAAAGAATCCCAGAATAAATTAAAACCTATGCACCAAATTCTTGTTTTGGCCTATAACCAACATGACAGAACTTTTAATTAATTTACACAAAGTTCCTGCATTATTTGTACAGTATCCATTTTTGCTTTGTGATGACAGTGAACATGATCAATTCCTGAATCCTTGACCTGTCACTTTTTATAAGATCACATCAGGTAAAATTCTCCACAATGAATTAAGTGAGTTTATGCCACAGATTTGGTGCAAAGACCATAAAATGTTGCACATGCATGACTATGCATATATTATGTTTGCAGTTTACTCTGTTGCTACCTGTGCAGGCATGGCCACAGTTGAGGGTGTGCACATATCTGTCAAACTGATTCAACTACATCACGATGAAGTGTACGCTGTTTGATTGTGCATGTATGTACTGCATGTTGTTCCAAATTCCTGCTGAGGCAAACAGAAGGCCTACTGTTGGAGAACAGCCTCCAGCCCTACAATTAAAACCTGCTTGTAACCACAATGCAGCTGGTTTGAACTGGCTGTCCTAAAAGAAAAAACTTTTCTCATGAACAAGCACACATACCATTTGAGATGGAACTGCCAGCCACGTCATGCACTCCCACTAACAGAAATAAAAACATTTTTGGAAGCTTGGATCCAGTTGTAGTATTTCCACCTCTGCTTCGGAGCACGAGGCCCCTGATGCATATTACTGAAAGATCAGCAATACAGTATAATGCTGGCAGACAGATGTGGGCACCATACTGGTTTTTACCCTCACTTTTCCTCTGTATGCAAGATTTTACTTTTAACTGAGGCAAAACAGAACTATTCTGTGTGATTCGACTCAAACTTTAGTTAGATTAGAATAAGTTTTATTGAAAGAACTCAGCCACATGGGGTGTGCAGAGCCAGTACATTCTGAGTGCCGGTCCCAAGCCCGGATAAATGAGGAGGGTTGCATCAGGAAGGGCATCCAGCGTAAAATATGTTAACCCAACTATGCAGACTAAGAATCGAATCTCCATACTGGATTGGTCGCGGCCCGGGTTAACAACGTCCGCCACCGGTGTTGTTGCCCAACAGGATGCCGGTGGAAATTGGGCTACTGCTGGGCAAAGAGGACGAAGAAGAGGAGGAGAACATTTCCACAAACAGCGGGAGAAGAAGAAAACTAGAAGGGTGGAAATGAGAGTGTGGACTTTGAATGTTAGTAGTATGACTGGTAAAGGGAGAGAGCTAGCTGATATGATGGAGAGGAGAAAGGTAGACATATTGTGTGTGCAAAAGACCAAGTGGAAGGGAAGTAAGAGCAGGAGCATCGGCGGTTGGTACAAGTTGTTGTACCATGGTGAGGACAGGAAGAGAAATGGTGTTGGGGTCATTTTAAAGGAAGAGTATGTTAAAAGTGTGTTGGAGGTTAAGCGAGTGTCTGACAGGGTGATGAGTGTGAAGTTGGAAATTGAAGAGGTGATGATGAATATCATCAGTGCATATGCCCCACAGGTAGATTGTGAGATGAAAGAGAAAGAAATGTGTTAGATGAGGTAGTGGAGAGTGTGCCCAAGCATGAAAGAGTGGTGATAGGAGCAGACTTCAATGGGCATGTTGGTGAAGGGAACAGATTTGATGAGGAAGTAATGGGTAGATATGGTATCAAGGATAGGAATGGGGAAGGACAGATGGTAGTTGATTTTGCAAAAAGGCTGGAAATGGCTGTGGTGAATACCTACTTTAAGAAAAGGGAGGAGCACAGGGTAACATATAAGAGTGGAGGAAGGCGCACACAGGTGGACTACATTCTTTATACACTCAACAAAAATATAAAAGCAACACTTTTGGTTTTGCTCCCATTTTGTATGAGATGAACTCAAAGATCTAAAACTTTTTCCACATACACAATATCACCATTTCCCTCAAATAGTGTTCACAAACCAGTCTAAATCTGTGATAGCACTTCTCCTTTGCTGAGATAATCCATCCCACCTCACAGGTGTGCCATATCAAGATGCTGATTAGACACCATGATTAGTGCACAGGTGTGCCTTAGACTGCCCACAATAAAAGGCCACTCTGAAAGGTGCAGTTTTATCACACAGCACAATGCCACAGATGTCGCAAGATTTGAGGGAGCGTGCAATTGGCATACTGACAGCAGGAATGTCAACCAGAGCTGTTGCTCGTGTATTGAATGTTCATTTCTCTACCATAAGCCGTCTCCAAAGGCGTTTCAGAGAATTTGGCAGTACATCCAACCAGCCTCACAACCGCAGACCACGTGTGACCACACCAGCCCAGGACCTCCACAACCAGCATGTTCACCTTCAAGATCGTCTGAGACCAGCCACTCGGACAGCTGCTGAAACAATTGGTTTGCATAACCAAAGAATTTCTGCACAAACTGTCAGAAACCGTCTCAGGGAAGCTGATCTGCATGCTCGTCGTCCTCATCGGGGTCTCAACCTGACTCCAGTTCGTCGTCGTAACCGACTTGAGTGGGCAAATGCTCACATTCGCTGGTGTTTGGCACGTTGGAGAGGTGTTCTCTTCACGGATGAATCCCGGTTCACACTGTCCAGGGCAGATGGCAGACAGCATGTGTGGCGTTGTGTGGGTGAGCGGTTTTCTGATGTCAATGTTGTGGATCGAGTGGCCCATGGTGGCGGTGGGGTTATGGTATGGGCAGGCGTCTGTTATGGACAAAGAACACAGGTGCATTTTATTGATGGCATTTTGAATGCACAGAGATACCGTGACGAGATCCTGAGGCCCATTGTTGTGCCATACATCCAAGAACATCACCTCATGTTGCAGCAGGATAATGCATGACCCCATGTTGCAAGGATCTGTACACAATTCTTGGAAGTTGAAATGTCCCAGTTCTTGCATGGCCGGCATACTCACCGGACATGTCACCCATTGAGCATGTTTGGGATGCTCTGGACCGGCGTATACGACAGCGTGTACCAGTTCCTGCCAATATCCAGCAACTTCGCACAGCCATTGAAGAGGAGTGGACCAACATTCCACAGGCCACAATTGACAACCTGATCAACTCTATGCGAAGGAGATGTGTTGCACTGCATGAGGCAAATGGTGGTCACACCAGATACTGACTGGTATCCCCCCCCAATAAAACAAAACTGCACCTTTCAGAGTGGCCTTTTATTGTGGACAGTCTAAGGCACACCTGTGCACTAATCATGGTGTCTAATCAGCATCTTGGTATGGCACACCTGTGAGGTGGGATGGATTATCTCAGCAAAGGAGAAGTGCTCACTATCACATATTTAGACTGGTTTGTGAACAATATTTGAGGGAAACGGTGATATTGTGTATGTGGAAAAAGTTTTAGATCTTTGAGTTCATCTCATACAAAATGGGAGCAAAACCAAAAGTGTTGCATTTATATTTTTGTTGAGTGTAGGAGATGCAAGCTAAAAGAAATCAGAGACTGTAAGGTGGTGGCAGGAGAGAGTGTCGTTAGACAGCATAGGATGGTTGTTTCTAAGATGACTTTAGAGGTAAAGAAGAAGAAGAGAGTGAGAGCTCAACAAAGGATCAGATGGTGGAAGCTGAAGGAGGAAAACTGTTGTGTGAAATTTAGTGAGCAGGTGAGAGAAGCACTGGTTGGAGGGGAAGCAATTTTGGACAACTGGAAAAGTACTGCAGATGTGATGAGGGAGACCGCGAGGACAGTACTGGGCATGACATCTGGACAGTGGAAGGAAGACAAGGAGACTTGGTGGTGGAATGAAGAGGTCCAGGAAAGCATAAGCAGAAAGAGGTTGGTGAAAACGTTGTGGGATAGTCGGAGAGATGAAGAAAGTAGACAGGAGTACAAGGATATGCGGCGTGAGGCTAAAAGAGAAGTGACAAAAGCGAAGGAAAAGGCATATTGCGAGCTATACAAGAAGTTGAATAGTAAAGAAGGAGAAAAGGACTTGTACCGATTGGCCAGACAAAGGGACAGAGCTGGAACGGATGTGCAGCAGGTTAGGGTGGTAAAAGATGCACATGGTAATGTACTGACAAGTGAAGAATGTGTGCTGAGAAGGTGGAGGGAATATTTTGAAGAGCTGATGAATAAAGAAAATGAGCGAGAGAAAAGGCTGGATGATGTGGTGAGAGTAAATCAGGAAGTACAAGAGATTAGTAAGGAAGAAGTGAGGGCTGCTATGAAGAGGATGAAGAGTGGAAAGGCAGTTGGTCCAGATGACATTCCAGTGGAGGCATGGAAATGTCTAGAAGAGATGGCAGTAGAGTTTCTAACCAGATTGTTTAATAAAATCCTGGAAAGTGAGAGGATGCCTGAGGAGTGGAGATGAAGTGTGCTGGTTCCTATTTTCAAGAACAAGGGAATCAACTACAAGGGCAGTAACTACAGAGCCATAAAGTTGATCAGCCACAACATGAAGTTATGGGAAAGAGTAGTAGAAGCTAGGCTTAGAAAACTGGTGAAGATCTGTGAGCAGCAATATGGTTTCATGCTGAGAAAGAGCACTACAGACGCAATGTTTGCTCTGAGAATACTGATGGAGAAGTAAAGAGAAGGCCAGAAAGAGTTACATTGTGTGTTTGTGGACTTAGAAAAAGCTTATGACAGGATGCCAAGAGAAGAGCTGTGGTATTGTATGAGGAAGTCTGGAGTGGCAGAGAAGTATGTTAGGGTAGTGCAGGACATGTACAAGAATAGTGTGACAGCGGTGAGATGCGCAGTCGGAATGACAGACTCATTCAGGGTGGAGGTGGGATTACACCAAGGATCAGCTCTGAGTCGTTTCTTGTTTGCAGTGGTGATGGACAGGCTGACGGATGAACTCAGACAGGAGTCCCCATGGACTATGATGTTTGCAGATTACATTGTGATCTGTAGTGAGAGTAGAGAGCAAGTTGAGTCTAGTCTGGAGAAGTGGAGATATGCTTTGGAGAGAAGGGGAATGAAAGTCAGTAGAAGCAAGACTGAGTACATGTGTGTGAATGGGAGGGAGCCCAGTGCAGTTACAAGGAGTAGAAGTGGTGAAAGTAGATGAGTTTAAATATTTGGGGTCAGCTGTTCAAAGTAATAGAGAGTGTGGTAGCGAGATGAAGAAGAGAGTGCAGGCAGGGTGGAGTGGGTGGAGAAAGGTGGCAGGAGTGATTTGTGAAGGAGTGAAGGGGAAAGTTTACAAGACAGTAGTGAGACCAGCTATGTTGTATGGCTTAGAGACTGTGGCACTAACAAAAAGACAGGAGGCAGAGCTGGAGGTGGCAGAGCTGAAGATGTTGAGATTCTCTTTGGGAGTGACAAGAATGGACAAGATTAGGAATGAACATATCAGAGGGACAGCTACTGTTTGGAGACAAAGTCAGAGAGGCGAGATTGAGATGGTTTGGACATGTGCAGAGGAGGGACCCAGGGTATATAGGGAGAAGGATGCTGAGGATGGATCCACCAGGCAGGAGGAGAAGAGGGAGGACAAAGAGGAGGTTCATGGATGTGCTGAGAGAGGACATGCAGGTGGTTGGTGTGACAGAGGAAGATACAGAGGACAGGATGAGATGGAAATGATTGATCTGCTGTGGCGACCCCTAACGGGAACAGCCGAAAGACAAAGAAGAAGAAGAGGGAATAAGTTTTTTTGAATACAGTATATTTTACCCCTTTCAGTTTTGCAACTACAATCACCATTTTTTCTATGTACCTACAACCCCAATTCCAATGAAGTTGAGACATTGTGTAAAATATAAATAAAAACAGAATACAATGAATTGCAAATCCTCTTCAACCTATATTCAATTGACTACACCACAAAGACAAGATATTTAATATTCAAACTGATAAGCTTTATTATTTTTGTGCAAATATTTGCTCATTTTGAAATGATGCCTGCAGCACATTTCAGAAAAGTTGGGACAGGGCAACAAAAGATTGGGAAATTTGATGAATGATCAAAGAACACCTGTTTGGAAACAGGTGAGTGTCATGATTGGGTATGTAACACAGTGGTAAACATACCACTGTCCCAGCTTTTTTGAAATGTGTTGCAGGCAAGTTTCAGCTGCCTTGCAATCACATGCAAATATATAATATGGATCCCACAATATTGTGCTATTTGTTATTGCTTCATCAATTTTATGAAGGAAATTTAAAAACAAAATATTTATTTCCTATTTATAGACTTTAATGCTTTAATATGGTTTGGTTTCTCATTTTGTGTTATTCTTTAGCTCTGTTACGTTAATTGTTCATTTTTGTCAGTGATATCATGTTTTAATACTACAGTAAAGTACAGTACAATTTAAGTTCTGACTTGAAATTGTGTCATCCACTGAATAGCTGTCTTCTGTCTCAGCTGTCCTATGTAACACGATCACCTGGCAGCTGGTCAATGCCACTGCTGTTCCTCCATAGTTTGGCTCCATGCCACACGTACCGCCATGCTGCTCTCTCCCAAACACTGTGTCCACCTCCGCAGGGGTCCACCTCTGGTGTTTGCACATGTGCAGTGCGAGAGTTTGGGGTAGATCGGCTCGTAGCGCTGCTTCAACAGCGCGATACACTCACGATGGCCGACCAAAATATCAAACACGTTTGATTTTCATCTGACCATACGATTCTCGATCGGGAGGTGGTCGTGAGATGTGAAATGCAGCTCGTTACTCCATGTGGACTGCACGATGCAGGACGTGCGATTAGGCTGAAACTCGGCGCGTTCCAAAAAATACTCGGAGTGAAAAATCGGCTGAAAAAGGGCCAAAACTCGCACAGTGTAAGCCGGGCTTAATGTGACTCTTAATGTGCTTTTTTTGTTACTTGCTTCCTGTCACTCACTAGATGTGGATTTAGGAGTGCAGATTTGTTTCAAATGTGTTCCCTGTATCAGCTGTCACTCAATACAGTTATATTTTTCTGTCAATAAAAAAGCACACAAACACCAAATGTTAAACCCTCTTTTTTACAGTAAAAATGGATGGACTGTATCAAGTCAAGTCATTGCATTGTCTTCGGAAATGTCATTAAAAAACTAAATAAATAAAAGCAAGCGCATGCGTATAGTCAGCTCCTTACATATATGGACATTATAAAAAAGTTTCTGTCCTTTAAGACAAAGACATAAGCTGGTAGTGCAGACTGCCAGTTTTTACCGGGCAATGCAGTGGCTTAGTGGTTAGAAGTGTTGCCTCACAGCAAGAAGGTCATGGGTTTGTATCCCACCTGTGGCCTTTCTGTGTAGAGTGTGCATGTTTTCCCTGTATTTGTGTGGGTTTCCTTCCACATTTTAAAGACATGCAGGTTAGTTTGACTGGAAACTTTAGAACTGTGCAGGTCTCCCTTGCAAAAGAGGGATTGATCTTAATGGCACTAGCCTGGTTAAATGAAATAATTTGAGTAGATTCATTTTCAAGCACTGTAAACATAGTGTAGGAACTGCACTACTTGTGTACAATTACCACTTTACAATTTTAATGTAACAGAACACTCTAATAAACACTTTAAAGTAAAAGGAGCACTCAGAGAGGGCAGCACCCACACTTTGAAAGTTGTTTCATCCATATTACAATAAGTCCCTTCAGCTGCTCCCTTGTTTTGCACTCAGGGTCACCATAGCAGATCCAAAGTGGATCTGAAAGTTGATTTTTGCACGTTTTATGTCGGATGCCCTTCCTGACGCAACTTCACATTACATGGTGAAATGTGGCAGGGGTAGGGTTTGAACCGGGAACCTTCCACATTGAAACCAAGTGCACTAACCACGTGGCTACTGTTTATGTTAAATAGTTGTGATTTTGAGGTTGACCTATCAAGGTGACCCAGTGTCAAAGGTCTTGGAGCCAATAAAAAGGTGATACGTATATATGACTTTCAAGTAGTGTTTCATTGATGTCTGCAACCAGTTCCTGCAAATAGACATTCTTAATGAGTTCATCCTTTCAAGATTATCCAAGGTAAAAGGACATCTGACAAAAAGTGGGATATATGAGGTGAGTGTATCCGTAATAAAGGTCTTGAAATGTCCACTCTAAATATCTCCTATATTCATATAAAGTGAGGAAAATAAGTATTTGAACACTCTGCAATTTTGTTTGCAATTACAGAGGTCAAACGTTTCCTGTAGTTTTTCACCAGGTTTGCACACACTGCAGCAGGAATTTTGGCCCACTTCTCCATACAGATCTTCTTTAGATCTTTCAGGTTTGGAGTTTCAGCTTCCTCCAAAGATTTTCTATTGAGTTCAGGTCTGGAGACTGGCCAGACCACTCCAGGACCTTGAAATGCTTCTTACGGAGCCCCTGCTTAGTTGCCCTGGCTGTGTGTTTGGTTTCATTGTCATGCTGGAAGACCCAGCCATGACCCATCTTCAATGCTCTTACTGAGGGAAGGAGGTTGTTTGCAAAAATCTCGCAATACATGACCCCATCCATCCTCCCTTCAATATGGTACAGTCGTCCTGTCCCCTTTGCAGAAGAGCACCCCCAGAGTATGATGTTTCCACCCCCATGCTTCACGGTTGGGATGGTTTTCTTGAGGTTGTTCTCATCCTCTAAACATGGTAAGTGGAGTTGATTCCAAAAAGTTCTATTCTGGTCTCATCTAACCACGTGACCTTCTCCCATGCTTCCTCTGGATCATCCAGATGGTCACTGGTGAACTTCAAATGGGCCTGGACATGTGCTGGCTTGAGCAGGGGGACCTTGCTGCCCTGCAGGATTTTAAACCATGACAGCATCATGTGGCCCCTTCACACATAGTGTGAATATGTACAACTCCAGAGCGACACCCGTTGAAGCAGCTGGTAAGTGTGCGCCACGAAACATCACGTCAAGGGCAGGCATGCATGATGCTGGTGCAATGGTTTATGCACGTGGGAACACAGTGCCACCAGCTGCACGATGTGTAACCATGGAAACACAGCAGCTTTTACCCAGCAGCTGAAAAAAAAAAATACATGTCACCCACGCGATTCGAACCTGCACCTTCCAAAAGCTCTGACTGCAACCTGAAACTTTACCAAATGAGCTACCATCGCTGTCAGGTAAAAGGTGCTGAACACTGCCTCATATCAGGAAGCACATGGACATATTAAAAAAAAAAGACGCACCATATAAAAACATCGCATTATATATCATATCATATTTCTATTGCCCACTTGATGAAAGGGATTTACCTTTCATCAAGTGGGCAATAGAAATATGATCTGTCTGTTCCTCTGTAGTTGACCCATGGTCGCTGACATACAGTCATGAAATGACACGAATGAGAAGTAGTTTGCTTGTCTCATTCATGTGTACATCTGCTGGCGCATGTCTGCCAGCCCGCTCGCGTCTTGCTGACACGCGTGTCTTGTGGACGGCATGCCACAGGACACCACGTCATGTGGAACAGAGCTCATGTGGGTGACGTGACAGTCAGATCGTCTGCTGCGTTTATGATCTGACAGTCCGTTTCAACCTGGGGGCAGCTTGTCCATGTGCGTGCCGTGCACGCACGCTCACTTGCTGCAACCCATCGCCACAGTGATATATGTTTTTATTAATGTCCACTCGATGACAGCAAGCAGACAGACGTGCCTCACATGGTCAGTTGTTAGTCCATGTCTGTCCAAACACAGTTCTATCCAGCTGGGAAGTTCAGAATGACAGATCTCCACAGCTGCTTCTGTCATAGCCATACCTCCTGTCAGTTCAGCGTACACACCAAAGTCACACTTGTGGGGCACTTAGACAAATTTCACTGTGAGTACGACAGTGATTGTCTGCAGTCTGTTGTTGTGCCAAGAGTGCGAACGGCCACACATTTTCTAAGTGCCATGCGAGAGATGTTAGATGTTCATGTGTCACCTGGAATATGGCCGACACCTGTCTTTCAGCCGCTGGTGTGCACAAATAGTTGTAGCAACAGGTGTACGAGAAGTGAGAGGCAGCTATGAAATTACATGGTTTGCATACAATTCCTGCTTCATGCGCACTTAATGCGCAATTCGACCAAATTCGCACTATGTGTGAAGGGGCCCTTATGGTCATTCACTCTTGTGAATGAATGGATTTACACAGAAGTGGAATTCAGGAGGTTTTCACGTAATTTGCGGAATATGGTGTGGTAGTTCTTATGAGCCTTCCCCCCGATGAATTATGACCAGTTTAAGAGATGTTTTACATGACGCACAATGTTTACTGAATTTGGATTTAGATACCCTTAAAAACTAACAGTCTGCACTTTGAGCTCATGTCATTATTTGAAGTATGCTGCATATCAGCTAGAAATAAAAATGGCTTTACACAGTGTTCAAATGATTATGAACCTGACTTTATGTAACAGGAAGAATAATACACAAATTAGGACATTCAGAGCTTTTTCAGCAGATGAAACCTATTTCATATAACTGTTGCTTTGTATGTCTACAGTATAACCTTGTATTTTCAATACAAGGTATTGTATTTTCAAAGTGAAGGTTGTCTGAGCTTTGAGCATTTTATTAGATGTTACACAACAGTTGACACAATAGGTCGTGATTGTGCCAAAACATGCGTGACTGGAGTGCCTCATGAAGTTGAAGTTCCTGGAGAGTGTGCAAGCAAAGGGTTTATGTAACAGCCATTACACACCCTGCTTTTAAATAAACACATGCATATAACTACACCAACATGTGCTTACAGGTACATGGATGCACAAATGATTCGTATTGTGGTATCTTAAAAATGAAATAATAATAATAAAAAAAAACAATACAGAGTTAAAAGTAAATAGTACCTTCATTCTAAAAAAGAATGCACTGTTCAACTGCATGGATCTTTATTATTATTTTTTTAGTAATTCCTACTCTGCCACCCCTGAGTATGTGCCATACTTTTATCTTCAGACCAAATCATAGTCAGGTTCCTGGTCTGATTTCGTTAAAGAAAGTTTTTTTATGAATATTTCGTCAACTATACATTTTTAAAGCTTATAAAATGAGGAATCCAAAAAATGCTGTTTCCATTCTTTAAAGGGTGCTATGGCTGTCATCTTGCAGCCTGGTATAGTTATGTTCACTTGCTACCTCTCTTTAACATAAAGAGCTCTTACAAGTTTTGGTTGCGTTGAGCGTAAAGTTGAGTTCAACATCCAAAACTGATGAACTCATCCCACCTGCTCAAAGTGATGTTAGTCAGTGAAATCACCTGCTGGAGTCAGTGGCTGCAAGAAAAACCTGCACCCTCTTGGCCCTTTTTGGAATAGTTTGGACACCACTGTGTAGAGAGAGGTAGCAAGTGGACATAACTAAACAAGTCTGCAATGTTTTAGAGTTGGAACATAATTAACAAATAACATCGCCATTCTTGGTTTAAGGGTTCATAAACTTTATTGCAATTTCTAAGAAGAATATGAATATGTGTTTTTTCTTAAATAAATAATAAAGGATTATTAACCGACTGTGAGGTCTGTATGGGGAAATATCAGACTGACGTGCTGTCAGTCATGTTAAAAACAGAGGTCTGATATCTTCATTCAGACCAAGCAACCAAGGTTAATAATTCCTTTATTATATGGCTATTATAAACACGCAATCTTACAGTATCGCCGAATATGAAAGCTGCTGATGGCTTGTAGTCCGACTTGTTCGCTTCACGAACTTGCTAATAGATGGTCCTTAGCTGGTAAGCTTTCAATCTGTGTTTTTTCATATGCTGTGTTTATGTCCAACTTGTTTTTTTTTTATTGTGTTTTTGCTTCCTTGTTTGTATTGAAAATACGGGTTGTGAACCGATTGTCATGGTAACTGGTCTGGATATGGGAAAATATCTCACTGGTAATCAGCCAGTCGGAGCATGCATAGTGTCACAGCCATATAAAAACAGACAGTTACAAGTATGTTGATCTGATAAATAACGAAAGGACACCCCATGGATCAGGTTCCTATGTCCCCATAAGTCATTGACATCAGCTGCGTGCAAGAAAAAGCCAGAATGACAGCACACACTATTACTATTCATCAGCTTCAGTAATTCTTAATTAGTATCTCTGGATACTTGCCCTCCAAAATTCTTATTTCTTCACTCCAGTCATGATCCTAGGTTAATCAGAAGTCCAGCAAGTGAAAAATATTTTTTTTTTAAAAAGGTTTCCAGTTTTAGAAATACAAAAAGATCACCATAACAACCTCTGAAACATTGTTTTTTAAATTCCTCATTTCTAAAAAGGTACAGTTTACCAAATCTCCAAAAAAGCTTTAATAAAATTACACAAGCAATCTGACTATTTCTGAATGTTTCCAATTTTAGAAACCCAAGATGATTGCCATAACAATGTTTGAAAAAAAAAAAGAATTATTGTTTTTTTTTTGAATTTCTCATTTCATAAGCTTTCTAAAAATGTATAGTTTTCCAAAGCTCCCAAAAGATTTAAATGAATGAACTGGATTCATTGGTGAATCTATGAATTATTACATAAGGAACCTGACTATCAGGTTCCTTTCAGTATCAGCTGTTAACCACAACTCTGTACAAATATCAAGTTCCATTTTCATTCATGTCCCATTTCTCCGGTATGGTCAGACTAAGGGCAGTTCAGAAGCTCCCATGACCAGTATAATATCAAGGACCGAGACGTCACCCGGTACAGCGGAGCCGGGGCCCCACCCTGGAGCCAGGCCTGGAATTGGGGCTCGTGCGCGAGCGCCTGGTGGTCGGCCTTAGCCCACGGGGCCTGGCCTGGCCCAGCCCAAAAGAGTGACGTGGGCCCGCCCTCCTGTGGGTTCACCACCTGCAGAGGGGGCCATGTGGGCCGGTGCAGAGAGGACTGGGTGGCGGTCGAGGCCGGGTGGCCTGGCAGCCTGGTCTGCCCTCACAGCCTCTGGCTGTTGGGACGTGGAATGTCACCTCGCTGGGGGCAGTGAAATCCATCCGGAGTACCTCAAGTCTCTGGATGTTGTGGGACTGTCTTGGTAGACACGTCTGTGCAACATCATGTGGCGGTCGGGGACAGTGCCTCTGGATTGGCAGATCGGGGTGGTGGTCCTTCTGTTTAAGAAGGGAGACCAGAGGGTGTGTTCCAACTACAGGGGGATCACACTCCTCAGCCTCCCCGGTAAGGTCTATTCCAGAGTACTGGAGAGGACAATTCGACCGATCGTCAAACCTCAGATTCAGGAGGAGCAGTGTGGTTTTTGTCCCAATCGCGGCACACTGGACCAGCTCTACACCCTCCATCGGGTGCTCGAGGGTTCATGGGAGTTCGCCCAACCAGTCCACATGTGTTTTGTGGATCTGGAGAAGGCATTCGACCGGTGTTCCTCAAGGCGCCCTGTGGGGAGTGCTCCGGGACAACGGGGTCCGGGGTCCTTTAAGGGCTAATCGGTCCCTGTACAACCGCAGCAGGACCTTGGTTCACATTGCTGGTAGTAAGTCAAGCCTGTTTCCAGTGCACGTCGGCCTCCACCAGGGCTGCCCTTTGTCACCGGTTCTGTTCATTACCTTTATGGACAGAATTTCTAGGCGCATTCAGGGTGTAGAGGGGGTTCGTTTTGGGAACCACAGAATCTCATCTCTGCTCTTTGCGGACGATGTGGTTCTGTTGGCTTCGTCAAATCAGGACCTTCAGCGTGCACTGGAGCGGTTTGCAGCTGAGTGTGAAGCATCTGAGATGAAATCAGCACCTCCAAATCCGAGGCCATGGTTCTTGACCGGAAAAAAGTGCTTTGCCCTCTTCAGGTCGGTGGAGTGTCCTTGCCTCAAGTGGAGGAGTTTAAGTATCTCGGGGTCTTGTTCATGAGAGAGGGACGGATGGAGCATGAGATTGACAGACGGATCGATGCAGCATCTGCAGTGTTGTGGTCGCTGTATCAGACCGTCGTGGTGAAGAGAGAGCTGAGCAGGGGGGCAAAGCTCTTGATTTACCAATCGATCTACGTTCCGACCCTCACCTATGGTCATGAGATTTGGCTCATGACCAAAAGAACAAGATCACAAGTACAAGCGGCCGAGATGAGTTTCCTCCGCACGGTGGCTGGGCGCTCCCTGAGAGATAGGGTGAGGAGCTTGGTCACATCGAAAGGAGCCAGCTGAGGTGGCTCGGGCATCTTTTTCGAATGCCCCTTGGACGCCTTGCTGGAGAGGTTTTCTGGGCTTGTCCTATCGGGAGGAGGCCCCAGGCAAGACCCAGTACGCGCTGGAGGGACTACGTCTCGCAGCTGGCTTGGGAACGCCTCAGGGTTCCCCCCGGAGGAGCTGGGGGAGGTGTGTGTGGATCGGGAGGTCTGGGCGGCTTTGCTTGAGCTGCTGCCCCCGCGACCTGACCTCGGTTGAAGCGGAAGAAAATGGATTGATGGATGGATGGTTTCTGTTTATGTGCATTTTTCATTACCATGGATCATAACTATCATACCAGCAACATCAGAAAAACATCAAAATCTAAAGGAACTGAGTGTTCAGCTATCAATTGCACCAAGTACACTAAAAGAAATAAGGAAGTGGCATTCTACTCCTTTCCAAAGGGGATCGTTAAGAAATGACTCGATCCACCAACATCAATAACATTTTTGCGTAACGATTCCCTTATTGGTCCTTCGGAGTGGCCATTGTTTTTGGGGGTGTTGGTCAGTTAAATGCTCATTTCTCTACATTGATTACAGACCCTGCAGCAGGTCTGTAACAACTTTTCTGCAGCGCTGCTTTGCTTTAAACCTTGAACCAATCGAAGCAGTGCTTCGATCTAATGCTTCGTTGATTCATTGTTTTATTTCATTTTATCTTAAGTTTCCCCCGCTAAAACCCTAAAGAGCATATGTCTGTGAGTAATATTTACCTTTTTTTTAATTTTAAACCGACCTGTTATGGTGTTCTGATAGATGTATTTTATAACCTAAAAACAGGACCGATGCTAACACGTTAGCATGTCTATGGCATTTTCAATGTTAAAGTTAGCATTAAGCTGTTGCAGCTGTCAGCACAGTTGTGTGCATTTGTTTTCTGTATAATAATGGCTCAGCGTTTGTTGTCGTAAAAGAGTCAAATGTATTACAAATTGTAATTTTTGAAATTTATTTTTGTTTATATATTAATAATAGCATCAACAACAATAATACACTCAACAAAAATATAAACGCAACACTTTTGGTTTTGCTCCCATTTTGTGAGATGAACTCAAAGATCTAAAACTTTTTCCACATACACAATATCACCATTTCCCTCAAATAGTGTTAAACCAGTCTAAATCTGTGATAGTGAGCACTTCTCCTTTGCTGAGATAATCCATCCCACCTCACAGGTGTGCCATATCAAGATGCTGATTAGACACCATGATTAGTG
Source organism: Thalassophryne amazonica (assembly GCF_902500255.1). Lineage (NCBI taxonomy): Eukaryota > Metazoa > Chordata > Actinopteri > Batrachoidiformes > Batrachoididae > Thalassophryne > Thalassophryne amazonica. The sequence continues at coordinate 49,537,821 of NC_047109.1, read as the reverse complement.
CACAGGTGTGCCTTAGACTGCCCACAATAAAAGGCCACTCTGAAAGGTGCAGTTTTATCACACAGCACAATGCCACAGATGTCGCAAGATTTGAGGGAGCATGCAATTGGCATGCTGACAGCAGGAATGTCAACCAGAGCTGTTGCTCCTGTATTGAATGTTCATTTCTCTACCATAAGCCGTCTCCAAAGGCGTTTCAGAGAATTTGGCAGTACATCCAACCAGCCTCACAACCGCAGACCACGTGTAACCACACCAGCCCAGGACCTCCACATCCAGCATGTTCACCTCCAAGATCGTCTGAGACCAGCCACTCAGACAGCTGCTGAAACAATCGGTTTGCATAACCAAAGAATTTCTGCACAAACTGTCAGAAACCGTCTCAGGGAAGCTCATCTGCATGCTCGTTGTCCTCATCGGGGTCTCGACCTGTCTCCAGTTCGTCGTCGTAACCAACTTGAGTGGGCAAATGCTCACATTCGCTGGTGTTTGGCACGTTGGAGAGGTGTTCTCTTCACGGATGAATCCCGGTTCACACTGTTCAGGGCAGATGGCAGACAGCGTGTGTGGAGTAGTGTGGGTGAGCGGTTTTCTGATGTCAATATTGTGGATCGAGTGGCCCATGGTGGCGGTGGGGTTATGGTATGGGCAGGCGTCTGTTATGGACGAAGAACACAGGTGCATTTTATTGATGGAATTTTGAATGCACAGAGATACCGTGACGAGATCCTGAGGCCCATTGTTGTGCCATACATCCAAGAACATTACCTCATGTTGCAGCAGGATAATGCACTGCCCCATGTTGCAAGGATCTGTACACAATTCTTGGAAGCTGAAAATGTCCCAGTTCTTGCATGGCCGGCATACTCACCGGACATGTCACCCATTGAGCATGTTTGGGATGCTCTGGACCGGCGTATACGACAGCGTGTACCAGTTCCTGCCAATATCCAGCAACTTCGCACAGCCATTGAAGAGGAGTGGACCAACATTCTACAGGCCACAATTGACAACCTTATCAACTATATGCGAAGGAGATGTGTTGCACTGCATGAGGCAAATGGTGGTCACACCAGATACTGACTGGTATCCCCCCCCCCCAATAAAACAAAACGGCACCTTTCAGAGTGGCCTTTTATTGTGGGCAGTCTAAGGCACACCTGTGCACTAATCATGAGGTCTAATCAGCATCTTGATATGGCACACCTGTGAGGTGGGATGGATTGGTTTGTGAACAATATTTGAGAGAAATTGTGATATTGTGTATGTGGAAAAAGTTTTAGATCTTTGAGTTAATCTCATACAAAATGGGAGCAAAACCAAAAGTGTTGCATTTATATTTTTGTTGAGTGTAGTAATAATAACTAATAATGCTATAATACAATTTTAGAGAATGAGACAAAAACAACCTGATTAAAAACTCAACAGAAAATATAAAACTAAATATAAAATATAAAACTAAAAATATAAAAGATCAGGGTGCCTAGGTTATAATATACTTACAGCGCCTTATTTTCCACTCTATACACTCCACAATCATAACAGCTGTTTAAATAAATGTTTGTAATAGTAGTTCCTTGTGTTCTAAAGTCAAATAGTGCATTACAGTAGCTTGTAGTACACTCAAGAGAAGTTTTGTTTACAAATGTCACTCCACTGCAGCAGCCAAGCTGCTCCAGTTACACACAATCAAAATGGCGTCCAGATTACATCATTTTGTGGGAGTCAGCCCTCTGTATGTTCTCTCTGAGTGAACTAAGCTGCAGTGTTTACTTCTACTGACACACTATAATTCATACATGTGTAGACTTTATGAAACCCAGACTCCACAGAGGTTGTATTTCTCCGGATTGATCCAGATCCCTTAAGCTTGGTTGAAACAAGCTTGATGGGATAATTTTCATACCAGCTACATAGATGCCTCCTCCCTAAGTTGCCATGCTGATGACTGGGCCACATGGCTATTAGCCACATTACACTCCCTTCACATTGTTAAAGGGAGCTGTCTAGTATTTTCCTGCATGTAACTGCAAATTATATCGTCCTAATTTTAGAAAAGCTGTCGCTAGTTGATGGTAGACCAAAATGTCCCAAGATGCAACTGGGTAGACCTACAACTAGGCAGAGCAACAAAGCAAGAATACTACACATTTTGACAAACTGATTCAGTTTAGATGAGCTCATAAGCTACTACGAACATTAGTAACATAGTTTCTTTAATAAAAGAGTGGAATAAATTATGATATTATTATCAAACTGTAAATTCCACTTTACAACTACTGTCAGGTTACCTTCTATAACTACAGCTAGGCTCGGCTAGGTATCTCGTTACAAGATTCAACTCATATGGCTTGTTGTTTGACGTAGGGTGCATCCAGAACGTATTCACAGCGCTTCACTTTTTCTGCATTTTGTTATGTTAGAGCCTTTATCCAAAATGAAGTAAATTAATTTCACCCCACAAACACGCCATGATGGCAACATGAAAAAAGTTATTTTTAATTTTTTTCAAATTTATAATAAACAAACAAACAAAAAACTAAGAAATCACACATGCATAAGTATTCACACCCTTTGCTCAGTACTTTGTTGATGCATCTTTGGCAGCAATTACAGCCTCAAGTCTTCTTGAATAAGATGCCACAAGCTTGGTGCACCTATCCTTGGGCTGTTTTGCTTATTCCTCTTGGCAGCACCTCTCAAGCTCCATCAGGTTGGATGGGGAGCGTCGGTGCACAGCCATTTTCCAATCTCTCTACAGATGTTCAATCAGATTCAGGTCTGGGCTCTGGCTGGGCCACTCAGGGACATTCACAGAGTTGTCCTGAAGCCACTCCTTTGGTATCTTGGCTGTGTTTAGGGTCACTGTCCTGCTGAAAGATGAACTGTCATCCCAGTCTGAGGTCAAGAGTGTTCTGGAGCAGATTTTCATCCTGGATGTCTCTGTACATTGCTTCATTTATCTTTCTCTCAATCCTGACTAGTCCCCCAGTTCCTGCCAATGAAAAACATCCCCACAGCATGATGCTGCCACCACCATGCTTCACTGTAGGGATGGTGCCTGGTTTCCTCCAAACATGACACCTGGCATTCACACCAAAGAGTTCAATCTTTGTCTTATCAGACCTGAGAATTTTGTTTCTCATGGAGCAAGAGTCCTTCAGGTGGCTTTTGGCAAACTCAGGCAGGCTGCTATGTGTCTTTTACACAGGAGTGGCTTCTGTCTGGCCACTCTACCACACAGGCCTGATTGATGGATTGCATCGGGTTCTTGGTCACCTCCATGACTAAGACCCTTCTCCCCCAACTGCTCAGTTTAGATGGGCGGCCAGCTCTAGGAAGAGTCCTGATGGATCCAAACTTTATCCTTTTACAGATGATGGAGGCCACTGTGCTCATTGAGACCTTCAAAGCAGCAGAAATGTTTCTGTACTCTTCCCCAGACTTATGCCTCAAGACAATCCTGTCTCAGAGGTCTACTCACAATTCCTTTGACTTCATGCTTGGTTTGTGCTCTGACACGCACTTCATGCTTGGTTTGTGCTCTGACACGCACTGTCAACTGTGGGACATTATATGTAGACAGGTGTGTGTCTTTCCAAATCATGTCCAATGAACTGAATTTACCCCAGGTGGACTCCAATTAAGCTGTAGAAACAACTCAAGGATGATCAGTGGAAACAGGATGCACCTGAGCTCAATTCTGAGCTTCATGGCAAAGGCTGTGAATACTTATGTACGTGTGATGACTTAATTTTTTTTTTTAATAAATTAGCAAAAAAAAAAAAAGTCATTATGGAGTATTGTGTGTAGAATTTTGAGGAAAAGAATGAATTTCATCTATTTTGGAATAAGGCTGTAACATAAAATGAGGAAAAAGTGAAGCGCTGTGAATACTTTCCGGTTTACACAGTCCTTTTGTTTTGAATTTGTTTAGCAACAACTCTGTCCATAAGGTTATCCATGACAACCCATAAAGTTGAACTGGAAAACTTTGGAAGTTAAACAAATACAGTTGTATGCAAAAGTTTGGGCACCACTGATAATTTTCATGATTTTTCTTTATAAATCATTGGTTGTCTGGATCAGAAATTTCAGTTAAATATATCATATAGCAGATGAACACACTGATATTTGAGTTTCTAGTATTTACAGAAAGTGTGCAATAATTATTTAAACAAAATTGGGCAGGTACATAAATTTGGGCACCCTTGTCATTTTATTGAATTGAATACATTTAGCACTAATTACTGGAACACAAAATTAGTTTGGTAAGCACATTGACCCTTGACCTCCTTACACAGGTGAATCCAATCATGAGAAAAGGTCTTTAAATTGGCCATTTGCAAATGTTTCCCCTCTTTGCATCTCTTCTAATGAGTGGCAACATGGGAGCCTGTAAACAACTCTCAAATGACCTGAAAACAAAGATTGTTCAATATCATGGTTTAGGGGAAGGATACAAACATTATCTCAGAGATTTCAGCTGTCAGTTTCCACTGTGAGGAACATAGTGAGGAAATGGAAGACCACAGGCACAGTAATAGTTAAGGCCCGAAGTGGCAGGCCAAGAAAAATCTCAGATAAGCTGAAGCGAAGGATGGTGAGAACAGTCATAGTCAATCCAAAGAGCTACAACATGATCTTGCTGCAGATAGTGTCTCTGTGCATCGTTCAACTATACAGCGCACTTTGCACAAAGAAATGCTGTATGATGCTGTAATGCAGAGGAAGCCTTTTCTGCATACACTCCACAGAGTTTCTTGAGGTATGCACATTGCACAAGCTAGCTTCATTTTGGAATAAGATGCTGTGGACTGATGAAACTAAAATTGAGTTATTTGGACATAACAAGGGGCGGTATGCCTGGCTGAAAAAGAACACAGCATTCCAAGAAAAACACTTGCTACCTACAGTAAAATTTGGAGGGGGTTCCATCATGCTGTGGGGCTGTGTGGCCAGTGCAGGTACTGGGAATCTTGTTAAAGTTGAGGATCACATGGATTCCAGTCAATATTAGCAGATTCTTGAGAGCAATGTTGATGAATCAGTGACAAAGTTGAAGTTGCACTGGGGCTGGATCTTTCAACAAGACAACACCCCTAAACACTGCTCAAAATCTACTAAAGCATTCATGCAGAGGATGTTCTGGAATGTCCATCTCAGTCCCCAGACCTGAATATTATTGAAAATCTGTGGTGTGATTTTAAACGGGCTGTCCATGCTCAGAAACCAACAAACCTGACTGAACTGGAGATGTTTTGTAAAGAAGAATGGTCCAAAATACCTTCAACCAGAATCCAGACTCTCATTGGAAGCTATAGGAAGCATTTAGAAGCTGTTATTTCTGCAAAAGGAGGATCTACTAAATATTGATGTATTTTTTCTGTTGGGGTGCCCAAATTTATGCAACTGCCTAATTTTGTTTAAAGAATTATTGCACACTTTCTGTAAATACTAGAAGTTTTATTTCACTACTCAAATATCACTGTGTTTGTCTGCTATATGATATATTTAACTGAAATCGCTGATCCAAACAACCAATGATTTATAAAGAAAAATCATGGAAATCATCAGGGGTGTCCAAACGTTTGCATACAACTGTAAAACTGAGTACTCTGCTGTGGATTTCTTCCTTATCATGGATTCAGTTTAGTTCCTCCACTGATCTGTTCCTCTGTAAAACTGACAGAACAGAAAAACAATACTAACTGGATTTCATTGTGTCACGTCTTTTTAGTGACTTGCACAGTAGTTATGTAGTAGCTATGGAAGCTACTTGTCTGTCATTGTATGAATCCCCATAGATCATCATATAAATGGTTGTGTTTGGCACGGTTGATTTTGGCTTCATGGAAATCTGCTTCAAGTACTTCAGTGCCAAAATAATCTGCAAGAGCAAATAAAATATGAGCTCTCAGTTTTGTCTGGTTCCCAGCTATTTATGCCCTTTAACCCTCAAATGGTGACAGAGTCACAGGGACCGGTCACAGAGACAGTCACACAGCATTGATTACATGCCACCCCCTAGTGGACAACAAATGGAAGTAAACATGACTATGGAACTATGGAAACATGCTCTTCTACTCATCAATGCCACATAAATTGACTGGAATGATTACATTTTTATTTGTTAGTTGCTTGCTTTTATATATATATTAATGGTTATCCTGATGTTGTTTAATTGTGTGCTGCTGCCTTTCTTAGCCAGGTCACCCTTTGTAAAAGAGGTCACAATCTCAGTGGGATTTTATCTGGTTAAATAAAGGTTATATAAATTATACAATCCAGGTCATTTCATAGTCCATAGAAAGGTGTGCTCCTTTCTCTGCCCTTTACCTAGTTAGCATCCCTACAATTTGGGCTGAGTCCCTGAGCACTGAACCCGGGCTGCCCAGTGCTCCTAGTGGTTGAATTGTGTCAGTCAGTCCCTTTGGCTGCTCCCTTGTTTCACTCTGCATCTCCACAGCGGAACCAAGGTGGGTCTGCATGTTGATTTGGCGCAAGTTTTGGATGGTCACTGGATGCCTTTCCTGATGCAACTCCACATTACATGGAGAAATGTGGCAGGGGTGGGGTTTGAACCAAGTGCACTAACCACTTGACCGCGACCACTGCAGTGGTTTGATGATGTATAACTGCAATTAAGAGGGGACAATTTTCATCATATGTACAATGACAATACAAGTCTTCTTCTTCTGAATCTTGGTATAGATCAGACTGGATGGAGACAACATGAGCCCCAGTGGCATCCTGTGTGTCTTCAAGTCAGTCAAAAGGTCCATCACCAGAGATATAGTGAAATATACAGTGAGGAAAATAAGTATTTGACCCCCTGTCAGTTTTGCAGGTTTTCCCACCTACAAAGAATGGAGAGGTCTGTAATTTTTATCATAGGTACACTTCAACTGTGAGAGACAGAATCTAAAAAAAAAAAAAAATCCAGAAAGTCACATTTTATGATTTTTAAATAATTGCATTTTATTGCATAAAATAATTATTTTACCCCCTACCAACCAGCAAGAATTCTATCTCTCACAGACCTGTTAATTTTTCTTTAAGAAGCCCTCTTATTCTGCACTCTTTACTTGTATTAATTGCACCTGTTTGAACTTGTTACCTGTATAAAAGACACCTGTTCACACACTCAAGAGCTGTCTAAGGACACCAGGGACAAAACTATAGACCTGCACATGGCTGGGATGGACTACAGGACAAGAGGCAAGCAGCTTGGTAGAAGACAACAACTGTTATGATTATTTATTAGAAAGTGGAAGAAACACAAGATGACTGTCAATCTCCCTCGGTCTGGGATTCCATGCAAGATCTCACTTTGTGGGGTAAGGATGATTCTGAGAAAGCTCAGAACTATACAGGAGGACCTGGTCAATGACCTGAAGAGAGCTGGGACCACAGTCACAAAGATTACATTAGTAACACATGATGCTGCCATGGTTTAAAATCCTGCAGGGCAGCAAGGTCCCCCTGCTCAAGCCAGCACATGTCCAGGCCCGTTTGAAGTTCACCAGTGACCATCTGGATGATCCAGAGGAGGCATAGGAGAAGGTCATATGGTCAGATGAGACCAGAATAGAGCTTTTTGGAATCAACTCCACTTACCATGTTTAGAGGATGAGAACAACCCCAAGAAAATCATCCCAACTGTGAAGCATGGGGGTGGAAACATCATACTCTGGGGGTGCTCTTCTGCGAAGGGGACAGGACGACTGCACCGTATTGAAAGGAGGATGGATGGGGTCATGTATTGCGAGATTTTGGCAAACAACCTCCTTCCCTCAGTAAGAGCATTGAAGATGGGTCATGGCTGGGTCTTCCAGCATGACAATGAAACCAAAACACACAGCCAGGGAAACTAAGGAGGGGCTCTGTAGCATTTGAAGGTCCTGGAGTGGCCTGGCCAGTCTCCAAACCTGAACTCAATAGAAAATCTTTGGAGGGAGCTGAAACTCCAAACCTGAAAGATTTGGAGAAGATCTGTATGGAGGAGTGGACCAAAATCCCTGTTGCAGTGTGTGAAAACTTGGTCAAGAACTACAGGAAACGTCTGACCTCTGTAATGGCAGACAAATGTTTTTCTGTAGCAATTGTTAAGATCTGTTTTTCTATGGGTTCAGATACTTATTTTATGCAATAAAATGAAAATTAATTGTTTAAAAATCATACAATGTGATTTTCTGGATTTTTTTTATTTTATTTTTTTTTTAGATTCTGTCTCTCACAGTTGAAGTGTACCTGCGATAAAAATTACAGTACGTGGGAAAAACCTGCAAAACTGACAGGGGATCAAATACTTATTTTCCCCACTGTATATTGAAAATGGCCACATTTCATTCATTTTGCTGTACCTGCTTGTTCCAGTTAAGGGTCTTTGGGGTTTGGGGTGGTGGTGGTGGTGGTGACTGGAGCCTATCCCAGCTGTCATTGCGTGAGAGGCAGTGTACACCATGGACTGGCCACCTGTCTATCACAGGGCTGACACACAGAGACAAACTCAGTCACACATACATACCTACGGTCAATTTAAAGTCAACAATTCACCGAAGTGGCATGTCTTTGGAAGTAGGAGGAAGCTGGAGCACCCAGTGGGAACTGACATGAACATGGAGAGGACATGCAAACTCCACACAGAAAGGAGCAGGTCAGAAACAACTGAGAGGCAACATTGCTAACCTAGTGGTTAGCACTGTAATCCACCGTGCCACCCCATTCTTATTATTATTGTATTAAACATCGTCAAAGTCCTACAGGTGCACGAATTTCTGCTGCTATTAACAAAATGACTATGTTTACATGCACCCAATAACCCTTTCATAACCCTTTCATAACCGGAATATTAGCAATAACCCGGTTGCGCACGGCCATGTAAACACCCGCAAAAACATGAATATGCTCATATTCCGGTTTTTAAAACCCCGAATAAGACCCCTGGGTTACTCCTTTTACAACCTGAATATCAGGTCATATAAACACGCATCGGGATATCCCCATAGAAAGGAACATTATTTTGTGTTCTGCACATGTCCTATCCACAAGGAATCTTGGTCTTTTGAGTACGGCAACTACTTGTATGCGGCGCTCGCAACCCACAGAACACCACAGAAGTTAGATGTGAACAGCGCATTGTGTTCTGCGTCGTTATCAGGCGGGCCGGTGGCGGCACCGGTCGGCATCACCGCGATTGCTCTGCCTCCGATGCGCTTACTGAGTCTGCAGACTCGGTAAACGCCGCAGCGGGCCGCTCACACCGCCCCCCTCTCTGCTGTGCGGAGCTGTGCCAACTCTGGCAACAGGTCCAGAGACTACACTCGCTGTTTTGATGCAGAGCGCCAGGGTCTCGGTATACCGCAGCCGCAGAGCTCCGTGGCCATGACGTGGATTCTTTGCGGGTCCCACATCTGTACCCCCGGAGGCAGTGAGCGAAGGGAGAGCACGAGCATTATGTTCTGCGTGTGTCTGTTAATCTTCTTTCCCAGAAGAGAGTGTAAACGTAGTAAATGTAGAAATCAGACATCATGTTTTTGTCTTCTCTGCTACGCTTCACAGACATCCTTATTTGGAATCCTGCTTTGTCCGTGGGACACGTCCACTGAGCCTGGTTTCCTTCTGTAAAAGAACAGTGGGCAACAAATAATTTATCAGAAAAAGGTATTTTCTGAAAGCATCACTTCCGTGTCTATGGAGCATTTGTGGGGGAAAGAACAAAAATCAAACAAAATATAGTTGATATTTATGATATAACAAAAAGTGCTTTAGAAAGGCAACTTTAAAAAAAAATAATACAGTGCAGTGGATATTTTTACATAATGTATTGTCAATATCTGTATTGGTGCTTTAAATGGTGAAATTGAAAGATTTCAGAAAAAAATAATTACTTCCTGCAGACAGGTGAGTAATTATTCACCCACTGTGGATTAACATTCAGTGCGCATGTCAAAACTGCAAATAGCAAGTCCATGTTCAGTGCTTCACATCAAAATCAAAGTTACTGGGATGAAAAGATGGAAGATTTGATGTTGCTCTTTTGCATCTTACCCACCTGTAAAATTCATCCCTTTAAGTGGGTAATATTATAAGTGGGCAAGATCACTAAGGTACAAGGGTTGGACCCCAGGATGCAGGCAGCAAACACAGGAGGCTGGGCCCAAAAGATTATTTATTATTTCTCCAGGTGACAATGATTATGCCAGATTGAACAATCACTCTAGGTGACTGCAAACCCAAAATCCTCAAACAGTCCAAAATGAACAAACAAACAGTGTGAAAATCCAAAATCCCTCAGACACAACAATGAGAAGAACACTTATTCACAGCCAACCACACAGGTGTAGGACGACAGAACGTGGATCACGAATGAACAAACAGGAAAATAATTGACCGGTAGTGAGGAACCGAACAGGTGTGACTTCAGTACTGACTCAACTGATGAACCAAAATGGAGGGCAGGTTTGTGATGGGTCAAAGGTCAAGAACCATTCAAAAGGAGAAAATTAACTAAAGCAGACATCTAATAGGTAGGTGGAAATAAAACATAATAAGATAGTAAAATACACAGAGGAAGTAAAAAAACCCCCAAAATATAATTCAAAGTACAAGACACCAAAACCAATGTGGAACTAAAAAACAGTAAAAGTGCAAACAGAGGCCAAACTGACAAGAAACTAACACAAGAAAAGAGGCATTCAGTAATCACACTACTTAAAGAACAGAACCACAACAAAAACTAAATCCAGAAACCAAAGTACAAAAATCAACAAGGAACCCAACAGTTGCCAGAACACAAAATAAACTGATTGAAACCTAATGAAGACTGAAGAACACGAAAACATAATGACACACACAGAGGACCGATCACATAAATGAAGAACAGACTGACCACAGGTACGTACAAAGGACAAACTGCCAGGCGGCACCACACGAATGACAGCCAGGGGAGAACACACACACCCACACACTAATCCACAAACATGCACACTTGACAGACACCCAGACTAGGACACAAACACTCACACAAGACACTGAGGGGAAACGCCCACTCGACAAACACAGGACCGACACACTGGAGGACAAAACTACACAAAAGGACACAGGGACATGTGGATATGGAACCAAACCCCAACAATATTTGTGTGTATCCAAAAATGCAGTGACAATGTTGTGATGCTTCCTTAAAGAATATCATTCACACGTCTTCAGGAAAAATAAGCACTATAATGGTGATCTTTTTTCAGACTGTTTGTGTCATGTAGACTGGAAACCATCTCAGTGATTGTGACTCAAAGTACAAGCAAGAGTCCATATGTGGGTTTCTGTTACAGATATGACAGAAGTCTAAAGTAAGCTGTTTCATGCATAAATGTTGATAATATCTGGGTCATTTCTGCATGCAAATTCAAAGAAATGTAGATCTTTTGAGATGTTACGCACAAAGTCCCACCTGTAGTCAACTGTAAAAGGTAAAAAAAAAAGAAAAACGTTTTGCACAATATGACCCCATTAAACTTCTTGAGACCATGAAGTATAAGTATAACTGCATTGCCACAAGTGTAAGCAAATGTTAATATTTTTTTTTTTTTTTTTACAAAGGTGTTCATTGGTGCAATGCACTAAAATTAAATTTTTATGCATTTCATCCATCCATTCATTTTCTTCCGCAATTAAGAGGGGACAAGATCACTAAGGCACACGTTGATTTCATCTTGTAACTATATATGCAGATACTGAAATAGTTGCTCCTGTTTTTGCATATTTAAATGCATTTTATCGCAGTCTTACTTTTTAAAAATACAGTAGATGTCTGATAAAATTGTCCATGCTGCAGCAGCTCTTCAGTCCACTGTCTTGGTTGTGTGTTAATCCTGGGGATAGTTGGGGTGTGTCTTTTTCAGTCTAAATTTTAGACTGAAATGTACATCCGAGAGTAATAGTACAGGTCACAAGAATGTCCGGCCCACAGATCATAGTATTCTGACACATTTGGCCCTCGGAAAAATATAGTTGAATAGCCCTGGTCTAAAACATGATCCTCCAAAAAAAAAAAAAAAAAACCTGGCTGCTTTTCAAATCACCAGCATCCATCGGAAAGGGTGTGAAGGGGTGTTGCCCATGGAACTCCATCCATAATTCATGCTGATCGTATGGACCGGCCTAACCTCACTCATTACCACCAAACTGTGCATAGTAATCAAACCCCGAAACAGGAGAGCTGCAGGTCAGCTCAGGTTTCACAGGTGTATAATCAAGATTATACTCAAACCCATACTGGTTATATTTACATGAATATAAGCTGTGTGAATAAGTGTGCACCACAGCTATTAGTTATCATCATATTTCTGTTGTAACATTATTGGCAGGCATCAAGGTGTAGGTCGAGGTCCTTTAAATTTTTCTACAATTATTACCCTGCATGTTAGCAATGTGGCAATGGCAAGGTATTGTTTTCACAGGCATATGTGTGTGTGTGTGATGGGAATATGCTTGGAAAAATTTTGAACTAGTTTGGTCCAAGGTCAAGGTCATAGAAAACACGGTTAGAAAAAGACATCTTTTTTGTATATCTCAGTGATCAAGAAGCCTAGATGGACCAAACTTGGTGGAAATATTAGTTGGATAGATATCTAGAGGTGCTTCAATTTCAGAATATATTGGTCATAGGTTAAGGAAATCATGATCTGAAAAACACTTTTTTTGTATATCTCAATATAATATATAGTATTTTGTGTGTGTCTCTGTGTGTGTGTGTATATATATATATATATATATATATATATATATATATATATATATATTATTTGTGTGTATTTCATCAAGAAGCCTTGATCTAAGGCATATACTGATCAGCAAGATATTTGTGTGATACAGCATTTCGTAGTATCACCCATACATAGTCAAAAAACACCATTACAGACATGATTGTACATTTGTATTGTGGTGTGCATCAGCCCTCTGATGCCACTTCAGTCGCTGACTGTATACTCATGTATGGCTGCTGAACCCCAATCAGTTATCAAAGCCTTATACATCTTTCTTTATCTGAATGCAGCTGCCTCACGTTGCTAAGCAACCACTAACAAAAATCTGATTGACGTGCAGCTACACGGACCTGTCAGGAAGATAAGTGGCTTTTAGAGTGTAATGTAATAAAGGTGTTTCCATAAATAAACGGCAGGCGTTTAACTCCAATAAAGTCATAAAGCACAGCCGGTTTGTGTGTGCTGTTATAATACTGAACACCGGCTCAGCTGTTCAGAAAATAAATTCAGTTTGTCAACTTCTATAAACTTTCACATGGTGATGAACTGCTATTGCTTGAAAACTCATTTTCCCCCCAAAACACATCCAGATCTACACAAGACAATGACATTCATGCGCCTTTGTGTTGAGGTTACAAGAGCCGGACTAACAATGGACCTCTGGCTGCTGGAAAAGAGAACATCTGAAATATACATGAGGAAATCCATACCTGTTTCCAGGTAACCAAGAGGAGATTCTGAACCATGACGCCATGCTTGCGTGGTCACGTTGCAGCAGCTTCCTACCTTTACCTGTTCAGACGCTCTATGGGGAAGGAAAGCAGCTGTCAAACTCCCCCAGGTTGCCTGGAGAGACCGTCGGAATCAGAGTAAAGAGAAGCGTGATGAGACAGTGCGGGCAGCGAGTCTCACGTGTGGAAACAGGACAACGCAGGTCCAACTGAGGCGAGCTGAAGCTGGAAGTGGTGTCTCGGTGGAGGGTGGACCACAGAGGTGGAGAGAGGTCTGCACGGGGGCTGCTCTGAGTGCTTGAGTACTCATCTATTCAAGTATGAATCCAGTGTGGAAGGTGTACAAGAACAAGGTGTTGAAGACCATTAACCCTGATTATGAGGAGGAAGCTGTCGATGAGGTACATAACCTTTGTTAATGCTCCTTGTCTGTTTCACTTGGTGACTTACTTGGATGGAATTACTGTTTTTTTTTTTGTTTTTTTTTGGACAAAGTATTCAGGTGACACAATTTGAAAGCTTATCTTTGATTTCTGCTAAAGGGGAACTTTAAGGCAGAAGTTGGGCTTTCTTAGTGCTTCCTCTTGCATGCTTTGGTAATCCTGTCTCTGAAAACTAATCAACTTGAAGAGCAGTATTTGTTACACAGACCATTGTCCATCCACAGTCATCAAACTGAGCTCAAAGGAACATTCCAAGCAGAGGCTTCATAGCCTTAAGATGGCACACAGATCCATCCAGGGTTTGATACCAGCAAAACTGACAGTGTTGCACTGACCCAGATCTCTGGAGGCCTGGGAAACTTGATCCATCAGTGGAGCCGAGCAGACGGATTAGTTGGCATTCCACTGACTGTCAGAGAGATGAGACAGATATTCAGGGCCTCAGGCTTAAATAAACCAGGCTCAAATTGTAGTATCACAGTGCTACGGCCTCTACGTGAACATCAGTGAATACTGGGCATCCGTGTTTTGATGGGAGTGCAGAGTGATCGCCTCTGATGTTTCAACCATTGCTGCTCAATGTGAATGCGAAATTTGACACAAATGAATTGTATAATTTTGAAGTTTTCTACCTTTCTATTTTTTTCTATCATCTATCCACTCCCCCCCCACCCCCCCTTTACCTACGGTGCGTTCAGAAAGTACACCCCATAATGACAACATGAAAATGTTTTTTTTAATTTGTGCAAATTAATTAAAAATAAATCATTAAGAAATCACATGTCCAATTACAGTCTGAAGTCTTCTTGAATATGATGCCACAACCTTGTCATGTCTATCTTTGGGCAGTTTTGCCCATTCCTCTTTGCAGCATCTCTCAAGCTCCATCACGTTGGATAGGGAGCATCGATGCACAGCCATTTTCATATCTCGCCACAGATGTTCAATCGGATTCAGGTCTGGACTCTGGACATTCACAGAGTTGTCCTGAAGCTTCTTCTTTGATATATTGGCTGTCCATAGGGTCATTGTCCTGTTGAAAGATGAACTGTCGCCCCCAACTGAGTTCAAGGGAGTCCTGGAGCAGGTTTTCATCCAGGATGTCTCTGTATATTGCTGCTTTCATCTTTCCCCTCAGTTCTGACTAGTCTCCCAGTTCCTGCCGCTTAAAAACATCCCCACAGCATGATGCTGTCACCACCATGCTTCACTGCAGGGATGGTGCCTGGTTTCTTCCAATTCACGTCAGACTTTAATCTTTGTCTCATCAGACCAGAGAATTTTGTTTCTCATGGTCTGAGAGTCCTACAGATGCCTTTTTGCAAACTCCAGGCAGGCTGCCATGAGCCTTTTACTAAGGAATGGCTTCTGTCTGGCCATTCTACCATACAGGCCTTGCTGCAAAGATGGTTGTCCTTCTGAAAGGTTCTCCTCTCTCCACAGAGGAATCCTGGAGCTCTGACAGAGTGACCATTGGGTTCTTGGTCACCTCCCTAGCTATCTCTGTTTGGAGTCCTGGTGGATCCGAATGTCTTCCATTCATGAATGATGGAAGCCGCTGTGCTCACTGGTACCTTCAAAGCAGCAGAAATGTTTCTGTACTCTTCCCCAGATTTCTGCCTCGAGACAATCCTGTCTCAGAGGTGTACAGACAATTCCTTTGACTTCATGCTTGGTTTGTGCTCTGATATGCACCGTCAACTATGTGGCCTTATATGTAGACAGGTGTGTGCCTTTCCAAATCATGTCCAATCAACTGAATTTACCCCAGGTGGACTCCAAGTAAGTTGTAGAAACATCTCAAGGATGATCAGTGGAAACAGGATGCACCTCAGCTCAATTTTGAGCTTCATGGCAAAGGCTGTAAATATTTATGTGTGATTTCTTAGTATTTTTCATAAATTTGCAAAAATTACAAAAAATGTTTTTTTCACATTGTCATTATGGGGTATTGTGTGTAGAATTTTGAGGAAAAAAATTAATTTAATCCTTTATGGAATAAGGCTGTAACATAACAAAATGTGGAAAAAGTGAAGCGCTGTGAATACTTTCTGGATGCACTCGTGCTTCCCTACATATACTACATTATTGTGCAATGGTTTAAGACATGTTTAATTGGTGTTATGCTTTTACAAACTAATCAACAGACAAATGCAACACCAAATCAGAAAACGTTGGGGCGATATGGAAAATGCAAATTAAAACAAAATGCTGTTATACTTACATTTACTTTGTCTTCTGTTTCACTGCAGACTGTATGAACCCAAGATATTTCTTGTTCTGTGTGGTCAACTTCATTTGTTAATATACATCCATTCCTGCATGTAAGGAAGACAACACCTTCCAACAAAAGTTGTGACGGGGGCAATTTGTTCTAAATGTAATGAATAAATCGTCACTTTTACAATGAGCTTTCTTTCAATAATCAGGGGATGGATACAAGAACATTTCCAATTCACTGAAAATGTCGTGGACTTCAGTCACATCAATCATTAAGAAATACAAACGGTTTGGTACCATATGGGAAATCTGTGTCATATAGGCAGTCTCAAAAATTAAGTGACCACTCTGCAAGGATTTTAGTGAGGGAAGCGACCAAGACACCAATGACAGCTCTTAAAGAATTTTAGGCTTCTGTGGATAAACTGTGTATGGTGCTTCTTGTTGGAGTGGAATCAAGGATTGTAAAACAGGAAAACAGATCAAATCCAGGCAAAAAGCAGCTGAAAAGTCTTATGTCCTTTTTTTTACCACTTCATCATGAAGCTATGTAACTAGTGATGCTGAGGCAAAACCTGCACTCTGCACAGTTTCTCTAGCCACAACCACAGAAGCCTGTATCTCCTTCAGAGTTGTCTGGGTGTCACTATTTTTTTTTTTATTGGCATTTTCTGTATTGTAAACACAATTTATTTTGTTCGATAAATCTATATAATTTGTTTTTGGCAACTTCCTGCAGTTCATGAAAAATCAGTTTCATAAGCTGTTTATAGTTTTTTTTAAATTTACTGATTCAGCTGCTATACTTTGTGTTCATATGTCTCAGGCAGTACACTTATGAGGAAACACACACACACACACACACACACACGGATAGCTTTAACACTTCAGAATCCTTTTATCTTCTTTCTTGACATTTATGCCTTATGATGCCACAAAGGTCTGACTTCTTCCTCTGTCATTTGGAAAGAGTCATATTGCCAGTATTGGCTGGCAGACATATGCAGACACCTTTTCCTCAACATTTAACATATTCTTCTCATTTTCTTTGGGTTGCCATTGTTAGAGTTGGGTTGGCAGAGAAGATAAGGCCAGGCTACCAACCACTGGTAAACTGGCAGAACAGCGCTGCTTGTCCAGGGCAAGAAAGATAATGAGGGACACGTCACATTCCTTTAACAATCTGTTTTCCCTTTTGCCCTCATGTGGATGATACCATAGCCTGAGTTGCAAAACATGCAGATTCAGGGACAGCTTTTATCCAGTTGCCATAAGACAATACAAATTGATATAAAGAACTGTGCAGTATAGAATGTAGGATATATTGTAGCATTGGGTAGTAACTTTGTCCTTGTAGCATCTTCATATGTGCAATATCCTGTGTGCTTTATTTATTTATTTATTGTATATTGTGTATTCACAGATACAGAGACAGTTATCGATTGTTTTTTTAATTACTGTCCCACACCTTGGACTGGTATTCTATGCTTTTATCTATTCAAGCAATGCATCGATATTTTGTTCTGCGACAGCATCTGTGATGTTTTCTACTGAATGACAAAAAAAAAAAGTCTGAGTCAGTTGTAATGGACGTATTTTGCACTAGATGGCGACTCGTGCGCATCGCTCCTATCCACAGTATGCAGAATTGTGAAATCCATACAGGTTGATTGTATTGTTGTTCTGCTGCAGCTCTCTGAGGTGGAGACTGACATGAGCCCTGTCCAGGAGGATGAGGGGCCCAATGCTGTTGCGCAGCTGGCCAGGAAAGTACGTGCTGCATTTGGCTTCTTTAAGATGTGGATTTTTTTTAACACACAAACTATTTCTGAAATATTTTAAATGTTTCAATGAACGCAACCCTCATGTGAAAACAATTACAATCTGGTTGTCCAAATGGACTTTTGTCATTAGGTGTCTAACAGCCTGTCTACACTCGTGACAGAAGCCACGTTTCACCTTTATTTCTTAACTGGCTCTTCACTGACTTCAATGAACAGGTAATTTGACCTTTGATCCTGTGCAATTTAATGCAGGTGCAGGGGGCTGGGTCAAAAAGCTGGAACAGGCTATCAGCTCTTTTCAATAAAGATGATGAGCACCAGCTTCTAGAAGAGACTGAGAGTCCACCAGTTGCTGACCAGTGAGTGAAAATCTCTGGTTTTTATCTTTTTGCCTTCAGCTTTGTGGTTTCTGTAAACTCTGTACATGTTCGAACCTGCTTAAACAGACACAGGACGGGGCAGTGTGTGAAGTATCTTCTGAACATATGACAGATTACATAATTAATTATATCTGGCTTCAAGGACATTCAAATCTTGTTGGCTTCTGTGGAACACGTTAGCAAAACTGTTGGTCAGTATACCTGAAAATCAAATACAAAATACAAATAAAATTAATCTGCTGTAAAATAATGTTCAAGTGCAATAATTGCAACTGGTAAATAAGTTCAAAGCTCAGCTCTAATCAAGAAATGTCCAACTTCAGGCCCGAGGGCCGAATATGGGCCCCAACAACTTTAGGTCTGGTCGATGATCCAGCTTAAATGTTATACCCACTTCACACTAGAGTATGAATTGCATGAATGCCGTACGAATTGACATTCGAACGACATTTGTGCAATTCATGCTGCATTTGAACTGCACTTGAATGCCTCGTACAAAATTCCTACAGCAGTCGGCAAATTTGTGCGTCGCTTGTACTGGAAAACATTTGTTCATACCACTTTCCTACTGCTGTACAAATGGACATTCGAATGTCATTCGTGCAATTCGACCTTAAGTTGAACTGCAGTCGAACTGCATTCAAATTCTTTGGACAGCATTCCCATGCATCCTGTTCGGGGTGTGCAAAGGAAATATTGTAATGTGCAAAGTCTGTGGCACGCAATCATCATGTGTTCTAGATGTGAACATTGCGCATTCACACCGAATACACCGTGTGTCACATTGAGTCAGCAATGGTCAGGGGTCTACATGTAATCGGTTCATGGGTTGGATGTCATTCAACACCCAGCAGTGTGACCACCCTAGTGGTCAGTTAATAGCAAACTAGTTTTATTTTTTGTTTATTTTAACTGCACTGTTGCAGAGTCCTGTTGCTCCTTCACATCACAGCATAGTTGAAATACTGAGATAGGATCATGGGCTCTGTATTACCGCCATGCAGTCCACGAAGCAACAGCACACAGAGCCGCAGCATGCACAGTGCAGTGTTGTGAACAAATGTTATTGCTTGCCTCCAACAGATGTAGTTGCCATTTATACCTTGAGTACCGACTTTATCAAAGCATGTGAATTTGCAGGCATCTGTGAACCTAAAATCAGGTGGGAAGCATTGCTGTCACGAGGCAGCAGAAAGTAACTGCATCATCGACCAAGTCCAGCTGAGATTTATTTATACAGTGCAGTATTTAAATATGCCTTACATATCGTCACCTTCCTAAAATAATGGCCAAAGTAATATTCTCCAAAACATGACTTCGGCCATTATTTTAGGAAGGTGATGATATGCAAGTTCATGAGACACGTACACCCTGCTTGTGCACACAGGGATGTGCATTAGCAGTTATCACTGCTCATCAAACTACAATAAAACTGAATTGAAAACAAATTTATAAATGAAATCAAAAAGGGAAAATACAACATTTTTATAAATCTTGTAGTTTGTACGACAACCTCTAATCAAAAAAGCTGGGATGGGATGGAAAATGCAAAAAAAAAAAACATATATATATATATATATATATATATACAAAACAAAACAAACAAAACCGCCGCAGTGACTTACACTGACTTTGACCTTTCTTTTATCACAGACTGTATGGATACAAAATGTTTCATGTCTTGTGTGGTCAACTACAATTTCAGTTGTTCATATACATCCATTCCTGCAACTGAGACCTGCCACACATGCCAAAGAAGCATTTACCACTTTGCAATGGTGCCATTCCTTCTAGTACCATCTTCTTCTTCTACAGCCATGTCTTTACAATATGTCAGAAAGTGGGTTTGTATTGTCTTTCTGAAAAATGCGTGGACCTCCTTGGAAAAGCTATCATCTAGAAGGCAGCATACAGTATGTGTCCTAAAATCTCAATGTACTTTTCTGCATTAATGCTGTCATCACTAAAGTGTAACTCACCTTTGCCAAGGGCACTGACACAACCCCATACCATGACAGACCCTGGCTTTTGGACTTGTTGCTAATAACTGGATGGTCCTTTTTGTCTTTGATCCAAAACACAAGGTGTTGTGTGGGCCGCTGAAGAGGAGGTACTGCTGGCCCACCACCACCAGATGGCGCCCTGCTTGGAGTGCGGGCTTCAAGCACGAGAGGGCACCGGAGCCACTGGGAGTGACAGCTGTCACTCTTCATCAGCACCAGCTGTCACTCAGCCAACTCATCACCATCTCCATAAAGGCCGGACTGCGACTCCACCTCCTCGCCGAGAAATCAACTACCAATCAGGTAATTTTCTCTGCTGACTCAAAACATTGAGTAATAATCTGAACTTCTTTGCAGCCGTTTTCCTGTGGTGTGTCCT
Organism: Thalassophryne amazonica; assembly: GCF_902500255.1. Classification (NCBI taxonomy): domain Eukaryota; kingdom Metazoa; phylum Chordata; class Actinopteri; order Batrachoidiformes; family Batrachoididae; genus Thalassophryne; species Thalassophryne amazonica. The sequence continues at coordinate 49,517,111 of NC_047109.1, read as the reverse complement.
TATCTGTGGGATTGGCGTTTGGTGTGATCAGGGACGGCTTCGCTTCACACCCCAACCAGATAAGTGGTTAGACAGGAGCTGCACGAGTGTGTGATTGAAGGTGGAGGTTCTCCCTCCTTACTGAATACAGACTGTGGGATTACTGAGTGTGCGACCTCACACTCATCAGGACTGTCTCTGTTCTCTGCCAGCAGTACCGGGTCTGACTGCTGAAGACAGCGGCCACCTGGGGCGCAGGGCTTGGCGGCTCCGGTGTTCTTCAGCTCCGTTGGCAGTGGAAGCTGTGTGGATCCGGCTCTTCTCTCGCCAGGCGTCTTCTATCGTCGAGCCTGCCCACACGTCACCTGGTGTATGATTGACAGTCACTATATTGTTATTGTCTGTACGTCGTTGTGTGATTCACAACATTAAATTGTTACTTTTGGCTTATCCATTGTCCGTTCATTTACGCCCCCTGTTGTGGGTCCGTGTCACGACACTTTCACAACACAAGGTACACATTTCTTCCAGAAAAGATCTGGAACACTGATTCATCTCAACACAATGCACATTTCCACTGTGAGATGATCCAACCCAGATGCTTCCCAGCCCAGAGACAATGGCATTGCTTCTTGACAAGATTAACACAAGGCTTCATTTTTGCACAGTAAAGTTTTAAGTAGCATTTGTGAATTTAACTTTATGTTGTAGTGCATGATAAAGGGCGACAAATTCTCCATGCAGTGCTGTCTGAGGGATTGGAGATCACACACACACACACACACACACACACACACACACACACACACACACACACACACACACACACACACACACACACACACACACACACACACACACACACACACACACACACACACACAAAATGCAACAAACACATGTTTAGCAGAGACCAAAAACGGGTCAAAGATGTGATGGTTATGTGGATATGCATCCAGCAGGGCTTCAGCTGTGTTCAACTGCATCATTTGTGTTTGATTATGACTTTTATTCCACAAACGTGTCTTCTGTGACCATTTTACAGTGTGCATTCAGTTTGGACTGTTCTTGTGTGTGTATGTGTGTGTGTGCATTTTTCTTTTTATTGCCACAACAGATACAACTGTCTGCTCGATAACACTGCTCTGTGAAACATTTTATACTATATAAACACAAAAATATAATAAGTCAATAGTAAAAGTAAGTCCCTTCAGCTGCTCTTTGTTTGCACTCTGGGTTGCCACAGCAAATCCAAGGTGGATCTGCATGTTGAATTGGCACAGGTTTTACGCCGGATGCCCTTCCTGACGCAACTCCACATTACATGGAGAAATGTGGCAGGGGTGGGATTTGAACCTGGAACCTTCTGCACTGAAGCCAAGTGCATTAACCAATTGGCAGATACTAAATAACACAAGGGACAGACAGCAGGTACATGAACCACAACATCTACTTGTTTTTGTTCTTCTTCTTCTAATTCTTCTTCTTAAACAATGTAGGTCAAAAATTAATCTAAAATAAATAAATAATTTTCAGCCACAAAACAGGTTATCATTTTTAAAAAAACAATATTGACTTATTATATTAAAAATATAATTAGTCAATATTGTTTTTTAAAAATGATATCCTGTTTTGTGGCTGAAATTTATTTATTTTAGATAAATTTTTTGACCTAAATTGTTTAAGAAGAAGAATTAGAAGAAGAACAACAAAAACAAGTAGATGTTGTGGTTCATGTCCCTGATGTCTGTCCCCCTGTGTTATTTAGTATCTAGTGGTATATGCAGTCTCAGATTTGCATTTATTTTAAGGCAGTTCCAGTCTTGGTTAAGTTGTGTTCTCTGTTCTAGTAATTATTTCTGGGTTTCAGTCGTTTCTAAGTTTTATTGAAGTTTGCTTTTATTCTATTGGTTTGTCAGTTTTGCCTCACTTCCTGTTTTACTTTGACACAGTCTTCTCTGTTCTTGTTTGGTTTGCTTTCTTTCTTTTGGCTCTCACACCTGAATTCATTCAGCCATCTGTGCACCTGCTGACAGTTGTGATCACCTCCCAGTCTACTTAAACCCTGTTTTCCTGCTTTCTACTTCTTGGTTGGTGGTATGTCAGTTGCCTTCACTCTAGTGTTTCTTTGTCTTTGTGTTCTGCAAGTTTGATCTCTGGGTGCTCACTTGCACTGCCTGTCTGCATTTCCTGAGTTTAGCCTGTGGATTTTTGGAATGTGTGCTTTGAACATTGATCACTTATGTCCCTGGATTGAAATCGGCACTGATTAAAGAACACTGTTCGAAAACATACTGGCTGTTCTCTGCATTTGCACTCACGTCATAACAGAAGAACGGACTTTATTGTCACTGCACACTCTTGAATGCATGTACAAAATTTGCCCTCAGTGGGATTGTATTTGACACCTAGGCTCTGATTCATTCTCATCTCTTTCTGAATTTTTACAGTCCACTTGCTGTAAAACCTCAGGAGCCTCCGCGACCCACGAGGCGCTCAGGATTCTGGGATAGCTTTGCAGCAAACTGGGCTGCCAAAAAGCAGGCGGAAGCGGCGGCATCTGGCACTGCTGCAAATGAGGCGGCGGCAGGTGAGGGTGAGGAGGGGGCGACAGAGGCCGGAGGGGAGGAGAGGCAGGACAGCCAGATCACAGAGGGAGAGGAGAGCCAAGGAGGAGGCGCAAACAGCAGCAACAACAGCTTCTCCAAATATGTGTCTCTGGGAGGAGGCAGCGAGGAGGCATCGTTCAAGTGGAACTTTGTCACCAGCAAGCTGGCAGAGCTGAAGACGAAAGGCATGACCAAGACCAACTGAAGAACTGGAGACCATGAAGCACATGATGTCACACAGGTTGTCACGTGGGGAGGACGTTTAGGAGGTTGTGGCTTCACAATGGATTAATAAAAAAAAAATTCTCATTACTGTGTTCTAAAATATTCCAGCTGGGCTCAGAAATATAAAACTAATTCCCAATAATAAGTCACACAGTTGGTTCAAGCTCAACAGCTAACTGCAGTTTATTAGGAAATGTTTCAATCAATCAATCAACTTTTTTCTTATATAGCGCCAAATCACAACAAACAGTTGCCCCAAGGCGCTCCATATTGCAAGGCAAGGCCATACAATAACCATGAAAAACCCCAACGGTCAAAACGACCCCCTATGAGCAAGCACTTGGCCACAGTGGGAAGGAAAAACTCCCTTTTAACAGGAAGAAACCTCCAGCAGAACCAGGCTCAGGGAGGGGCAGTCTTCTGCTGAGACTGGTTGGGGCTGAGGGAAATAATCCCTTCATGCTGTCCAAATTTCCACAATAATTTAAAAGAAAAGCACAAAGGGATCATATATAGATAATAACATATCATCTCTACAGTGACCAAGAAAGAGACCACAACACTTCCACATTAAAATAAGACTAGCAAATGCACCGCTTACAAATAACAAAAAAACTCCTGCAAAAGGTTGTTGCATCCACCCCCCCCAAAGAATCTTATTTTAAATTGTGAAAATGCTTGCAAAGACATAGCAAAAAAAAAAAAAAAAATAATATATATATATATATATATATATATATATATACGAGGTCTGTGAGAAAAGTATCCGACCTTATTATTTTTTTAGAAATCATATGGATTTGAATCACGTGTGATTACATCAGCCAAGCTTGAACCCTCGTGGGCATGCAAGAGTTTTTTCACGCCTGTCGGTGACGTCATTCGCCTGTGAGCACGCCTTGTGGAAGGAGTGGTCCAGAGTCCTCGTCGGAATTCCTTTGTCTGAGAAGTTGCTGAGAGACTGGCGCTGTGCTTGATCAAAATTTTTTCAAAAACTGTGAGGCACATCCGAGTGTACACCATTCGAGAAATTCAGCTGGTTTTTTGTGAAAATTTTAACGGCTGATGAGAGATTTTGGATTGTTTCTATCGCTGTAAGGACTTCCCACGGAGCGGGACGTCGCGCAGCGCTCCGAGGCGACGTTGTCATCCTGTTTCAAGCTGAAAACCTCCAAATTTAAGCCTCTGTTGACCCAGGACATCGTGAGAGAACAGAGAACTTTCAGAAGAGGTCGGAATCAGCAGTTTATCCGGACATTCCACTGTTAAAGGAGATTTTTTTAATGAAAGACGTGCGGACGGATTGGTGCATCGGCTCGCAGCCGGCACCGCGCGCCCGCCACAAGAAAAACACCTCAGTTGGAAGCCTTAAGGACAAGTTGGAACATGCCCTGCTGTTAAACAATTTGTCAGATACTCACTCAACTGAAAGCCATGAAAAGCCGCCTGGATTTTACAAATGGTTATCAACACGGAGATGTCTTTCCTGTGGCGGGCGCGCCGCGCCGGCTGCGAGCCGACGCGCCAATCCGTCTGCACGTCTTTCATTAAAAAAATGTCCTTTAACAGTGGAATGTCCGGATAAACTGCTGATTCCGACCTCTTCTGAAAGTTCTCTGTTCTCTCACTTACAGTCTTTTGGGCAGAAACCTCTTTTTGTCTTGTTAGTACTAATGTTGGGTTGTGGCGCTTTGCAATATGTTTCTGTTCTTGGGCACATTGTGTGAATTTGCAGCACGCATTATCATATAACTTTGAGTTGTATTTTTTCAATTTGCAAGACTTTTTTCATGCAACATTGTGTTTGTTAAATTGGGGTAGGTGTGTGTGTGTGTTTTTTTTTGTATTTGTAAGTATTTTCTTTTGCTTGTGTTGTCTTAATCTGGCAGTGCTGAAGCCTGTCTCACCCACTGTACATCCCTATGAAATATTTTTTTCTTAAAAGGACAAACTGTGCCCACTGTATATTATGAAATAAATAAATAAATACCAGGTTATGTAGTAGTGCAGTGCAAGATGGACATTATATTTGTGTGTACAGTAAAATTAAAGGACAAGTTCACATTTTTTACAAGCTTGGCCATATTAAAATATTATTTGCAGTGAAATTTCTGAGGGCTCTAATCAGCATTCAACAGTTGCATCATGTTTAAAAAATTTCCACAAATGTTTGGAAAGGAAATCTAAGAATATTAAATGGTGCACCTGCAGGAGATCGCGCAATCAACTTAAACAGTGTTTTTCCTGAACCTTCAAACTGAATGCATTCTTATAGTTTACACATACAACATATATTACTGGTGAAGTTAAATTTCAAAAGGGCTACTTAGCATGCACAACATCATGAACAAGTTTGCACTACCCTCTAAGACTGGTGCAGGTTTGATATTGCTACAATAAAATACACCTAGCTGACCATATTTCTTCCGACACTGTTGTACCACTAATGTGCCGACAGTTACAAAGTAGGTTCCTTGCGCCAGTTTGCTGCTATTTTGAATGAACTGTAAGTTTTTGCTACTTTTTGTGCACACCTTGTTCACTTTCTTTCGTGTCTTCCTAAAATATTTTATTAAAGAAAGGTTTTTGTGCAAACAAGGCATTTGGTAAATGTGATGTCGCTGTAGTTGTACAACCCCTGGCAATAATTATGGAATCACTGGCCTTGGAGGATGTTCATTCAGTTGTTTAATTTTATAGAAAAAAAGCAGATCACAGACATGACACAAAACTAAAGTCATTTCAAATGGCAACTTTGTGGCTTTAAGAAACACTATAAGAAATCAGGAAAAATAATTGTGGCAGTCAGTAACGGTTACTTTTTTAGACCAAGCAGAGGGGACAAAAATATGGACTTACTCAATTCTGAGGAATAAATTATGGAATCACCCTGTAAATTTTCATCCCCAAAACTAACACCTGCATCAAATCAGATCAGCTCATTAGTCTGCATCTAAAAAGGAATGATCACACCTTGGAGAGCTGTTGCACCAAGTGGACTGACATGAATCATGGCTCCAACACGAGAGATGTCAATTGAAACAAAGGAGAGGATTATCAAACTCTTAAGAGGGTAAATCATCACGCAATGTTGCAAAAGATGTTGGTTGTTCACAGTCAGCTGTGTCTAAACTCTGGACCAAATACAAACAACATGGGAAGGTTGTTAAAGGCAAACATACTGGTAGACCAAGGAAGACATCAAAGCGTCAAGACAGAAAACTTAAAGCAATATGTCTCAAAAATCGAAAATACACAACAAAACAATTGAGGAACGAATGGGAGGAAACTGGAGTCAATGTCTGTGACCGAACTGTAAGAAACCACCTAAAGGAAATGGGATTTACATACAGAAAAGCTAAACGAAAGCCATTATTAACACCTAAACAGAAAAGAAAACAAGGTTACAATGGGCTAAGGAAAAGTAATCGTGGACTGTGGATGACTGGATGAAAGTCATATTCAGTGATGAATCTCGAATCTGCATTGGGCAAGGTGATGATGCTGGAACCTTTGTTTGGTGCCGTTCCAATGAGGTTGATAAAGATGACTGCCTGAAGAGAACATGTAAATTTCCACAGTCATTGATGATATGGGGCTCCATGTCAGGTAAAGGCACTGGGGAGCTGTCATTACATCATCAATAAATGCACAAGTTTACATTGATATTTTGGACAATTGAAAGGGTCCATATTTTTTCCCCTCTGCTTGGTCTAAAAAAGTAACCGTTACTGACTGCCACAATTTTTTTTTCCTGATTTCTTATCGTGTTTCTTAAAGCCAGAAAGCTGCCATTTGAAATGACTTTAGTTTTGTGTCATGTCTGTGATCTGCTTTTTTTCTACAAATTTAAACAACTGAATGAACATCCTCCGAGGCCGGTGATTCCATAATTTTTGCCAGGGGTTGTACTAAAATAATCTATTTTTTATATTTGTTTTTAAACTGGATTATGTTTGGACATTGTTTTAGTTCCCCTTTCAGACCATTACAAAGATTAACTCCACTGCTTGATATGGTAAATATGTTCATTGTGGTTCGAATACTACAGGTCTTAAAATTCAGTGTTCCCTTTAAACAACAGGCTTTATAAATAAACAGAGCTGTTTGCAGTTCAGTAATGTTGGCATGATTCTGAAACCCAACATTGTGAACAATTCAAATGGCTTTTTTGCAGTATAAAGAGTGTAGAGAGCTCTTATAAGTGTTACCCCAGACATCTGGACAGTAGGTTAGATAAGGTAAAATCAGTCAACAATACAGAATATGAAGTGATTTGTTATCCAAGAAATGATTTGCTTTTGCCATAGTTGCAATACTTCTAGATAATTTAGCATGAATGTGCTTAGTGTGCGGTTTCCAGCAAATTTTGTCATCTACCATCACTCAAGGAATTTTCTTTCATATACTCTTTCTACGTTTACATCCTGTATCTTTATCTGCACCTGATTATTCAGTCTGTTGCTGCCAAACACCATAAATTTAGTTTTGTTCAAATTTCGTGATAACTTATTCATGAATCAGAATCAAATTTATTGCCAAGTAAGTTCTCATATACATTTGATCTGGTGTTGATGGTGCATAAACAACAATAAAAAAGAAAAGGAAAAAAGTACTTCTGTAAGAAGTAAAAGAGTCAAATAGGCAAAACTATGTTCACTGTTAAATAAATATAACGTAGTGGAATGTGACTGTGCAAAAGCATGTGACTGATGTGCAGGGATGACCAATCTGTACTTTGTTGAAATGGGGGGGAGGGGAGACAGGGTAATTGGGGGTCTCTGGCAGTATTCTTTAATCTAGCTGCGGATGGAAAGAAGCTGTTTTTGTGTCTTGAGGTTTTGGTCCTGATGGACCTCAGCCATCTGCCAGAGCGGAGGGTGACAAAAACTTTGTGTCCTGGGTGAGAAGGATCGGCCACAATCTTCCTTGCTCACCTCAGAGCCCTGGAGTTGTACAGGTCCTGCAGGGATGGCAGATTGCAGTCGATCACCTTCTTTTCTGCGTGGATGATACGCTGCAAAATTCTGAAGTGACTGTCTGTCTATAAGTTGCTGTTCTGACCAGAACTCAGAATATTTGTATCGTCTGCAAATAAAATTAATTTCTGTTTTTGCAACACTTTATATGAAAAGCCTTGGCCCAAACACTAAACCCTGGGGGACACCACAGACAGTGTCCAAACATCTTGATTGATATTCCCCCATCTTCACAGTTTGTCTCCTCCAACACATTTCAAAGCATTTCCCCTAATCCCAGAGAGCTTCAATATTTGAAGTAACAACCTGGGGTTTGAACCTGGAACCTTCTGCACTGAAACCACGCACACTAACCACAGTGTGCGTGGTTTCATTGCGCAATGACATAATTTTGGCAATTGTACCTCTGTACATGACCATAAGAGAGCTGAAAGGAAGCAATCAAGATGTCAAGAAGTGATGATGCAGTATACTTTTAGCACTCATTCTTTTCTTCTGGGGTGAACAACAAAAAACTCAACTAGGGAAGTAACAAAGAAACCCCTGCCAAGTCTGAAGGAGTTGTCGGCTTCTGTGGCTCTGATTGGAGAATCTGGATATAGTGCAACTTTTGTCTGTTGCATCACCCGTTAGGGTTTTGTGGCAGAGTGGAACAGGAAAAAAAGATCAAGTCGAGCTCTACTTCAATGTGCCTTCTCAAAAATTGTGTCTGAAATGTTAAATAATCATCATCTGAACTCTAAAAATGAAATGCAGTATTTACATAATACATTTACATCAACCAACCCCACAAAACATTAAATGACAAACACAATACACAATTTAATGTCACAAGGTTTGTTTTACCCACTTCAAAATGAAGCGACTTCCCAACATTTACCACAGAGCATGTCTGTTAGTTTGTCCAAATACTTATGGCCTCTGAAAAAAGAAGCACTGTGCACTCAGTTATAATTCCTACATGGCTAATGACACATTTTTTGTTAAACCCAAAAGCCTGTGCCAGAAGCACATTTAACTCCGCTGTGGTGATTGACAGAGGAAGGAAAATGACAACAAAAAAAAAAAAGTCACTGTCCAGATACTTATGGATCTGACTGTATATGTCCTAATAGTGAAGAGGCACACAGAAGGATTTTCTTTAAAAACTGCCAGGAAAATTCAGCTACATTTTCCTGGAATTTGACATGGGAGACAGTTTTCTTTGTTATTTCAAAGTTTTTAAAAGTGAACTTTAAAATAAATAAACAAAAAGTCAGTCAAACTTTCATGCACGTGTGCCCCACTTGGGAAACAGTGTTTTATTTTAAACTATGAGGACTTTTTCTTTTCAAATAAAGTAGGATTCAGATGAGTATCAGGTGTCACCAGCAGGGGGATCCGTTGACCTCCTGAATGAAATCGGTCTGTTCGCACCACATCCACCTTTTTATTTATTTACCTATCAATAATGTTGACAGTTCCTCTCTTTCCTGTTATTTTACCTCTGATCTGTTTCCTGTCTGACCTCCATCTGTTTCCTTTGTTCATGTTTCCATATGGATGCAACAATGCCTGCTATTAATACTTGGATTTTATGGGTGGAAGTGAAGCTAAAGCACTGGTTCACTTGGTTTGTCCAGTCTGATGGCTGTCCGGTGTTGGTCGGGTTTCAGACTGTAGCCGTTGTAACCACATTTGACTTACATCCTGTCAGAACAAACTTTCCCCCACCCACCAACAGGAATTCCAACTCACTCATCTGTCATCATATAACAAAATCTACTTCATGAGGATTTTTTTTTTTTTTTTTTTTTTGTAATTAGGAAAAAAAAAAACATGAAAGTGGCATTTTTGTGATTACTGTTGAACGTCGCTGACCGTGTTGCGTCAAGGTTTGTGTTGTAGTTTTACATCACCGTGTTTTACATTACAGTGTTGAATCATCACAAACTTGGTGAAGATTAACAATCTGTGCAGAGGTGAAGATGAATAAACCTAGATTGATAATAACTTCACTGAGCAAAGCCACAAAATTATGACCTGCATCTGGCGTGCGATGCAAGATTAGATTAGATTGAAATTTATTAATCCCTTGGGAAGACTTCCTCAGGGAAATTGAGGTACCAGCAGTATTAGATAGCAGCACAAAGGATAAGAAGCACACAGAAAAAAAAAATGTAAATACAAATATAAATACCAGAAATACTGCCTGCTGCTGACTTAAGGTGCACTGACACGAGCATGCCTGAGACTCATGCAATAGCACGAATGTCGTTTTGATGATCCCACCCGCTGTGTTCACAGCTGGATGCCATTCTTTGTTCTACCTGCTGCCACGTGCTCTGCGCTGGATGCTGTGTATATAAAATAATTTTGTGGCAGATTAATCATTTTTTTATGCAAATTGGCCGTTGAAAATGGCTCTAATCACTTCCTGAATCACAGAGGAGGATGCAGAAAGCATTTTGAGCTGTCTGTTAAGGTAATTATTTATCTTGTTTACATTGTCATGGCTTGATAAAACAGTTGTGTGTTCTTTCCTTCTTGTGTGCAGCTGTTAAAGTATGTTTATAATAGATTTAACTTCTTGTTATAATCCTTCAGACGAGCTGTGCTCTGATGCGATCCGCTGACGTCACCACTCGCTCTGTTCACTTCTTGTTTACTCCACTTGACGAGCTGCACGTCGTGTTGGAGATTAGATCACGCCACATAGCACATTTGTGCGTGAAAGATTTTTTGGAACATTTTAAAATTCTCTGTGCGTAACAACATACACCAGCACTCCTCTGGCGTCCTGTCTGCACCCGTTAAAGACGAGTTTACACTCCAGCAAGACACAGGTCGTGATGTGTCGTGAAGCAAAGGCATGCTCGTGTCAGTGGGCCTTACTGTTCCTCTCCTTCCTGTCCTCTGTCTTCCTGTTGCTCCTCCTCCTCCGAGTGAGGAGTTGTACAGTCTGATGGCCTGTGGGACAACTGAGTGTTTCAGTCTTTTAAAGATATTTCAAGGGCTGCCTGAGTTTTGATCAAGCTCCACTGTATACTGCTTTCTGTACTGTGTTTGATTTGGACATGATGGTTCCAGATCACTCTTGCTGACTTTGAGAAGGAAGGACTATCTTGTTCATACATCACACAGGTGAGTAAGTGGGCCCTGCGGCTTTGAACACTTGGCTTTGGTGTTCCTCAGCCCACTCCTACACCAGACGTCATTCAGTCTTTCTTTTCCTGCTGATGAACAACGATGACTAAACTGCTTCACACCTTGCTGAAGGCTCTGCTCCACACACTGTAATTACTTCACACAATACAAAAGGAGTGTAAAGTCTGTGGTAAGTGTGGCACAAAGCCCGGAGTGTTTCACCTTCACCTGCTCATCTGGAACAGAGAGAGAAGATACATTCAGATCGCATCCAGTCTTTTGTGGTGGAATTACCTTTGTAATTACATCAGTGAATGTCATTTTTGCAAGATGTTCCAGAAGAAAAATGCCCCTGGGTACCATATTCGTGGCTTAAGGGAGTTAGAAAAGCTTTACCACAGAATAAAACTAGAATTGCACTGAAAAGCTCACATTCCTGCACCAAACCCCGGCCTCCTTCATATTAAATGGAACAAAACCAAATGAAGGGCTCAGATGTAAATCCCAGCATCTCCAAAATAGAAATTTGTAGCTGAGGGCAACATGCTGAGGTAACAATCAGTCTACAAAATATTAAAGAATCTGAGCACACCATTTTCATTTTGTTTGTAGAAATCTGTGAATTTTCTAATGAGTTTTCATTTAAATCCCCAATTTATAACTGGGGTTTTAACCATTTAAAAAAAAATCAGATATTGGATTTTGTATCCAAACCCTTCAAATAGAGCTCCCACGTCATCATGTCACAGCCCCTTGACAACCATTTGGCTGGTTCCACACAAACATTTGCTAAAGAAGAAATGAAAGGTCAAGACTAGGTTTTCAGTGAACTCTTGGACTTGGCCATTAAGCCCTGGTCCCACTGAATAATGAAGAATGAATAATGAGCCACATAGTGTGTTTTTTTTTTTTTGGTACGAGTCCAGTTATTCAACAAACATGGGAGAATAGTGGCTCTGAGAGGCTCTTAGAGGCAGAATATTTGGCTAACGAGGCTCATCTCTGAGAGTGACGCTAATTTCAAGAGGTTCAACATTTTGCAATAACAGCATAGAGAAGTTTGTGTATGAGGTACTACGAGGACAAACGAGGATTTTAGAGGCATGTTTGTAGTGCGGACAAGGCTGTTAAAAGCCCAGCACCTGGTGGCTACAAGGAGATGACAGGCTATTTTGGACAGGCTATTTGGGCTCCACCCTCTTGTGCACAACAATCCCACCTGCTTTGTATGCCGGACGCTGTATATAAAATAATTATTTCATAATGGACTAATCATTTTCTATCACAGTTTGGATGTTGAAAACATCTCTAATTGCTTATGGAATCACAGAGGACATTTGGAGCTTTTTTCCTTTCTCTCTCTCTCTCATGCGCTGAGGTGGAGAATGTATTTGGAAAAGCCTAAAAGGTAATTATTTGTAATGTTTAAATTGTAATAGCTTGGGAAAACAGTTGCATGTTAATTCTTATAAGCAGCTGTAAAAGTATGTCTATGATAGATTTAACATCTTGTTATACTGGATCAGATGAGTGCGAGTCATTGCATCAGTGTACACAACAGAGCTCAAGACGAGCATTTATGCAGAATGTGAGAACGCAAAAGAGCGATTTTGCAGACAGTAATGGATGAACACGAAGTTAAAAGTTGGATCACCGGTGTCAAAATGACTGTAAACCGTGGAGGAAATAAAGCCAGCAAGAAGACGCGCTTAGGTGACTGTCCAGGAACCTGTGGTTTGGTTCTAGCTGGTCTGGTTATGGATGTGTTTTGTGGTGTTTCTTTTTCTGGGGTGGGAGGGGGGTGGTCCACACAGTTGTGGGTGTATATAATTAAAGCGGCCATGTCATTGTGGTGTCTTTTTTTTTTTTTTTGGTCACAGAGAGCTGGGTGAACATGCAGAACTGCTGCATTTAATGACTCTGGAACACAGGTGAACTGCAGCCTGGCGCATGGATGTGCACGTCGGTGGGACTGTGCAGGAGTGTCTTTTTTGGACTGCATTTAAAAAATGTGGCAACACCTTGAATGGATGCTGTGAATTGAGGGCTGGGGGTTTGGACCAAACTCATACCTAAACGTGCACGCCGCTTTACATGGTGCTATGTGGATCATATGTGGATCATATGCGGCAACACAAGCCATTTGAGGCTGGACGAGGCTCAAATGACAGGTCAGTTGTGGTTCATTCGAGGCTGATACCTGGCACATGCGAGATACTTGGAGGCACATAGAGGCTTCTTCATAGCAGATACGTGGTAGATTTATATGTGGATCATTATTTGAATAATCACTGACAAATCCATATGTGGCTCATTTGTCATGGCTTTATTATTTGGTGGGACCAAGGCCTTAGAAGTGTATCTGTTTGTGGTGAAAGTGTTAAAATTGTAGAGACGTTCACTTATCTCAGCAGTGACATTCAATCAATCAATCAATCAATCAATCAATCAATCAATTTTTTTATATAGCGCCAAATCACAACAAACAGTTGCCCCAAGGCGCTTTATATTGTAAGGCAAGGCCATACAATAATTATGTAAAACCCCAACGGTCAAAACGACCCCCTGTGAGCAAGCACTTGGCTACAGTGGGAAGGAAAAACTCCCTTTTAACAGGAAGAAACCTCCAGCAGAACCAGGCTCAGGGAGGGGCAGTCTTCTGCTGGGACTGGTTGGGGCTGAGGGAGAGAACCAGGAAAAAGACATGCTGTGGAGGGGAGCAGAGATCGATCACTAATGATTAAAAGCAGAGTGGTGCATACAGAGCAAAAAGAGAAAGAAACAGTGCATCATGGGAACCCCCCAGCAGTCTATGTCTATAGCAGCATAACTAAGGGATGGTTCAGGGTCACCTGATCCAGCCCTAACTATAAGCTTTAGCAAAAAGGAAAGTTTTAAGCCTAATCTTAAAAGTAGAGAGGGTGTCTGTCTCCCTGATCTGAATTGGGAGCTGGTTCCACAGGAGAGGAGCCTGAAAGCTGAAGGCTCTGCCTCCCATTCTACTCTTACAAACCCTAGGAACTACAAGTAAGCCTGCAGTCTGAGAGCGAAGCGCTCTATTGGGGTGATATGGTACTACGAGGTCCCTAAGATAAGATGGGACCTGATTATTCAAAACCTTATAAGTAAGAAGAAGAATTTTAAATTCTATTCTAGAATTAACAGGAAGCCAATGAAGAGAGGCCAATATGGGTGAGATATGCTCTCTCCTTCTAGTCCCCGTCAGTACTCTAGCTGCAGCATTTTGAATTAACTGAAGGCTTTTTAGGGAACTTTTAGGACAACCTGATAATAATGAATTACAATAGTCCAGCCTAGAGGAAATAAATGTATGAATTAGTTTTTCAGCATCACTCTGAGACAAGACCTTTCTGATTTTAGAGATATTGCGTAAATGCAAAAAAGCAGTCCTACATATTTGTTTAATATGCGCTTTGAATGACATATCCTGATCAAAAATGACTCCAAGATTTCTCACAGTATTACTAGAGGTCAGGGTAATGCCATCCAGAGTAAGGATCTGGTTAGACACCATGTTTCTAAGATTTGTGGGGCCAAGTACAATAACTTCAGTTTTATCTGAGTTTAAAAGCAGGAAATTAGAGGTCATCCATGTCTTTATGTCTGTAAGACAATCCTGCAGTTTAGCTAATTGGTGTGTGTCCTCTGGCTTCATGGATAGATAAAGCTGGGTATCATCTGCGTAACAATGAAAATTTAAGCAATACCGTCTAATAATACTGCCTAAGGGAAGCATGTAAAAAGTGAATAAAATTGGTCCTAGCACAGAACCTTGTGGAACTCCATAATTAACTTTAGTCTGTGAAGAAGATTCCCTATTTACATGAACAAATTGTAATCTATTAGACAAATATGATTCAAACCACCGCAGCGCAGTGCCTTTAATACCTATGGCATGCTCTAATCTCTGTAATAAAATTTTATGGTCAACAGTATCAAAAGCAGCACTGAGGTCTAACAGAACAAGCACAGAGATGAGTCCACTGTCTGAGGCCATAAGAAGATCATTTGTAACCTTCACTAATGCTGTTTCTGTACTATGATGAATTCTAAAACCTGACTGAAACTCTTCAAATAGACCATTCCTCTGCAGATGATCAGTTAGCTGTTTTACAACTACCCTTTCAAGAATTTTTGAGAGAAAAGGAAGGTTGGAGATTGGCCTATAATTAGCTAAGATAGCTGGGTCAAGTGATGGCTTTTTAAGTAATGGTTTAATTACTGCCACCTTAAAAGCCTGTGGTACATAGCCAACTAACAAAGATAGATTGATCATATTTAAGATCGAAGCATTAAATAATGGTAGGGCTTCCTTGAGCAGCCTGGTAGGAATGGGGTCTAATAAACATGTTGATGGTTTGGATGAAGTAACTAATGAAAATAACTCAGACAGAACAATCGGAGAGAAAGAGTCCAACCAAATACCGGCATCACTGAAAGCAGCCAAAGATAACGATACGTCTTTGGGATGGTTATGAGTAATTTTTTCTCTAATAGTTAAAATTTTGTTAGCAAAGAAAGTCATGAAGTCATTACTAGTTAAAGTTAATGGAATACTCAGCTCAATAGAGCTCTGACTCTTTGTCAGCCTGGCTACAGTGCTGAAAAGAAACCTGGGGTTGTTCTTATTTTCTTCAATTAGTGATGAGTAGAAAGATGTCCTAGCTTTACGGAGGGCTTTTTTTTATAGAGCAACAGACTCTTTTTCCAGGCTAAGTGAAGATCTTCTAAATTAGTAAGACGCCATTTCCTCTCCAACTTACGGGTTATCTGCTTTAAGCTACGAGTTTGTGAGTTATACCACGGAGTCAGACACTTCTGATTTAAAGCTCTCTTTTTCAGAGGAGCTACAGCATCCAAAGTTGTCTTCAATGAGGATGTAAAACTATTGACGAGATACTCTATCTCACTTACAGAGTTTAGGTAGCTACTCTGCACTGTGTTGTTATATGGCATTAGAGAACATAAAGAAGGAATCATATCCTTAAACCTAGTTACAGCGCTTTCTGAAAGACTTCTAGTGTAATGAAACTTATTCCCTACTGCTGGGTAGTCCATCAGAGTAAATGTAAATGTTATTAAGAAATGATCAGACAGAAGGGAGTTTTCAGGGAATACTGTTAAGTCTTCTATTTCCATACCATAAGTCAGAACAAGATCTAAGATATGATTAAAGTGGTGGGTGGACTCATTTACTTTTTGAGCAAAGCCAATAGAGTCTAATAATAGATTAAATGCAGTGTTGAGGCTGTCATTCTCAGCATCTGTGTGGATGTTAAAATCGCCCACTATAATTATCTTATCTGAGCTAAGCACTAAGTCAGACAAAAGGTCTGAAAATTCACAGAGAAACTCACAGTAACGACCAGGTGGACGATAGATAATAACAAATAAAACTGGTTTTTGGGACTTCCAATTTGGATGGACAAGACTAAGAGACAAGCTTTCAAATGAATTAAAGCTCTGACTGGGTTTTTGATTAATTAATAAGCTGGAATGGAAGATTGCTGCTAATCCTCCGCCCCGGCCCGTGCTACGAGCATTCTGACAGTTAGTGTGACTCGGGGGTGTTGACTCATTTAAACTAACATATTCATCCTGCTGTAACCAGGTTTCTGTTAGGCAGAATAAATCAATATGTTGATCAATTATTATATCATTTACCAACAGGGACTTAGAAGAGAGAGACCTAATGTTTAATAGACCACATTTAACTGTTTTAGTCTGTGGTGCAGTTGAAGGTGCTATATTATTTTTTCTTTTTGAATTTTTATGCTTAAATAGATTTTTGCTGGTTATTGGTAGTCTGGGAGCAGGCACCGTCTCTACGGGGATGGGGTAATGAGGGGATAGCAGGGGGAGAGAAGCTGCAGAGAGGTGTGTAAGACTACAACTCTGCTTCCTGGTCCCAACCCTGGATAGTCACGGTTTGGAGGATTTAAGAAAATTGGCCAGATTTCTAGAAATGAGAGCTGCTCCATCCAAAGTGGGATGGATGCCGTCTCTCCTAACAAGACCAGGTTTTCCCCAGAAGCTTTGCCAATTATCTATGAAGCCCACCTCATTTTTTGGACACCACTCAGACAGCCAGCAATTCAAGGAGAACATGCGGCTAAACATGTCACTCCCGGTCCGATTGGGGAGGGGCCCAGAGAAAACTACAGAGTCCGACATTGTTTTTGCAAAGTTACACACCGATTTAATGTTAATTTTAGTGACCTCCGATTGGCGTAACCGGGTGTCATTACTGCCGACGTGAATTACAATCTTACCAAATTTACGCTTAGCCTTAGCCAGCAGTTTCAAATTTCCTTCAATGTCGCCTGCTCTGGCCCCCGGAAGACAATTGACTATGGTTGCTGGTGTCGCTAACTTCACATTTCTCAAAACAGAGTCGCCAATAACCAGAGTTTGATCCTCGGCGGGTGTGTCGTCGAGTGGGGAAAAACGGTTAGAGATGTGAACGGGTTGGCGGTGTACATGGGGCTTCTGTTTAGGGCTACGCTTCCTCCTCACAGTCACCCAGTCAGCCTGCTTTCCCGGCTGCTCGGGATCTGCAGGGGGGGAACTAATGGCGGCTAAGCTACCTTGGTCCGCACCGACTACAGGGGCCTGGCTAGCTGTAGAATTTTCCACGGTGCGGAGCCGAGTCTCCAATTCGCCCAGCCTGGCCTCCAAAGCTACGAATAAGCTACACTTATTACAAGTACCGTTACTGCTAAAGGAGGCCGAGGAATAACTAAACATTTCACACCCAGAGCAGAAAAGTGCGGGAGAGACAGGAGAAGCCGCCATGCTAAATCGGCTAAGAGCTAGTAGCTACGCTAAGCTAGCGGATTCCTAAAAACATGCAAAGTGAATAATGTGTAAATAATTTAGAGGTGATTCAGCAGAAGGAGTGCTTTAGTTAAGGCACGTAAAGATTACACTGGGAAACAAATCGTAATCTAGATAACTAGATCAATCTAACTGCGCAGATTTAACAGATACAGAAAACACCGCTGTGCTCCGGAACAGGAAGTGATACAATACCGCAGTGAGTCCTCAGCCTTTGAGAGAATGAGAAACGGCTGGCAAGAAATTATGGAGTCATAAGGTCGCTAGATAGGGGTGTTTAGGGATCCTGATATCTTTAGAGGAGAATGAAGGTCCAAGTCTTTAGGGTCCTTATGTTTCCTTTCTTACTCTATGGTTGTGAGAATTGGATGTGACCTAAATTGATGACTGGATATCTTTTGTACCAGGTCTCTTTAGAGGATCCTTGGGTACCACTTGAATGACCGAATGTCAAACAAGCATTTCCTTACAGAGACTAACACCCAGTTTACAAACAACAAAGATTCCCCCCTAGTCACCATCATTCTCAGTCTCCAACAGGTGTGCGAGTGTACTGAACTATTTTAAAACACCCACAGCAGTTGTGCGACCGGTTAAAAGATACATGGGTCTTATAATCCATCTCGTTAACTCTCACAGGTCCCAACCCACTCCCAACCTGATCCTATTGGTCATAACAGATGTTCAATTGACTCTGCTTGGGGTTTCACATCACTGATCGCGGATGTTAACATATATTTCACTCACACAATTCATTCTCAATGCACGCTCGGTGTAAACGCAAATAACGGATCAAACTGGAGACCACCCAAGACCTGTGAGAGTTGACAACATGTTATGATCTTGTGGGTCTTATATGGGTCTCAGTCCGGCGTAAACGGGGCATAAGATGAGGAGCGTCACTTGCATTGTGAGGGAGCATCAGCTTCGACACTTTGACCATGTGATATGTTTCTGTACACGCAGGTGCTTCAGTGTGGCCCAGTGGCTGGAGAAGGCCAAGGGGACACCCACAACTCACCTGGCTTTGGCAGACAGATGGTTACTTTTGAGAGGTGAGGATAGACCTGTTTCCTGCCTGGTGGAAGCCATCCAGGACCTGGGGCAGGTCTGTGGTGTGGTGAATGCGGCAACATGTGACACCAGTGCCACAAGGCAGATGTCTAAAAATCAGTCAGAATAGTTGATGATCTGTGGGGGTTCAGCACGTCAAACGTTTCCAGAACAGTGTTCAACAGGTGTTCATATACATCCTGAGTTTTGTCTCATTCAACAGAGTCCATATAAAAAGCAGCAGCTGCTCCCAGCGGTGCTTGAATGGAGTCTGGGGAAAGTTTCAAGGTGTCACTGAAAATGTGCCTTCAACGTGTCATCTTGCCCCAAAAGGCGCAGTCCTTCAGCAGACGCAAGAACGATGAGGCGTGGGAAAGCTGTCAGGTTCAGGGTCCTTAATAAGGAAGCCACATGGATCATCACCACCAAACTGTCTGTGCGCCCACGAGGACTTGGGGACACGCTGCAGAATGAAGACTTTGAGTCAAAGTACTATGTAGTTATATTGTTCCATTTTCCATGACCCTTTTTCAATTTATTGTGTTGAATAACTATGCAGGAAAAGCAGATGGATTATCGCAAATTTAGTAATTTTCAGATTACAGCTCAAATCTTGAAAGAAGAAAAAGACAAAAAAAAAAAAAAAAAATCTTTGAAAAACTTCCAGACTGTTTTGTCTGAAAATGTTGAACTGAGGAAAACACCTGCAGGTGAAACGTCACAACTGGGATGTAAAAATAAATAACAAGGTGAAATGTGACACACACACACACACACACACACACACACACACACACACACACACACACACACACACACACACACACACACACACACACACATGAAAGCGCTGCGCTCAGCGCACAGACAGACATGTCTGGTGGCACTCAGGTATGAAGACGCTGTGGTGGGCGCCTCACCAGCCGCAGTGAGTCACACACTCCAACACCAGCAGCATCTGGAAACCAACCTACAAGTCCTCAAGTGCACACACAAACACTTTGATTCACAAGGACTGAAACATGAGCAAAGTTATTATTTTAGATATCATAGCATTTGGTTAGAATTGCAATCAGTTAACTAAAATTCCAACCATTGTTTTCCTAAGATAATGGAATAATTTTTTCATGAGTGTAAAGAAAATGACTATTCTTTTTCTGAGGTAATGGAATACTTTTCTCATGATCTCCAGAATTGTATTTGTTTTTCACACCCACCTAGTCCAATTAAGGATCACGGGGTCTGTGGTACACCCCGGACAGACCACCAGACATCGAACGACATTTACATGCTCACTCACATCTATGCTCAATATAAAAGTTTCCAACTCATCTACCCTGCATGTGTTTGGAAGTAGGAAGAAGTCAGAGCAACTGGAGGGAACAGGAACAATCACAAGGGGGAACTTGCAAACTCCACACAGACAGGATGAAGAACGAACCTGGAACCATCTGGATGTGAGGCAGTGGTGCTAACCACTAACGACAATGGTTACACAAATCTGGGAACTTGTGTAGCAATATTATGTTCATGACAGACCAGTGTCATGCTTTTTGTTCATGCTCCCATCACAAAAATGAGTGAGTAAGTCTAACATAACCATAACCTCCCTAGACCTCCTCCTCTCACCCCGCATTTTGCGCCCCTGTCACAAAAATACTTTCATGATGGGGACGCGAACCATAGATTAATTTACTTCTTGTAATGCCATCACAAACTGCCATGAGATATCACAGCAAACTCAGAAAATCCAAGTTAAGAAGTTCCACTTCTGAGAAGCAAACATTTACTTGACAAACTCATAAAACAGTATGGATGCCTGCATATTTTCGCTTTATTGTTATATTCGCAAGGAACATATAAATATGTTATCACAGCTGCTCGCTGTAGATGAGCATGGTAAATGTTTCAGGAGAGTGTATTTCAATCTGGAGTCTCGACTCGGCCATGATCAATTATTGCAGGTACAACCCCAATTCCAATGAAGTTGGGACGTTGTGTAAAATGTAAATAAAAACAGAAGACAATGATTTGCAAATACTCTTCAACCTATATTCAACTGAATACACCACAAAGTCAAGATATTTAATGTTCAAACTGATAAACTTTATTGTTTTTGTGCAAATATTTGTTTATTTTGAAATGGATGCCTGCAATACCTTTCAAAAAAGCTGGGACAGTGGTATGTTTACCACTGTGTTACATCACCTTTCCTTTTCTTTTACTACTGTTGGGGAAAGTGTAATCCACGGACCCACACCAGGGGGCATAAATGAACGGACAATAGAGATGCCAATAAATACAATTTAATATTGCAAATGTGCACAACAGGTCAAAACACTGCTTTAGTCTGTCAATTAAGTTTCCACAAAAGGTGACGTGTGGGCAGGCCCGAGGGTAGGAGACGCCTATCCAGAGAAGAGCTGGGACCCACAAGGTTCCACCGCCAACGGAGACCTGCAATACCCCGAAGCCGCCAAGTCCCGAGTCCCCAGGTGGCCACCGCTTCCAGCTGTCAGATCCGGTACTGCTGGCAGGGAAAACAAACAGGTTAAGGTGGGTGTGTGTACACCCAGCAAACAGTCAGCAAAAAGGACAGTTCCTTCCTGAGGGAAAAATCTCCACCTCCAAACACAGGAACACAGAGTACGTGCAGTGCCTTATGTATCACTTAATCAAAGTCTGAAGTGAGGAGTGGAGACGCCAACTCCTTCCAACTTCCACAAACTCGGCTACAAGCTGCAAGTGTACAAAAGGTTACGACTGCAAAAAGCTCAGATGCAAAAACGTGTGCGTACAGCACAGAAAGGCTGAGTTGTTTACCTGATGGGTAAGCTGATAACTCGGCAGAGTAGTGATGTCTCTCCCAGGCTTTTATGGATGAGGTGGTGATGGGATGATTACTGACAGCTGTCAGCTCCGGGCTGCTGGTGCTCCTGTGAGGCGACTGCGCCCTCTGTTGCCTGAAGCCCGACGTCAGGCAGGGCGCCCTCTGGTGTTGGGCCAGCAGTACCTCCTCTTCGGGCAGCCCACACAACAACTACGAAGCCACGCTGTTGTAAAACGTGCAGAATGTGGCTTGGCATTTTCTTGCTGAAATAAGCAGGGACGTCCCTCAAAAAGATGTTGCTTGGATGGCAGCATGTGTTGCTCTACACCTGGATGTACCTTTCAGCATTGATGGTGCCATCACAGATGTGTAAGTTGTCCATGTCATGGGCACTAACACACCCCCATACCATCACAGATGCTGGCTTTTGAACTTTGCACTGGTAATAATCTGGATGGTCTTCTTCCTCTTTTGTCCGGAGGACACAACGTCCATGATTTCCAAAAACAATTTGAAATGTGGACTCATCAGACCACAGCACACTTTTCCATTTTGCATCTGTCCATGTCAAATGAGCTCAGGCCCAGAGAAGGCGGCAGCCTTTCTGGATGTTGTTGATGTAGATTCAAGATTCAAAGCTTTAATTGTCATAACATGTTTCCCTGTGCAATGAAATTCTTACTTTGCTGCCCACACTGGATGCCCAAATGCCCCTAGCTTTCACTTTGCATGGTAGAGTTTTAACTTGCACTTGTAGATGTAACAACGAACTGTGTTAACTGACAATGGTTTTCTGAAGTGTTCCTGAGCCCACGCAAT
The DNA here is from genome assembly GCF_902500255.1 of Thalassophryne amazonica. Lineage (NCBI taxonomy): Eukaryota > Metazoa > Chordata > Actinopteri > Batrachoidiformes > Batrachoididae > Thalassophryne > Thalassophryne amazonica. The sequence continues at coordinate 49,494,633 of NC_047109.1, read as the reverse complement.
AAGATCCTTGACACGATGTTGGTTTTTAATGCAGTGCCACCTGAGGGATCGAAGGTCACGGGCATTCAATGTTGGTTTTCGGCCTTGCCGCTTACGTGTAGAAAGTTCTCCAGATTCTCTGAATCTTCTGATTATATTATGGACTGTAGATGATGGAATCCCTAAATAACATGCAATTGAACGTTGAGAAACATTGTTCTTAAAGTGGTGACAAAGTGGTGATCCTCACCCCATCTTTGCTTGTGAATGGCTGAGACTTTTTTGGATTCTCCTTTTATACCCAATTATTACAGTCACCTGTTTACAATTAGGTGTTCTTTGAGCATTCATCAACTTTCCCAGTCTTTTGTTGCCACATCCCAACTTTTTTGAAAAGTGTTGCAGTCATCCATTTCAAAATGAGCAAATATTTGCACAAAAACAACAAAGTTTATCAGTTTGAACATTAAATATCTTGTCTTTGTGGTGTATTCAATTGAATATAGGTTGGAGATGATTTTCAAATCATTGTCTTCTGTTTTTATTTACACTGTACACAACGTCCCAGCTTCACTGGAATTGGGGTTGTATCTTTGCAAAAGCTATAATTCTGGAAATGTCACTGTTATATAAAGAAAATAAACATATCTCATGTGAAAGTAAATGATTTCTTCAAAGTAAGTAAATAGCAATTGGATGCCATGACTGTAGCTGTTATGATATCAAGTCACATAAATTGGTTCACTGAATTTCCACCCGAATTTCCAAGCCAAAAAAGTCCAACCCAACCAACTGTTCAGATAATTTTGTTCAATACTTAACAGGTTTGTTTTTGTGTGTGTTGTTTGTGTATTTTATGTAGAACTAGCAAAATACCCATTGGTTACAATGCATAATGCAAAAGGTAAAAAATAAATAAATAAATGGAGTGATGTATTATACAGGTCAGGGAATGAATGAACTGTTTTAAATTAAACTGTTTTAAACTCTAATTACTGATCATGGGTACTGCTATTTTTGTGGTAAAACAGTTATTATCATCTTTGAATGTGCTGTGAAATGTTGGTTTGTCATCATCATGTTCATTGTCATGTTCACAAAAGCCCCATTATCCGAACACATTACAGGTGTGGCCGCTTTGATTGACAGCCTGCGTGTTGTCACTGTAGTTGGTTAGTATACAAATCATGAATGTTTGTGAGTTCAATAGTACAAATATTTCATGAGGTGAAATATGGACCATTCTGTCGTTCACCTCATGAAATATGCCTTCTATTGAATGAATCAAAAAACATTCATTATTTCTTATATTTAACAGCTAAAACAGATCCTTGTCATTTGATGATTTAAACAGAAAAGGGACTTACATTTTGGTGTGAGTCACTGGTCCTTTGATGTCAACAGGTTCCAAACAGTCTAACATGAACTTTAAATAGGAGTCCATAATTAGGGTTGCCAAACCTCCCTTGAAAAACGGAATCGTCCCTTATTTGGAAATAAAAGTGTGCATTCCGTATTGACCTGAAACGGGACGCAGTCTGTGAGAATCAAAAAGTCTGTAAAATGTCAATGGAATTGACTGGCGCTTTATATGGAAACTTACGGTAAATTTGATCCCAGCCTCTCTCCTGCTTTTCACCAATGAGCTGACAGACACGAGTTGACAATACAGAATCACTCTTATCTCATTGGTTGAGGAGCATTTGCTCGCAAGAAGATACCGACGTCATGAGCCGACGATGGTCGCTGGACGACAATAACAAAGCAGCATGGCTGATATCGAATCGATACAGACACCGACACTGCAGATATGCCTACGGACAGCAATGTCTGTAACGTCGTTACTCCTCCTAAAAAAACCCCCAAAAAAACAAAAAAGAATGCAAAAATACAGGGGCGAATGAGAAAAGGAAAATGGCTGGGTGGAAAAGGTGCGCGACAACAGCTAAGTATTGTAAGTATTGTTTACTTTTCAAACTTTATTTTTTGCACTTTTTATTACACTAAATATGTAAATGTGCACTGTTACATTGTTTTGGATGATGCAAATTTTCTGTTTTGTTGTTAAGCACTACAGAGAGATTTTTATTTTATGCTTTGAAGCAGGACAGAATGCTCATATTGAAATTGTGAGTGAAAATTTATTTTGCACTAAAAATAAATTGCTAAATAATAATTTCCACGTGTTCGTATCAGAACAAATGCATGTATGCATCTACTTAAATTCAGGGTCAAGTCAACAGTCAAATGGTTAAAAATCATTTCACACAGACGCTGGGAAGGGTGAAGGCAGTGGTCGGTCGGCCCTGGTGGTGAGGTGTCCCTTATTTATTTTTCAGAGAGTTGGCAACCCTATCCATAATTGTTCTCAGTCAACTTGCAAAAACAGTCAGATACTTTGAAAACAATTCTGATGATGTAGTCCCGTATGTCGTGCAATACCTTTGTGTACAGACTGCTGTCTGTTTCCTCAGTCCAGCAAAAAATCATGTCAGAAACCTTTTCATCCTAACAGCTCTTCATGCTTCCAGATGGCTTACGGCATGGTGGATTTGTTTTTGTGTGTGTGTGTGTGTGTGTGTGTGTTAAGGCCAGGTTACACATAGACGGTTTTGTCGGCGGGTAGTACGTAGACCGAACTTTGTTGTAGTTCCGGCTGTTTTCGAGGTGGAAAGGGGCGGAGCATTTCGCCGGCGTTTTGAGCGCCGTACTAGCCGCAAATACGTGGATAAAACGCTGCTAAATCCACCGAATTGAGCGGCGTTTTGACGCCGTAGCATCCGGCACACATCAGGCAACGGGGGTTAATACCCAGTTCTATCCTTTACAATCGCAGGTTAAGACGCACGTGAGAACGGCGGTGTTCTGCTGCCGCCTATAATGCCCTGTGTACCGCTGGATTTATCCAGGCAAATCCTGCGTTACTCCAGGAACTTTTGCATATAGGCACCGCCCCCAGAGTATAATAGGCTGAAGCAGCAGGAATACATGCCTCTGTCACTGCAGGGGGAGGGAGCTCATCTCTCAGCCTTTTATTCTCCTTTCCTTTTCCCCTCCTCAACGTGTTGCTCATCTCCACTACAGGGCTACCCTCTGCTTCTGAACCAGACCTCTTGGTAAGTCCTTGCCGCTACCAATTTTCTTTTAGGAGGCATACTGGAGCTTCTCTGCAAAAATATCTGGAGCTGGCCGCGAGTGAGAGGCCTGCATGCAGCACGCTAGCGTTTTTATACTGACTGCCGCCTATTGGCCGTTTGGAACGCCGTTAACCGGGAGGTGGCGTTTAGAACATCGTACTGTCCGCAAGCGCCGCCGTTTTGTCTGCCTCTGTCGCTGGTTAAAACGTCTTTGAGGACGCCGATGTGGGCTCTATCACCGTTTTACACGCCGTTGGTTAGGGATACAACGCCGGCCGCCAATTACGGTGGTGTAAACTGCGGCACTACAGGAAGTGGCAGGATGAAATGGCAATTAAAAAGTATCAAACGCCGTTGTTCGCGTTGTCTCCGTCGTCACGCGAATTCTCTGGGAGCACTCCCGGAATTATTCGACATGTTGAATAATTTTTTCGACGATTCCCGGTAAAGCCGGAACTAAGCCATGCCCCCTAGTGCCAGCGTTGACAACGGCGTTTGATCCTTAAGACGGCCAAAAACTCTTCCCGGACGCTTCTGGGAGCTCTTACCGTCTATGTGTAAACGGGGTTTTAGAAGAATTAGCACTGTCAATTAGCTCGTTAAAATTGTCGTCCATCAGCAAAGCAAACTCCGGCATGTTTAGCTAAATGCCGTCCCCTTTAGTGTGAGTGTGCGGTATTTGTGACGTGCAATAGCACATTTCATATAGAGCCAAACTTGCACGCTAAAAAGAACTATTGCACAGTCAATGAAACACAGTGGCAGTTAGTATGAAAAATCCATGTCACGTAACATACAAACCACCAGTTAAATCAGGGGTAGGCAACCTGTTCCAGAAAGAGCCATGAGGGTGCAGGTTTTTTTTGCAGCCACTGACTCCACCAGGTGATTTTACTGATTAATATCACTTTGAGCAGATGGAATCACTTAATCAGTGAAATCACCTGGTGGAGTCAGTGGCTGCAAAGAAAACCTGCACCCTCATGGCTCTTTCTGGAACAGGTTGCCTACCCCTGAGTTAAATGATAAGGATCCACTCAGACGTTATATAAAGTCTGCTGTTCTGAAGGCCTTTTTTGCATTTTATTTCAAATATCTGAAATAAAATGGCTTGTTGTGCGGTGAATTCTCAAAATGAATCATCGTAGATGTGTGTGTGCTAGTATTTGCATCGAGTGAAATTATCATGTGATGTAATTTTGAATGATAACAGTTAGGATTTTAAGCAGCCATTGGCAACTTCATGATTTTAATCCACGATGACTGAAGAAATAAGGTTGTCATAATTTTTAATGTTCACACCAAAGCAAAACCGTTATTTTAATAAACCCCCAAACTAAAGTCAGCCTGTTAATTTAGCTTGTCGGTGTTCGGGCTTTCATGACGTGGGCATTCGTCCTGCCCAGGTCATGACCCGAGTTCTCACCCACACTCCACCTCTTTATCCACACAGTACCAGTGAAACATTTGGACTCTCTTTCACATTCAAGTGAATGGGAACAGACACACACATTAGGTGCTTTATATATAGGATGACCATATAATTTTGTCATAGTTTGCAAGTGATTATTTATTTTGAAAGTCATAGCAGACTTGTGTTTGACAGCAGTTAAGATGTGCGTGTGAGGTTCATTGTAGTGCCACAAAATCCAGATACAGATGAGTGCTTAATGCAGTCAGAAGGCTTCAGACGTACAAAGGCCAGAAAGAAAGTCATTTAATCATGTTTTCTCCGAACATGATTAATTAGTTATCATACTTTCTTTGGATGTTTCAGGAATCAGTTCTTGCCCTGAGGTCACAGACACACTGCAGGGTGTGTGAGATTAGCACTAACACTGCAGCAGACAACACTCTGATAACTTTATCATCCGAAAGCAGAAGAACACCCAAATAAATTTCAAGCCAAAGTGCTTGACACTGTTAATCACAAGTGTTTGCAGCATGAGGAGATAAGATGGAGACAGCTTGATTTTCTAAATGGGTTTGTCTCACTGTTGGGTTATTATGACCTCTCTGCTGATGTCTGTCTGTGGCCTTTAGCTTCTTTAGTCCTCAAGGACCATGTGAGAGAATAACAAGCACAGTGAATGTTTGAATGTAAAAGGTTCAGAAATTTGTGTTATCTCCTTTTAAAGGGAATGCTAGTCTGCCTGTGGATTAACTCATGCTGTTGTGATTTTTCCTAGACTTTGCCTAGTTATCCACCCTCTAAAAGCAGGGGTTTAATAGATAGTGAATGAATCTGTTTTCTCCAGTTTGTTAACACAATATCTAAAAACCAACAAATGCTATCATCTTGTAATTCCACCACTTAAAAGGGCATATAATGAGGATAACATTATTCACAAAAAAGCAGTCTTCTTTTGCCTATGCAATATCCCATTTGTGTGTTTGCTAGATTTATGATGCTTTAGGAGCAGGTGTGGTTGTCAGTGAATAAGATATGCTATACAAAAATGTTGGAAATCAGAGAGGTAAGGCATTACTTTCTGATCCTTCTCACAGACAACCCCGTGGAAAGTATTTTTGATGCAATTATGTGCGAAAGAAAAAGGAGGAAGATAGTCAATCTTGGTATGTGAAGAATGGAGTCCAGGAGAGACGGACCGTTTCTGCGCAGAAATGTACAATATCAGAGAAATAAATGGGTATTTACTGATTATTTCATAGCACTTAAGTTCCAGGAGAATTCGAGACTCCCGAAAGCAACATCATTCTCTCACACCTCTGTCCTCTGTGAAGACACTGACCCTCTACAGAAAAGCCAAATGCACCATTGTTATTAGTATTTGAAAAGTAACACTCCTTGTCTTCTTCTCCTTCTTTCGGCTGGTCCCGTTAGGGGTCGCCAAAGCAGATCAGTCGTGTCCATCTCACCCTGTCCTCTGTAACACCAACCACCTCCATGTCCTCCCTCACCACATTCATAAACCTCCTCTTTGGCCTCCCTCTTCTCCTCCTCCCTGGTGGCTCCATCCTCGGCATCCTTATCCCTATATACCCTGGGTCCCTCCTCTGGACATGTCCAAACATGCCTCCAAACTGTCCCACCTGAGCTGTCCCTCTGATATGTTCATTCCTAATCTTGTCCATTCTCATCACTTCCAAAAAGAATCTCAGTATCTTCAGCTCTGCCACCTCCTGCTCTGCCTCCTGTTTTTTTGTTAGTGCCACCGTCACTAAGCTATGCAACATAGCTGGTCTCAGTACTGTCTTATAAACTTTCCCCTTCATGTTTGCAGATATTCTTTGGTCATAAATCACTCCTGCCACCCACTTCACCCTGCCTGCACTCTCTTCTTCACCTCTCTACCACGCTGTCCATTACTTTGGACAGTTGACCCAAAGTATTTAAACTCATCTACTTACACCACTTTTACTTCTTGTAACCACACTATTCCACCACGGTCCTTCTCAATCACACACATGTACTCTTGCTCCTACTGACTTTCATTCCCCTGCTCTCCAGAGCATATCTCCACCTTTCCAGGCTAGACTCAACCTGCTCTTTACTCTCAATACAGATCACAATGTCATCTGCAAACATCATAGTCCATGGAGACTCCTGTCTGATCTCATCTGTCATCCTGTCCATCACCATTGTGAACAAGAAAGGACTCAGAGCTGATCCTTGATGTAATCCCACCTCCACCTTGAACGAGTCTGTCATTCCTACTATGCATCTCACCGCTGTCACACTATATCCTGTACTATCCTCACATACTTCTATGCTACTCTAGACTTCCTCCTACAGTACTACAACTCGTCTCTTGGCACCCTACCATAAGCTTTCTCTAAATCCAAAAACACACAATGTAACTTCTTCTGGCCTTAGTACTCCATTAGTACTGAGTGTACTTTGTTGGCATGAAACCATATTGCTGCTCACAGATTTTCACCTGTTTTCTAAGCCTAGTTTCTACTACTCTTTCTCTTCATGCTGCTGCTGATCAACTTTGTGCCTCTGTAGTTACTGCAGCTTTGCACATCACCCTTGTTCTTAAAAATACACTCAACAAAAATATGAACGCAACACTTTTGGTTTTGCTCCCATTTTGTATGAGATGAACTCAAAGATCTAAAACTTTTTCCACATACACAATATCACCATTTCCCTCAAATATTGTTCACAAACCAGTCTAAATCTGTTATAGTAAGCACTCTCCTTTGCTGAGATAATCCATCCCACCTCACAGGTGTGCCATACCAAGATGCTGATTAGACACCATGATTAGTGCACAGGTGTGCCTTAGACTGTGCACAATAAAAGGCCACTCTGAAAGGTGCAGTTTTGTTTTATTGGGGGGGGGGGGGGATACCAGTCAGTATCTGGTGTGACCACCATTTGCCTCATACAGTGCAACACATCTCCTTCGCATAGAGTTGATCAGGTTGTCAGTTGTGGCCTGTGGAATGTTGGTCCACTCCTCTTCAATGGCTGTGCGAAGTTGCTGGATATTGGCAGGAACTGGTACACGCTGTCTTATACACCGGTCCAGAGCATCCCAAACATGCTCAATGGGTGACATGTCCGGTGAGTATGCCGGCCATGCAAGAACTGGGACATTTTCAGCTTCCAAGAATTGTGTACAGATCCTTGCAACATGGGGCCGTGCATTATTCTGCTGCAACATGAGGTGATGTTCTTGGATGTATGGCACAATAATGGGCCTCAGGATCTCGTCACGGTATCTCTGTGCATTCAAAATGCCATCAATAAAATGCACCTGTGTTCTTCGTCCATAACAGACGCCTGCCCATACCATAACCCCACCACCACCATGGGCCACTCGATCCACAACACTGACATCAGAAAACCGCTTACCCACATGACGCCACACACGCTGTCTGCCATCTGCCCTGAACAGTGTGAACCGGGATTCATCTGTGAAGAGAACACCTCTCCAACATGCCAAATGCCAGCGAATGTGAGCATTTGCCCACTCAAGTCGGTTACGACGACGAACTGGAGTCAGGTCGAGACCCCGATGAGGACGACGAGCATGCAGATGAGCTTCCCTGAGACGGTTTCTGACAGTTTGTGCAGAAATTCTTTGGTTATGCAAACCGATTGTTTCAGCAGCTGTCCGAGTGCCTGGTCTCAGACGATCTTGGAGGTGAACATGCTGGATGTGGAGGTCCCGGGCTGGTGTGGTTACACGTGGTCTGCGGTTGTGAGGCTGGTTGGATGTACTGCCAAATTCTCTGAAACGCCTTTGGAGACGGCTTATGGTAGAGAAATGAACATTCGATACACGAGCAACAGCTCTGGTTGACATTCCTGCTGTCAGCATGCCAACTGCACGCTCCCTCAAATCTTGCGACATCTGTGGCATTGTGCTGTGTGATAAAACTGCACCTTTCAGAGTGGCTTTTTATTGTGGGCAGTCTAAGGCACACCTGTACACTAATCATGGTGTCTAATCAGCATCTTGATATGGCACACCTGTGAGGTGGGATGGATTATCTCAGCAAAGGAGAAGAGCTCACTATCACAGATTTAGAATGGTTTGTGAACAATATTTGAGGGAAATGGTGATATTGTGTATGTGGAAAAAGTTTTAGATCTTTGAGTTCATCTCATACAAAATGGGAGCAAAACCAAAAGTGTTGCGTTTATATTTTTGTTGAGTGTAGGAACCAGCACACTTTGTCTCCACTCCTCAGGCATCTTCTCACTTTCCAAGTTTTTATTCAACAATCTGGTTCGGAACTCCACTGTCAACTCTCCTAAACATTTCCATGCATCCACTGGAATGTCATCTACAGTAACTGCCTTTCCATTCTTCATCCTCTTCATAGCTGCTGTCACTTCACCCTTACTACTTCCTGACTTATGCTCTCCATATCATCCAGCCTTTTGTCATTTTCTTCATCCATCAGATCCTCAAAATATTCCCTCCACCTTCTCAACACACTGTCACTTGTCAGCACTTTATCACCTGCATTCTTTACCACCCTAACGTCCTGCACATCATTTCCAGCTCAGTCCCTTTGACTGGCCAATCGGTACAAGTCCTTTTCTCCTTTCTTACTGTGTTCAACTTCTTGTACAGCGCACTATATGCCTTTTCCTTAGATTTTGCCACTTCTCTTGTTGCCTTATGCTACATCTCCCTGTACTCCAGTCTAGTTTCTGCATTTCTCCTACTATCCCAATTCATTTTTGGCAACCTCTTTCTCCTTAGGCCATCCTGAATATCTTCCTTCCACCGCCAACTCTTCTTGTCTTCCTTCCACTGTCCAGATGTCACACCCAGTACCTTCCTAGCTGTCTCTCTCGCCACATCTGCAGTACTTCTCCAGTTGTCCAAAATTGATTCCCCCTTCATCCAGTGCCTCTCTCACCTGAATTTCACACAACAGTCTTCTTCCTTCAGCTTCCACCATCTGATCCTTCGTTGAATTCTGACTCTCTTTCTTTTCTTCACCTCTGAAGTCATCCTACAAACCACCGGCCTATGCTGTCTTGCTACAGTCTTTTCTGCCACCACCTTACAGTCTCCAATTTCTTTTAGCTGGCATCTCTTACAAAGAATGTAGTCCACCTATGTGCACCTTCCTCCACTCTTATGTCACCCTGTGCTCCTCCCTGGTATTAACCACAGGCATTTCCATCCATTTTGTTAAAATTAAGTGCCATCTCCCCTTCCACATTCCTGTCCTTGATACCATATGTACCCATTAATTCCTCATCACCTATGTTCCCTTTGCTAACATGGATAGAAGAGGGAAGGATCTGCACACTGCTTGTAAAAGACTTAATTTATTGGGAGTAGCAATGTTTCGATCATAGGTCTTCTTCAGGCATCTTACAAAAGTTAAAAAACAGTCAGAATAAGTAGAGAAGGCCTGCACAGCTGATTGGCAGCTGTTCTAATTAGGCCTGACAAGCAATTGTTAGAGATAACAAACAATCCTGATAAAAAATTAAACACATACAGCAAAAGAAACAAAAACAAAAGCAGAAACAGCAACATTTTTAAACAAGTATAAGCACAATATAATAATCATAGGTAGTCACAAAAAGCATTTTAAATCAAAATCCAAATTGAGGCCTTTAGGTGACAAGGTATTGAGATAAAATATATAAAATGCCTCTCTTCTTAGAAGAATACTGTTGATATCCCCTCCCCTTCTTGGAACTTTTACATGTTCAATCCCAATGTATCTCAACGAGGAGAGATTGTGTTTCATGGAATTGAAGTGCACCGCGACAGGGTTTTTTTCATTGACTGCTCAGGTGGCAGATCGGCTCTAAGAATTGATCTCTTATATTTGGAGCGCGTTTGTACACAATGCGTGGAGGATCATTGAAAACCATTTTTAAATTGGGGTCAGATTTCAAAATGTGCCAATGCTGTTGAACGATGTCTTTAAATGAGTTTCCCAAGGGGGAGAATTGTATTACACAAATTGGCCTATGACTATCAGAATTGACTCTTCTCATTTTAAGGCAATCATTTTGACTGACATTTTTAAACCGCTCTACAGCATTTAGCACCCAATCTTCTTGATATTGTCTGGCTCTAAATCTTTTCACCATGTCATCACTATGTTTGGCATAGGATTCTTCTGAACTGCATATACGACGCACCCTGTTGAGTTGGCTAATTGGAAGGCTCTTTTTTAAGGTGGTTGGATGGAAGCTTTTGCCGTGCAGGATGGTATTCCTGTCTGTAGGTTTTCTATACAAGTCTGTTGACAATTTGCCTTGTTCTTTTATAATTCAAATGTCCAAAAAATTGATTTGTAGGTCATCATAATTGACTGTGAATTTGAGGTGGCTACTACTAGCATTGAGAAAATTCACAAAATCAGATAGTTCATTTGAAGTACCTGACCACAGCAGAAAAATATCATCAATATACCTTCGCCAGAGGCCAATATGATGGAAAAAAAACAACATTATGTGACCTATTAAATACAAATTCATGTTCAAAGAAACCAACATATAGCGAGGCATAGTTTGGGGCCATGGTGCTACCCATAGCTGTGCCCTTCACCTGCACCTACCTATGATTATTATATTGTGCTTATACTTGTTTAAAAATGTTGCTGTTTCTGCTTTTGTTTTTGTTTCTTTTGCTGTATGTGTTTAATTAATAAATTTTTATCAAGATTGTTTGTTATCTCTAACAATTGTTTGTCAGGCCTAATTAGAACAGCTGACTATCAGCTGATTACTTAACTGCCAATCAGCTGTGCAGGCCTTCTCTACTTATTCTGACTGTTTTTTAACTTTTGTAAGATGCCTGAAGAAGATCTATGATCGAAACGTTGCTACTCCCAATAAATTAAGTCTTTCACAAGCAGTGTACAGATCCTTCCCTCTTCTACGTATGTTTTTTTTGATTTGGCACCTGCTGATATTTTTGTCTTGGATGTGCGCGCCCTCCACTACATACTACCCTTTGCTAACATGCCCATTGAAGTATGCTCCTGTCACCACTCTTTCATGCTTGGGCACACCCTCCACCACCTCATCTAACTCTCTCCAGAAATCTTTCTCCTTAATCTCGGAACCTACCTGTGGGGCATATGCACTGATGATATTCATCATCACTCCTTCAATTTCCAACTTCACACTGATCACCCTGTCAGACACTCACTTAACCTCCAACACACTCTGAACATACTCTTCCTTTAAAATGACCTCAACACCATTTCTCTTCCTATCTACACCATGATACAATAACTTGAACCCACTGCCTATGCTGTTGTTCTTACTTCCCTTCCACTTGGTCTCTTGCAAACACAATATGTCTACTTTTCTCCTCTCTATCATGTCAGCCAGCTCTTTCCTTTTACCAGTCATACTGCCAACATTCAAAATCCCGACTCTTACTTCCATCCTTCTAGTTTCTCTCTTCTCCCACTGTCTCTGGACACGTTCTCCTCCTCTTCTTCCCTCAGCAGTAGCCCAGTTTCTGCCAGCACCCTGTTTGGGCAACAACAACAGTGGTGGTCATTGTTAACCTGGGCCTCGACTGATCCGGTATGGAAATTCAGTTTATACTCTGGATCTTTATTTTGGCTTGTTTTACATTGGATGCCCTTCCTGATGCTTGGGACTGGCACTCAGAGTGTACTCGCTGCACACCCCATGTGGCTGAGATTTGACAAATGTTAAGGTTAATGCCCTGCCTCCTTCTACTGTCCTTAATTATCCGGGCTTGGGACTGGCACTCAGACTGTACTGGCTGCACACCGCATGTGGCTGTGTTAAAAGTAACAATTCTTGTAATGGACAAAATTATGTCCTTTGTGAACATACATGACATAGTTAGACACGGAAGCGCTGCAGAAACACCTCAGTAAGTTAAGGTGTCGTAAGATACTGAAAACTTCCTGATGGTGAAGCCGCTGCATGACAAACTAATTGTGTTTGTAATTGTGACAAATTTACACATTTGTTCAGTCAGTCCAACAGTGATAAAAAAAAAAAAAAAAAAAATTAGAAAAGGATTGGAAGGTTGGTTGGCAACAGGCATGTATTGATTTTTTTTCAATTTTCATTTTATTTTTGTTTGTTTGTTTTGGAGCATGCATTTCACTGCAAATGCCTACTGAAAGTGGAGATGTTAATGAATACATTCATTATTGACTACCAATGAAATTAATTATATGAAAGGACAAGCCTGAGATAGAAAACAGGTTTGATGAAGTGATCATTATAATCATGTCACCGGCTCGTTCTCAATGTTTTCACATGATGTGGGTCTGTCTTCACCATCATTTTCTCCTCACAAAATGTTTTGGAATTCTCCAAAACTTCAGACCTGTTTGTTTGTCTATGTCTCAATTTCTGCATCTGAAAATGATGGATTCCTTCCCCATTGTCCATTTTGATGTTGATCACAAAAATGCAAAATTGTTGTGTAAACACGATGGTGTATGGCAGTTGCAAGTTGGCTGCACTGAAGGCTATTTTAGGAGTGGGATTTCCCTGGAAGTGACGTATTGAATTCTTGTAGCATAGCCATACCTCTACGCAACCCTGAGGAAATAACATTGCATGAATTTTGCTACAAAAGATGTTGGATGCATCAGGGATGACAAAGAGGAGGAGTATAGGAGCTTAGTGAAGGACTTTTTTTTTTACTGCCTGGTGCCATACAAACCATCTACAGCTCAACACCTCGAAGACAAAGGAGCTGGTCATTGACTTTGGGACAACAGGAAGGCAGAGGACGGGAAGGAGAGGAACAGTAGTAGCCAGTAAACCAATAGCGAGCAGTAATTCTGGTGTTTATGTTTGTATATTTTTATTTACAAATTGTTTTTTACTTCTACTTTTGATACTCTGTGTGTTTCTTACTCTTTGTGCTGCTATACAATGCTGCTGGAACCTCGGTTTCCCTGAGGTAGTCTTCCCAAGGGATCAATAAAGTTCCATGTAATCTAATCTAAGACAAAAGAGAATGAGGGACATGGTCCAGCTAGGTATGCAGTGAATGGGTCTTAGAGAGAGACTATAAATTTGGTATAACATGAGTTTGTTTGTTCCCAAAGCCTAGGTCTGGTTGCTGCTGTACAACAAAATATGAATAAAATGAGGGTTTTGTTGTTGCAGTTTTAGTGCCTCTCTGACAGGTTTCACAGTGTTCATGGAGGGGGAAGAATGAGGTGAATTATTTAAAGAGCCGCCGTCCTTTGTTTTTCACCTCCTACAGTGTGGAGGGAGGGAGGTTCTCACAGGAGCCGCTGACTTTTCGTCTCTGTAATCTGCCGGCTCAATCTCAGTTTTTAATCTCACACCTCTTTAAAAACAGATTTGGGATCCCCTGACCCCTTCCAAAGCCTATAAAAGTAAACTTACCCCCTCAGTGTCCCAGTAGAAGGGTAATCTCCGCATTATACTCCCCCTCCAGCCAAACGACAACCCAGAAACACAAACACACATGGGCAAAGACACGCAAACATACAGACATGCACATCCTGCTACCCATCATCCAGCTTTGTTCTTCATCTGTTTGTTGAAATGTGATCCCTAAATCTGGCTCAGTAAATACACTGATTTTTCTGCAGTCACTGAGGTTCTAACAACAGCCAGTGGCTTAAAGGATTGTCCAATTACCACACATCAGTGAATTGTGTTTTTCCCATGTAGTTCTGTGTATAACACAGAAACTATAACTCAGGAGCAGAGATATTTCTGACTCTGAAATGACAGTCTGTGCAGTTATTCTTGGAGAAACAATACATAGAGTCAATCACGCTGCTTCACTCAGATGGATTGTAACATCAGTGTGGTCATGTTGTGTTTTGGATCAGAAGTTGTGGTCACTCAATTAAAGCGCTGGCACAAGAGTTTTTAGATTTTATAAAAAAATTTTCTATTTTCTATTTAAGTTCAGCAACAACAGAGGAGGGCAGACCTTGTATGATTATATTGAGTTAGAAAAAAAACAACGATATTTCTACAGATTTGACTGGTGTAAATCCTCTATATTATAATAGCCAAGTGGCCCATGCGTGTGTGTGGTTCCGATTACAGAGAAGCTGGGGAGAGCGAGACAAAGGAACACCGACACTCCGAAACGGAGGTGTTCCTTTGTCTCGCTCAAACAGCGAATCGGTCGTTACGCATGAAGCCTCCACGCGGCTTTCCATGACAAAATCTCTTGTTAAAAGTGAAATCTGCCGGAAAATGGCTGATGTCCAGCTCTTGTGATAACCAGAGAAAGAGCACACGACGGTCTCGTATCCACAGAGCCATCAGCTTAGAAATGATCTGGCGTTTTCTGCCTCGTCGTCGCAGCTTGGAGCGCGGCGTGCCGAGCGTCCTTGAAGCCGTCCTTAAAGCTGTAGTAACAGTCCTTATTCTCTGTGAAGCCCGTAAAATTTTCACCAAAAGCCAGATAAATTTTTCAAATAGTTTCCAGGTGCCAGTCTCTAACAGCTTCTGAAAAAATTCTGATGGAAAAAAAGTCCAAATCATTCCGCCATTTACAAACAATGAAAATCCGACGAGGGGGCGGGACCACTCCTTCAACAAGGCGTGCTCACAGGCGAATGATGTCACCAACAGGCGTGGAAAAACTCACGCATGCGCACGAGGGTTCAAGCTTGTCTGACGTAAAAACATATGAATGAAATCCATATAGTTTTTGAAAAAAATAAAAAGGACCGTTACTTTATTGACAGACCTCGTACATTATAGACTCACACAATCCAGCAGGGGATGGTAAATCATCTCTATATTAAGTGTGCATGCATGCGTGATTTTATATGTAAGCACATAATATAATTGTAAATATGTTAAAAATACCCTGATGCACAAGAAAGTGTAAACACTTATTTCTATTGTGGCCCATTTAAAAATGAAATGACAAAGTAGAAGTAAAATGTCCCTTGTAACTCACCTCCATGCTGCTTGCAGTTTGCTGACTCAGAAGCTACCTCCTCCACCCCACTGCCACCAGTTGGTCCCTGTCTGACGCCTGGGGTTACACTCTGCCCCTGCCTTCCAACAGCATGATCTGACATGTATGTAGACCTCCACTCTGTCAGGACAGGGACCTACTCCAAGGAAATTTGTACATTATCATAGTAGATTAAAATGTTTAACTTCATCTTCCCTCCTCAAGTCTTAATGGTAGAACAGACTGTTGTGTTTCAAAAATAGTGTGTAATCCTCTCACTCTCTTGTATCTTATCACAAACAGTTCCAAAAAGTAAAATTTTGTCCAGGGTAATGCCTGTTACAGCTAAAGGATCCCTGAGTAGAAATACATTCCTCTGCCAAAGTGCAGTTGGCCCTTCAACCATAACCCCTACATGTTCTCACTGGCCACTTCATTAAGTTCACCTTGTTCCAGACCTTTAGCTTTCAGAAGTGTCCTCATTCTTTGTAGCAGATTCCATAAGATGCTGGAAACATTCCTGAGAGATTTTGGTCCATATCACAATTATAAAATCACACATTTGCCATACTGTTACAACATTTTGGAATTGTACTTTATAGTGTGTGAACAGTTTAAAAGCTAGAAAATGTGGCTTGTGGTTTTCTTTTGATTTAAAATGCATAATACTATTGGACTGTTATTTTTCTGAGAATTTTCCCTGTGTGTGCCATATTTTCTTTCATAATAAAAATATTGATCAAAGAAAAAAGGGGATCTGTACTTTTGTGTTGACTACCTGAGTGTCAATCAAGACTCCTCAGATCAGGAAATGTTTTTCTAATCTTCCATTGTTTGAGCCCGTACCCACTGCAGCCTCAGTTTCCTGTTCTTAGCTGAAAGGAAGTGGCACCCGGTCTGTTCCGCTGCTGCTGCCGCAGCCCTTCAGCTTATGAGCTTCACTCTGCTGTGCACTCAGACATGCACGAGTGGTTACTTGAGTTACTCGTGTCTATCAGCTTTAATCAGTCTGGCCATCCCTCTCTGACCTCTGCCATTAACAAGTCATTTTCTCCAGGAGAGCCGCCGCTCACTGGATGCTTCTTCTTTTTTGCACCATTCCCTGCAGACTCTGGAGAAGGCTGTGTGCGAAAATCCCAGTAGCTCAGTCATTTGTGAAATACTCAAATCAGCACGTCTGGCACCAATAACCGCACCATGTTGACTTTTCTCCTCCTTCCTATTAAGAACATGTCTACATGTTAAACTAAATTTGTGTCATGTTTTAATGAGCAGTTGAGCTGGTGTACCTAATGATGTGGCCACTGAGTGTACGTTTTAACCGTTCTGCAACACTTTTTAGGATATGAATTTTTTTCACACACACAAAAAACTGACAAATTACTGGAAAATACCTTTTAATAATGTGGGGAAAAAGTGAAAAACAACTTCCTGAATCTGGAGCAACACCAAATATCAATGACTTTGACTAAAAATCACTCTGTGTATTTGTGAGTAACAATTACGAGTGACATAACCTACTTTGCAGAGGCAAAAGTGCAGTGCAGTCTCGTTTGAACCCTGCGTGATATCATGGGATCTGACCGCTTATGGGGACAGCTGCTCCCGTTGAGCAGTATATACACAGCATAACTTCACACGGATACATGGTGTACTGTTTTGTTTTCGGCTGCAATCACTGAAACAGTCACGAAAAGTGCAGTTTTTTTCGGTTCCCAGTGGAGAAGGGAAGACGAGACAAATGGGAGACGTCGTGTTGGTAAGTATTAGCCTACCTAGCTAACCAGAGTAGCGCCGTTCTCTCGTCTGCACAGCCGCCGTCTCGACACGTTTGAGCTCTGGGTCATAAACAAACTAGAGGTGGGTGGATCGATCCTAATATTGATAATATCGATACCAACGCTGGTATTGATATTGAACGATCCTCGTGTAAAAAGATCGATACTCAAGCTTTTTTTCTCTCCCGCATGCAGATTAATCAAAGTCTACTCTCTGTCTGTAAGAGCAGCGCTGCGCTGTGTCACACACCACGGAGCAGCGCACCCTCCCCCGTCTGGTCTTTTGTTGTTGTGCCGTCACGTGGCTCAGCGGCGCCAGCCAACAGCCATGCAGGTAGGCTCAGCCTGGCCCGCCCACTCAGCGCTCTCCTTGAGTCAGCCCTCTACCTCAGGAGATTTTGTTCTAAGTTGTTTTGAGTGATATTTTTTAAACAAAAATGTTGATTGTGATAATAAAGTAGTTTGTTGTCATGCACAATGTTTGGCGAAATTCTATCCTAGGTCTTTTGGATCCTTTGGATCTATGAAGCTTAAATATGAAAAAGTATCGGTATTGATATCGGCGATACTGGGCCTGTATTTACTTGGTATCAGATCAATACCAAAATTCCCGGTATCGCCCACCTCCAAAACAAACCGCAACACATGTCCACTTTCCACCGCATCGTCACTTTTTCTTTGTATTTTTACTTTGTTTGCGTGTAATTTGCCCAAAATCTCAAAGTGTTGTGTTTCTGTCCCCGGAAGTAGTGAAATTACATCATATGCGTCATATTTAACCCCTTTAGCGCCTGCCTTCAAATGGTACTGCACTGCCCAATAGTGTTCATCCCAATGTAAGATTGAAGGACAGTTTAGCCATGGCAGAGATGCACGTTCTGCAAGTGCCCTTCAGCTTGGTATTATGTTTACAGGTATGCTAATCGATTCTTTACCTTTCCCCTGTGGCCCTGACGGGGTCAGGTTACTGTTGCTACAGCTGTTTGGGTTGTTGTTCTTTGCTTTACCAAGCTCAAACACACACACACACACACACACACACACACACACACACACACACACACACACACACACACACACACACACACACACACACACACACACACACACACACACACACACACACACTGTGGGAATCACAATTGATGAGACTGCCTGCATAAGCTACATACATTATTGCCTCTTTAATGGAGCACATTTGTGGGTAGATATTTAATTTGGGGGAACTGTAAAAACTATGTGCTTCTTGTCATTTTTAATCAGTGCAAGTATGTATACATGCAAGTTTTGAAGCACACATATTCATCATCTTACACCCGTCTCTTGGTCCACATCTGCAGTAGTTCCATGCCCCCCCCCCCCCCCCCCCAGCCTGTCATCAACATGTCATTAAAGCCCCCCCCCCCACTTCTCTGTCAGCCAGACTGGAGAAATTCCAGCAGGGCTTTGGATGTGGCTGCTTCTTGTAGTTGTAGTCGTCCTTGTCCTTTGAGTCTATTTCTGACATGGGAATCTGGGGTGTCACGGCCTACCCGGGTGTGGAGTGAGACGATGCTGGATTAGACACCGCTGCTCTGGTTAATGAAACCAGGAGGAAGTGCTGTATTGGAACTGGAACATGGAAAACGGCCAACAATTATTAACAACAACAACAGAAATTTCTGAACAGATGTATATCTGTTTAAATGTGAATGAATGAGATTATTTGGCACACACAAATACTTTACACAGTTCTGTGCGGCCGAAAGGGTGTAGGCAGAAGCAAGCGCTTATAAATGTGTGTGTGTGTATGTATGTACTCTATGTATGTATGTGTGTATACGAGGTCTGTTAGACAATAAACCGACCCTTTTATTTTATTTTTTTAACTATATGGATTTGAATGATGTGCGATTCCACCAATCATGCTTGAACCCTCGTGCGCATGCGTGAGTTTTTTCACACGTGTCGGTGACGTCATTTCCCTGTGGGCAGGCCTTGAGTGAGATGTGGTCCCGCCCTCTCGGCTGAATTCATTTGTTTCACATGCTGCTCGAGACGGCGCGCGTTGCTTTATCAACATTTTTTCTGGACCTGTGAGGAATATCTGAGTGGACACTATTCGAGAAATTCAGCTGGTTTTCGGTGAAAAGTTTAACTGCTGATGAGAGATTATGGGGTGTTTCTGTCGGTGTAAGGACTTCCCACGCAGCGGGACGTCCTGCAGCGCTTCCAGGCGCCGTCGTCGGCCTGTTTCCACCTGAAAACATCCTAATTTAAGGCTTAATTCACCCAGGACGTCGTGAGAGAACAGAGAAGATTCAGAAGAGTCCGGCATGAGGACTTTATGCGGACATTCCACTGTTTAAGGACATTTTGTAATGAAAGACGTGTGCGCAAATTCGCCGAGTCGTTTCCGTGATGACTTGGCAAATCTGTGTGCGCCGCGACAGGAAAAACACCTCCGTGTTGAAAACCATTTGTAAAATTCAGGCGGCTTTTGGTGGCTTTCAACAAGTGAGTAACTGAGAAATTGTTTAACAGCTTGGGCATGTTCCAACTTGCCCGTTAAGGTTTCCAACGGAGGTGTTTTTCCTTTCGCGACCCCCCGCGGTCGGGTCCAGCCCGACACACGACTCTGCCCGCACGTTCTTTCATTACAAAATGTCCGTTAACAATGGAATGTCCGAATAAACTCCTCATGCCGACTTCTTCTGAAAGTTCTCTGTTCTCTGATGACTTCCTGGATCAACAGAGCCTGAAATGTGGAAGTTTTCAACTTGAAACGGTGAGACGCTGCCGCCTCGAAGCGCAGATCGCCGTCAGGCGCCGTGGGCCGTCCTTAAAGCGACACTACCAGACCAAAATCTCTCATCAACCGTTAAAATTTTTACCGAAAAACCAGCTGAATTTATCGAATGGTGTCCACTCATTTGTGCCTTACAGTTTTGAAAAAAATTTTATCAAACAAAGCTGCAGTCTGAGCCATTCCTAAACAATGAAAAAATCGACAAGAGGGTGGGCGACTCCTCACTCAAAGACTGCCCACAGGCGAATGACGTAACCGACAGGCGTGAAAAAACTCTCGCATGCCCACGAGGGTTCAAGCATGTCTGATGTAATCACACATGATTCAAATCCATATGGTTTTTGAAAAAAATAATAAGGTCGGATACTTTTCTAATAGACCTCGTAGATATATATATATATATATATATATATATAGATATATATATATAGATAGATATATATAGATAGATATATATATATATAGATATATATATATAGATATATATATATAGATATATATATATATATATATATATATATATATAATGGTTGTGTGGGTCCTTGCCATTTGATTGGTGCTTTGATTGGTGACATGGATTATTCATCCCATTTGGTTGTATTGCATTTAGAGTGCAATTTGGTTCCATTAGGGTGCAAATTTGGTTCCATACGTTTGATACCATTGCACTCTTCTCACACACACACACACACACACACACACACACACACACACACACACACACACACACACACACACACACACACGTGCACAAATGCAAATCAAATCCACTGCACTGTAAGCCGTTTGGATGCATGAAGAGCTGTTAGGAGGAAGTTAGAATGAAAAGCCGGACAAATTTCTGACGTGATTTTTTTTTCACTGCACTGAGGAAGTACACAGACTTTTTTGGGAAGTACACGATGTTGGTGCACAGCATCGCAGACGACTATCAGAATTATTTTTGGACTTGTATTCGTATTGGATTCTTGATGTCAGACGTGATTTTTCGCTGGAGTGAGGATCGTACACAAACTCTTTCTTTTTTCTGGGAATACACAAAGTCAGCGCAGTAACAAAATACCAAAATGTAAGTCCATATTCTGTTGTTTTTAAATTAATATAATATCATTTGACAAAGATCTATTTTAGTCATTATATAAAACAAATAATGAATATTTTTTACATTCTTTCAATGGAACGAATATTTAATTCAGTCAAAGCTGAAAGAAACCATTCAACTTGTCTTCATGTTCCGGGTTTAACCTCATGAAATATTTGTAACTCATAAACATTCATTATTTGTATAATATATACCCATAACAACAAATGCCAAGAAAGAAAAAAACAAGCACAGACAATATAAATCAATCAGTGAACTAAAATTTCTCAACAGAACAAACAATAGTGCACAACGCACAATAAAAAACAATAACAAACTCAGTTAACCTAATTCTTCATGCTATAACAAGTAATTATATTGTTTTTTTAAAGTCTTTTTAACCCACCGAAGGTACCAGATAATTTCATTCTATCAGAACAGTTATTCCAAATCTTTACACCTTTTACAAACACAATGGGCCTCATGTATCAATGTTGCGCACTTGTGGCGTAAATTTACGGCGTAAACTTGAAATACACCAAAGTCGCCGTGACATGTATCAAGCAGTGCGCACCTGCCCATTTCTGGCGTACGCCTGACGTGATCTTGATAAATGCGGCGGGTGGAAACGATCGTAATTATAATAAACATGCCCATAAATATTCAGACTCTGCTTCAGACACACCCTCATTTTACGACATAGAAGCCGGAAAGACGGCAATGAAAAAGAACTCCACCAATCACGACGCGTGCCAATAGAGCGTCAAAAGCGGCTGTCGTATCAATTGTTTTGTAGTATATAATCAATAAAGTGTTACAGTGGTCCCTCATTAATCGCTGGAGTTACGTTCTAAAAAATAGCCCGTAATACGCGAAACCGCGACGTAGTCAGCGTTATTTTTTACAATTATTATAGAAGTTTCAAAGCTGTAAAACCCCTCACTACACAGTTTATACACTTTCTCAATCAGGCATGAACATTTTCTCACTTTTCTCTCGTGTGTAAACACTCTAAAAGTTCAAACCTTAGTAGGAAAATAATACCAAACTGTTTCAGGCCCAAACATTTGTTTGAGAAATAAAAATAGAACGTTTTCCTATAAATAATTATGATGGCATTTAAAACTAACGAATTAATTTTAACGATCAACGAATGAGGTCGGACACATAAGAAATTATTAATAGTGACTGACCAGTATGTCACAGATCGGGCCTCTGCGTCCTGGCGCTGCGCCTTTTTCCACTCACATCTCGCTGCAGCAGGTGTTTGTTTCCGTGTGACAAACACAGTTATGAGTAGTTGTTGGCGCTCTTTTCTCTTCTGGGCAACAAGATTCTTATAAACAGATACGCAGAACACAGAACACTGTAAAAAAAGCCATGCAAAATTGGACTAAATACTCCGCGAGACTCCGAGGCCACGACAGGTGAACGGCGTTATAGCGAGGGACCACTGTATTCTCTTTTCACATGTCAATAATTCTTGACGTGGATATTTGCTCGCTCAATTAATAAGACACGCCTAATCTGTCAGATTTCTTTATTTTTTAAATGTATTTATTTTATTGTGACAACCGAATGGAGACAACAAAACCTGGTTGCAGCATGGGCGAATTAAGGGAATGACGAAACTACAGTTGTTATTATCAATTTCATAGTCTAAAACGATCACACCACATGAAGTTAAGCTCAGTGCTGCTCTGGCTCCAGGCTCAAAGTCTGGAGAAAAAGGCGAGCAGCGCTGTCTTTGCAGTAACGCTGTAGCCACGGATCGTGCTCCATAACAATCCCGCAACAGCGGGATTTGTATTGATTATTATGTAGTATAATCAGGAAAGTGTTATTTATGTAACATATGCATTGATTTGTATAATGGCACTGTTTATCATGTTGATCATCATTTTTATGTGGATTCCAGCGCTGGTTCATTTTGGTGTATAATTTACGCCACCTCTCGACCTGGTGTATATTTTCAGTGCAGCGTACGCCAACGACCACATTGAAAAATGCCAAGTACCGCAGCCGTTTTGGCGTACACCCCATATACGCTCAAATATCGCCGTACGCAACGTTGATACATGAGGCCCAATGACTTTTTACAGTAGTTTGAGTCTTTAATTTATCAGATACTAGTGTTTAAAATGAGGGAGTCCAGCTATAATTTGAGAGGAACATATCAGATAAAAGTTTATTTTTAATTTTATTTTATATAATCAGAATTGTTATTAAATGTGCATTTAATAAGGATTTCTGAAATCATATATTTTATTATAGAAAGTTGCAAATAATATAAATATTTAATGAGAATTAGTAATCAGAATAAGTCTACGGTGCATCCGGAAAGTATTCACAACACTTCATTTTTTCCAGATTTTGTTATGTTACAGCCTTGATCCAAAATGGAGAAAATTCATTTTTTGCCCCTCAGAATTCTACTCACAACACCCCATAATGACAACATGAGAAAGTTTCTTTTTTTTAATCTTTGCAAATTTATTAAAAATAAAAAAAACTAAGAAATCACATGTACAATATTATTTACAATTATTATTATTATTTTTGGAAGGGCACAAAGTCAGTGCAGTGATGCACCAAAATGTAAGTCCCTTTTCTGTTTATAAATTAATATAATATCAAATGACAAGGATACAGCCAGTCTGCTCTGTGTCAGCCTGATCTCAGAAGCTAAGCAGTACAGCATCCGGTTAGTACTTGGATGGGAGACCTCTTTGGAACACCAGTGGCTGTGTGCGTTTCTCCAAGAAAACCTGGAGCTGCATCAGGAAGGGCATTCGGCGTAAAACTTGTGCCAAATACCTATGAGGATCCGCCTCTGTCCACTGTGCGACCCTGAACAATAACGGGAGCAGCTGAACTGACAACAACACAACATCAAATGACAAAGATCTATTTTAGCCATGATATAAAACATGTAATGAATGTTTTTACATTCTTTCAATGGAACAAATATTTAATTAGGTGAAAGCTGGAACATACCATTTGACAGCATTTACAGCCTCAAGTCTTCTTGAATTTGATGCCACAAGCTTGGGGCACCTATCATTAGGCAGTTGTGTCCATTCTTCTTTGCAGCACCTCTCAAGCTCCATCAGGTGGATAGGGAGTGTCGGTGCACAGTCATGATCAGATCTCTTCAGAGATGTTAAAGCAGATTCATGTCTGGGCTCTGGCTGGGCCACTGAAAGACATTCACAGAGTTGTCCTGAAGCCACTCCTTTGATATCTTGGCTGTGTGCCGAGAGTCATTGTCCTGCTGGACGATCAACAGTCACCCCAGTCTGAGGTTAAGGGCGCTCTGGTGTAGGTTTTCATTCAGGATGTCTCTGTACATTGCTGCAATCATCTTTCCCTCAATCCTGACTAGTCTCCCAGTTCCTACCGCTGAACATCCTCACAGCATGATGCTGTCACCACCATGCTTCACTGTTGGAATGGTGCCTGGTTTCCTCCAAACATTACGTCTGGCATTCACACCAAAGAGTTTCATCTTTGTCTTATCAAACCAGAGAATTTTGTTTTTCATGGTCTGAGAGTCCTTCAGGTGCCTTTTGGAAAACTCCAGGTGGGCTGCCATGTGCCTTTTACTACAGAGTGGCTTTCATCTGGTGACTCTAACATACAGGTCTGATTAGTGGATTGCCACAGAGATGGTTGTCCTTCTGGAAGGTTCTCCTCTCTCCACAGAGGAATGCTGGTGCTCTGACAGAGTGACCATCAGGTTCTTGTTCACCTCCCTGACTAAGGCTCTTCTCCCCTGATCGCTCATTTTAGACGGTCTGCCAGCTCTAGAAAGAGTCCTGGTGGATCTGAACTTATTTTATTTACAGATGATGTTAGCCACTGCGCTCAGTGGGACCTTCAAAGCAGCAGAAATGTTTCTGTACCTTTCTTCAGATTTGTGTCTCAAGACAATCCTGTCTCAGAGGTCTTCATGCTTGGTTTGTACTCTGACATGCAATGTCAACTGTGGGACATTATATATAGACAGGTGTGTGTCTTTCCAAATTATGTCCAATTAACTGAAGTTACCCCAGGTGGACTCCAATTAAGCTGTAGAAACATCTCAAGTATGATCAGTGGAAACAGGATGCACCTGAGCTAAACTTTGAGCTTCACGGCAAAGGCTGTGCATATTTATGTACCTGTGACTTCTTATTTGTTTTTATTTTTAATAAATTTGCAAAAATCTAAAAAAACAACTTTTTTTTCATATTGTGTGTAGGATTTTGAGGAAAGAAATGAATTTCACCCCATTTGGAATACGGCTGTAACTTAACAAAATGCAGAAAAAGTGAAGTGCTGTGAATACTTTTTGGATGCACCGTATAATGTTGATGGTGAACAAGGGGTGTCCTTTTGAACATTTAAAACAGAACAAGGGGTAGGATTCAATAAGTGTTTCTGCTTCTTCCTGTTCCTTCTCTAACATCTTTATATTGTTTTTTTTTATAATCTAAACTGTGATGTACTTTGTGTCTAAGTGTTTGAGACAAATAAACTAAATAAAAAATTAATAATCATAAACATAAATTCTGATGATGTGGCAATGAAGCAGCAGGGTGCCTGGATGAAATGGGAACAGACAATGGAGAGGAATGTCACCTGGAAGGACATTTGGAAGTGGAACCCCCAGAGGATCAAGTTTTGGATACAGGGAGTCTACGATGTTCTTCCAAGCTCTTCCAGCCTGGGGTAAATATGGTGTACCCCACTCAATATGGGGTTAATTGGAAACACCAGCATGCCCCCTGTGCTCTAACACAGGAACACTAGAGCTCATCCTGAGCAGATGTTCTCAGACACTGACTGATGGCCAAAATTGCTGGAGACATGATCAGGTCCTCAAGTCCATTGCAGAGACAATCAGGGGATCAAAGATAGCAAACACCTCTGAGCTACAGGCAAGGCCATCCATTTGGTCAAGGAGAGGCAGACACCCAACAAAACAGCGAAGGGCTGCTCTGCCGGTTTGCTCTCCATGGTCTAAGACTGGGTGATGACTGTAGACTTGCAGAGGCAGTTAAAGATACCACCACACATCATCCAAACCACACTGAGGCCTGACATCATTCTCGTCTCAGAGGCTACAATGCAGCTGATCCTGCTGGAGCTGAGAGTGCCCTGGGAGGAGAGCATGGAGGAGGCTCAAGACAGGAAGAGGGAGAAATGATTGGGGTGGTGGAGGACAAATTCTGCATTTTGCATCACTACTCTTAGCTTCATATTGGAGTAGAGCAGAGAAGGATTTTCTTTCACCAAAACACATCAAATCTAGGCTTACATCTCAGATGTACCTTCTGGCAATTTGTAGCTAAACTTGCAGGTCTTGTTTCTGTGAAGGCTCTCAGTTGTCCAGGTGGTTTCCATAGATTCAAGCTTCTCTACTACTTGCAGGTCTTCTTTTTAAGAAAATCCTCCTCTATACCACTACAATTTCTCCAATCACAGCCACATAAACCTATAACTACTTCTGGGTTGTCTGGGTGTCTTGGTGGCTCCTCACTGTTCTCCTTCTTGCACAGTCACTCAGTTTTCGAGAACTGTCTACTCCATACAGATTTACCATAGTGCCATAGTGGCCTTTTATTGTGGACAGTCTAAGGCACACCTGTGCACTAATCATGGTGTCTAATCAGCATCTTGGTATGGCACACCTGTGAGGTTGGATGGATTATCTCAGCAAAGGAGAAGTGCTCACTATCACAGATTTAGACTGGTTTGTGAACAATATTTGAGGGAAATAGTGATATTGTGTATGTGGAAAAAGTTTTAGATCTTTGAGTTAATCTCATACAAAATGGGAGCAAAAACAAAAGTGTTGCGTTTATATTTTTGTTGAGTGTGTGTATATATATATATATATATATATATATATATATTTATTCTCCACTCAGATTGCAATAGCCAATCACAGATTAGCCTTTCTGTCCATCATTTACCTGTATTTTGGCATGCTTGGCACCAGAAAGTTATGTTGGATCCCAAAAAGGCTAGGACCAAAAGTTATATTGGATCAGTTCCCACTGACCAATAGCGTTAGAGCTCACTGCCAACAGCTAGCCAATCAGAGTGCAGCATACAATTATTCATGAGATGACATCACTAATGACGTAGCGGAGGTCAGGAACTTGCTGACAGACGCTGGTTGAAAAAATGGCAACAAACATGTCAACAACAACAGCAGAAAATTGTCTGCCAGCGAGGTTTGCTGAGTTCACAGAGGAGGAACTGGTGGATGCCAAAAACACTAAGAAGGTAGACAAACACGCTACTGATGTTTTAGAAGCATTCATATGCTGTTCACAACAAAATAAATTGATCTAATTTACTCGGCTACGCCTCGTCCAATATAACTTTTCTTCATCCAATATTTCTCTATGTTGGACTCCTTACCATCCATTATTTGTATTTTACTTATATTTATATTTAAATATATATATATATTTTTGCCTTCTTGCTCTCGGTTGGGACGATCGCATTTTTCTCTCCTCCTCCCTCCCCAACTTTCCTGCTACTGTAGCGTGTTTTGTCTGTGAGGCTGCCAGCCCTGCTCCTCTGGAAGACAGCAAAATGGATCTGATCAAGTGTTCTCTGAACGCAATTGACACTATTTTTTCCACAAGACACTCGGGAGCGGAGGACCGGACCTGTCCTGCTGGGACACATGTAGCGGGTTACGTGATGGACAGCTGGCGGAGGTGGCAAGTCATGTGCCTGTAAACGTTGTCTGTGGAGGACGTTGAAGATGTTTACTTATTTGGAGCTGTGTTGACTGGGTTTCTGCTGTGTGAGGCGGCCATAGCACCGGTTTACCGGAAAATTAAGAAGGTGGAGGCGGCATTAATTGGCCTGTCCAGGCTGCCCCACATGATTGATTCGATTGGAAGGGCAGTGTCTGCTCAGTCGGTGGGTGTCAACTGCACGTTGGAATCCATCTCGGGGAGAATGGCTGCACTGGAAAACCGCTTTGATCATCAGTAAGACCACATCTCCTCTACTCAGATGTATTTGGGAGCCACTCTGAAGTTTCAGACTGTGGAATCTGCCAGGCGTCTGTTAATCTGGATATCTGTTTGGTTTCCAAACACCAGCTGTCCTTCAAGGCTGCTGGGATAAAATCCTCCCCCCGAGGAACACTCCTGATAGCCTCGCTCCTCGTCTCCCCCGCCTCTTCGTCTCTCCTCCCTCCCTCCCTCCCTTTCCAGTCCTGAGATGTTGACTGTGGGACCTTGAGACTCTGGTGGACTGATTCAGGACTGGGATCCCCCCCAGGATGGACAGATAAGGCCTGTCGATGGCACCATGGGCGGCCTTCCAGGCTGTCTGTCTGGACACTGGACACATCCAAGTCTCGGCTGTCGTCTGTCATCTGTTGTGATTGTTTTTTGTTATGACTGTTTTTCTGTGCTATGTGTTTTTCTTTTCCCAATTCTTTCCTTGTGTGTGCTTTTATATGTGTTCATGTACCGGACCGGCTTATGTGTGTTGTTGTTTAAGTGTGTCATGAGGCCGGTCAAGGTTTGCTCAGCCCTGCTCGTGACCTAGGGCAGGGATATACATCTGGAGCTGGTCCCCGGGTGCCAAAAAAGGCAACATCTGCTCCTAACTGGCAATTAGGATGGGTAGAAATGCAGTAAACACATTTCATTGTGCAGGGAACATGTTCCTATGTGCATATGACAATAAACTCCTTTTGAATCCTTGAATCCTTTAATATATATATATATATATATAATTCTTCCAGTGTATACAAATGTTTGAGCACAACTGTATGTAGCTGTCATAGCTTATATGTATATCATATAGTAATCTAGGAACCTGAATCAGTGTCTGCTACTACTACTAATAATAATACCTGGAAGAAGGAGAAGGCACACTTATCACTATCATCTCTTGGCAGGTGATGTTAGGTTTTGAATTTGGGTTCATAGGACTTTGTGACATCACAATACAGACTGAGATGCCTTCAAAGATTGGTATAGATCATTATAATATCATACCACTGGTTGAACTGTGCAGATAGAAGTACAAGAAAACCTTTGTCACAACATTAAAGAAGGAGATAAAAGTTTTTGAATCAGATGCAGATCTATTACTAAGATTAGTTATTGCTTCCCTGCCCGCCCCCCCAAAAAACATCTTTGTACAAAAGCTTGTTGAAATTCATCCAGATTATCTAGTTATTATGAGAATACCCAAACCTTTGTGTCCTTCAGTAGGTTAGTTGAAATACTGTTATAGAAAATGACACATTGGAAAATTGAAATTATCCGTAGGTGTGCGTGCGGGTGTGAATGTGTTTGTTTGTCTATATGTGGCCCTGTGACAGACTGGTGTCCTGTCCGTGGTGCACCACACCTCACGCTCTTGACTGCTGGGATAGGCTCCAGCCCCGTGACCCTTAATTGGAGTAAGCGGTTGAAGATGAGTGAGTGAGTGTGAGATTTGTTATAATAATAACATAAAGGGATTAAATTGGGCAGCTGACCTGAGAGCACATGGATGACGCAAGAGGAGGTGGAGCCATTTGCTGCTATGTTGTCACAACCTACAACCTGGAAAAGGATCAGGGGCAGCAACAGTGCAGAGGCATGGATGGACAAATGCATAATAAATCTACATGTATGCACTCAGAGAACTATGGTCCTCAGAGGTCTATGTGTCTCTGACATGGACAGTTAAGACACATACTACATGTATGTGGAAGCCACAACAGAAGAAGTATTATAAACTATAAAAAACATCTAACAACTGACTGGTGAAGTGTTAAGGTCATGAAAGTCGAACGTCAGGACATAACAACCCTTCCAAAAAGAAAGCTACGCATTGGATACTGGAGACAGCTCATGTTTGCACTGCACATATCAGGCATCAACTTCAGGCATTTAAAGCCTCATTACACACTTGTTCCAAAAACAGTGTTTTATTTTAAGATGTGCACGCTGATATAACTGTTTGCCAATCAAGCAAATAGGGTCAAATAAAGCTCTTGTATTATCTTACAACAAATCATTTAAAAAAATGATATGAAAATGATGAATGTATTGATGAATTGTGCTTGTATGCTGGATATATGCCAGTTTGCTGATGTTGTTTGTATTTTGCCTGTTTCTTGAGGTGGATTTTTCGACAAACCTCAAACAGTCTGTTCCACTTCTAATTATTTTGATGACAATCAAATTGTGGTCAAATCTGTGAATACAAATGTTTTGTGAATGAGGTCCAGTGAAAGTGACGTGGCGGGGCGGGTCACCCATCGGAAACAAGTAAATTACCAATCATGGAGAAATTGAAAACCCTACACATAGAATTTTAAATCAGTGACCTTGCTACAATTGTGCTCAAAGGTTTACATACCCTGGCAGAATTGTTGCTTTTTTGGCCATTTTTCAGAGAATATGAATGATAACACAAAAACTTTGTTTCACTCATGGTTAGTGGTTGGGTGAAGCAATTTATTGTCAGACAACTGTGTTTACTCTTTTAAATCATAATGACAACACCAACTACCCAAATGATCCTGATCAAAAGTTTACATACTCCTTTTCTTAATACAGTGTGTGTTGCCCCCTTTAACATCAATGACAGCTTGGAGTCTTTTGTGGTAGTTTTGGACGAGGCTGTCCCTTTTCTATTGTTTATATTAATAAAATTTCAAATGACAAGGATGTATTTTAGCTGCCATATAAAACAAATAATTCATTCAATGGAACAAATATTTCATGAGGTGAATATTCGTACCATTGAACTCATAAACATTCATTATTTCTATACTGTTGCACTGACATGTAGTGATGGAGTGATGGAGAACTGTGTCATGATTTGAATTAACTTGGCATGTTATATTGAAAGAGAAAAAAAATCACACAGTATTAGGTTTGACTCTACACGTTTAAGTGTTCAAATGTAGCTTCAACTGTTTCCTGTGTAACATCAAGGGAAATACCCCCAAACAAATCCGGCTGCTCTTGGCAGTGAACCATGTGTAGCTAGAAGACCAAAAAATCCACTACGATGCAACATCCAGGCAACATATAAAGTAGATACTTTTCTTGATGTAACCAAGCAACATATATTTGTGACTCTGGTGGGAATCAAACACTGTGTCTTTCACACATGAGACCAACACACTAATACGTTAGGTAAAGGGTAAAGTTTAATTAGAACATATGAGTTGGCATTGTCCAATGTTTGAGGCTTACATTCATGAGGTTGATGGATCAGTTGCATTCCTGGACCAAGACGCTTTTTGCTGGTCTGTAGGGGAAATGCTCTCTGTGTCCTCTTGATCACATCCCATCCGTTGTAAGCAGGCCCACATCTCCTTTTTGGTGGTTCATACATACTGGCTCATGATGTAGGTGCTGCAGATGATTAGATATTTTTTTGTAACTGTATAATGAGTAATGAATAAAAAAAAAGATGTGTCTTATCCTAACACACTGTTTGTCTGGCACAGAGCTGCACATCTCACTGGACTTTGAGAAGTAATTAAACATCTTGGCAGTAAGTTATGAGTGATCGTGCTGAAGAACTGAAAGACAATTAGAGGAAACGGGCTCCATTAGATCCTCTCAGGCTTCACTGTGTCAACAGGCACTTCATAATAAAACTGGCCATAGATCATTTATCTATAAAATGACTACATTCATTAGTTGCCTTCTTAATTCAATGACTTTTTTGAATGAAATATTTCTTATTTTCAGTGGCTGATTTGGCGTTGCCTTGTAGTGTCTCCATGGTGATCACTTAAAATTTAAAGATGTTGCTTTGTTCTTAAAGACCAGATTTCTCCTGGGGGTGAGTTGGTTGCTGCTAGTGGGTGCACAAAAGAAAATGTTGGGGGGAAAAAATATGGAGAAAAAATTCAAAGGGTTTTTTTCAAAACTTATTATTGTTATGGGGGTTACAGCTTTGAGGGGTGCACAAACTTAGTCAAGATGTACCCAGACGTGCGCGACCTAAAAAGAATCTTTCATTGTTTTCAATCAGTATTTGTTAAACATCAGATAATGTTTCTATGATCCTACTTTTACTTACAGAAATTTGACTTATTTTAAAATAATATAATGATTACAGCATTATAATATGATTACAGCATTATAATATGATTACAGCATTATAATATGATTACAGCATTATAATATAATGATTACAGCATAGTATAACAATTACAGCATTATAATATAATGATTACAGCATAGTATAATATAATTACAGCATTATAATATAATGACTACAGCATAATATAATATAATTACAGCATAATATAATATAATTACAGCATTATAAAATAACGATTACAGCATTATAATATAATGATTACAGCACAATATAATATAACGATTACAGCATAATATAATTACACTACCATCGACATTAACTTGTCCGATTGTCCAGGACAAGCATAAAATGTGATCGGACAAGCAATAGCTCTAAATCGTTGTCCGACCAGACAAGTTGTTTTCTTATTTACATCACGTCTTGTCTCGCACCTCACAAGAAAGCGTCTTCAGTTTTTCCTGCCACTCTCCACGCAGTGGACAGTCGGAAAACATGATATCACAGGGTTCTCCCCAGATGATGAAAAAAGGGCGCCGCACCATCAGTGTTCTGACAGCGTCGTCACACTCTGTCCTGCTCTGAGCTAGTTTTTTAAAAATCCAGCCAGGCTGTTTGTGCCGAACTACCAGCTCCCCCCTCCCCCGCCGGCAGAGAGCCGAGCAGCGCTACAGCGGAAAAAAAACTCTGTCAGTCTTAAGATAAAAAGAGCTCCTTCTGCTTGCATAGCTCCAGAAATTCATTTATAGGCTTGATTTTACAGTTGAAATCCCTCATGTTTCCAAAGTTTGTTCAAATACGGTGTGAGAGTGAAGAGTCTCTTGTTCCCTCACAGAGAGAGAGGAGGAAAAAGTGTTAACATCAGACGCTACAGCTGTAAAAAGCAGAAAACAATTTTAATCAACCATCATCTTCACCACACAGCCTCAGTGAAACAGTAAAGTGTGAAAAACTGATTCAGAAAGTTTTTTTCATCCAGGATTCATCTTTAAAAGTTCAGATTTACTCCTTTACTTCTGTCAGAATGTTTTTTGTCATTTTCTTTTTATTATTATTGTTGTTTATGCACCAGTGACACCAGATCAATTTACTTGTATGTGAGAACTTACTTGGCAATAAATTTGATTCTGATTTGACAATCAAATCAGTCCAGATTTAGCTCTTGTTCAAACAAGACAATTAGGGTTATATTGTTTTTTTTTTTGTTGTTTTTTTTTAAATAAGTATGCAATTCCACTCAAAAATGTTGAAAAAAAGATAAACTGTCAATATGACAGAAAAACTCTGCACAGGTGCAGTGTGTCATTTTTAAAGAAGAGAGCATATGTTATGTCCATCAAATATTAATGTGTTTTTAAACTTTTCAATGTCATTTATTTTCTTAACATAGACAGAAAAATACAAAAAAGAACTTTGATATTACAACATAAGTGTAATTTTTTTGTCTATTATTCTTGCTTTCAATGCATCTAAAACCAGTCAAAATGACTCGCAACGCGCGCCACCTCGGACGATAATTGCCAACAGCACTGGTATACTAAACATTTCTGGGGATAACTCTGTTCGTGTGCACGAGACCACTGTATGGAGTGTGCGTTCATAGCATCTTCTTGCAAGATGCTGTGGTGGGAAACATTATATAACAAACATCGCATCGCTCAACACGCCTTTTGAAGAATATATTGAACAGAATGTCTTTTCTAAAACCTCTGAAACTGGGCCAGATACCAGGGAAAACACCAGTCAAACGCAAGCATCAACCCCTGCAAGTGTAGAAGCTTCAAAGAAGACTTATGAAGAGAAAGGAAGAGAGAGGAAGTTTGTGAGTAGCTGGACACAGGATTATCCATGGCTGGGGCACAAGGAAGAGGACAACACAATATACTGCCATGTCTGTCGGGATTTTCCTTCAATTGCGGACCAGTAAGGCATTTTTAAATGTTGAAATAAAAGAATTTGATTTGCTTTATCAAAAAACATACTGGCAAATGATCATGCATTGAACAGTGATGAATTCAGAAAACACACAGGAGAGAAGCAGATGCATATTGGCATTTACCAATTATTTAAATTTTTTCTCCAATTATGAACAATTGCAGGAGAGAAACATTATGAGCTATATCTTGGTTAACAGATTAAAAGGCTAGAGGCTATGCATGAAATATGTATATGTAATATGTTTGGAAATTCAGTTTTACCACTCACATAGGAGAGAAGCTGTTATGTGGGCCGCTGAAGAGGAGGTACTGCTGGCCCACCACCACCAGAGGGCGCCCTGCTTGGAGTGCGGGCTCCAAGCACGAGAGGGCGCCAGACCCAGAAGAAGTGACAGCTGTCACTCATCGCACCAGCTGTCACTCATCTACACCACTACATAAGCCAGACTGTAACTCCACCTCCCCGCCGAGAAATCGACTACCAAGAGGTAATTTTCTCTGCTGACTAAAACGTTGTGTACTAATCTAATCTCATTTGCAGCCGTTGTCCTGTGGTTGTTGCCTTATCTGGGATTTTGGCGTTTGGTGTGACTGCGACGACTGCGCCTCACACTCCAAACAGATAAGTGGTTAATCAAGAGCTGCACGAGTGTGTGATTTGGAGGTGGAGGTTCTCCCTCCTAACTGTGTACAGACCGTGGACCACTGAGTGTGCGGAGTTACACTCATTCATCTTGTCTCTGCTTTCTGCCAGCAGTACCAGGGTCGACAGCCGAAGACAGAGGCCACCTGGGGATATGGGACTTGGCGGCTCCGGTGTTCTTCAGACCGTTGGTGGTGGAAGCCGTGTGGGACGCGGCTTCTCTCTCGTCGGGGGTCTTCTATCTTCGAGCCTGCCCACACGTCACCTGGTGTTAATTGGCTTTATAAATTTTGTGTGTTTAGTTGTGTGTTGTCACAACATTAAATTGTTACCTTTTGGCTTACTCATTGTCCGTTCATTTGCGCCCCCTGTTGTGGGTCCGTGCTACGACACCTTCCCAACAGAAGCAATTTATGAAAAAGTGTAATTTCAGTACTTCCACAGTAGCATGCCCTCAGACACCCCTAGGTGACATGCACCATTGGCGTATGTATCGTGTGCCTTCGGCACGCTTCACGCAGCTCGCGCCTGCGGCGCTCACTTGTCCGGACAACCAGCTTTTCGTATAGGACAAGTAAACTGCCAGGGTTACTTGTCCTATTGACAAGTACACTAAAAAGCTTAATGTCAATGCCTGATTACAGCATGATATTATAACAATTACAGCATGATAATGATTACAGCATTATAATATAACAATTACAGCATTATAACAATTACAGCATAATATAATGTAATTACAGCATGATAATATAACAATTACAGCATGATAACGATTACAGCATTATAATATAACAATTACAGTATAATATAATATAATTACAGCATGATAATATAACAATTACAGCATAACGATTACAGCATGATAATACAACAATTACAGCATAATATAATATAATTACAGCATGATAATGTAACAATTACAGCATGATAATGATTACAGCATGATAATATAACAATTACAGCATAATATAATATAATTACAGCATGATAATATAACAATTACAGCATGATAATGATTACAGCATGATAATATAACAATTACAGCATAATATAATTACAGCATGATAATATAACAATTACAGCATGATAACGATTACAGCATGATAATATAACAATTACAGCATAATATAATTACAGCATGATAATATAACAATTACAGCATAATATAATTACAGCATAATATAACAATTACAGCATAATATAATATAATTACAGCATGATAATATAACAATTACAGCATAATATAATTACAGCATGATAATATAACAATTACAGCATAATATAATTACAGCATGATAATATAACAATTACAGCATGATATAATATAATTACAGCATGATAATATAACAATTACAGCATAATCTAATATAATTACAGCATAATATAATATAATTACAGCATGATAATATAACAATTACAGCATTATAATGATTACAGCATAGTATAATAATATAATGATTGTAGCATTATAATATAATGATAACTGCAGGCGAAACTGGGTTTAAATGTAAAAATCAAAGTTAGTGTTTTCAGTTTTTTTAACCAACAGACATGGTTCCAGAATAAATGACTTAGCACAGCAGCATGTTCCATCCAACAGTGCCATGATCCTGTGTAGATCTTTAGACGCCACAGATGATGGAACTGTACATCAGGTGGAGCTCCTTTGTGGCTCTCAAGACTGCTTTTCCTTAAAGAAGGTCCTGCCCAGCATGGCGCCACGCTGATGGGCTTTTCTTCACCCTGGTAACCAGATGGGGTTTAAATTAGGAAAGGCTAAACCCAGAACTGTGGCAGAGAAGAAGAGGGTGAGGTCAAACGTTGTGGTCTGCTTTGAAGATGGCGGAGGCTGAGTGCGGTCGGCAGAAACTGTTGATCTGGAGACGCATGTTTTGTTCAGACAAATAGAGTCCTGCTGATTGTCAGTGCTGATAAAAAAAGACAACAAATCCAAATCAATTTCAAGAAACTGAAAAAAAAAAAAAGATTTTTAATCTGAAAGTGAAATTTAATCAATGCATGTTCTAAATTAATTTTTAAAAGCCTAAGGTCCTCAGTCAGCACAGTGATCTGCATTTCAAGGTATCAGACATGTCACGAAAATTGCATGAGCTTTTAAACAGTCACTGACAATGAGAAGGCGCTCTGAGTGTATACCTCTGCCAAGACCACTGATCCCTCAAATGCTAACATGCTCTCTTTAACTTGCATTTTGCAACAAACATCAAGTCTTGTTTGCTAAGAATGTATCTATATACCGTCTCCGGCTGTCGGATCTGGTACTGCTGGCAGGAAGCAGTACCATGGGACAAGTTGGGACATGCCTATCTCGGCTTTCAATGCTTACCAGTCCAGTAAGTATAAGAGAAATTGTGGAGAGCTGAGCTTGTCCTAACTTGTCCTCTGACACACCGAAACAGAGGTGTTCCTTTGTCTCGCTCAAACAGCGAATCGGTCGTTACGCACGAAGCCTCCGCGCGGCTTTCCATGACAAAATCTCTTGTTAAAAGTGAAATCTGCCGGAAAATGGCTGATGTCCAGCTCTTGTGATAACCAGAGAAAGTGCACACGACGGTCTCATATCCACAGAGCCATCAGCTTAGAAATGATCTGGCATTTTCTGCCTCGTCGTCGCAGCTTGGAGCGCGGCGCGCCAAGCATCCTTAAAGCCGTCCATAAAGCTGTAGTAACAGTCCTTATTCTCTGTGAAGCCCGTAAAATTTTCACCGAAAGCCAGATAAATTTTTCAAATGGTTTCCAGGTGCCAGTCTCTAAGAGCTTCTGAAAAAATTCTGATGGAAAAAAAGTCCAAATCATTCTGCCATTTCCAGACAATGAAAATCCGACGAGGGGGCGGGACCACTCCTTCCACAAGGCGTGCTCACAGGCGAATGACGTCACCGACAGACGTGGAAAAAATCACGCATGCGTACGAGGGTTCAAGCTTGTCTGACGTAAAAACATATGAATCAAATCCATATAGTTTAAAAAAAAATAAAAAGGTCCGTTACTTTATTGACAGACCTCGTATATCGTCTAGATATACGAAGACGAATCGGTGCAGGAAGTCCCGCAAGACTTCATTAACCAAAGCTTGGAATGTCGCGAGGGCGTTAGTGAGGCCGAACGGCATGACCAGGTACTCAAAGTGACCTAACGGGGTGTTAAATGCCGTCTTCCACTCGTCTCCCTTCCGGATCCGAACCAGGTGATACGCATTCCTAAGATCAAGTTTGGTGAAAATTTGGGTTCCATGCAGGGGCGTGAACACTGAATCCAACAGGGGCAAAGGGTATCGGTTGCAAACCGTAATCTCATTCAGACCCCTGTAATCAATGCATGGACGGAGTCCGCCGTCTTTCTTGCCCACAAAAAAGAAACCTGCACCCATCGGGGAGGTGGAGTTCTGGGTCAGCCCGGCAGCTAACGAGTCCCGCATGTAGGTCTCCATTGATTCGCGCTCTGGACGTGAGAGGTTGTACAGCCTGCTGGACGGGTACTCAACGCCCAGGATCAAATCAATGGCACAATCGTATGGCCGGTGCGGGGGGAGAGAGAGTGCCAAATCTTTGCTGAAGACGTCAGCAAGATCGTGGTACTCCTCAGGCACCGCCGTCAGATTGGGGGGGACTTTAACCTCCTCGTTAGCAGTCAAACCGGGGGGAACCGAGGATCCTAAACACTCCTGGTGGCAGGTTTCGCTCCACTGAGCCACAACCCCAGACGGCCAATCAATCCGGGGATTGTGTTTAATCATCCATGGGAAGCCCAAAATTACGCGGGAGGTAGAAGGAGTTACATAAAACTCTATCTCCTCCTGATGATTCCCAGACACTACCAGAGTTACTGGTTGTGTCTTGTGTGTAATTAAGGGAAGAAGTGTGCCATCTAGTGCCCTCACCTTCAATGGTGAAGGGAGTGCCACTAGAGGGAGCCCTACCTCCCTTGCCCATCTGCTGTCCAGCAGATTCCCTTCTGACCCCGTGTCCACCAGTGCTGGGGCTTGAAGGGTTAGATCCCCACTCAGGATCGTAACTGGGAGACGTGCAGATATGCGTGTGTGTCCCATGTGAATGTTATGACCCACCCTTAGCCCAGTCTCTAAAGGCGAGTGCTGTCGTTTTGGCCGTTTGGGGCAGTTTTTCTGTATGTGCTCTTTTGAGCTGCAGAGAAAACACTCCCCGCGGGCCAGCCTCCTCATTCTGTCATCTGATCTCATATTGGCCCTGCTCGCTTCCCTAGCAACATCAGCAGGGGGAGCTGTTGCCACACGGAACGCTGAGGCTGTGGAGCGTGGGGAGGGCGGAACCTTTTCGGACCCGGAAGGGAGAGGGACGGTGCGTGCCCGGCCACGTCCTTCATCTCGCTCCCGACGGCGTTCTTCTAACCGGTTGTCTAATCGTATAACCAGGTCGATAAGCCCGTCTAAATTCCGCGGCTCGTCCTTAGCCACCAGATGCTCCTTTAGGATCAGAGACAGTCCGTTTACAAAGGCGGCGCGGAGTGCAGTAGCATTCCAGCCGGCTCTCGCACCCGCGATGCGGAAGTTGACTACATACTCGGCTGCACTCCGACGCCCCTGTCTCATAGACAGCAGCGCCGTTGAAGCGGTCTCGCCTCTATGTGGGTGATCGAACACCAGTCTGAAGTCCCTCACAAACTCAGTATATACCGTTAGGAGCCGTGAATTCTGCTCCCAAAGTGCCGTAGCCCAGGCGCGTGCCTCACCTCAAAGCAAATTAATCACATAAGCCACCCAGCTTGAGTCCGACGCGTACATGATGGGACGCTGTGCAAAGATGAACGAACACTGCATTAAGAAGTCTGCGCACATCTCTACACAACCTCCGTATGGTTCCAGGGGACTTATGTATGCTTCAGGGGACGTGGGGGGGTTCGTTGGACGACCAGTGGAACGTCTATATTTGGCACCAGGACAGCAGGAGGAGGAGCTGCCGCCGCGCCCTGTGCACGCGCTTCCACCTCTGCGGTGAGAGCCTCCATCCTGCGACTGAGTATTTCACTCTGCTCGGTCACTAAGTCCATCCGAGCAGTGAAGGCGGTTAAGATGTGCTGTAACTCACCTAACACGCCTCCTGCTGGCGCCTGTGCACCCTGCTCTTCCATTGATTGTTCAACAGATGGTTGACGCCCCTCGGAATCCATGACGTTGGCCGAGATATCCTGTTGGGAAAGTGTAGTGACATGGACCCACAACAGGGGGCGTAAATGAACGGACAATAGATGAGCCAAAATACAACACTTTACTGCTGTGAAATGTGCACAACGAAATATAGACAAATACAGAATTTGGATAGAGTCAAATGTACAAAGGTGACATGTGGGCAGGCTCAAGGATAGAAGACGTCTGTCCAGAGAAGACCCGGATCCCACACGATTTCCACTGCCACCGAACCCGGAGGATACTGGAGCCGCCAAGTCCCGAGTCCCCAGGTGGCCACTGTCCCCGGCTGTCGGATCTGGTACTGCTGGCAGGAAACAGAAACAGTTAGGTGTGGGTGTGTGCACACCCACTAACACAGTCAGCAATAGTTCCTTTATGGTGGGCAAAACACCTCCACCTCCGAAAGAGGAACACAGAAAAACAGCAGCAGCTGAATCACTACTTATCACAGTTCAGTGTGAGGAGTGAAGTTCGTCACTCTGTCACCAGCTTCGAACCCAGCCTTCAGCTGTAAGTGGAGAAACAGGTACGCCTGCAAACAATACAGAATTAGTGCGGTAGGCACAGAATACAGCTGAGAGATTACCTCGTAGATAGACGATATCTCGGCAGTGGGGTGGAGATGTCGTCCGGCTTTATGGAGTGATTGATGAGGTGGAGATGAGTGACAGTTGTCATGAGATGATGAGTGACAGCTGTCACTTCCGGCTGTTCCCGCGAGGCGGCAGCGCCCTCTTGTGCCTGAAACCCACACTTCAGGCAGGGCGCCCTCTGGTGGTGGGCCAGCAGTACCTCCTCTTCAGCGCCCCACACAACAGTTGCCTCAAAGGAAGAAGGTCATGGGATCGCTTCCCACCTGTGGCCTTTCTGTGTGGAATTTCCATGCGTTTGCGTGGGTTTTCGCCAGGTGTTCCGGCTTCATCCCACATCCAAAGACATGCAGTTTAGGTAAAGTGGAAACTTTAAATTGTCTGTAGGTGTGTGTGAGGGTGTGAATGTGTTTGTCTGTCTATATGTGGCTCTGTGACAGACTGGTGTCTTGTCCATGGTGCACCCTGGCTTATGCCCTATGGCTGCTGGGATAGGCTCCAGCCCCACCGTGACCCTTAATTGAAGTAAGCAGGTATAGAAGATGAATGGATGCACTCACAGAAATATTTAACCCTAACCTTTAAGATTTATGTAATTTTATTACATGACAAATTCTCATTTACTTTTTTAGATAATTTTAATACAGACCTACCAAATAAACCTTACATGATGCATATTCATTACTGTAATAAATCCTATTTATTTGAAATGCATAATCCTCAGTTTTATGTATATAGTATTAATAAAATATAATTACCTATACAAGATAAATGGCATAGGTAACATAATTACTATGCCATTCAAACAATATACGAGGTCTGTGAGAAAAGTAACGGACCTTATTATTTTTTTTCAAAAACCATATGGATTTGAATCAAGTGTGATTACATCAGACATGCTTGAACCCTCGTGGGCATGCGAGAGTTTTTTCACGCCTGTCGGTTACGTCATTCGCCTGTGGGCAGTCTGAGTGAGGAGTCGCCCACCCTCTTGTCGATTTTTTTATTGTTTAGGAATGGCTGAGACTGTTGCTTTGTTTGATAAAAATTTTTTCAAAACCTGTAAGGCACAACTGAGTGGACACCATTCGATAAATTCAGCTGGTTTTCGGTAAAAATTTTAACGGCTGATGAGAGATTTTGGTCTGTTAGTGTCGCTTTAAGGACGGCCCACGGCACCTGACGGCGATCTGCGCTCCGAGGCGGCAGCGTCTCGCCGTTTCAAGTTGAAAACTTCCTAATTTCAGGCTCTGTGGACCTAAGACATTGTGAGATAACAGAGAACTTTCAGAAGAATTCGGGATCAGGAGTTTATCCAGACATTCCACTGTTAAAGGAGATTTTGTAATGAAAGAACGTGCGGGCAGATTCGCATGTCGGGCTGGACCTGACCGCGGGGGGTCACGACAGGAAAAACACCTCCGTTGGAAACCTTAACGGACAAGTTGGAACATGCCCAAGCTGTTAAACAATTTCTCAGATACTCACTTGTTGAAAGCCATCAAAAGCCGCCTGAATTTTACAAATGTTTTCAACACGGAGGTGTTTTTCATGTCGCGGCACAGACGGATTTGCCACGTCGTCACGGATCCGACTCAGCAAATTCGTCCGCACGTTCTTTCATTACAAAATCTCCTTTAACAGTGGAATGTCCGGGTAAACTCCTGATGCCGGCTTCTTCTGAAACTTCTCTGTTCTCTGACGACGTCCTGGGTGAACAGAGCTTTAAATTAGGATGTTTTCAGCTCGAAACAGCCAGACGGACGCCACCTCTGACTGCGCCGCGCCAATCTGCTTTGTGGGCTGTGCTTTAAGTGAAAGAAACTCCACAATCTCTCATCAGCTGTTAAACTTTACACCGAAAACCAGCTGAATTTCTCAAATAGTGTCCACACGGCTATCCCTCACCGGTCCTGAAAAAATTTGATAAAGCAACGCGCGCCGTCTCCCTGCAGCGTCTCAGACAAAGAGATTCCGACGGGAGGGGGAGCCCACACCTCACTCAAAGCCTGCCCACAGACGAATGATGTCACCGACAGGCATGACAAAACTCACGCATGCGCACGAGGGTTCAAGCTTGTCTGACGTAAAAACATATGAATCAAATCCATTTATTTTTGAAAAAAATTAAAAGGACCGCTTTTTATATCACAGACCTCGTACTTTATGTATTGTAAATAAATACTGTCATTATTATTGATTTAGAGTAATTATATTTTATTAATACTAAATACATAAAGCTGAGGATTATGCATTTCATATAAATAGGATTTATTACAGTAATGAATATGCATCATGTAAGGTTTATTTGGTAAATTATCTAAAAAAAGTAAATCAGAATTTGTCATGTAATAAAATAACACAAATCTTAAAGGTTAGGGTTAAATATTTCTGTGAGTGTGCATGTTCCTGAATGCTTTCATTTTTTCTGGATCCCGATGTCGCAGACCGAATGGTCCCCCCAAAAAATCGGTCCACCTTTTTGCATCTGTGCATGCGCGATTTTTGATCACAGCAGCACGTCTGAGATGGAGTCTCTTCCCCCAAAGCAATCAAATTGATTAATGTGATTATTAACCATCAGATGATAAAGGGAAAACCTCTGAAATCATTTCAAAGTCAGTTTTAAGCAGAAATGAAGCCATTTTAAGTAGAAACAAAATATCGTGATGCTTTGAAATGACTGACGCGCAGTGAATGCATCAGCTAGCAGCTTGTTTAGCTGCGGTGCTCTGATCGCTTCTGCTGCCTTTTATGATGAAAAATGCTGAATTTATGTTGAAATGATTGTTGTACAAAAGCTTCAGATATCTTGCTGAGATAGATGATGACTGGAGTGCAGTTTGAGGCAGAAATTAGGTTTTAATCCGTGAACCGCAGCTAATGACGAATATACAGATGCAAAAAGCGGACTGATTTTTAGGGGGGTGTTGCTGACCAAACCCCCGTTTGGTCAGCAACACCGGATCCAAAATATGTTGTGCATCAAATTCAAAACTAGAAGCACTCAGAGAGTGCAAACCTCCGCCAAGGCCATGGGGTCACTGACGCCATAACATCTACACGCCGTGGAATCATTGAACCTAAAAAAGTCTAACAATGATGTTTGCTCAGTAGTAAAAAAGTTTCATCTGCTGTGACTGGATAGCATGTATCCTTAGCGCTTGGCATCACAGTTTATTGCAACTTGCACATTTCCCAGAAGCTACTGTCATCTGAGCACTGATATTGATATTGCATGTGCTTATAGACAAAAACAAATAAGAGACAAAATTCAATTTATTATTCAACTAAACTGCAAATATATGAATTTTTTTTAACATTTATGAAACACTTCTCTAAACAAGGCCATAGGGTCACTGACCCTAAAGAGATTCCCTCCTGGCACAGTGATCTATTTCTTTTTGTCTCTTTCTCTAAAATTGTATATAATAATAATTAGATTATTATGTATAAACAAAAATAAATTTAAGAAATATTACAATTTGAAAACAAATGCACCCGAACGTGATGACAGCTACAACTGCTTAATGCTAACTTTTAACATTGAAAATGCCATAGACATGCTAACGCATTAGCATCGTGATCCGGATCACTTAATCACTTGTTCCTCTTGTCATTTCCAACCACTCCACAAAATTTCATCAAAATCCGTTCAAAACTTTTGAGTTATCCTGCTGACAGACAGACAAACAAACAACAAACGCGACCGAAAACATAACCTCCTTGACGGAGGTAATAATAAAGGATTATTAACTGAGTGAGAGGTTTCTATGGGGAAATACCAGACTGAGGTGTCAGTATGGATACTTTGTGCTATATATAAACACACAAACTTACAGTATTACCTGAATATGCTGCTGACTGTGTTGGGCTCGTTCGCTTTCTTCACCTGCATGAAAAACTTGCTAACAGATGGTCTGGTCGTTTGCTGGTAAACTTTCAATCTGTGTGTTTTCTCAGATGCTGTTTAGCTATTTATGGAGGATGTTCATGTCTGACTTGGATTTTCTAATTGTGTTTTAGCTTCCAGGTTTGTAGCGGACCAACTGTCATGGAAACTGGTCTGGATATGGGAAAATATCTGACCGGTAATCAGCCAATCAGAGTGCGTGAAGCGTCGCACCCATATAATCCCTTATTTTCTAGGACAACATCCATCTGCTCACCAGATTTCATCAACATCCTCTCACAATGTTTTCAGTTGAT
The DNA here is from genome assembly GCF_902500255.1 of Thalassophryne amazonica. NCBI lineage: Eukaryota > Metazoa > Chordata > Actinopteri > Batrachoidiformes > Batrachoididae > Thalassophryne > Thalassophryne amazonica. The sequence continues at coordinate 49,449,850 of NC_047109.1, read as the reverse complement.
TGTTGCTATGTGCCAAACATTCTTCTGGGTCTCAGTTCCAGAATATATTCCAGATCCTCTCTAAAGCTGAATAACTTATTACATAATCTATCTGCTCAACAAATTTCATTGCAATTTCTTTATTGCTTTTTGCATTATCAAGCTAAGAGACAAACAGACAATATAATGTCATATTCCAATGTATATGTAAATGTGGCGCAGGAAGGCACATCTTCCACCTTCCATTCTTACCACATTCTACAAGCGGAACCATTCAGAGCATGTTGAGCAGCTGCATCACTGCCTGGTTTGGGAACTGTACCGTTTTGGATTAAAAGTCCCTGCAGCGGGTAGTGAGGATGGCTGAGATCATCGGTGTCCTCTCTCCCCCCACCACCACAGATATCTATGCTACATGTTTGTATCTGCAAAGCAGCTAGCATTGTGGATGATCATACACACCTCTCACACACACTCTTCACCTGTCTGGAAAAAGGTACCAAAGCATTGGGCCCTCACATCCAGACTATGTAACAGTTTCTTCCCCAAGCAATTAGACTTCTCAATAACCATAGTCTGGTCTGAATAACTGTATACTTTTTTTAGTGACTGGAATGGAGGGACATATGCACACGCACACATACAGATACTTAAAATCTCATTTTAAATCTGTCTTGCTGTGTACATTGCACTGCTTTCATCTTTTTTTTTTTTTGGCAATTTATTGTTAGCATTAGTCGTGTGTGCTTATTGGCTTGTTGCCCTTGTGCATTTAGTGATGGTACTTGTGTCTGTTGTGGGTCGTTTTGCATCAGTGTATATGTTGTTGCAGGCGTTGAATTCTTGTTTTATGTGGCACCTTGGTCCTGGAGAAGTGTTGTTTCACTTCGCTGTGTACTGTAAACCACTGTGCATGGTTGAGTTGACAAATAAATTACTACTGCTACTATTACTACTACTACTAGAGATGGGCGATACCGGGAATTTTGGTATTGATTCGATACCAAGTAAATACAGGCCCAGTATCGCCGATATCGATACCGATACTTTTTCATATTTAAGCTTCATAGATCCAAGGATACAAAAGACCTAGGATAGAATTTCGCCAAACATTGTACGTACAACAAAATACTTTATTATCACAATCAACATTTTTGTTAAAAAAAAATCACATTCAACACAACTTAAAATGGAATCTCCTGACGTAGAGGGCTGACAAACCACAATACAAGGGTGTGCTGCTCCGTGTTGTGTGACACAGCGCAGCTATTACAGACAGATAGTAGACTTTAATGAATCTGCGGGAGAGAAAAAAACTTGAGTATCTATCTTTTTACATGAGGATCTTTCAATATCAATACCAGCATTGGTATCGATATTAGGATCCGATCCGCCCACCTCTATCTACTACTACTGCTGCTACTACGGTCATAATGTTAGTGTAGCAGATAATAGAATGTTTCAGGGGAATCTTTCAAATCATGGTACATGCACCAAATTTAAAAAATGGCAGCCATTTTCAAAGATGGCTGGTATCCTTGGTGTGGAAATTCTTCTTTCGGAGATAAATATGTGCATACATGCCAAATATTCACGATTCTAGCATTGAATCATACCTTTTATCAATATAGATTTCAATATGGAACTCAAGAAGCATGCCAGAAGTCGGCTGCCTATGGAGCCAGTTAACAGCTGATTCGATAGGTCAGTGGAACGGACTTCAGCCACATATATGCTGACTTGGGTTTGATTCCTGGTCATCCTACTTGTCTGTGTGTTTCTTTGGACAAGAAACTTTGTCTGCATAATTGGGGTCCAACCACATGTAAAGGGCACCAACTCTGGGTGTGGAAGTAACATGTAGTGAACTGGTGTCCCATTCAGGGGGAGTCATAGACTCATTTTACTTTGTGCTATGATATCTGGGGATAAGTATGAGCAGGATAGATTCAGAGCCTCTATAGGACTTACTTCATAGCCAAAAATGTGCTTTTGCTCACTGAGCTGACCCAAATTGGTCCACGTGGACAGATTATTTGTAAGTTAATATACTATAAATCTTGTAAATAGTGGCTTGGGGTTTTTTCCTAAAGAATAATGTTCAGTGAGTTTTTTATTAAAACAAACCAAATTTATTGCTTGTATGACCATTTGAAAGATTATTTCAGTTACCTTCTGCACTGCATATGACCTTACAATATGACACGATGTTATGTGCACTTGATCGCATTATTATAGCATTCTTGTTTTGAAGATACTGCAGAAAATGTGATCCTTTAAATACCATGACTCCACATACAGATCAACAGATTGAAATCACTTGAAATCAAATTATAAGCTGCATTAAGAAGCATAATTTTTAATTATTTTTGTGTGACGTCTTAAAAAGATGTAAAAACCAAAGGATGTGCACAATTTCTTTTTAAATACCAGAGTAGAAATCTGACCATGTCCTCGTCCTGAACCCTCCACTGGTCAGTATGAGGTCCACACTGTAAGCGTACACGTGAGATGAGCGGGTTCCAGTTAGCGTGAGCCAGGACGGCCACGTGTTTTCCTGCATCTGTCTCCTGTGGATGTCACTTTAAAATCACATTATTATACTGTTGTTGTCTACATGACTTCCTTTTCTGTCAGACAGCTGAGGGGTGCAGTCCATGCCTGGACCGTTTGTCTCTATATTGAAAATGTGCCCAAAAAGTCAACTACGAGAAACAGAATTTGCACTGAGTTTCAAACACAAAGGATTTGTCTTAAAATAAACGGCAAAGAAAATTCATTTAACAAGTAATAATGCTGGAAGGTTTGTAAATTTTCTCCAAATATCTCTCAGACATGGCAACATGCATTATTGGTTTAGTTAATAGGATTAATAAATGGTACATAGTAAGAGTTTTGACTGTGTTGAATGCTTGGCCTCCAAAATAAAGGTCAAACAAGGTTGACGTCTTGTGGACTCTGACAGAAGACATATGTTACCTTGTAACATGATCTCTAAGGCCATAGACGTTTCGTACATGCATCATCTCATGCCCCACATTCGGGGAGCCCAGAGCTAGAAGAGAATACTGCGAATGAGGCTTCGGCTTCACATGTTGCTAACCCTGATGGCACTTCTGAAGGGGATGATGTCTGTCAATTGTCGGAAGGCGTGGAAGGACTCTCCTGAGGATAGTTTTGCTGCCTTCTCAGGGTGGGAGTAAAAGAAAAAAATGTAGAAAGCGAAAGAAAATGAAAGGGCAAGGGACTGGGGATGGTGTGTCAGCACCTGCCTCTTTGGAGGCGGGAGCTGACCATGTGCCACCTGCAGGCACCAGGGTGCCCCTGGTAACGCTGTCATGCCCACTGAGTGTAAGTGAAAGTGTGGTGTTGATTCTATGGCGGGGAGTGCTCAGCAGCCCACAAAGAAATGTACAAGAGCTCCCATGTCTCTGGTGTGGGGGGGAGACTTGCAGGTTGTTATAAATCCTAGTGAAGAACTCCCACTACTGCTGAAGCAGAGCACATTAGGGCTGGTCTGGTAAATCTGCTAGATGGGGTGCCCCTTGAAGAGGAGGCACCTTGGTTTAGTAAGTCTGGACTTTGCTTGTGCAGTGGACCTTTCGGGTAACCCATGCTAACGAGTCCTCACTGGACTGGCTCATGAGAACTGTCTCTGCAGTTCCTGAGTGGGAGGCCATGCCTTCTTAGCTAAGAGGGTTCGAGACCTTCTAATACTTAGGAGAGTTTCCAGATTCATTCCTGGTCCCCTGCAGGAGTCCAGGATTGTTTTGTGGAGACTCCAGAGGCAGAATCCAGGCCTTCATACGAAGGTTTGGAGAGTCCTCCACATCCAACCCCAAGAGGTTGGACAATTTCTTTTGCTCGGGGTGGACAAGGACTCCCTGCCTTGAGCGACTGACCCTACTTTGAGCTGAGCCGTCTGACTTTCAAAGTCAGCAGCAAAGCCGTTAGTAGGGTATAAGATAACTGATGTGATGTCTTGCCAAAATGGTGGCTGCAGTCATAAATGTTATCCATAAATGTTATTAATTTGCATCACTGTAGAGAGGCGAGTGCTGTTCTGTGTGCTCATCCCAGCAGGATGCATACAACTATAGAAGAGAAGCCCTAATCCAGGAACTCTGGGTTTATAGGGATCACATATGAGGCCTGAGTTCCCCAGGGGTAACTCTCCTCTATGGTTCATGCAGTGAGAAGCCCAGAGCAGCAAGAGCACTTACAAAGTGAGATACACAGCACTCCCAGAACTGACATCTTTAGAAGCAGTTGCAGTTCAAGTAACTGTTAACTGGAATGCTGAGGACAAGACTAGGACATTGTATCTGTCTACCTCTGACTCACCAGATCCCCCACCATCAAGGGAAATGGTTAGTATAGTTAACTGTTGCAGAGACAGTGCTCCCTGTCCTGCTTGGTTGTGATGCTAATGGCCCCACATGGGCTGGGGGAGCTCAAATACAAACTTTAGGCCTTTCTAGAATTTCTGGTGGCCAACAATTTCTTTGTATTTCATCAGAGCAATGAACCTACGTTCTGTGTTTGTAACAAGGACAAGGACATTAATATTACAGTAGGTTGTATGGACCTAATAGATATAGTCAGTAACTGGTCTGTTTCCAAGGAGGACTCAATGTCAGACCATCCAGAACTCCACCTCACATTGAAGGCAGCAATTACAGAACCAGTAAAATATAGAAACCCAAGGGGGACAGACTGAGATCTTTATCATAAGACTGTATCCCTCATGGGGGGTAGAATTTTCAGAATTAAAACTGTGCAAGATATAGAAACTGACATTTCTAGTTTACAGGAGACTGTGTTGATGGCCTGTGAGGTAGCTTGTCCGCAGAAGATATGGAAGTCTGGTAAGAAGCCATCATAGTGGACACCAAGCTAACAGGACTCCTGCAAGAGGTCAGGGGCAAGTGGCACAGATATAGAGCTCAAACATCTGGAAAAAGATGGGAGTGATATGTTAAGACTAGAAATAGTTACAAAGCAGCCATTAAGAAAAGTTACGACTTCCTGGAGATCTGGATTATAATTTTTATTTTCATCGTCTGTGGGGATGTCAGTGGAAGTTAAGAGATGCAGCTCATGGACATCATCACGTGTACGTTACCACAGAAATGCAAATTTCTGCATTTTTCAAATTTTCCCCCAAAAAATCGAATCATGCGGAAATTGGAGCAATTTGGTGACAGTTTCTACAGGGGTCACAAGTAATTTTTGTTGTTTTTACCCCATAACTCCAGAACATTCCGTCATAGTTAGTCCAAACTACACCTTTTTGGTGTCTTTATGATCAGACAAATAATGGGGTATAGTTTTCAATATGATTGAAGCATTTTTAGATTTTTACCCCTGTGTGTACATATCCACCAATCAGCCAGGTAGGGGTTTTTACTGACCCCTCCTACCTGGCTACAGCTACCACCCTGGGATGGCTATCATACACTTCAATGTAAGTGATGGAATACCGAGGCTTGATTAATGCTTTTTGTTATTTTTTTTGTGACTGATTGTTAGGGTAGAAATATGAAAATGAGCCAACTGGTGCCTACACAAACAAAAATGTTGCTGCTAAGGGACAATAAATTATGATAATAATACTGTGTTCAGTGAAATGGGCAGTCCTTAGAGGATCTTGATGAAACCTAATCATACTCAGATTGGCAACAGATGCATTTGGGTTGTTCAGTAGAAATTAGGTGAAAATCTGACAAAATTTCTTGAATTTATGGGCATGGTAATCAGTACTATGTCTAGTAAAGTGGACGGGCTTTAGAGGGACTGCTCAGATTTTTAAAGAGTTATTTAAAAAAGTAGAGTCCTTGTAAATGCCCCGTGCTGGAACTATGATTTGGCAGTAATGTTTTACACTTGAATATTTATGAAAACACAAACAACACTTCAAAACTGGAATTCATTTTATTAAAAAATTTTCCATACACATGTAGATAATAATCCTAATGAAGCATAGAGTTCTTAACCTTTACTATCCATAATCTGTCTGAAAGGTTGTCGGATTCAAGTGTTGAACCAACACGACTCACTAAAATTGACTGAATTTTCCTTTAAGGGAAGTTTAGTTGCAAATCTGAAATTACTGCTGCTGATGTTTTGTATAATTTGGAGGAAGTTTTCCCAACCCAATTTATTGCAAAGCATCAAAACTGTGATCTAAAAAAGTACCAGGCTCATCACTGGTTGGACATCTTGTCAACATATGGTCCCACAAGACGGTTTTACCCTGTTTGGTGAAAACATCATAAACAGAAAGTAACAGTGAGTCAACAAAAACCATAACCATGCAATAAAATGACCAATAAAGGGACTGGATCACAGAGTTTGGGTTATGAACTGACTGCCCTCGTGGGACTCAAATATCAGTGTTGGGGAAGTGTTTGAATGTTTTTATGGCTACAGACGAGGAGCGAGGGCCAGCTGTCGACCTGATGTTTCCTCGATCGCACAGTGTGATTGGGCTCATTTCCTGCCACACGACCTGCATCACAGCGAGGAACCTGTTTCTAAATGTTCCTGCAAAACAGAAAAGACGGAGGACAGACGCTGGATGTCAAACTGTTTTTGTCTTCAGTTGTATTGTATAAGTTGGACAGGTGTGGTCACCTCATTGGGAACAACTGGGTACAACTGGAGTTACATCAGCACTGCAAAAACCGATATCAAAGAAAGTAAAAAAAGACTTGTTTAAAAGAAAGTTTGACTTAATTTTTGTCTAAATAGAAAAATAATCTTGTCAAGCATTTTTTACATAAGAAAAAATGTATCTCACTTTTTCTTAATAAGTTTTTCCAGCTAATATCAAGCTGTATTTAACCAGTAACAAGGAAATGCAATGGATTTCAAATCATCCAAGCAAAGGAACAAGATTGTTTTCCTATTTTAAGACAGAGGCTAATCTTAAAATAAGAATTCTGTCTAGTTTTAAGGCACATTTTGATTATTCAGTGCCAAGACATTTGCTACTTTTGATAATTCTAACCAAGTATTTTTTTTTACCCCACTGGAAGATTTTTTTTGCTTAATAGGTGATGGTCTAGTGGTTAAGTGTTGGGCTTGAGACCAGAGGATCCTTGGTTCAAACCCCAGCCTGACCTGCCCTTGGACAAGGTTCTTAATCCCTGAGTTGTTCCCAGTGTGTAGTGAGCGCCTTGCAATATAGCACCCTGACATCACTGTGTGAGTGGGTTTGTGTGAATGTGAGGCATCATTCTAAAGCGCTTTGAGCTTCTGATGCAGATGGAAAAGCACTATATAAATGCAGTCCATTTACCATTTAATACAAGTCAGTTTGGCTAGATTTTGGATTATTTGTCTTATTTTGAGAAGGACAGGTTTTGCAGTGAGGAAGGGCATCCTGTGTAAAGTTTGTGACACTGTGGGGGCAGCTGATAGCAAAAAGTAAAAAAATATATAATGCGGATGTAATACTGTACACATGTAGACCTGTTTGATTCCTGGACATGCTACCTGTCCTTGTTCTTGAACACAACAGAAAAGTGTCTGCATTGTCTTAATCCACCCAGATGGAAATGGCAGGCAACAAGCTCCAACACAGGTGTCCCGTTGAAGTGCTCACCGATCAGCGGGTATCAGTTAATAATACAATAACATGCTTTTGGAAGGCGGTATGCATTTTCAGTGGCCCTCGGTCCATGCCCAGTCGCCCACAATGACAGATATTCGCCCGAGTTAGACGAGGGCCTCAGGAAATGCATACCACACAACAACTGCATGTTATTTGCATTATTATCACTTACTGAAATACACAACACATGGAATCACATTAACAATATTTAATGTCATTTCAAAATGCACGACACCCAGCAAACACGTACATAAAAAGTTGGCTCACTTTAACTTTTGTCATGTTGGCTGGCGCGCTCCTCTCCAAATTGCCAGTGCGTCCTCATCAAGCTGGCTGCTTTGGCTGCTGTTCATTGTCAGACTATCCATGAGAAAATCATCTGTAATATCCATATGGGACCAACACACACTTCTCACCTTTTCATCTTTTCCTCTGGGACAGTTCTTGGGCTGTGCGCGCTATGACATCATCAGTTTATGCACAGCGGCCGGTTACTGCGGGCAGGTATAGGCAGGTAGTGTAAATGTAAATCTATGCTACTGGCCCAGCAACACCTCAGCAAGTGATAATAATGGTGAGTACAGCTCTCAGAGATTTGATTTCTTACAGTTTTAATATGACACAGGTTGAATAAAATGTTGAGCGACTGTTCTTTACTCAAAAAAGAAAAAAAAAAAAGCCAGTAAGTGTGTCACATTTAGTTCTGCTTTTGGCCAAATGCAGTTAGTCCCTGCCATTGTTTTATGTGAGCTGGTGTGTGTGCATGTGTGTGTGTGTGTGTGGGGGGGGCGTTAGGTCAAATGACCTCAGTGCACACTGAAAAGAAATCGTATAAATGCCTCGTCTCCTCTTCCTGCAGGTTTGAACCAAGCCCCCGGCAGTCCACCCCGTTGTTCTTCTGTCGTTTTTTTTTTTTCCTGACATCAGGCGGTTATTTGACAAGGGTACGTGGCTCCCGGTCAGGTTTCCCACAGGGCCGAGGTGCAGCCAATTTCACTGACCCCAGGAAGCAGAGGTCACGCATGAGCGAGAGAATGAAAAGCCCCACTGCTCTGATTTATGACCCGACGTAGCTATAGGATACCCTCGTCTCTGGGACGCATTCTGTGAGGGTTTTTGCCAAAAGCTGCACCTTCTGCCAGCGCAGCTCTGTGGTCAAGACACGACTCAGTCTCTGCTGGCTGAACCTGGACAATGAGCAGACACATGCAAAAAGCCACAGTTTGTTTCACTCTAATTTTTCTGGGTACATTTAACCCCAGATGGAGGACAGCTGCTTGATTTTGGAAGAACTTTACAAAACTGATTCCGTAGCTGCTGCGTTCAGACATTCCCAGCATTCCTTGGCGTTGGATATGAGGATTTTATTTTCGTCTGTCTGAGTCTGAGGACGTGTCACACTGTGTCTGTGTCAAATCAAACCTCAAAGTCATGCCATGTTCACCTCCCGTCTCTCACCTTCGTCCTGCACCACCACACGTTTATGAATCATCAAATTATTTTTACATTTGTTGTACTTTCTTGTTTCATATCAACATATCAAAATACATGAGATAAGATGTTTACTGGCAGACACGAAATTAGGATTTTCAACTTTCATTAATTTAAAAAGTGTTTTTTGCAGTAATAATAATAATAATAATTCTTGTTAGGTAATTTAAAATGCTATAACAAAATTAAAAATCAAAACAGATCTTTCTCTTTTTGCTCTGTATGCACCACTCTGCATTTAATCATTAGTGATCGATCTCTGCTCCCCTCCACAGCATGTCTTTTTCCTGGTTCTCTCCCTCAGCCCCAACCAGTCCCAGCAGAAGACTGCCCTTCCCTGAGCCTGGTTCTGCTGGAGGTTTCTTCCTGTTAAAAGGGAGTTTTTCCTTCCCACTGTAGGCAAGTGCTTGCTCACAGGGGGTTGTTTTGACCGTTGGGGTTTTACATAATTATTGTATGGCCTTGCCTTACAATATAAAGCACCTTGGGGCAACTGTTTGTTGTAATTTGGCGCTATATAAAAAAATTGATTGATTGATTGATTGATTGATAATAATAATAATAAAAATTATTCTTGTTAGGTAATTAAAAATGTTATAACAAAATTAAAAATCACACTTTCAGCTTTTATAAATTAAAAACTAGAATTTTTGCAATAATAACATTACTAAGTCCTGCTGCCAATGGGATAAGCACATTTTTCTTGGCTATAATTCTTAAAAGTACCTTTATAATTTTAACAGCTAATGTGCCTCATGACTAGAAAAACAGGCTAAAAGTGAAGAAAGTTGTGGTTATTACAAGCAAAGAAACGTCATTGTATAAGAAATGTTTACTTAAAATGTTCTGCTTTCTTGATTGCCGTTCCATCTATATTTGTCCAGATTCTGTTGTGTAGATCAGTGTGTGGTTCTGTCAATGATATGAAATTTGAAGCTGTTGACAGTGAATAAAAAATAGATGAATTAAAACGTAAATTAGTGTTATTTTATGAATTCTTGAATTAAAACGTTGTGTAAAGTGGGCTTACTCTTACAATACAAAAAAGTATTGTTCCTCTGCTGGGATTAATACAAATTATTTTAAAATCAAAGTAGCTAGCTCAATATTAGTGGTTATATCTTATGAAGACAAACATAGATATTAGATATTTATAACAAAATATATAGATATATTTGTTAAAATTACATTTTTTTGGTGAAAAGCTGTTTGTCAAGATTATAGAAGAAGAACAATCTCCCAGAAACAAGGCTCTCTAAAAAAAAAAAAAAACTTTATTGAAAATTCTCTTTTGTAGTGTTAATTAAAATTAATTTGTAATGAGAGCTCTCCTGCAGTAACATCATGGACAACCAGGGGCTGTGGCCTGGAATTTGGGAATCCCTGGTAAAAGCATCAGGACATGATCATATGTTTTGCTATGAAATGACGGAACAAGACGGGAGCTAACATCCCTGCAGAATTGTGACTTTGTTTTTCTCACTTCAACCATTGATCTGTTCACTTTTCCCACATGATCGCGTCACTTTTTCAAAGCACTGCTATGACAAACACAATGCCTAGCGCTAGCTTTGATGTGCTACTTCTGGAGTGTGCCTTGTTAGCTGCTAATTGGCTGCAGTGATTAACTGCGGCCCTGGCAGATCATCCAGTCCTATTTGTGCTCACGTCTCTGTCCCCAAGTCATGAATCAAGTGTCTCTCAAGCGGAGACATCCACAGTCTGGCCAGGCTGCTGGTGCAAAACAACTAGGTCAGATTTGACACACTTCACAGGCCGTCCTCAACTTGACACACATGATTACATCTCAGCACACGCAGACAGAATCCCAACTTCAAATGCATCACAGTTCAAGGCCACAGGCACCAAATGTTTTGTGATCAGACAGCTGGACTGGAGTTTTTTTTTAATTATTTTATTTATTTATTTATTTTATCCCAAATGAAGACTGTCTTCTATTTTCCAGTGGAATACAAATGTTTGAATTTTTAGTTTAGCTACGGCATTCAATATGGCTGGGTTTAAAACTCCAGACAGAGAAAATTATAGTTTCATCTTCTGTTCCCCAAATCACTCTGTTATTCTGTCGTAGCAGTGAGTGCCTATAAGCAAGGCATCTGGCGTTGTACATCATAAACATATAACTTTTTCACTTTAATTGCCTACAGTTGTGACTTCAGTTGGCACCAGAGAAGATGTCAACTCATAATTAGGTCACCAGTTTGCTGGACAGGATCTGCTGCTGGGCCAAAATACGTTGGGAGGTCTTCAAACCCCCTGTGGTGTTTTTATTTTTTTATAGGAGGGAAAAAAACACAGCAGCACCATCAAAGCCTGGAGTGGTGGAAACTGGTGGTTTGCCAGTTTATCTTCTGCTTTTCTACCAAACAGGTACACAGCCTGGGTCCCCCCATCGCTCCCGCCAAAAAACTTTGCTTGCTCAGCTAGACAAACATAATCCAGAAACATTAAGAAGTGGATTGTTCTTGAACAGCTGTTGTTTGTTTATTTCCAGACAGGCATACTGAACAAGAAATGCCCAAGCAAAAATATGACCATGTGTTTGAACTTTGTAGTATGAGCCCAAAACAGGATGTCCACAGCAGGCCCTCTGGTCTGAGTAACAGACACAGACATGGGCATGCAGGGGGCTGACTGTGCTGTCCCATTTGGGATAAACGGCATGAAAGTGAAAAACTGGACATGTAGGTGGGGTAGGATTATAGGCTATAGTCATTGTTGCCACAGTTACTTTGAAAAACTAATCCAATTACTGATTACTCCTTGAAAAAGTAACTTAGTTACTTTACTGATTACTCAATTGGAAAAGTAACTAAATTAGATTACTAGTTACCTTTTTAGTTACTTTCCCCAGCTGCCGACAACAACCCTCTGCCACCTCAACATGACAGTTGCTGCGGTTACATGGACCAAAAGTAATCTGATTGAACAACCAGATTGAACAATCAGATCAAAATCACGCCATGTAAACAGCTCCATCTGATTAGAACAGCCCAATCCGATCGAAATTACGATGATACCTGTTTTGCCAAAACTCACTTTATAGTCACCCTTTCTTGGCTTCAATGAAAATAAATATTTGTTTTATGAAAAGTAAAATAAAGACCTCTTTCTCGACCTCATATTTAACTGTTGACAGCACTGTAACAGTAAAACTTGCTATTTCTAACCTACATTGTTTATAAATGTAACTATTAAATTCATTCCAACATTTTTCTAACATTTAAATCTCTCTAAACATTTTACTTGTCGAAATTATTATTATTTTAAGTAGTATTAGTAGTTGTAGGAAAAAAAAGGCTTCAAAGCTGGACCTTTAATCTAGGGGTGTTGTGAGGGGGGCACATCCTTGCCCCACGCCCCCATTCCATCTGGATTCGCCCCTGCTTTGGCGTTTGAGCACAAAGAATGGATAACATTTATTTATGCAGAAAACATGACCAGATTTACAGGTAAGAAGGTTTTATTGCGTTTTCACATCATATGGTCCTCAGAAAGAGAGTTTATGTGCATTTGAGTGGAAAATAGTGTTAGTTGTTGACGCGTCGCGGAGGATCAGCTGTTTTTAGCAGCAGATATGGAGCGGCTCGGAGAAAAAAGTGCAGGTGTGCTGTTGTCACCGCGCTTTAAGAGGTGAGGACAAGTTGTAGCTGTTGCAGAAAACCGTGGATGAAAAGCTCACAGCTCGCTTAAAGTGTGTAGTTCAGTCGAACCCCGACCTCCTGCCCACGGACCAAGTTTAATGCTGCTATCGACCCACAATGCAAAAATAATAGTAACACACAGTGACTTGGAGAAGTAACTTCAATCTGATTACTGATTTGGAAAGATTAACGCGTTAGATTACTCGTTACTAAAAAAAGTGGTCAGATTAGAGTAACGCACGCATTACCGGCATCACTGGCTATAGTACAATATTATAACACTTAGGACCATTAGGATTATAGTACAATATTATAACATTTAGAACCATTAGGATTATATGCTATAGTACAGTATTATAACATTTAGAACCATTAGGATTGTAGGCTATAGTACAATATTATAACACTTAGGACCATTAGGATTATATGCTATAGTACAGTATTATAACATTTAGGACCATTAGGATTATATGCTATAGTACAGTATTATAACATTTAGGACCATTAGGATTGTAGGCTATAGTACAATATTATAACACTTAGGACCATTAGGATTATATGCTATAGTACAGTATTATAACATTTAGAACCATTAGGATTGTAGGCTATAGTACAATATTATAACACTTAGGACCATTAGGATTATATGCTATAGTACAGTATTATAACATTTAGGACCATTAGGATTGTAGGCTATAGTACAGTATTATAACATTTAGAACCATTAGGATTGTAGGCTATAGTACAATATTATAACACTTAGGACCATAGGATTATAGGCTATAGTACAATATTATAACACTTAGAAACATTAGGATTGTAGGCTATAGTACAATATTATAGCACTCAGGAACATTAGGAATATAGGCTAAAGTACAATATTATAACACTCAGGAACATTAGGTTTATAGTCTAAAGTACAGTATTATAATACCTAGGAACATTAGGTTTATAGGCTATAGTATAGTACTATAACATTTAGGAACATTACAATTATAGGCTATAGCACAGTACTATAACATTTAGGACCATTAGGACTATAGGCTATAGTACAATATTATAACACTTAGGAACACTAGGATTATAGGCTATAGTACAGTACTATAATATTTAGGAATATCAGAAGAAGAAGGGCCTTTATTGTCATTGTACATACATGCAACAAAACGTGTTATTTGCATTTAACCCATCCTATTCACATCTGGAGTTGGTCCCCTCAACCAGACTGTGGCTGTCCACTGCTCCTAGTGGTTGGATTGTGTCTAACTGTAGAGACACTGCCTTGGTCAGGGACAGAGAAAGGAGCAGACCCTAAATAGGCACATTTTTGATTAAGATTATTGGCTGTAGTACATTTCTACAATAACACTGAGGAACATTAGGATTATAGGATATAGTACAGTGTCATAACACCTAGAAACCTTTGGAATAAAGGTTATACTGCAGTATTAAAACAATGAGGAAAATTGGGATTATAGGCTGTACAGTGCTGGAACACCTACAAACACTGGGATTACAGGCTTTTGTATCCCCTGACCTTCAGAAGGACACAACGCTGCTGCTAATCTACTCTAGAAAGACATGTTGGTCAGGTAGCAACCATGTAGCAACAGTGGCTAAAAGATTAGCTGGTTGAGCAGTTGGTACTCATTCTTTAAGTATTTAAAGGCTAACATTAGGCTAGCACCCAATTGTGTATCTGCTCTAACCTTGCAGATAAGACAGTAGATATGACTGATGATTAGATGATGATTATTATTGATCAGCATTAAGCAACAAGAAAAACAGAAGAAATAATAAGGTGATCGCCTGCCACAAGCCCTAAGCTTCACCAAAAGACCCAGAATTTAGTTAAACTTGAGGCCGCGGCCTGCTCCATTTCCTAATAAAATGAATTTAAAAATTTAAAAAGCATAGTAACATACTATGTCAGTATGCTGGCCATATGAAAGGGAAAATAAGTGCGTCTTAAGTCTGGACTTGAAAGTCTCCACAGAATCTGCTGATGCAGGGAGATCATTCCACAGAACAGGGGCACGATAAGAGAACGCTCTGTGACCCGCAGACTTTTTATTCACCATAGGGACACAAAGTAGTCCTGCACCCTGAGAATGCAGAGCCCGGCCGGTACATAGGGTTTAATTAGGTCAGCTAAGTAGGGAGGTGCCAGTCCGTGAACAATTTTATTGGGTAGTAGCAGAACCTTAAAATCTGTTCTCACAGGGACAGGAAGACATTGAAGAGATGCCAAAATGGGTGTAATGCAGTTAAGCTTTCTGCTTCTTTGGCAGCAGCATTGTGAACCAAATGGAGACCCCTAATGCTGGACTGCAGTAAACTAGAAAATAGAACATTGCAGTAGTCCAATCTAGAAGAGACAAACGCATGAATCAAGATCTCAGTATCAGCCATAGACAGGATGGTATGAATCTTCGCTATATTTCGCAGGTGGAAGAAAGCAGTCCTCATAATATCTCTAATGTGGAGGTCAAAGGACAATATAGGATCAAAAATTACCCCAAGGTTCCTCATGTGGTCAGTGTGATATATGTGTGTATAACACAGGAGCTTAGGCTAAGCATTAACTGGTGAAATTGATGCTGATGTCTCACTGGAACAAGAACCGTCATTTCAGTGTTATCAGAGTTTAAAAGTAGGAAATTGCTAGACATCCAGCTTTTCACTGATGCAAGGCAATCTTCTAAGGATCTTATGCGGATGAGACTACTAGCAGTAATCGGCATGTGTAACTGAGTATCATCAGCATAGCAATGAAAGGTAATCCCAAAGTGCCACAGTATGTGCCTAAGGGGTGCTATATAAAGGGAGAAAAGCAGGAGGCCTAAGACGGACCCCCGTGGAACCCCAAATTTCATGTCACTAAGGTTAGAGGTAGTGTTATTGTACAAAACATAGTGAGAACGACTCATCAGGTCTGATGTCAACCATGCAAGTGCACTCCCAGTAATCCCAAAATGATTCTGCAGCCTATCGAATAGAATATGATGATCCACAGAATCAAACGCAGCACTAAGATCTAATACGACCAGACCGTAGTGGTGTCCGACAATCAAAAACAATTTTGTTCCTCTGCTGGGATTTCATGTAAACTGTTGTACAATCAAACTGTTACAATCTAGCTCAATATTAGCTGCTATATCTTAATAAGACAGTTATATTTATATATTTTCATAAATTGTATTATTTTCAGTAAAACTAGCTTGTCAAGATTATTTTTTCTTTTTCAGCAAAAAATTATTTCCCAGAAATGAGTTTTACTTTCTTGGATATCTTTTGTTACAGTGTACTGCATAGTGAACCCTGTATTACAGATATCTTGTTGCCAACTCAGCCAACTCCACCCCCACCCCCTCGGCTCCTTCCCCAAACACAACAAAGACAACAAAAATTACTTCCCACAAAAACTCTTTATTTGCATGCTTTTAGCTGTGTACATCATACGCACGCCTCTTTGGAATCAAAATGAAATCTGTCATATAAAATAAAAAGCAGATTCTGAACTGGACAGAGCAACTTTTGTAATATGCAACCCAGAGAAAAACCAAAAGGTATCCAGGATGGAAAAAAGTACCAATGCTGGAAAAGAATTTTGTATTATTATATGTACAAATAAATATCCTGCCCTTGGGACCAGAACTACTCAATCCAGAACATCTCTTGGACTAACCTATACATACCTCGGTAGACCCCGGGTCATATTTCAACAGTATCCTCCCTGCCAAGTAATGGATATGACCTTTAATACAGATAAACTAAGAATCAGTGAAGGATGGATGATGGGAGGGAGGGCGTTTGGCTATCACAGAAACGCAGACAGCATCAGCCTCCAACTGTTTTGATGAGAAACACCAGATGTTGCAATTTGAGGAGTATCAACTTCTAAAAAAAGACAAACCCAGACATTAAAAGTGACAATTGAAATCATTACCCAGGACGGGACCAACATTTTGAGCTTCTTTACGCTTAACATGAATTTTCTTGTTTACAAAACCCTAAGGAACCTTTAGCTGTCATGAGTTTGTGCTGTCAAATAATCTGACAATCTGTATACAAGTTGAGAACTGAACCTCTTAACTGGGGGCAAAAAGAGATGAATTGAAAAAAAAAATAGTGCCCACGTGCTGCTGGTCTGCTCTCAAAGTGTAAAATAGTCATCCTTTTGCATAACCTTTTGGCATCACAACATGCGCTAGCAGCTTGGCAATAGTTAGCCGCGAGTTCCTTTCTGAAAATTCTACTCATAGGTGCTCTAATGGACCATGTAAGACATCTGCTCTCCAGCATTTTTGGTGAATTCAAGCCTAGGAGCATGCACTGGTGTCGCTGCATCCGGTATACTGTGAACTACCTTGACTCTTGAGCCCCGGTCACACAGCACTAACAAAGGACAACGAAACCCAAATTGAACAAGAAATCTGGACTTTTGTTGACTTTCGGGGGCATCGCTTAACCTTTGTTCAGCTTCATTCCTGCAGCTGGTGCTCCATCAGAAGTTTTAAATGTGAACCTCAATTCATCCGTATTTCGTTTTGCTGTAGTTCTTGATGGTTTTGTTTCGTTTCATTTGCTTAGTTTTCATAACATTAGCATTGCGTTTGACCTTTGTCCAACTTCGTTCATTATCCCAAGTCCAACGTACTGAACGAAGGCAACGATCTGAAAGAATCAATACCCAAAGCTTCGACGTGAACGAAACATCCTTGTATCAATAATGAATCGTTCATTTTTGGGATGAATAAGCGAAGTTTCCATACAGAAACAACAGTGTTAAGAACATTTTATCAACTACTTAAATGATTTACACACGTCTCAAGCATGTGTGGCTGGGTTGGCCTATGTGTGTGTGTCTTTGGGAGTATAGCCTTTGTCTGACACTCTGGTGGACAGTTCCCCGGTGACAGTTTGGTTTTATAGCCACTTTTGGTCACGTGATCATGAATGTTTCATTTTGATTTTGTTCAAAGCATCGAGGTTGATGTTGTAGTTGTAGTTTTATTTTTTTTTTGTTTTGTTCCTTTAGTTTTGTTTGATTTTGCTTGATTTGCAGGCTTTTTGGTGATGGGAAAGGTCTAGGATCATCTACCTTTTCCTGATGATCTCTTACTTTTTGAATTTTTATCCATCGTCCAGCTATCGCCGTGTGCCGTGTGACCAGGGCATTGGATGGGAACCACCCAAGTAGACAACCAATCCTTCCCCAACTTCAAAACCCCCACCAAAACCATCCATCCTCCACAGCCAGGTGAAATTTTAATAGCTTGTAGGCTACCAGGCACATTCCTGATAAAACATATTCAGTTTTCTCTGCTCACACCGAAGGTCGGCACGAAGGGCAACTGACAAAACGTTGCTGTGGCGCCTCAGAGTAAGAACACATTGACTGTTCCGGTGCTCCTTTAAATAAAGCTCAGTGTTAATATCAGTATATGAGATGAATCTCTAAAGAAGCTCTGCATATTAATCATATCTTTCATTTTTGTCCAGTTCAGTGCATAAATAACCCCACAGGGGTGCCACATGTTTGTTCCAACGCCTGCGTTTAAAGAGTAAATAGAAAGCAAAACTCAAACTAAACTGGGACAGTTCCAAATGAGGTACTCATGGTTCACTTCACACTCAAACAGTAGTTTTTCAGTTTCAGATAAAATAAAATAAAAAATAGACTAGCTTAGTGGTTTTCCATTATAAAATACTTACTGGTGGAGAGAGGTGGCAATATTTGGTGTCAAGGACAAATCTTTACAGTTATGTGCCTCGTGGGAGGTCAAACTGGGGGTGATTTCTCACCCCATTTTGGATCCAGTTCTGTCAATCAATGACCAGAAGCTCAAAGTTAAGAGGCGGGGATACATTACCCACTTCACACACACACACATACATACACACACACACACTGGCCACCTGAAACTTTGCTGGAAGAACTGGCTGTATTTGCCAGTATAGTTTATCTCGAACCACACAGTGCTTCCATAGGATCTATGAATACAACTCAGCAGTAGCGGCAGTCCTCTAAGGTGGAAATGTCTCTGGAGTTATTGCTAATGTACCAATAAAAACACCAGCTGCTTCTGATGCTCCTAAATTGGGGTGAAGGCATGCTGATCCCGTGTTTCGACAAAAAGTACATTGTGAAAAGGACAGTTTTGGTATTCTACTGCACACGGCCGTATGTCCTTCAGCTAAACAGTCGATTCTTTAGGCCCTTCGCGGGCAGCGTTCTTACACCCGTAAAGCCACTTGATGACACGAGCATTTCTCTCGATGATTGAAACACCAAAGGGTAGCTGCTCAGCCAGCTCCTCCTGAAACAACCCTTCTCCAGAGTGATGGGAGAATTCACTGGGCTCAGAACCTCCACAACCTTCTCCGCCCACACTGCGGAGTGCCAGTGAGAGTGTGTCTATGGAGCTGGCACCAGAAAGAAAATTCTCCCGACCCAGGCGCTCTATCATGTCTGTGTCCAAGCCACAAAAGTCAAAGAAATGCTCCTGCTCTAATAACGCGATCGAGGAATGCAGTCGCAGTTCCGACTTGGAGCGCTGTAACCCACCAAAGTGTCTTCTGGGTGGTAGTGGTGGTGATGCTCGCTTCCACGGGTCATTCTCATTATTGTGGTTGCTTGAGTGGTTGCTATTGTTGATGCTAACAACATCCTTATTCCCATTTGTAAATTCATTTTTAGTCTTTTCAAGGATACTGTTACATTCTGGGCTTGGGACAGATCCTGGGGAGGGTTCTAAATGAGTTTTACTTGACCTCCGGCTTCCTGGTCCACCATCTGCAGTATCCTTGTCATTGGTCCATGACATCCGTGAGTCCCCATCGCGTGATGGTGCCTTCTCCTCACCAATCACCATCTTTTGGATTCTTCCTTCACCTCCACCATTCTTCTCTCTCATGGATCCCTGGAAGAGGCGACGTACAAAACTGTAGCCCTTCAATTCCATATTGGTGTTTTCAACCACTGCTGCACCACTGAGGCTCCGGCACTCTTTCTTCTGGCGATAGATGACCAGGGAGTCTGGTCGCAGCATACGTTTGCCTGTGCTCCGTCTAAGTACTGGGGCACTGTGCGGTGCTACTAAGATTTTGATTTCAAGGGTCTTCTGGCTGGGAAGCATTATATTTTGGACATTGCTCCTGTTGTGTGCCTCAACATCTACAGAGGTCCGTCGGTTCTCCTTTCTGGAGTCATCGTTGTCATTGTCATCTCGTGACGTGAAAGAGCCAGACAGTGAAGAGAAGACAGTGTTAAATGAATGACGCGGGACCGTTTGAGGACTCAGACTACTGGGATTGGCAGTGGCTCGTCGTGGTTGTGGTGGCGGGGTGGCACAAGGAACCAGCACAGGCTCTTGCTTTGTGTTGATCACCTGCTGGCTCTTAACATATTTGGCTTTGTCAGCTTCAAGCCTCTCCACAGCACTGATTGTCCGGCCATGGCCCCCACCATCTATCTGCCTACGCAGGTAGTCTGGACCCTTGTTGAGGAGTCTCAGAGGAGACGGGGATCCTATTGGTGTTAGCGGCTTCATGTTGTTCCAACCAGCTTGAGAAATGCATCAAAACTACAGCCCCAAGATGACAGAGAGCTTCTGGTGCCCCCAGAGTTGGTATTAGGTCTGTGAAAGGCTTCAAGAATAGAAAACTGTGGCTACTTTCATTCCTTTTCTCACTACTGTTGAGTCTTTCTTGAAGGGGGGGAAAGATAAGTAGCAATCAAGAAACCCGCAGGTTCCAAATTTGTTTTAAGGTTTTCTATAGATAGTGTGTAGCTTCTTTGGTGGGCAGTGTTGAGGGCCAGACCAGCTGATAATCTCTCTCCAGGATTTACACAAGCATTGGAATGGGGCTCAGGAAAGTCCTTACAATTTCTTTTTCTTTTATTTTTGGCCAGCACTCCCAAATGAGATGCTCCCTGCCCACAGTGCAGCAGAAATAGCAGACCGGGTACACTTTGTAATGGCTACTTTTCCACCCCCACTTTTTCTTCTCTCTTTCTGTCTCCCAACAGCACCCTGTAACTGTTTATCCTCTCAGTGACGGGTGCCAAGAGAAATCAAACAGAATGACCTCAAATATTTGCTTAGTGCCGGTTGTCTGCAGGACGCTGGGTCAAGACAATTCTTGCTTGACACCTGTTGTGGTCGAGGTGACTTAAGGGTGGCTGGCACCAGGGTACTTGAAATGCTGATGGACGGATTGGCAGATGGAGAGCTTGTCCTTGTCTTCATCTCACCTTCATGGACTCCTGGGAGAGACACAGAGAAAGAGAGTTTTTTTTAGTTTGTAACTGAAATTCTTGCACAGCAAAGTTCAGATGGCAGAACTAAGAGTGGTCTGAAAAGGTTAGGTTGTGTATGTTGGGTTTAACCTCTGCAGCAACCCAGCAGTGATATAAACAAATACTTAGTGAATTCCTACATTGAACATTGCAGTGGATACATTTCTCCTTGCAGTTGGAACTGAACTCATGTCAACATTGTACTCTGAGTTACATAACTTGCTTTATACAGTATAATGCCTAAATAGATCCTTGTCATTTGATTGATGGTTTGTATGTCACATGATATTGATCATTCATCCCATTTGCCATTGTGTTCCATTTATCGTGCAATTTTGGTTCCATTTAGCACGCTCACACTAGTCACGACGGCGCTTAGTTTAAAAGCAAGCAGTGGCTCGAAACAGCGTGACTCACTGGGGAATGGATGGGAAGGCTGGATGCACCGAGGGAGCTCCAGAGTGAGTTGAGGGAGTCCTGAGAAAGCAGTGGATGCCTGAGGCAGAGCCGCACAGGCCGGGTTGGCCCCACTGCAGGCTGGGTTGGACCCCCGCAAGCTCCAAGCTGCGGCAGGCACTGGGGCATAGTGGGCTCTGTTAGATGACACCTGTGTGAGATGGGGCATCTGGGCCTCACTACCGAGGTTTGGTGTACACTGTTGGCTGGGGAAGGATGTAAGTCCCGTTTCTCTTTTTATAAATTAATAAAATATCAAATGACAAGGATCTATTTTAGGTGTTATATAAAACAAATAATGAATGTTCTTTTTCAGTCATTATGTTTCAAGTGCAATCACTGCTGTGATAAACAAATGTCACTGTGAATGAACTCTCAGAAAGGAATGTTTTTTTTTGTTTTTGTTTTTTTTACTGTTATCTGGATTATCACTCAGGTTATATAAAAGTATACTCAGCACAATTCAAAATCTAGATATACAATTTATTACAGTGGCAGCGCCAGGAAATTTTTGTTGTGGGGCTGGGGTAAAAGTTGGAGGGGCTCCACAAAATGTTGTCGAAATGAAAAATATGTAGTAAATTGCTTATAAATACCAAGGTATATGTTTTAGTCACCCGTGCGCTCTAAAGTGTATCAATGCACACACACATCGCTTCGAATGACTGTAAGTTCAGTAAACTTGCGCACAGGTATACAAACCAAATTCACTGAAATGGTGCTCAAGACAATGCATGGAATCAACCTTACACAAATCGTCTACAGCAAAAATTTATTGCCAATTTAACACAGAGGTCATAACCATTCGATAAAAGTAAGTAAAAGATATAGCCCGAGAAACTTAGTTGTAAACAATATACAAAAAAGTGATTATTTATAAAGTTTGTATACAATCTAGCCCAAATATCCTTTCATTTGTACATGTGCTTTGTGATTCACAAACACAAATTTCTGATTTGTAACTTGTGTGTGGGTTTTTACAAATAAATGTTTATTTGCAAAATTGAAAATTCAGTTTGAAGGGTGATTCAGCATTGGTGGATCACCGAACACACACATTCATCACTTTGCTTAGTTACGCAATATTGAGACATTCTCAGCGCAAAACTGCAGTTGAGATCCACAAATATGTCAGTCGCTATTCACATTATTGGCAGAATTATTGGGGGGGCTGAGGGGGGCTTGGCTCATTATTGGAGGGGCTTAAGCCCCCCCCTTGGTGCCGCCACTGATTTATTAGCTATGCTGCTCAAGGTGTACACTCTTGTGATTGCTTTGTAACTATGTTTTTCTGTTTTTCACAACTGTAAAATTTAAAACTGTGCTTGTCAAGAGAAATTACTGTCACTTTGTCCATCTGTACTGAAGAACCGCAGAACTCTCAGAAAGGAAATTTTTATACATTAATACTGAGAGGTCAAAGCTCTGCTTACCGAAAAAAAAAAAAATCATGCTTTTCTGACATTTATAAATCCCTTTGTACTGAATTTTGGGTTTCAAGCAGGAAATGTAACAGAAGCCCTGAAATGCTTACATTGTCTTCTAGATGGTGGCAAAAACTGCTCAAATGTGCGGCAAGGTCATAACCGTTTATTCATTTGAGAAGTTAACTTGGGCTGACAGCCAAAAATCAGCTTATGCTTGTGTCCTTTGCTTTGTGGGTAATTTACTTGTTAAAGAAATGTCTGCAGAATATTTGGTGTGGACAGTATGGTTTCAGTCATTAGTTGCGTCATAGTGCACCATGACATGGACTGCACTACTTTCAACACTACTAGAAATGACTTTTACCCTATAATACAGGCCTGGCAGGCCAGCAGGCCAACAGGGACCCCGCCAAGTCAGAAGTATATTGTTAATGATGCCAATAAAAAATAACACTGACAAAATAATGAAAAACAACATCAATGCCCATTAATTTGTAAATTAATCATCTTTTGAAAGCTATGATGACACCAGCTCATTTTCTTCTGTTGAGCTGCACATCAGTCAAACATTTTTTTGAATGAAAGCTCAAAATATCTTTTAAACTTTGACTCCAAATTATAGTAGTGAATTTGAGGTAGATTCAGTCCACCCAGCTGTAAATGGGAGAGTAACATACAGTGGACTAATGTTTCATCCAGGGAAGGTTTCAGACTCACATTGAAGTTAAGCACCAGCACGACTGGCTACAGTGAGCCCAGAAAGGATTTACTACTATTTTTTTTTAACAGATACACTTCTGAAGACTTAACTTTTATTGCCACAATTAAAAAGCTTGAATTAACAAGGCACTACAAAGGTGAAAATGAAATGTTAAACCAAACATGTGGCATGACTGTGAAATGTATATTTCTTATTAAGTGTTCTGCAAAGAGACATTTCACGTTTGCATTTTCACACTAAAAAGTGGCTTTGGGATCATTTTGGGATAGGTTTGCATGAGCCTATAAAGGGAAACTCACAACTCTGAGTATTTTTAGCTTGAAAACATCCCGCACTTTTCTAATTTGCCTTTGTATGTGTGCACGCATGTGGTCATGGATATAATTAAATGTCTGCTCCATGTGCCCATGGCAACGTGATAAGAGGCTTCCTCAAAATAAATAGGGTTGTATGGGCTTTAATTTTTCTCCAAAAACACAGGAGTGACAGTCTGGAATAGAACGTGCCTTTGGATGTCAGCAATGCAGCAGCACAGGTGGTGCCTCACTTTAAAACATATTAAAGATTCCATCTGGACAGTGGTGGGCACAGTTCCACTAATCCGCTAACCGCTAATTATCAAAGCTAATGTTTTCATTATCGGATTAGCGTTTCAGATAACTTTGAAAGCCACCAGCAGACCATGTGCGGTCTGACAATAACATCTATAAACCCAGAGAATATATTCACAAGAGTTTCAGGCGCAACATACAAAGAGTTTAATGCTGTTGTCCGTGTGCAGCGGTTAAAGTGCAGCCTCATCAGAGCATCTCAATGCATTTCTCCTGTTGTGAAACGTTACCCATAATGCACTGCAGCATGTGTGGTTCAAACACTAAAACCTTCAAAATTAGTGCATTAAAACATATAGCTGATATTTTCACTTTATGAAACCCAGATGTGACGTTAATTTATATAACTTGTCTGGAATTAGTTTGGTTAAAATTTTAACCATGAGTTAAAACTGTATGCCTGTTGATAACTTGCGTGATATGCCGGCGAGTCATTATGGTATAAAGAGAAATTGTCTTTATTTTTCCTCCTCCGCCTCAGTTACTAGGTCTCTTTTGCTGAGAGAAAGCTAATCTGGCACAGAAGCACTGGCTTGTTGTTGTGTCAGTAGCTCCTAGTGTACTGAAATCAATACTTAAAGTTATTGATTTATCTTTTATCTGTAACTTCCACTAATTTTTTTAGGGGTTTATCGGTTTAGCTTTATAAAAGATAACTTTTCAGTTGGCAGATTAAGTGTTATCAAAGCAAACTTTTTGGTTAGCTGTGCCCACCACTGCATCTGGACACATAAAGGGATGTGCCGTGCCTGACAGCAAGTGACTGTGGCTCCGACAGGTCGCCTTCCATATTATCAAATGCTATTTTAGCTTTTCTTCCATGTGACTTAAAACAATGAATGACCTCCTTCAACAGGAAGACGATCCACTGTAGGGGGTGTCATTTTTCCTGCCCAACAAAAACTGGACAGATTTTAATGCTGTTTGTCTTTGTGCCCTGAATTAACTTCAGTTCTAAAAAGGGTCATACAGGATATATTTCAGGAACTTCAAAAAGGTCTGTTAAAAACACTTTTTATACCTGCTACCAATAAATTATAAACAAAGTGAAAAGCATCAGAAGGCTGATGCAGAGCGTGCATGTTTTACACACCACAATATAAAAGTACAAGTAAATATACTTAAGTTTGTTGTGGTGTTTTTGACTGTGTTACAAAGTTATTCATATCAGTCAATCACAATATTTTGTTGACCAATAAAAGTAAAAATAAAAAATAAGTACAGCAAGAAAGAGAGCTACAATGCGCTAGAATTTGAACAGCTAAACAGCAAAACTGCATTTGCAGGTATTAATGAGACAAATATAACTCCATAGAAAGGTAGCTTTGAATTGGCGGACGTTAGCATGCATGCTAACATCTGCAAAAAGTCTTGTAAATCACTCCAGAGGTGTTATCAGGTTACATAAACAGCATTTTCAGTTTTATAAGTGTTTATTTCTCACTAGTTTTTACATAATATATGACAAAGGATATATTTACACAAACAGAGTTTTGCAGCTAGCTACCAGCCTGTGATGTCACCATGCTAACGTCTGCGAAGTATAGGTTGTAAATAAGTTCAGAGGTGTTATTAGGTTACAATAAAAGCATTTTCAGTTGTTGAAGTGTTTATTTCTCGCTAGCTTTTACATAATATATGAGAAACGTATATAAACACACAAAACAACGGAATTTTGGAGACCAGCCACTGATGTCACAGTGCAGCTCTACTCTGATTGGCTGTCACGACCACCACTCAAAAACAAAACTGAACAGATTGAAACAGAATGTGACATTTTAAACCTCTTAAAATAACTCTGTGTCCCAAGAATTCTGTAAATTCTGTAAATTTTCTGTAAATTTGAGGACCCTGGGAGTAATAGAACTGGACTTGAGCACAGACAGACAGACGGACAGATGGCCGCAAAGCCTTCACAACACCCGACGGCCATATTTGATGGACTTGGGTAAAAATATGTCAAAAAAATTATCCTGAGTCACTTTTGTGTGGATTAAAGTCACTAACTGGGACTCTTGTCTTGTTGCAGTCAAGAAACGAGGATCGTTTTTTCTTCCCAAAATGAGACGTCCTGCGCTCTTCATAAATTACATCCTGACGTGCAGCACAGCCAGCTGCAAGAGCTCAGCTCAGATGTATGGAAAGACATTCATGCCAATAATGTCTGAAAAGAAACACTTTTGACAAAAACTACAGATTTTGTTTATTTTATTTATGTCCAGAGATCAAGGATAAGTTTAAGGATCAAGTTTAAGGATCGAGTGACCATTTTCATATTTATTTAAGTTAAGAGTCAATAAAATGTTGCTGACAAATAGAACCTGTAAAGCCTACTTTTAGTACACAGACAATTCACAAGAGATATCGACAAGGGAATCGATAAGGAATCAGATCGATAAGCAAAATCTATAATGGTATTGATATCGAATAAATCTTATGACCCACACTTTCACAACACCTGATGCCGGCTTTTCTGAAACTTCTCTGTTCTCTGACGACGTCCTGGGTGAACAGAGCTTTAAATTAGGATGTTTTCAGCTCGAAACAGCCAGACGGACGCCACCTCTGACTGCGCCGCGCCAATCTGCTTTGTGGGCTGTGCTTTAAGTGAAAGAAACTCCACAATCTCTCATCAGCTGTTAAACTTTACACTGAAAACCAGCTGAATTTCTCAAATAGTGTCCACACGGCTATCCCTCACCGGTCCTGAAAAAATTTGATAAAGCAACGCGCGCCGTCTCCCTGCAGCGTCTCAGACAAAGAGATTCCGACGGGAGGGGGAGTCCACACCTCACTCAAAGCCTGCCCACAGACGAATGATGTCACCGACAGGCATGACAAAACTCACGCATGCGCACGAGGGTTCAAGCTTGTCTGACGTAAAAACATATGAATCAAATCCATTTATTTTTTGAAAAAAATTAAAAGGACCGCTTTTTATATCACAGACCTCGTACTTTATGTATTGTAAATAAATACTGTCATTATTATTGATTTAGAGTAATTATATTTTATTAATACTAAATACATAAAGCTGAGGATTATGCATTTCATATAAATAGGATTTATTACAGTAATGAATATGCATCATGTAAGGTTTATTTGGTAAATTATCTAAAAAAAGTAAATCAGAATTTGTCATGTAATAAAATAACACAAATCTTAAAGGTTAGGGTTAAATATTTCTGTGAGTGTGCATGTTCCTGAATGCTTTCATTTTTTCTGGATCCCGATGTCGCAGACCGAATGGTCCCCCCCAAAAATCGGTCCACCTTTTTGCATCTGTGCATGCGCGATTTTTGATCACAGCAGCACGTCTGAGATGGAGTCTCTTCCCCCAAAGCAATCAAATTGATTAATGTGATTATTAACCATCAGATGATAAAGGGAAAACCTCTGAAATCATTTCAAAGTCAGTTTTAAGCAGAAATGAAGCCATTTTAAGTAGAAACAAAATATCGTGATGCTTTGAAATGACTGACGCGCAGTGAATGCATCAGCTAGCAGCTTGTTTAGCTGCGGTGCTCTGATCGCTTCTGCTGCCTTTTATGATGAAAAATGCTGAATTTATGTTGAAATGATTGTTGTACAAAAGCTTCAGATATCTTGCTGAGATAGATGATGACTGGAGTGCAGTTTGAGGCAGAAATTAGGTTTTAATCCGTGAACCGCAGCTAATGACGAATATACAGATGCAAAAAGCGGACTGATTTTTAGGGGGTGTTGCTGACCAAACCCCCGTTTGGTCAGCAACACCGGATCCAAAATATGTTGTGCATCAAATTCAAAACTAGAAGCACTCAGAGAGTGCAAACCTCCGCCAAGGCCATGGGGTCACTGACGCCATAACATCTACACGCCGTGGAATCATTGAACCTAAAAAAGTCTAACAATGATGTTTGCTCAGTAGTAAAAAAGTTTCATCTGCTGTGACTGGATAGCATGTATCCTTAGCGCTTGGCATCACAGTTTATTGCAACTTGCACATTTCCCAGAAGCTACTGTCATCTGAGCACTGATATTGATATTGCATGTGCTTATAGACAAAAACAAATAAGAGACAAAATTCAATTTATTATTCAACTAAACTGCAAATATATGAATTTTTTTTAACATTTATGAAACACTTCTCTAAACAAGGCCATAGGGTCACTGACCCTAAAGAGATTCCCTCCTTGGCACAGTGATCTATTTCTTTTTGTCTCTTTCTCTAAAATTGTATATAATAATAATTAGATTATTAATGTATAAACAAAAATAAATTTAAGAAATATTACAATTTGAAAACAAATGCACCCGAACGTGATGACAGCTACAACTGCTTAATGCTAACTTTTAACATTGAAAATGCCATAGACATGCTAACGCATTAGCATCGTGATCCGGATCACTTAATCACTTGTTCCTCTTGTCATTTCCAACCACTCCACAAAATTTCATCAAAATCCGTTCAAAACTTTTTGAGTTATCCTGCTGACAGACAGACAAACAAACAAACAAACGCGACCGAAAACATAACCTCCTTGACGGAGGTAATAATAAAGGATTATTAACTGAGTGAGAGGTTTCTATGGGGAAATACCAGACTGAGGTGTCAGTATGGATACTTTGTGCTATATATAAACACACAAACTTACAGTATTACCTGAATATGCTGCTGACTGTGTTGGGCTCGTTCGCTTTCTTCACCTGCATGAAAAACTTGCTAACAGATGGTCTGGTCGTTTGCTGGTAAACTTTCAATCTGTGTGTTTTCTCAGATGCTGTTTAGCTATTTATGGAGGATGTTCATGTCTGACTTGGATTTTCTAATTGTGTTTTTAGCTTCCAGGTTTGTAGCGGACCAACTGTCATGGAAACTGGTCTGGATATGGGAAAATATCTGACCGGTAATCAGCCAATCAGAGTGCGTGAAGCGTCGCACCCATATAATCCCTTATTTTCTAGGACAACATCCATCTGCTCACCAGATTTCATCAACATCCTCTCACAATGTTTTCAGTTGATTGTTGCTATGTGCCAAACATTCTTCTGGGTCTCAGTTCCAGAATATATTCCAGATCCTCTCTAAAGCTGAATAACTTATTACATAATCTATCTGCTCAACAAATTTCATTGCAATTTCTTTATTGCTTTTTGCATTATCAAGCTAAGAGACAAACAGACAATATAATGTCATATTCCAATGTATATGTAAATGTGGCGCAGGAAGGCACATCTTCCACCTTCCATTCTTACCACATTCTACAGCGGAACCATTCAGAGCATGTTGAGCAGCTGCATCACTGCCTGGTTTGGGAACTGTACCGTTTTGGATTAAAAGTCCCTGCAGCGGGTAGTGAGGATGGCTGAGATCATCGGTGTCTCTCTCCCCACCACCACAGATATCTATGCTACATGTTGTATCTGCAAAGCAGCTAGCATTGTGGATGATCATACACACCTCTCACACACACTCTTCACCTGTCTGGAAAAAGGTACCAAAGCATTTGGGCCCTCACATCCAGACTATGTAACAGTTTCTTCCCCCAAGCAATTAGACTTCTCAATAACCATAGTCTGGTCTGAATAACTGTATACTTTTTTTAGTGACTGGAATGGAGGGACATATGCACACGCACACATACAGATACTTAAAATCTCATTTTAAATCTGTCTTGCTGTGTACATTGCACTGCTTTCATCTTTTTTTTTTTGGCAATTTATTGTTAGCATTAGTCGTGTGTGCTTATTGGCTTGTTGCCCTTGTGCATTTAGTGATGGTACTTGTGTCTGTTGTGGGTCGTTTTGCATCAGTGTATATGTTGTTGCAGGCGTTGAATTCTTGTTTTATGTGGCACCTTGGTCCTGGAGAAGTGTTGTTTCACTTCGCTGTGTACTGTAAACCACTGTGCATGGTTGAGTTGACAAATAAATTACTACTGCTACTATTACTACTACTACTAGAGATGGGCGATACCGGGAATTTTGGTATTGATTCGATACCAAGTAAATACAGGCCCAGTATCGCCGATATCGATACCGATACTTTTTCATATTTAAGCTTCATAGATCCAAAGGATACAAAAGACCTAGGATAGAATTTCGCCAAACATTGTACGTGACAACAAAATACTTTATTATCACAATCAACATTTTTGTTAAAAAAAAATCACATTCAACACAACTTAAAATGGAATCTCCTGACGTAGAGGGCTGACAAACCACAATACAAGGGTGTGCTGCTCCGTGTTGTGTGACACAGCGCAGCTATTACAGACAGATAGTAGACTTTAATGAATCTGCGGGAGAGAAAAAAACTTGAGTATCTATCTTTTTACATGAGGATCTTTCAATATCAATACCAGCATTGGTATCGATATTAGGATCGATCCGCCCACCTCTATCTACTACTACTGCTGCTACTACGGTCATAATGATTAGTGTAGCAGATAATAGAATGTTTCAGGGGAATCTTTCAAATCATGGTACATGCACCAAATTTAAAAAATGGCAGCCATTTTCAAAGATGGCTGGTATCCTTGGTGTGGAAATTCTTCTTTCGGAGATAAATATGTGCATACATGCCAAATATTCACGATTCTAGCATTGAATCATACCTTTTTATCAATATAGATTTCAAATATGGAACTCAAGAAGCATGCCAAGTCGGCTGCCTATGGAGCCAGTTAACAGCTGATTCGATAGGTCAGTGGAACAGGACTTCAGCCACATATATGCTGACTTGGGTTTGATTCCTGGTCATCCTACTTGTCTGTGTGTTTCTTTGGACAAGAAACTTTGTCTGCATAATTGGGGTCCAACCACATGTAAATGGGCACCAACTCTGGGTGTGGAAGTAACATGTAGTGAACTGGTGTCCCATTCAGGGGGAGTCATAGACTCATTTTACTTTGTGCTATGATATCTGGGGATAAGTATGAGCAGGATAGATTTCAGAGCCTCTATAGGACTTACTTCATAGCCAAAAATGTGCTTTTGCTCACTGAGCTGACCCAAATTGGTCCACGTGGACAGATTATTTGTAAGTTAATATACTATAAATCTTGTAAATAGTGGCTTGGGGTTTTTCTAAAGAATAATGTTCAGTGAGTTTTTTATTAAACAAACCAAATTTATTGCTTGTATGACCATTTGAAAGATTATTTCAGTTACCTTCTGCACTGCATATGACCTTACAATATGACACGATGTTATGTGCACTTGATCGCATTATTATAGCATTCTTTGTTTTGAAGATACTGCAGAAAATGTGATCCTTTAAATACCATGACTCCACATACAGATCAACAGATTGAAATCACTTGAAATCAAATTATAAGCTGCATTAAGAAGCATAATTTTTAATTATTTTTGTGTGACGTCTTAAAAAGATGTAAAAACCAAAGGATGTGCACAATTTCTTTTTAAATACCAGAGTAGAAATCTGACCATGTCCTCGTCCTGAACCCTCCACTGGTCAGTATGAGGTCCACACTGTAAGCGTACACGTGAGATGAGCGGGTTCCAGTTAGCGTGAGCCAGACGGCCACGTGTTTTCCTGCATCTGTCTCCTGTGGATGTCACTTTAAAATCACATTATTATACTGTTGTTGTCTACATGACTTCCTTTTCTGTCAGACAGCTGAGGGGTGCAGTCCATGCCTGGACCGTTTGTCTCTATATTGAAAATGTGCCCAAAAAGTCAACTACGAGAACAGAATTTGCACTGAGTTTCAAACACAAAGGATTTTGTCTTAAAATAAACGGCAAAGAAAATTCATTTAACAACTAATAATGCTGGAAGGTTTGTAAATTTTCTCCAAATATCTCTCAGACATGGCAACATGCATTATTGGTTTAGTTAATAGGATTAATAAATGGTACATAGTAAGAGTTTTGACTGTGTTGAATGCTTGGCCTCCAAAATAAAGGTCAAACAAGGTTGACGTCTTGTGGACTCTGACAGAAGACATATGTTACCTTGTAACATGATCTCTAAGGCCATAGACGTTTCGTACATGCATCATCTCATGCCCCACATTCGGGGAGCCCAGAGCTAGAAGAGAATACTGCGAATGAGGCTTCGGCTTCACATGTTGCTAACCCTGATGGCACTTCTGAAGGGGATGATGTCTGTCAATTGTCGGAAGGCGTGGAAGGACTCTCCTGAGGATAGTTTTGCTGCCTTCTCAGGGTGGGAGTAAAAGAAAAAATGTAGAAAGCGAAAGAAAATGAAAGGGCAAGGGACTGGGGATGGTGTGTCAGCACCTGCCTCTTTGGAGGCGGGAGCTGACCATGTGCCACCTGCAGGCACCAGGGTGCCCCTGGTAACGCTGTCATGCCCACTGAGTGTAAGTGAAAGTGTGGTGTTGATTCTATGGCGGGGAGTGCTCAGCAGCCCACAAAGAAATGTACAAGAGCTCCCATGTCTCTGGTGGTGGGGGGAGACTTGCAGGTTGTTATAAATCCTAGTGAAGAACTCCCACTACTGCTGAAGCAGAGCACATTAGGGCTGGTCTGGTAAATCTGCTAGATGGGGTGCCCCTTGAAGAGGAGGCACCTTGGTTTAGTAAGTCTGGACTTTGCTTGTGCAGTGGACCTTTCGGGTAACCCATGCTAACGAGTCCTCACTGGACTGGCTCATGAGAACTGTCTCTGCAGTTCCTGAGTGGGAGGCCATGCCTTCTTAGCTAAGAGGGTTCGAGACCTTCTAATACTTAGGAGAGTTTCCAGATTCATTCCTGGTCCCCTGCAGGAGTCCAGGATTGTT
This sequence comes from Thalassophryne amazonica, assembly GCF_902500255.1. Lineage (NCBI taxonomy): Eukaryota > Metazoa > Chordata > Actinopteri > Batrachoidiformes > Batrachoididae > Thalassophryne > Thalassophryne amazonica. The sequence goes on along the minus strand of NC_047109.1, from coordinate 49,416,825 downwards.
TTGTGGAGACTCCAGAGGCAGAATCCAGGCCTTCATACGAAGGTTTGGAGAGTCCTCCACATCCAACCCAAGAGGTTGGACAATTTCTTTTGCTCGGGGTGGACAAGGACTCCCTGCCTTGAGCGACTGACCCTACTTTGAGCTGAGCCGTCTGACTTTCAAAGTCAGCAGCAAAGCCGTTAGTAGGGTATAAGATAACTGATGTGATGTCTTGCCAAAATGGTGGCTGCAGTCATAAATGTTATCCATAAATGTTATTAATTTGCATCACTGTAGAGAGGCGAGTGCTGTTCTGTGTGCTCATCCCAGCAGGATGCATAAACTATAGAAGAGAAGCCCTAATCCAGGAACTCTGGGTTTATAGGGATCACATATGAGGCCTGAGTTCCCCAGGGGTAACTCTCCTCTATGGTTCATGCAGTGAGAAGCCCAGAGCAGCAAGAGCACTTACAAAGTGAGATACACAGCACTCCCAGAACTGACATCTTTAGAAGCAGTTGCAGTTCAAGTAACTGTTAACTGGAATGCTGAGGACAAGACTATGGACATTGTATCTGTCTACCTCTGACTCACCAGATCCCCCACCATCAAGGGAAATGGTTAGTATAGTTAACTGTTGCAGAGACAGTGCTCCCTGTCCTGCTTGGTTGTGATGCTAATGTGCCCCACATGGGCTGGGGGAGCTCAAATACAAACTTTAGGCCTTTCTAGAATTTCTGGTGGCCAACAATTTCTTTGTATTTCATCAGAGCAATGAACCTACGTTCTGTGTTTGTAACAAGGACAAGGACATTAATATTACAGTAGGTTGTATGGACCTAATAGATATAGTCAGTAACTGGTCTGTTTCCAAGGAGGACTCAATGTCAGACCATCCAGAACTCCACCTCACATTGAAGGCAGCAATTACAGAACCAGTAAAATATAGAAACCCAAGGGGGACAGACTGAGATCTTTATCATAAGACTGTATCCCTCATGGGGGGTAGAATTTTCAGAATTAAAACTGTGCAAGATATAGAAACTGACATTTCTAGTTTACAGGAGACTGTGTTGATGGCCTGTGAGGTAGCTTGTCCGCAGAAGATATGGAAGTCTGGTAAGAAGCCATCATAGTGGACACCAAGCTAACAGGACTCCTGCAAGAGGTCAGGGGCAAGTGGCACAGATATAGAGCTCAAACATCTGGAAAAAGATGGGAGTGATATGTTAAGACTAGAAATAGTTACAAAGCAGCCATTAAGAAAGTTACGACTTTCCTGGAGATCTGGATTTATAATTTTTATTTTCATCGTCTGTGGGGATGTCAGTGGAAGTTAAGAGATGCAGCTCATGGACATCATCACGTGTACGTTTACCACAGAAATGCAAATTTCTGCATTTTTCAAATTTTCCCCCAAAAAATCGAATCATGCGGAAATTGGAGCAATTTGGTGACAGTTTCTACAGGGGTCACAAGTAATTTTTGTTGTTTTTACCCCATAACTCCAGAACATTCCGTCATAGTTAGTCCAAACTCCACCTTTTTGGTGTCTTTATGATCAGACAAATAATGGGGTATAGTTTTCAATATGATTGAAGCATTTTTAGATTTTTACCCCTGTGTGTACATATCCACCAATCAGCCAGGTAGGGGTTTTTACTGACCCCTCCTACCTGGCTACAGCTACCACCCTGGGATGGCTATCATACACTTCAATGTAAGTGATGGAATACCGAGGCTTGATTAATGCTTTTTGTTATTTTTTTTGTGACTGATTGTTAGGGTAGAAATATGAAAATGAGCCAACTGGTGCCTACACAAACAAAAATGTTGCTGCTAAGGGACAATAAATTATGATAATAAATACTGTGTTCAGTGAAATGGGCAGTCCTTAGAGGATCTTGATGAAACCTAATCATACTCAGATTTGGCAACAGATGCATTTGGGTTGTTCAGTAGAAATTAGGTGAAAATCTGACAAAATTTCTTGAATTTATGGGCATGGTAATCAGTACTATGTCTAGTAAAGTGGACGGGCTTTAGAGGGACTGCTCAGATTTTTAAAGAGTTATTTAAAAAAGTAGAGTCCTTGTAAATGCCCCGTGCTGGAACTATGATTTGGCAGTAATGTTTTACACTTGAATATTTATGAAAACACAAACAACACTTCAAAACTGGAATTTCATTTTATTTAAAAAATTTTCCATACACATGTAGATAATAATCCTAATGAAGCATAGAGTTCTTAACCTTTACTATCCATAATCTGTCTGAAAGGTTGTCGGATTCAAGTGTTGAACCAACACGACTCACTAAAATTGACTGAATTTTCCTTTAAGGGAAGTTTAGTTGCAAATCTGAAATTACTGCTGCTGATGTTTTGTATAATTTGGAGGAAGTTTTCCCAACCCAATTTATTGCAAAGCATCAAAACTGTGATCTAAAAAAGTACCAGGCTCATCACTGGTTGGACATCTTGTCAACATATGGTCCCACAAGACGGTTTTACCCTGTTTGGTGAAAACATCATAAACAGAAAGTAACAGTGAGTCAACAAAAACCATAACCATGCAATAAAATGACCAATAAAGGGACTGGATCACAGAGTTTGGGTTATGAACTGACTGCCCTCGTGGGACTCAAATATCAGTGTTGGGGAAGTGTTTGAATGTTTTTATGGCTACAGACGAGGAGCGAGGGCCAGCTGTCGACCTGATGTTTCCTCGATCGCACAGTGTGATTGGGCTCATTTCCTGCCACACGACCTGCATCACAGCGAGGAACTGTTTCTAAATGTTCCTGCAAAACAGAAAAGACGGAGGACAGACGCTGGATGTCAAACTGTTTTTGTCTTCAGTTGTATTGTATAAGTTGGACAGGTGTGGTCACCTCATTGGGAACAACTGGGTACAACTGGAGTTACATCAGCACTGCAAAAACCGATATCAAAGAAAGTAAAAAAAGACTTGTTTAAAGAAAGTTTGACTTAATTTTTGTCTAAATAGAAAAATAATCTTGTCAAGCATTTTTTACATAAGAAAAAATGTATCTCACTTTTTCTTAATAAGTTTTTCCAGCTAATATCAAGCTGTATTTAACCAGTAACAAGGAAATGCAATGGATTTCAAATCATCCAAGCAAAGGAACAAGATTGTTTTCCTATTTTAAGACAGAGGCTAATCTTAAAATAAGAATTCTGTCTAGTTTTAAGGCACATTTTGATTATTCAGTGCCAAGACATTTTGCTACTTTTGATAATTCTAACCAAGTATTTTTTTTTACCCCACTGGAAGATTTTTTTGCTTAATAGGTGATGGTCTAGTGGTTAAGTGTTGGGCTTGAGACCAGAGGATCCTTGGTTCAAACCCCAGCCTGACCTGCCCTTGGACAAGGTTCTTAATCCCTGAGTTGTTCCCAGTGTGTAGTGAGCGCCTTGCAATATAGCACCCTGACATCACTGTGTGAGTGGGTTTGTGTGAATGTGAGGCATCATTCTAAAGCGCTTTGAGCTTCTGATGCAGATGGAAAAGCACTATATAAATGCAGTCCATTTACCATTTAATACAAGTCAGTTTGGCTAGATTTTGGATTATTTGTCTTATTTTGAGAAGGACAGGTTTTGCAGTGAGGAAGGGCATCCTGTGTAAAGTTTGTGACACTGTGGGGGCAGCTGATAGCAAAAAAGTAAAAAAAATATATAATGCGGATGTAATACTGTACACATGTAGACCTGTTTGATTCCTGGACATGCTACCTGTCCTTGTTCTTGAACACAACAGAAAAGTGTCTGCATTGTCTTAATCCACCCAGATGGAAATGGCAGGCAACAAGCTCCAACACAGGTGTCCCGTTGAAGTGCTCACCGATCAGCGGGTATCAGTTAATAATACAATAACATGCTTTTGGAAGGCGGTATGCATTTTCAGTGGCCCTCGGTCCATGCCCAGTCGCCCACAATGACAGATATTCGCCCGAGTTAGACGAGGGCCTCAGGAAATGCATACCACAACAACTGCATGTTATTTGCATTATTATCACTTACTGAAATACACAACACATGGAATCACATTAACAATATTTAATGTCATTTCAAAATGCACGACACCCAGCAAACACGTACATAAAAAGTTGGCTCACTTTAACTTTTGTCATGTTGGCTGGCGCGCTCCTCTCCAAATTTGCCAGTGCGTCCTCATCAAGCTGGCTGCTTTGGCTGCTGTTCATTGTCAGACTATCCATGAGAAAATCATCTGTAATATCCATATTGGGACCAACACACACTTCTCACCTTTTCATCTTTTCCTCTGCGGACAGTTCTTGGGCTGTGCGCGCTATGACATCATCAGTTTATGCACAGCGGCCGGTTACTGCGGGCAGGTATAGGCAGGTAGTGTAAATGTAAATCTATGCTACTGGCCCAGCAACACCTCAGCAAGTGATAATAATGGTGAGTACAGCTCTCAGAGATTTGATTTCTTACAGTTTTAATATGACACAGGTTGAATAAAATGTTGAGCGACTGTTCTTTACTCAAAAAAGAAAAAAAAAAAAGCCAGTAAGTGTGTCACATTTAGTTCTGCTTTTGGCCAAATGCAGTTAGTCCCTGCCATTGTTTTATGTGAGCTGGTGTGTGTGCATGTGTGTGTGTGTGTGGGGGGGGCGTTAGGTCAAATGACCTCAGTGCACACTGAAAAGAAATCGTATAAATGCCTCGTCTCCTCTTCCTGCAGGTTTGAACCAAGCCCCCGGCAGTCCACCCCGTTGTTCTTCTGTCGTTTTTTTTTTTTTCCTGACATCAGGCGGTTATTTGACAAGGGTACGTGGCTCCCGGTCAGGTTTCCCACAGGGCCGAGGTGCAGCCAATTTCACTGACCCCAGGAAGCAGAGGTCACGCATGAGCGAGGAGAATGAAAAGCCCCACTGCTCTGATTTATGACCCGACGTAGCTATAGGATACCCTCGTCTCTGGGACGCATTCTGTGAGGGTTTTTGCCAAAAGCTGCACCTTCTGCCAGCGCAGCTCTGTGGTCAAGACACGACTCAGTCTCTGCTGGCTGAACCTGGACAATGAGCAGACACATGCAAAAAGCCACAGTTTGTTTCACTCTAATTTTTCTGGGTACATTTAACCCCAGATGGAGGACAGCTGCTTGATTTTGGAAGAACTTTACAAAACTGATTCCGTAGCTGCTGCGTTCAGACATTCCCAGCATTCCTTGGCGTTGGATATGAGGATTTTATTTTCGTCTGTCTGAGTCTGAGGACGTGTCACACTGTGTCTGTGTCAAATCAAACCTCAAAGTCATGCCATGTTCACCTCCCGTCTCTCACCTTCGTCCTGCACCACACACGTTTATGAATCATCAAATTATTTTTACATTTGTTGTACTTTCTTGTTTCATATCAACATATCAAAATACATGAGATAAGATGTTTACTGGCAGACACGAAATTAGGATTTTCAACTTTCATTAATTTAAAAAGTGTTTTTTGCAGTAATAATAATAATAATAATTCTTGTTAGGTAATTTAAAATGCTATAACAAAATTAAAATCAAAACAGATCTTTCTTTTTGCTCTGTATGCACCACTCTGCATTTAATCATTAGTGATCGATCTCTGCTCCCCTCCATAGCTTGTCTTTTTCCTGGTTCTCTCCCTCAGCCCCAACCAGTCCCAGCAGAAGACTGCCCTTCCCTGAGCCTGGTTCTGCTGGAGGTTTCTTCCTGTTAAAAGGGAGTTTTTCCTTCCCACTGTAGGCAAGTGCTTGCTCACAGGGGGTTGTTTTGACCGTTGGGGTTTTACATAATTATTGTATGGCCTTGCCTTACAATATAAAGCACCTTGGGGCAACTGTTTGTTGTAATTTGGCGCTATATAAAAAAATTGATTGATTGATTGATTGATTGATAATAATAATAATAAAAATTATTCTTGTTAGGTAATTAAAAATGTTATAACAAAATTAAAAATCACACTTTCAGCTTTTATAAAATTAAAAACTAGAATTTTTGCAATAATAACATTACTAAGTCCTGCTGCCAATGGGATAAGCACATTTTTCTTGGCTATAATTCTTAAAAGTACCTTTATAATTTTAACAGCTAATGTGCCTCATGACTAGAAAAACAGGCTAAAAGTGAAGAAAGTTGTGGTTATTACAAGCAAAGAAACGTCATTGTATAAGAAATGTTTACTTAAAATGTTCTGCTTTCTTGATTGCCGTTCCATCTATATTTGTCCAGATTCTGTTGTGTAGATCAGTGTGTGGTTCTGTCAATGATATGAAATTTGAAGCTGTTGACAGTGAATAAAAAATAGATGAATTAAAACGTAAATTAGTGTTATTTTATGAATTCTTGAATTAAAACGTTGTGTAAAGTGGGCTTACTCTTACAATACAAAAAAGTATTGTTCCTCTGCTGGGATTGAATACAAATTATTTTAAAATCAAAGTAGCTAGCTCAATATTAGTGGTTATATCTTATGAAGACAAACATAGATATTAGATATATTTATAACAAAATATATAGATATATTTGTTAAAATTACATTTTTTTGGTGAAAAGCTGTTTGTCAAGATTATAGAAGAAGAAAAATCTCCCAGAAACAAGGCTCTCTAAAAAAAAAAAAAAAAACTTTATTGAAAATTCTCTTTTGTAGTGTTAATTAAAATTAATTTGTAATGAGAGCTCTCCTGCAGTAACATCATGGACAACCAGGGGCTGTGGCCTGGAATTTGGGAATCCCTGGTAAAAGCATCAGGACATGATCATATGTTTTGCTATGAAATGACGGAACAAGACGGGAGCTAACATCCCTGCAGAATTGTGACTTTGTTTTTCTCACTTCAACCATTGATCTGTTCACTTTTCCCACATGATCGCGTCACTTTTTCAAAGCACTGCTATGACAAACACATGCCTAGCGCTAGCTTTGATGTGCTACTTCTGGAGTGTGCCTTGTTAGCTGCTAATTGGCTGCAGTGATTAACTGCGGCCCTGGCAGATCATCCAGTCCTATTTGTGCTCACGTCTCTGTCCCCAAGTCATGAATCAAGTGTCTCTCAAGCGGAGACATCCACAGTCTGGCCAGGCTGCTGGTGCAAAACAACTAGGTCAGATTTGACACACTTCACAGGCCGTCCTCAACTTGACACATGATTACATCTCAGCACACGCAGACAGAATCCAACTTCAAATGCATCACAGTTTCAGGCCACAGGCACCAAATGTTTTGTGATCAGACAGCTGGACTGGAGTTTTTTTTAATTATTTTATTTATTTATTTATTTTTATCCCAAATGAAACTGTCTTCTATTTTCCAGTGGAATACAATGTTTGAATTTTTAGTTTAGCTACGGCATTCAATATGGCTGGGTTTAAAACTCCAGACAGAGAAAATTATAGTTTCATCTTCTGTTCCCCCAAATCACTCTGTTTTCTGTCGTAGCAGTGGTGCCTATAAGCAAGGCATCTGGCGTTGTACATCATAAACATATAACTTTTTCACTTTAATTGCCTACAGTTGTGACTTCAGTTGGCACCAGAGAAGATGTCAACTCATAATTAGGTCACCAGTTTGCTGGACAGGATCTGCTGCTGGGCCAAAAATACGTTGGGAGGTCTTCAAACCCCCTGTGGTGTTTTTATTTTTTTATAGAGGGAAAAAAAAACCAGCAGCACCATCAAAGCCTGGAGTGGTGGAAACTGGTGGTTTTGCCAGTTTATCTTCTGCTTTTCTACCAAACAGGTACACAGCCTGGTCCCCCCATCGCTCCCGCCAAAAACTTTGCTTGCTCAGCTAGACAAACATAATCCAGAAACTTAAGAAGTGGATTGTTCTTGAACAGCTGTTGTTTGTTGATTTCCAGACAGGCATACTGAACAAGAAATGCCCAAGCAAAAATATGACCATGTGTTTGAACTTTGTAGTATGAGCCCAAAACAGGATGTCCACCAGCAGGCCCTCTGGTCTGAGTAACAGACACAGACATGGGCATGCAGGGGGCTGACTGTGCTGTCCCATTTGGGATAAACGGCATGAAAGTGAAAAACTGGACATGTAGGTGGGGTAGGATTATAGGCTATAGTCATTGTTGCCACAGTTACTTTGAAAAACTAATCCAATTACTGATTACTCCTTGAAAAAGTAACTTAGTTACTTTACTGATTACTCAATTGGAAAAGTAACTAAATTAGATTACTAGTTACCTTTTTAGTTACTTTCCCCAGCTGCCGACAACAACCCTCTGCCACCTCAACATGACAGTTGCTGCGGTACATGGACCAAAAGTAATCTGATTGAACAACCAGATTGAACAATCAGATCAAAATCACGCCATGTAAACAGCTCCATCTGATTAGAACAGCCCAATCCGATCGAAATTACGATGATACCTGTTTTGCCAAAACTCACTTTATAGTCACCCTTTCTTGGCTTCAATGAAAATAAATATTTGTTTTATGAAAAGTAAAATAAAGACCTCTTTCTCGACCTCATATTTAACTGTTGACAGCACTGTAACAGTAAAACTTGCTATTTCTAACCTACATTGTTTATAAATGTAACTATTAAATTCATTCCAACATTTTTCTAACATTTAAATTCTCTCTAAACATTTTACTTGTCGAAATTATTATTATTTTAAGTAGTATTAGTAGTTGTAGGAAAAAAAAGGCTTCAAAGCTGGACCTTTAATCTAGGGGTGTTGTGAGGGGGGCACATCCTTGCCCCACGCCCCCATTCCATCTGGATTCGCCCCTGCTTTGGCGTTTGAGCACAAAGAATGGATAACATTTATTTATGCAGAAAACATGACCAGATTTACAGGTAAGAAGGTTTTATTGCGTTTTCACATCATATGGTCCTCAGAAAGAGAGTTTATGTGCATTTGAGTGGAAAATAGTGTTAGTTGTTGACGCGTCGCGGAGGATCAGCTGTTTTTAGCAGCAGATATGGAGCGGCTCGGAGAAAAAAGTGCAGGTGTGCTGTTGTCACCGCGCTTTAAGAGGTGAGGACAAGTTGTAGCTGTTGCAGAAAACCGTGGATGAAAAGCTCACAGCTCGCTTAAAGTGTGTAGTTCAGTCGAACCCCGACCTCCTGCCCACGGACCAAGTTTAATGCTGCTAATCGACCCACAATGCAAAAATAATAGTAACACACAGTGACTTGGAGAAGTAACTTCAATCTGATTACTGATTTGGAAAGATTAACGCGTTAGATTACTCGTTACTAAAAAAAGTGGTCAGATTAGAGTAACGCACGCATTACCGGCATCACTGGCTATAGTACAATATTATAACACTTAGGACCATTAGGATTATATGCTATAGTACAATATTATAACATTTAGAACCATTAGGATTATATGCTATAGTACAGTATTATAACATTTAGAACCATTAGGATTGTAGGCTATAGTACAATATTATAACACTTAGGACCATTAGGATTATATGCTATAGTACAGTATTATAACATTTAGGACCATTAGGATTATATGCTATAGTACAGTATTATAACATTTAGGACCATTAGGATTGTAGGCTATAGTACAATATTATAACACTTAGGACCATTAGGATTATATGCTATAGTACAGTATTATAACATTTAGAACCATTAGGATTGTAGGCTATAGTACAATATTATAACACTTAGGACCATTAGGATATATGCTATAGTACAGTATTATAACATTTAGGACCATTAGGATTGTAGGCTATAGTACAGTATTATAACATTTAGAACCATTAGGATTGTAGGCTATAGTACAATATTATAACACTTAGGACCATAGGATTATAGGCTATAGTACAATATTATAACACTTAGAAACATTAGGATTGTAGGCTATAGTACAATATTATAGCACTCAGGAACATTAGGAATATAGGCTAAAGTACAATATTATAACACTCAGGAACATTAGGTTTATAGGTCTAAAGTACAGTATTATATACCTCGGAACAATTAGGTTTATATGCATATAGTATAGTATATACATTTAGGAACATGTACAATTATAGGCTATAGCACAGCTACTATAACATTAGGATCATTAGGACTATAGGGCTATCGTACAATTAATAACACTTAGGAACACTAGGATTATAGGCTATAGTACAGTACTGATAATATTTAGGATATCAGAAGAAGAAGGGCCTTTATTGTCCATTGGTACTACATGCAACACAAACGTGTATTTGCATTTAACCCATCCTATTCACATCTGGAGTTGGTCCCCTCAACCAGACTGTGGCTGTCCACTGCTCCTAGTGGTTGGATTGTGTCTAACTGTAGAGACACTGCCTTGGTCAGGGACAGAGAAAGGAGCAGACCCTAAATAGGCACATTTTTGATTAAGATTATTGGCTGTAGTACCATTTCTACAATACCACTGAGGAACATTAGGATTATAGGATATAGTACAGTGTCATAAACCTAGAAACTTTGGAATAAAGGTTATACTGCAGTATTAAAACAATGAGGAAAATTGGGATATAGGCTGTACAGTGCTGGAAACACCTACAAACACTGGGATTACAGGCTTTTGTATCCCCTGACCTTCAGAAGGACACAACGCTGCTGCTAATCTACTCTAGAAAGACATGTTGGTCAGGTAGCAACCATGTAGCAACAGTGGCTAAAAGATTAGCTGGTTGAGCAGATTGTACTCATTCTTTAAGTATTTAAAGGCTAACATTAGGCTAGCACCCAATTGTGTATCTGCTCTAACCTTGCAGATAAGACAGTAGATAGACTGATGATTAGATGATGATTATTATTGATCAGCATTAAGCAACAAGAAAAACAGAAGAAATAATAAGGTGATCGCCTGCCACAAGCCCTAAGCTTCACCAAAAGACCCAGAATTTAGTTAAACTTGAGGCCGCGGCCTGCTCCATTTCCTAATAAAATGAATTTAAAAATTTAAAAAGCATAGTAACATACTATGTCAGTATGCTGGCCATATGAAAGGGAAAATAAGTGCGTCTTAAGTCTGGACTTGAAAGTCTCCACAGAATCTGCTGATGCAGGGAGATCATTCCACAGAACAGGGGCACGATAAGAGAACGCTCTGTGACCCGCAGACTTTTTATTCACCATAGGGACACAAAGTAGTCCTGCACCCTGAGAATGCAGAGCCCGGGCCGGTACATAGGGTTTAATTAGGTCAGCTAAGTAGGGAGGTGCCAGTCCGTGAACAATTTTATTGGGTAGTAGCAGAACCTTAAAATCTGTTCTCACAGGGACAGGAAGACATTGAAGAGATGCCAAAATGGGTGTAATGCAGTTAAGCTTTCTGCTTCTTTGGCAGCAGCATTGTGAACCAAATGGAGACCCCTAATGCTGGACTGCAGTAAACTAGAAAATAGAACATTGCAGTAGTCCAATCTAGAAGAGACAAACGCATGAATCAAGATCTCAGTATCAGCCATAGACAGGATGGTATGAATCTTCGCTATATTTCGCAGGTGGAAGAAAGCAGTCCTCATAATATCTCTAATGTGGAGGTCAAAGGACAATATAGGATCAAAAATTACCCCAAGGTTCCTCATGTGGTCAGTGTGATATATGTGTGTATACACAGGAGCTTAGGCTAAGCATTAACTGGTGAAATTGATGCTGATGTCTCACTGGAACAAGAACCGTCATTTCAGTGTTATCAGAGTTTTAAAAGTAGGAAATTGCTAGACATCCAGCTTTTCACTGATGCAAGGCAATCTTCTAAGGATCTTATGCGGATGAGACTACTAGCAGTAATCGGCATGTGTAACTGAGTATCATCAGCATAGCAATGAAAGGTAATCCCAAAGTGCCACAGTATGTGCCTAAGGGGTGCTATATAAAGGGAGAAAAGCAGGAGGCCTAAGACGGACCCCCGTGGAACCCCAAATTTCATGTCACTAAGGTTAGAGGTAGTGTTATGTACAAAACATAGTGAGAACGGACTCATCAGGTCTGATGTCAACCATGCAAGTGCACTCCCAGTAATCCCAAAATGATTCTGCAGCCTATCGAATAGAATATGATGATCCACAGAATCAAACGCAGCACTAAGATCTAATACGACCAGACCGTAGTGGTGTCCGACAATCAAAAACAATTTTGTTCCTCTGCTGGATTTCATGTAAACTGTTGTACAATCAAACTGTTACAATCTAGCTCAATATTAGCTGCTATATCTTAATAAGACAGTTATATTTATATATTTTCATAAATTGTATTATTTTCAGTAAAACTAGCTTGTCAAGATTATTTTTTCTTTTTCAGCAAAAAATTATTTCCCAGAAATGAGTTTTTACTTTCTTGGATATCTTTTGTTACAGTGTACTGCATAGTGAACCCTGTATTACAGATATCTTGTTGCCAACTCAGCCAACTCCACCCCCACCCCCCTCGGCTCCTTCCCCAAACACAACAAAGACAACAAAAATTACTTCCCCACAAAAACTCTTTATTTGCATGCTTTTAGCTGTGTACATCATACGCACGCCTCTTTGGAATCAAAAATGAAATCTGTCATATAAAATAAAAAGCAGATTCTGAACTGGACAGAGCAACTTTTGTAATATGCAACCCAGAGAAAAACCAAAAGGTATCCAGGATGGAAAAAAGTACCAATGCTGGAAAGAATTTTGTATTATTATATGTACAAATACAAATATCCTGCCCTTGGGACCAGAACTACTCAATCCAGAACATCTCTTGGACTAACCTATACATACCTCGGTAGACCCCGGGTCATATTTCAACAGTATCCTCCCTGCCAAGTAATGGATATGACCTTAATACAGATAAACTAAGAATCAGTGAAGGATGGATGATGGGAGGGAGGGCGTTTGGCTATCACAGAAACGCAGACAGCATCAGCCTCCAACTGTTTTGATGAGAAACACCAGATGTTGCAATTTGAGGAGTATCAACTTCTAAAAAAAGACAAACCCAGACATTAAAAGTGACAATTGAAATCATTACCCAGGACGGGACCAACATTTTGAGCTTCTTTACGCTTAACATGAATTTTCTTGTTTACCAAAACCCTAAGGAACCTTTAGCTGTCATGAGTTTGTGCTGTCAAATAATCTGACAATCTGTATACAAGTTGAGAACTGAACCTCTTAACTGGGGGCAAAAGAGATGAATTGAAAAAAAAAATAGTGCCCACGTGCTGCTGGTCTGCTCTCAAAGTGTAAATAGTCATCCTTTTGCATAACCTTTTGGCATCACAACATGCGCTAGCAGCTTGGCAATAGTTAGCCGCGAGTTCCTTTCTGAAAATTCTACTCATAGGTGCTCTAATGGACCATGTAAGACATCTGCTCTCCAGCATTTTTGGTGAATTCAAGCCTAGGAGCATGCACTGGTGTCGCTGCATCCGGTATACTGTGAACTACCTTGACTCTTGAGCCCCGGTCACACAGCACTAACAAAGGACAACGAAACCCAAATTGAACAAGAAATCTGGACTTTTGTTGACTTTCGGGGGCATCGCTTAACCTTTGTTCAGCTTCATTCCTGCAGCTGGTGCTCCATCAGAAGTTTTAAATGTGAACCTCAATTCATCCGTATTTCGTTTTGCTGTAGTTCTTGATGGTTTTGTTTCGTTTCATTTGCTTAGTTTTCATAACATTAGCATTGCGTTTGACCTTTGTCCAACTTCGTTCATTATCCCAAGTCCAACGTACTGAACGAAGGCAACGATCTGAAAGAATCAATACCCAAAGCTTCGACGTGAACGAAACATCCTTGTATCAATAATGAATCGTTCATTTTTGGGATGAATAAGCGAAGTTTCCATACAGAAACAACAGTGTTAAGAACATTTTATCAACTACTTAAATGATTTACACACGTCTCAAGCATGTGTGGCTGGGTTGGCCTATGTGTGTGTGTCTTTGGGAGTATAGCCTTTGTCTGACACTCTGGTGGACAGTTCCCCGGTGACAGTTTGGTTTTATAGCCACTTTTGGTCACGTGATCATGAATGTTTCATTTTGATTTTGTTCAAAGCATCGAGGTTGATGTTGTAGTTGTAGTTTTATTTTTTTGTTTTGTTTTGTTCCTTTAGTTTTGTTTGATTTTGCTTGATTTGCAGGCTTTTTGGTGATGGGAAAGGTCTAGGATCATCTACCTTTTCCTGATGATCTCTTACTTTTTGAATTTTTATCCATCGTCCAGCTATCGCCGTGTGCCGTGTGACCAGGGCATTGGATGGGAACCACCCAAGTAGACAACCAATCCTTCCCCAACTTCAAAACCCCCACCAAAACCATCCATCCTCCACAGCCAGGTGAAATTTTAATAGCTTGTAGGCTACCAGGCACATTCCTGATAAAACATATTCAGTTTTCTCTGCTCACACCGAAGGTCGGCACGAAGGGCAACTGACAAAACGTTGCTGTGTGGCGCCTCAGAGTAAGAACACATTGACTGTTCCGGTGCTCCTTTAAATAAAGCTCAGTGTTAATATCAGTATATGAGATGAATCTCTAAAGAAGCTCTGCATATTAATCATATCTTTCATTTTTGTCCAGTTCAGTGCATAAATAACCCCACAGGGGTGCCACATGTTTGTTCCAACGCCTGCGTTTAAAGAGTAAATAGAAAGCAAAACTCAAACTAAACTGGGACAGTTCCAAATGAGGTACTCATGGTTCACTTCACACTCAAACAGTAGTTTTTCAGTTTCAGATAAAATAAAATAAAAAATAGACTAGCTTAGTGGTTTTCCATTATAAAATACTTACTGGTGGAGAGAGGTGGCAATATTTGGTGTCAAGGACAAATCTTTACAGTTATGTGCCTCGTGGGAGGTCAAACTGGGGGTGATTTCTCACCCCATTTTGGATCCAGTTCTGTCAATCAATGACCAGAAGCTCAAAGTTAAGAGGGCGGGGATACATTACCCACTTCACACACACACACATACATACACACACACACACTGGCCACCTGAAACTTTGCTGGAAGAACTGGCTGTATTTGCCAGTATAGTTTATCTCGAACCACACAGTGCTTCCATAGGATCTATGAATACAACTCAGCAGTAGCGGCAGTCCTCTAAGGTGGAAATGTCTCTGGAGTTATTGCTAATGTACCAATAAAAACACCAGCTGCTTCTGATGCTCCTAAATTGGGGTGAAGGCATGCTGATCCCGTGTTTCGACAAAAAGTACATTGTGAAAAGGACAGTTTTGGTATTCTACTGCACACGGCCGTATGTCCTTCAGCTAAACAGTCGATTCTTTAGGCCCTTCGCGGGCAGCGTTCTTACACCCGTAAAGCCACTTGATGACACGAGCATTTCTCTCGATGATTGAAACACCAAAGGGTAGCTGCTCAGCCAGCTCCTCCTGAAACAACCCTTCTCCAGAGTGATGGGAGAATTCACTGGGCTCAGAACCTCCACAACCTTCTCCGCCCACACTGCGGAGTGCCAGTGAGAGTGTGTCTATGGAGCTGGCACCAGAAAGAAAATTCTCCCGACCCAGGCGCTCTATCATGTCTGTGTCCAAGCCACAAAAGTCAAAGAAATGCTCCTGCTCTAATAACGCGATCGAGGAATGCAGTCGCAGTTCCGACTTGGAGCGCTGTAACCCACCAAAGTGTCTTCTGGGTGGTAGTGGTGGTGATGCTCGCTTCCACGGGTCATTCTCATTATTGTGGTTGCTTGAGTGGTTGCTATTGTTGATGCTAACAACATCCTTATTCCCATTTGTAAATTCATTTTTAGTCTTTTCAAGGATACTGTTACATTCTGGGCTTGGGACAGATCCTGGGGAGGGTTCTAAATGAGTTTTACTTGACCTCCGGCTTCCTGGTCCACCATCTGCAGTATCCTTGTCATTGGTCCATGACATCCGTGAGTCCCCATCGCGTGATGGTGCCTTCTCCTCACCAATCACCATCTTTTGGATTCTTCCTTCACCTCCACCATTCTTCTCTCTCATGGATCCCTGGAAGAGGCGACGTACAAAACTGTAGCCCTTCAATTCCATATTGGTGTTTTCAACCACTGCTGCACCACTGAGGCTCCGGCACTCTTTCTTCTGGCGATAGATGACCAGGGAGTCTGGTCGCAGCATACGTTTGCCTGTGCTCCGTCTAAGTACTGGGGCACTGTGCGGTGCTACTAAGATTTTGATTTCAAGGGTCTTCTGGCTGGGAAGCATTATATTTTGGACATTGCTCCTGTTGTGTGCCTCAACATCTACAGAGGTCCGTCGGTTCTCCTTTCTGGAGTCATCGTTGTCATTGTCATCTCGTGACGTGAAAGAGCCAGACAGTGAAGAGAAGACAGTGTTAAATGAATGACGCGGGACCGTTTGAGGACTCAGACTACTGGGATTGGCAGTGGCTCGTCGTGGTTGTGGTGGCGGGGTGGCACAAGGAACCAGCACAGGCTCTTGCTTTGTGTTGATCACCTGCTGGCTCTTAACATATTTGGCTTTGTCAGCTTCAAGCCTCTCCACAGCACTGATTGTCCGGCCATGGCCCCCACCATCTATCTGCCTACGCAGGTAGTCTGGACCCTTGTTGAGGAGTCTCAGAGGAGACGGGGATCCTATTGGTGTTAGCGGCTTCATGTTGTTCCAACCAGCTTGAGAAATGCATCAAAACTACAGCCCCAAGATGACAGAGAGCTTCTGGTGCCCCCAGAGTTGGTATTAGGTCTGTGAAAGGCTTCAAGAATAGAAAACTGTGGCTACTTTCATTCCTTTTCTCACTACTGTTGAGTCTTTCTTGAAGGGGGGGAAAGATAAGTAGCAATCAAGAAACCCGCAGGTTCCAAATTTGTTTTAAGGTTTTCTATAGATAGTGTGTAGCTTCTTTGGTGGGCAGTGTTGAGGGCCAGACCAGCTGATAATCTCTCTCCAGGATTTACACAAGCATTGGAATGGGGCTCAGGAAAGTCCTTACAATTTCTTTTTCTTTTATTTTTGGCCAGCACACTCCCAAATGAGATGCTCCCTGCCCACAGTGCAGCAGAAATAGCAGACCGGGTACACTTTGTAATGGCTACTTTTCCACCCCCACTTTTTCTTCTCTCTTTCTGTCTCCCAACAGCACCCTGTAACTGTTTATCCTCTCAGTGACGGGTGCCAAGAGAAATCAAACAGAATGACCTCAAATATTTGCTTAGTGCCGGTTGTCTGCAGGACGCTGGGTCAAGACAATTCTTGCTTGACACCTGTTGTGGTCGAGGTGACTTAAGGGTGGCTGGCACCAGGGTACTTGAAATGCTGATGGACGGATTGGCAGATGGAGAGCTTGTCCTTGTCTTCATCTCACCTTCATGGACTCCTGGGAGAGACACAGAGAAAGAGAGTTTTTTTTAGTTTGTAACTGAAATTCTTGCACAGCAAAGTTCAGATGGCAGAACTAAGAGTGGTCTGAAAAGGTTAGGTTGTGTATGTTGGGTTTAACCTCTGCAGCAACCCAGCAGTGATATAAACAAATACTTAGTGAATTCCTACATTGAACATTGCAGTGGATACATTTCTCCTTGCAGTTGGAACTGAACTCATGTCAACATTGTACTCTGAGTTACATAACTTGCTTTATACAGTATAATGCCTAAATAGATCCTTGTCATTTGATTGATGGTTTGTATGTCACATGATATTGATCATTCATCCCATTTGCCATTGTGTTCCATTTATCGTGCAATTTTGGTTCCATTTAGCACGCTCACACTAGTCACGACGGCGCTTAGTTTAAAAGCAAGCAGTGGCTCGAAACAGCGTGACTCACTGGGGAATGGATGGGAAGGCTGGATGCACCGAGGGAGCTCCAGAGTGAGTTGAGGGAGTCCTGAGAAAGCAGTGGATGCCTGAGGCAGAGCCGCACAGGCCGGGTTGGCCCCACTGCAGGCTGGGTTGGACCCCCGCAAGCTCCAAGCTGCGGCAGGCACTGGGGCATAGTGGGCTCTGTTAGATGACACCTGTGTGAGATGGGGCATCTGGGCCTCACTACCGAGGTTTGGTGTACACTGTTGGCTGGGGAAGGATGTAAGTCCCGTTTCTCTTTTTATAAATTAATAAAATATCAAATGACAAGGATCTATTTTAGGTGTTATATAAAACAAATAATGAATGTTCTTTTTCAGTCATTATGTTTCAAGTGCAATCACTGCTGTGATAAACAAATGTCACTGTGAATGAACTCTCGAGAAAGGAATGTTTTTTTTTGTTTGTTTGTTTTTTTTTTACTGTTATCTGGATTATCACTCAGGTTATATAAAAGTATACTCAGCACAATTCAAAATCTAGATATACAATTTATTACAGTGGCAGCGCCAGGAAATTTTTGTTGTGGGGCTGGGGTAAAAGTTGGAGGGGCTCCACAAAATGTTGTCGAAATGAAAAATATGTAGTAAATTGCTTTATAAATACCAAGGTATATGTTTTAGTCACCCGTGCTGCTCTAAAGTGTATCAATGCACACACACATCGCTTCGAATGACTGTAAGTTCAGTAAACTTGCGCACAGGTATACAAACCAAATTCACTGAAATGGTGCTCAAGACAATGCATGGAATCAACCTTACACAAATCGTCTACAGCAAAAATTTATTGCCAATTTAACACAGAGGTCATAACCATTCGATAAAAGTAAGTAAAAGATATAGCCCGAGAAACTTAGTTGTAAACAATATACAAAAAAGTGATTATTTATAAAGTTTGTATACAATCTAGCCCAAATATCCTTTCATTTGTACATGTGCTTTGTGATTCACAAACACAAATTTCTGATTTGTAACTTGTGTGTGGGTTTTTACAAATAAATGTTTATTTGCAAAATTGAAAATTCAGTTTGAAGGGTGATTCAGCATTGGTGGATCACCGAACACACACATTCATCACTTTGCTTAGTTACGCAATATTGAGACATTCTCAGCGCAAAACTGCAGTTGAGATCCACAAATATGTCAGTCGCTATTCACATTATTGGCAGAATTATTGGGGGGGCTGAGGGGGGCTTGGCTCATTATTGGAGGGGCTTAAGCCCCCCCCCTTGGTGCCGCCACTGATTTATTAGCTATGCTGCTCAAGGTGTACACTCTTGTGATCGCTTTGTAACTATGTTTTTCTGTTTTTCACAACTGTAAAATTTAAAACTGTGCTTGTCAAGAGAAATTACTGTCATTTTGTCCATCTGTACTGAAGAACCGCAGAACTCTCAGAAAGGAAATTTTTATACATTAATACTGAGAGGTCAAAGCTCTGCTTACCGAAAAAAAAAAAAAATCATGCTTTTCTGACATTTATAAATCCCTTTGTACTGAATTTTGGGTTTCAAGCAGGAAATGTAACAGAAGCCCTGAAATGCTTACATTGTCTTCTAGATGGTGGCAAAAACTGCTCAAATGTGCGGCAAGGTCATAACCGTTTATTCATTTGAGAAGTTAACTTGGGCTGACAGCCAAAAATCAGCTTATGCTTGTGTCCTTTGCTCTTGTGGGTAATTTACTTGTTAAAGAAATGTCTGCAGAATATCTTGGTGTGGACAGTATGGTTTCAGTCATTAGTTGCGTCATAGTGCACCATGACATGGACTGCACACTACTTTCAACACTACTAGAAATGACTTTTTACCCTATAATACAGGCCTGGCAGGCCAGCAGGCCAACAGGGACCCCGCCAAGTCAGAAGTATATTGTTAATGATGCCAATAAAAAATAACACTGACAAAATAATGAAAAACAACATCAACTGCCCATTAATTTGTAAATTAATCATCTTTTGAAAGCTATGATGACACCAGCTCATTTTCTTCTGTTGAGCTGCACATCAGTCAAACATTTTTTTGAATGAAAGCTCAAAATATCTTTTTAAACTTTGACTCCAAATTATAGTAGTGAATTTGAGGTAGATTCAGTCCACCCAGCTGTAAATGGGAGAGTAACATACAGTGGA